>NC_046154.1:41388208-41988208 GCF_011064425.1 Rattus rattus | reverse complement strand
TTGTTGTCTACTTTATAGAGGGGGAAACTGAGGCTCAGAGAAGGCAAGAGACTCCCTTAAGGCTGTACAGATTACTATTGAAATTTCAAGAACAGCAGCTTGAACCAGAAGACCCACAGAAGGGTAAATAGCCAGTTACTATGAGCTTGGCCTTTAGTCTAACTCAGAACCTTCTGCCTTGATTCAAATCCTAGAGCCAAGATTACGGACATGCTAGCAAGACCCCAAGTAGGTCCCCAAAGATTGAACTTGGCTTGACCCTGCCCAGACTTTATCTATCTCCTCAGTGATCTCCAACAAATTCCAGGACACCCCCACTCAGCATTCAAGGTCCCCTAAGACGTGTGCCCTCTGGGGGCCTTGTCACAGCCTATACCCCGACCCCACCAGCACCCCAGGCCTGTGGAATTTACAACTGTTTTTCAATACCTCTGAGCCTTTATCCAGCTTCTTCCTCCCCTGGATTCTTCCAACTTGATCATGGATTAAAGTTACTCTGAAAAATCTCCCCAGTATCAGATTATCTCCTGGGGCACCACATTTTCCCTCAAGGTTTCCTCTGTTCTGTGTGGTATTTTGATGTTCATCCTCTCAGAAAGCTTGGATTAGGCAAAGGAAGCCTTGCTCCTTGTTTTTAGACCCTGGCAGATCCCATTTTCTCGGGGTAAGGCAAGCCAGCCTCTGTAGTAGCCTGTGTGTTCCTCCTGCTCTGCCCCTGCTCCTGACCTCTCTCCTTCATACACACCAGGAGCAAAGTCCACATCTCATCCCAAGAGCCCACCTGTATGCTTCTGCCTTCTCACTATTCCCTCAGCATAGATGCTCCTGCCAGGTGTCACCTCAGAGCATGCCCCTCCATCTTCAGGGACCACCAGCTCCATAAGAGTAGCCCCATCCACTCTCTCTGCACTGTAGCCTGAACCTCCCTCTCTTCCCGCCTAAAAACCGCATGGTATTTTGTTATGCCCCGCTTTCCTCCCATGGTCTGGAAGACTCTTAACACCACAGACTTTCATTCATGACTACTTACCGTCTGCCCATTAAGAAAACACAAGCTTCACGAGGGCAGGGTTTGGGTGTATCATTAATTCATATATCCCCTCTGGCAAGTCCCCAGCCTAAAGTAGGACTCTGTAAATACTTGCCAAACAAATGAAATAGTGAAAATATCAATGTGGGGCCACAGTGCACAGAGGATATGGTGGGGAGCCAGAGAGGACAATTCTCACAGAACTTACCCTCTCACAAGGAGACTAGGAGAGCCAGGAAGCCATTGCCTCATATAGAGACCCTTGCTCTGGGGACAGAACTGCTGCAGCTACAGCTCAGCAATCATGTACAGGGGGCTGCAGCTGGGGCTGGGGCAATAAAGAAAGATTCCTATAAAGCAAGAGGCCACAGAAGAACCTACATTGGCCGCCGTGAAGGAGGAATGTTCCAGCTGTGAGCACAGTGTGCAAGCAAGCCAGAGACTTGAAGAGGCAATGGAGAGAGTTCTGGTTGGAGGCCAGCCAGGCCAGGGCCACAACGTTCTGTCTGTGCTTGCCACCCTAACCCAGACACAGGCACCCTGAGGGCAGGGTTGAGCTGCTCATCCCTTGGTCCCCACTGCTCTGGAGACCACTTGGCGCCTGTTGTAGAGTACTTGCCAGCGAGTGACTGTCATGCACAACACTGTAGGTACGTCATGTACTTAGAGAAGCTTAGAGGATGGAAGAGGAGCCCAGCCCTTACTGTGGAAGGCTGCAGGTCTGAGGACTCTAGTCTCCAGGTGGAGGAGGGAAGGGAAGAGGCTGACACTGGGAACTGATAGGACTCTTACCAGGGCCCCACTTCTGGTGAGCCTTACCCTAAGCCCACTAGATGCAGGGTTTGGGAGGTGATGCTCCACCAAGTGATTAACTGGCTGTGATGTGGTTGGCCTGAGGAAGAAGTAGTGGACACAACAAGGCCTAAGGTTGACTCTAAGCTGGGGGAGAGAGGCATAGGGTGAGCTTGGGGATGGTCAATCCAATTTTCCTTTGAGCCTATGCCCAGGAATACTGCTGATCTCTGATGGCAGTAGCCATGTCCCCCAGATATGCAAGTGGTCCAGCCAGACTTGAATCATGGTCCAGGCTGTATATGGAGTACACAGAAAGCCTACCTCACTATGCAGAAAAGCCAGGGTCATGGGGCTTGAACCCTACCCTTATACATCATTCTGTGTGGAGCTCTATCAGCAGTCAGGGCCCCACATTCTCTAGGGATCTGGAAGCTTTAGGGCTTGTCACCCTGGTGCAGTCAGGAAGGCTTCAAAGCAATCATAAAGTAGGAACTCAGCTTGGGAGTGGAGTTTCTCAGGGGAGAATGGCAGCTGACAGGAAGGGCTGACTGGTGTCTCCAGAGAGCATAGTTTGCATAGTGGAGAATAGATAGAGGGTGAGAATGCCCTGTGGTGTAAGTCAGGGAGTCTTACAGTCAGAGAGATACCCTGGCTGCAGAAGCGAGACTGATAAAGTAGCCTTTGGAGGCCAAAATGGAACAAGTACAGGGCCTGAGGCCCAGTACCCCCAGCCCTAACTGTATACCTCCTCACTGCACCATCCCCACCCTCGTCAATGATTGCTCCCTGATGCTGCAGCTGAAGGTCACTGGTATTGTTAGCATTCATAATGGGAGGGCCACACAGAGTCCTCCCTGAGAAGTCTGTGGTCCCCAGCCCCCTGAGGGGCCCAGTGGCCACATATATGTTTTATTCAAACAGTGGACAGTAATGTATTATTACTCGGAGTCAAGATGGTTGACAGGAGTGCAGCAGTCTCCTTCAACCATAAACCTGGGCTGATCCAGTGAACCAGACCACATAGTCACACTTTAAGACCCCCCCTCTGTGAACCCTGCTTCCCTCCCTGCCCTCTCCCACTGCATATCCCAGAGTGGTCTTACAAGAGTGGCTGACTCCTCCATGGGGCTGGGAGTCTCATGGGAAACAGCAAAGGGTGCTGAGGTGGCCCCCAGCCTCCTGACATAGAGCAGGACCTAGGGAGGCTCTCAGAGCATATCTGCTGAGTAGATGGGTCCAGGGAAGTGGGTAGTTGAGTATCATCAACAGACCTGGGCACTTGGCCATCTCTAGCCACAGGTCAGGGGAGCCTACACTGAGTCCCTCCCCCATGACCTCACCCCAGCCCTGCCCTGCCTAGCCCATATCTTTGTCACCCCATCACACACCAATCTCTCGGGCTCTAGGGACATTCCATGATCTATTTGAAATGTTATCATGTGCCCTCCACTTAAACTTGTCATGGGAGATTTAAGGTCCCAGACAAGTCTAATGACATCATTAATTTGCTTCTCCCCCAGCCCTGGCCCAAACCCAGGCCCCATCCTTGGCATAGGGCCAAAGCCCATCATCATGAGACTCACAGAAAATGCTAGACCGTGGCTGGGAAGCCCAAGGGAAGCTGAGTAGCTAGTCCTACTTCTTCATGGTTTTGAAGTTTCACTCTTTTTCTTGTTCTTATAAATAGTTAAGTCCCCCGGGAAATCCTTATGCAGATGCACCTTGTGGATGAGAAGCAGAGAAGAAAGGAGGGGTACCTGCTCATAGATCCCATGATTTGTGGGAGAAAGAAGTTCACTTCTGATAGTTCTGATGACCATCTGTCATCTCTGTAGTCTACCCTTCACTGGTAACCCATAACATCACACAGGAAGGTGACAATGCAGGATGTCATTATACATACATTGTGTGTATATACGTGTGTGTGTGTGTGTGTGTGTGTGTGTGTGTGTGTGTGTGTGTGTGTGTGTGTGACAGAGAGAGAGATGGGGAGAGAGAGATCCCAATCTGCCTTTCTGAAGCTGGTCTCATTGAATCCATGCACTAAGTCATATGTGTCACCCTGTTACCGATAAAGAATGTGAGACTTGGAGAGCCCATATGACCGAGAGAGCACCAGGCAATGAAAGAAAGGTGGCAACCCAAGCTGTGCTGGTTGTGCGACTGCAGGACCTGTGCTCATCAACACTCTTCCTCAACTGCCGCTCATCCTGCTCATCCGTCCACTCATTCACTGACTTAACAAATACTAACTGTAGTAAGGCTTGGCCTCCCATCCTCTCCCAGATCCCATAAATGGAGAGAAGCCTTTGAGAGGTGTGTTTCCAGAAATAGTCCTTCTAGTCATGGCCTCTCTGTTCTCCGCCCTGACTCAAAAATCTTTAGCGTCTCCTGTAACTGCATCAAGTCAAGTGTGACCTGTGTCATCAGGGCTGCCAGTCATCCCTTCCAGTGTGGAGGAGGATAAGAACTCCGTTTCCTCATTTGTCTATCTGCCAAGCAGGCAGTCTCTGGGTGCCAGCTCTGTACTGGCCTAGGCACGAGCAGGGCTGCCATGCACATTGTACACATTGTGCAGTACTCACATTGAGACAATCACGTCACTTCCTTCTCCGTCCCAGAGCAGTGAGCCCAGCTTCTCTGACAAAGGAGACGTAGTGTGCAGGTGCTCTTACTATCCATTCTCCCACTGCTCCTTGGCCAGCAGAGCAGAGGCAGATGTCCAGCCTCCTCACAAGCCCTCAGGGTTCAGACACTGTTGACTCCCCCATCTTTCTCAGAAAGGATGTTGACAACTCCTCCTCGGCTGTAAAAAGCCCTGTGCTTTGGGTAAAAAGCCATAAAAATTGGCTCTTCTGGGGGACTAGGCTCTCTAGGAAGTTGGTGTCTGTGGGCACACACTCCCCTCATGTTTCAGTCAGGACTAGTATTTTGTGATTTGTGCTTGGCTAGGTGACAATGAAGAACGGAAGATGTCCTATGAGCAGGAGCTTGGCAAATGCTTTGGCATGGGGGGATGGGAGGAAAGACAGTGTGCTTTGATTCACTGCCTTTCTTTCCCTGCAGCTCCATGCCCATTTTGAAGGAGGTGGTGCTAGAATGGCTGGACCTATCTTCCAGGCCAGACAGAGGAAACGATAGAGCACAACAACCCAGAAGGGGCAGTGCAATCTTACATTCATGTTTGACCCCTGGTAGGCATCTTCCCTGTAGCAGGCCCTGGGGACTTGGAATGACATGACTTTGTCCTTGAACTCAGGGATCCTTCTGCCTAGTTCAAGAGCACATCCACAAAGCCCTTGCCAGTCCTCAGGCCATGTGGCAAGTGACACACTAGAGAGGGAAAAGGACCCAGAACTGGAAAGATGGACAAGCTCTAGGCAGCTTATCCCACAAGCATCAGTCTGGAAGGATCTGTGATCCTGGGATAATTTTCAAGAAGTTTCTAGAAGTTTGAAGCCAGATGGACAGAGAGGTGAAACTCTGAAAGTTCTGCCCTGCTCATCTGTGTAGAGCAGAACACTGAGTGCGGCCACAGTAGTGGCCCTTGTCTCCTTTAATCCCTCCTGTCACACAGTCCTTCCTACAAATGAGAGTCAGGACTTAGCAAAATGGAGCAGCTTGTTCAGTATACCCAGCATCAGAACTGAATCCAAAGTTCAAGTCTTCCTCACACCAAGCCTGATGGCCTTCTTGCCATAGCTGTCATCTATACTCCCTTGATGAACTGGGTTCCGTGTCCACGTTGTGCTAGATTCAGGGCCAAAGGAAGGACATAAAGAACCCAGCATGGCCTCAACACCCTAACCCCAACCTCCAGAGAAATAAATACCAGGCAGACCTGGATGTGAGTCTTAGCTGCGTTCCACCAAACATTGGCTGTGGTCACACATGTCTCAGGCACACATGTCTTTCACTCTCAGGCTTGCTTTACATGTACAACTGTAACAATGCTCTTCTTTGAGGATATGAGGGTTGATGAGAAGCAGGAAACAGAGAACATTCTCTTCAGAAAGGTAAGTCAATAACAGTCCTACCTGGGGTTTATCTGACATGCTCCCTGCTCCATCAAGACCTGAAGGTTGTTCTGTCTTACCATTGCAGCTACCCAACTTCATCAACACCACCCTCCCACCTCATGAGCAGGTGACAGCCCAGGAAATCGACAGCTACTTCCGCCAGGAGCTCATCTACAAGAGGAATGAGCGCATGGGAAAAAGGGTCATGGCGCTGCTGCAGGAAAACCAGGACAAGATCTGCTTCTTCGCCTTTGGAGCAGGTTTGGCTCTGACCTCTACTTGTCAAGGAAAAAGCTGAGGCCCAGAAGAGGGTGTGAAAGCCACATGGTACCCAGGAACAGAGCTAGGACCCTAGTGTTTCCCCAGCTTCTGAGCTTCTCTCATAGCATCTCCCTTGGCAAGGGAAACACCCCCTGCCACGGCCCCTTCAAGTGCCAAGTGGATATATGTGAGCCCCGAACAATCTTTCAGTGCCCATCCCAGCCTGGTCCCACTCAACCTAGAACCAGGGCTAATCATAAGGGTCTTGTGGCCTCATGAGTGAGGAAGGGAGACAGCCCACAGTTGTAACTCCAACTCTAACTGGGCCGTGCGTCATGTCACCTTAACTGGTACTTTCCCAAGGGTTCAATTTTCTCTTCAGTTAATGGGAAGGACGGCATTAACAATTTGATGAATCTAAAGTGTCCATGTTATAGTGTAGTTGTGAGGATGAGTGACATTCAAATAACCTTCCATATGGTGGGGATCCACAATGGCAGCTGCCATAATCATTATCACCACCATCATCACCACTATAATGAACTTAAGCGTCACCATGGCAACACAGGACATGAGCTAAAAGTTTCTAGGGGTCTTTCTTCTCCTGTAAAGGAACTCTAGACAGAGTTCCTTGGGGCCCCTATTCCTTCTCTGTTCCTTACCCTTCCTACTTTTCTCTGGCTGTCTCCAGTGGCTGCATTAGGGCCAGGATTGTATGCAGGGTTCTGTGTTGTCATCTTTAGTTCAGTGAGTTACAATGACCATTTACCTCTTACCACTTAACTTTGTGAAATCCACCTGTGTTTTGTGAAAATTTTAAAATAGCTTACAGCTGGATGTGATGATGTTCACCAATAATCCAAGCCCTCTGGACACAGAGGAAGGCAGATATCCAAGGCTAGCCTGGTCTACCTAGAAAGTTCAAAGCCAGCCAGGGATATATAGCAAGCCTCTGTCTCAAACAAACAAGATGGCAGCTTATAGGTATGCTCATCAGTCCACTACTCTGCCTCTCTCCCTATGGCCTTGACACACACCCTCCAGGCCAAGCAGTCAGTTCAATCCACAAGGGCGCCTGTGGACATCTAGACTCTGTAACGGGGCTGTCCACAGTCTATCTCTGTACCTCCCCTGCCCACATTCAGCTCCAAGGATATTGAGGGTAAGAGTTGGGAGTATATTTATCCAAACTATTCTTCTCATTTTCAAATCTCCTTCAAAATGAGGCTCATAGGAGGGTCTCAAACATAGATGTAGGCCCTTTTAAAACAGCTCATGAAGGCCATAGAAACTACACAGAAAGAGCTCTGCTCCTCAATGGCTCTGCTATGGTCCACTATGGCCTCCAGCAAGTCTTCTCCCCTCTTATGACCTTAGTTTACTCACTTAGACAGAAGACGCTGACTTTGACTTGATCTGTCTTGTATTATGGGCTGTCTAGAATTCTGGCACAAGTGTCAGGAACAGGTGGGGTCTCCCAAGGGATCTGGAGGGGTCTTCTGAAGGAGCCCATGAGACAAGTACCTATACTAATACATGGAGAGGGGGGTGTCACTCTCCCTCTTGCAGAATATCTTCAGGGTCCCTGGTGTGAGCCACATAGCTACGAGGACCTGTGCAAAGAAGTAGCCCTTCAGCATCTCTTCTCTCGGTCACCACGTCTAGGCACTGCACTCTCTACTAAGTGGCCTTAAGTGACTGCAGAACAGCAGCCTCTGGAGTCCCCCAGCTCCATAGTTACTCAGATTTGAAGGAGCCTCCAGAGAGCACAGGCACTGAGGGAGGCCAGAAGAGAGCAGGGATGCCTCTCAAGAACAGGCCCCAAGATGCAGGTGTAGGGTTACTCAGAGCCTGGTGGTCTTTTGCACCAGCCTTCGCCTATGGCTGAGGAAGCTAAAAGATGCAGAACACTGACTTTCCTGTGATGCTCCAAGCCCACAGGGCACAACAGTCCACTCAAGCACTCTTTCAAATCAAAGCAAACTGGGGGTTTGGGGGTGGGGAGCAACTTGTTAGGGATAGCAGCAGGAAGGGATCTCAAAGTCCTTACTTGGCAGCATTAAAAACTGGTAGCTGTGTTTAGCCCCACATCCATCCACATTGTTTTTATATGGGAAATAGTTTGGCATAGTAAAAGAGATGAGGGACGGGGTGCTGCCAAGTTCAAGGCAACTTCTGTGGCCTTTTTAAAGCCTCGTTACCTAAGCAGAAGCCGCCAGTATAGAAAGATAGGGATTCCAAAAGGGGAAAGAGAAGAAATGGAGGAAGGGGAAAGAGTTGATCTCCAGGCAGAAGAGGGTACCGCAGCTGAAGTGTGTATGAGCAGGTAGCTGATGGCTTCCCACTAAGCCCACTCTTCCAGCTGGAAGGCAAAGCTGAGAAGGAAGACAAAGGGCTCGTGGTTTGAAGAGGGGAGAGCATTTGACATGAATACAAGAGAAGCCGACCACAAATTTGACAAGGACAGGAAGTTAGGGCAGATTTAAACTCTTGAGCCATCTGTGATTAATTGCTATTGGGTGCCTAGAGTGTGGTGCTCTAAAGAAGCACATCAGAGCCCAGCATGAAAGTGTTGACCTGTCCATAATGTCTGCTGGAACCGAGATTCACTTGCTTCCTCCGCTGGCATCGAAGGCCCATAACCCTGTCAAGTTGCAGGTTGTTAAGATTTCTCTAGCAACTCCCAAAAACTAGGATTTAAAGATGGCCACTATACCCAGCTGTCTCCTGTGTTTACCTGCACACTGCCCGCTCAGTGACCATCCCCATGCATGTGAACTTCACCATGGTAGGGCCCACAGTCACAAGACTGCTAGCAGATTTTTAAACAAAGACACGGTGAACCAAATCATGCAGAAGTGAGTATATTCCATTCAGCCCCAAGGCAGAGAGAGAGAGAGAGAGAGAGAGAGAGAGAGAGAGAGAGAGAGAGAGCGCTTAGACCTCGGCATTAAGAGGAAATAGCAATGTTATCCTTCATTCTAGGAAAAAAGATTTCCTTGGTCTGTTTATTTGTTCAGCCATCCAAGGATCTTGTGGCATTTTTTTAATAATAAAATGCATGATTCAGGAACTGGAGGAGCTAAGTTGGAAGCATGAGTCACCAGCAGGTTGTGGAGTAGGGAAACAGGTAACCTCTGGGGCCCATTCATTTCCAACTCTAGCAGTTGGAAGTTGTCCGTTTCTGTGTCCCTAGCATAATATAGTGTGAAGAAAGCCCATACTTCTGGCACTTCCCAATCCTTGGATCTCAGCGTTCTAGTGCTCTAATTGCCTGGTTGCAATATCCTGGCTCTCCGGTCTCATAGCATTCCAACATTCCAGCATGGTTTGTTTCCATTGTTCTCGGAGACTTGGGAGTAGTATGGAGCCTTGCAGAACCTGGACATGCCTTCCGGGGCAGCCACCAACTGCCCCACAGGAAGTAAAGTCCAGACAGAAGGCAGGCAGAGTCGGAGACAAGAATCTATTGCTCTGAGTATTGGGACATCCAGGACACTCAGCCTTCAAGGCTGCTCAATGGCATTCAGAACAACACATATGGGCCTGAGGCAGGACTTCATGGAAAGATGCACCATTACCTTAACTAAAGGCAATTGTGTTGGCTGAGATATAGCTCAAAGATAAAGCATTTGCCTCGCGTTAATCCAGCACCACCAAAAATGAATGAATGAAGAAACTACTTCCTGTAGAAGGTACACTGTCCTGTTTGACAATCCACCCATACAGCCATCGTGCTTAGGGCCCGCTGTAAGGATAGGATAGCCCTTCTGTTCCATTTGGCAGACAGGTGGAGATGCACACAGGAACAATAGAGCCTCAAAGCTCCAGTGAAGTGATGGCAATGACTTTGTTGGGGTGGTCAGACTCCCCAAAATATCCAGCTGCTGCTTAAGCCCTCCATCCTAAGCTCACACAGTGTCCTGGAACCCCAGAACTTAAGATGCTCATTCCTCCCTTCTTGAATGAGCAAATGGGTGAGTGAAGGTGATGCTCCTGAGGTATGCAAAACAGAAGACCAGTCTCTCCTATGTTACCACAAGAACATTTGAGCCAGAACCGAAGCCTCTGCCCCACGGTGGGAGCTAGGGGCTTTAGCTGCATTGCATCTACCATCTGGAAGGTGAGACTACAGTAACAAAAACAGAGTGCTAGGTCCCAGTGAGCAAACCACACAGGCTGAGGCAGGAGGCAGAGGCTTAATGATAAGCAGGGTTTCTTGGGGGAGGGGTAGCAATTGGTGAGGAAAGAATCTGTGAGAAAAGTAAGCCACAGCAAGAGTTAACTCAGGGCCTTGATTGGTGAGAATCATTGCATGGTGAGGTGGAAATGGCTTGCCCTCTGAGATAGTCCTATAATCTTCCCAGAGTCTTTCCACTCCTTCTGCACAACAAGAGGCAAGGCATTAGGCTCCTTCCAGCCCCTGCATCCCACATCCCATGCTTGTTGGCAGAGGCTGACTTGAAGGTTTCCTAGAGAAGGTGGGGTCTGGGTGGCGTGTCCCTGTGCATGTCCAGAGGTCCTCCACACCCACATAGTCCTCAGGACAAGACCCATCCTTCCCTACGTTTCACTCTGTTCTCTATTCACCACCTTTGGGACAGAAGCCCGTCAGAGTTCAAAGATGGTCCAAGAACAGCCAGCCAATCTGGAATAGAGGCTAAACTCCTGGTAGTTTCTTCCCTTCACCCACAGCACCCATGTTTGTCCTGCTTCGCAACACAAACATGAGGCTAAACCTTCCAGAAGTGCTTCAGAATTCCCAGTAGTGCTAAAAGGAGCTCTGTCACCACACCACACATCCATCTGGAGCGGCCATCTTTGCAATGGCTACCATCTTTGGCCAGAGCCATTCCCATTCAACCCAGAGCATCATAACAGGCAGAGCAATATCTCCTTCTGGCTTGTGCCTAGTTAGCCTTCCTTTGAACAAGACCAGTCAATAGGAACCGTGGGCCATGTCCCCAGGGTTGTCTCTAGGACTGTGCTGTCAGCAGAAGATCTGAGAATGCCAGCTATGGGCTGAGCTGGATAGTGCCAGGAACGAAAGAGAGGAAAGTAATAGACTAGAGTGTGGACTTTGAAACTAGGCTGTAGGACATCCCAGTTTTCTTCTGAGAGGTGTCTCTGGACTGGTCAATGTCTTCGTTCCTCTTGATCTCGGAGTTCCCTCTGAAAGTGGCCTGAGAGTCCGTGAGTAGCACATGAATGGCTCATTGCCAGACACAGCTTAAACAGCCTGTCAGGCCACTACTACTCCAGGACCCCTGGTTCCTCCGAGCCAGCAATCCTCCAAGGACATGGCTCATTTCACACCAGATGAGGAGCTAGAAGAACTCTGTAGCACTGCATGGAAATCTCAAGAACTTAGTTAGTGTTAAATAACAGTGAGGCTCAGGACTGTATCATAGTTAAGAGTTTTATTGCTGTGAAGGGGCACCATGACCACGGTAACTCTTATAAAGGAAAACATTGAATTGGGGGTGGCTTATAGTTTCAGAGGTTTAGTCCATTATCATCATGGTGGAAAGCATGGGAGATAGCAGGCAGGCAAGGTACTGGAGAGGCAGCTGAGAGTTCTCTATCTTGATCCACAGGCAGCAGAGGGAGTCTGTGTCACTGGAGGGAACTTGAGTATAGGAGACCTCAAAGCCCACCCTCACAGTGACGAACTTCCTCCAACAAGGCCACACCTCCTAATAGTGCTACTCTCTATGGGCCAAGTATTCAAACACATGAGTCAATGGGGGCCATACCTATTGAAACCACCAGAGACAGGATGAGCCTCTGTCCCTAAATATGTCTGTAGCCAACAGGAGGTCTTAGACCCTGGAACATTGAACCTCAGGAAAGAGCCTAGTGTTATAAAGAGTGATTGTCCCAGTCACAGCTGAGACCTGCAACCTTGAAGCCCATTACGAATCCCACTCTACACCAGCCTGGACAGACCCAGCAGTCATTGCCTACATCTGTGGTCATTTGTCACCAGAAGGAAGAGGGCCATCCCTGACTCTTCTTGGCCTCCATGTATTAGCCTAGCATGCATTAGATGCCTGTAAAGGTTTTTAGATAAAGCAATGTGGTCACCAAGTCCTCGGGACCAGGAAGCCAAAGCCTCGGGGGCTTCTACCTCACTCTGAGTTACCTTCAGTCACCCTCAAATGACAGGTGCCAGCAGAGACGTGGCCTCCTGACCCCAGAGCAGATTGTTAACTTTGAAAGCATCTGATTCAAATGACCTAAAAGCT
The DNA here is from genome assembly GCF_011064425.1 of Rattus rattus. Lineage (NCBI taxonomy): Eukaryota > Metazoa > Chordata > Mammalia > Rodentia > Muridae > Rattus > Rattus rattus. Next base: position 41,975,855 of record NC_046154.1, on the reverse strand, counting down.
TCAAGCTCAAGGTTATAGAACCAAATGGATGCCTTGGTGAGGGAAGAGGAACTTTCTAAGAGGAAATTCACACCCAGTGACCAGATGCCCACTTAACCCAGCTGTCAGATAGCACAGGCTACTCCAAACAGGAGTCTCCCCAGAACCCCAAGGCTGGGCATTGTCTGGGCAGCCAGCTCCACAAGTGCCTTGCTATGGACACACCTGAGCCATGGCTAGACATAGACCTGTCTTTTATGCCTGCGTGTCATGGGCACGTTGAACTATGGGGCAGCTGAATGAGAAAATGAATCCAAATATTTGGCACATAATGCCTGCTAGAGACGGAGCAGGCAGTTTGTCACTCGGTGTTTGTGTCCATCTTTGCCACATTGATGGCGGAGCAGAGTCTGTCCTTCATCCGATATTATTTCATCAGTTATGCCTGGCATCCCAGAAGCTCCCACACAGGAGCCTGGCGCATGTACCTGTCTCTCCCACGGGTAGAGACCACAGTGTGTTTCAGACCCTGGCACGAGGCTGGCTACTTAGTCCGTCTCAAGTCTGTCTCCAATGAACTGAGAAGGCTCAGCCCTTTGCTGGGTGACTGCAGAGCAGAAGAGGAAGCCCAGGTCAGCCAGGTCTCCTCCACATAGCTCTGGATAGACTAGAAGCCCTGGTGCCCCTCATTATCCACCCCTCCTGTCACACTTCCTAGGGAAAACAAACAGGGCTCTGGTTTGATATCCGGCCGGAGGCCCTGGCAGTGAGATTCGCATTTGAAAGTTTCCCTTGCATTAATTTCAGACGGAACATAAATACGGACTTGGGATGCCTCTTCCAGGAGGAGAAAACTGGAAACCCGCATGCTCACTGGAGAGAAAACATGTGTGCTGGCCGAAGGCACCCGCGTTACTCTGGAGCCTGTGCGGGGAAACATCTGGTTCTCTCCTCCTCCGCCACCCAGCCCCCACTGCAGTCTTGAAATTGCCCAGTTAATTGGCGCATTGTTCATGCTGAGCGCTTCACACACTTCCCTCTCCAATCTGCTGAACCTTGGAAGGTACACACGTTTCTGACCATTTCCTGCCCCCCAACCATGATCTTGGCATCTCTACAGCTGCCAAGTACTTCAGAGTGGGCGTGATGGACCTTACCATGAACTGGATCAGTTCTGGGGACGAGCCCAAAAAGCCTTGCCTCATACCAGCTGTGTGACCTTGGGCAAGTCCTACTTCCCCCATTGAGCCTCAGTTTCCTCGTCTATAGAGTGGCAGCACCTTCAGTGGCTACCTGCAAATGAGATGGATGGTCCAGAGACCTCTGAATATATTCAGGTCATCACCTGGTGAAGCCATACTGGCGGATGGGGCAGGGGGACAGGAAGCCAGGTGGTACAACTGCATATGGGGGAGTTGAGACAAAGAGAGAAAGGAACTACCCAAGGCCACAGGGCTCATGGATGGGCTGAGTATTGTGCCCAGGCTCTGCCCTGCCCTGCCTGCCCATGCTAGAGGGTCAGGTGAGGCTGGCAGGCTATGCTCTCCATCCTCCAAGCTTTGTGCATCGGCACAGCCTATCATACACCCAGAAGAAAGGAGCCTCTTCTCAGCTCTGAAACATCCCCTGCCCCTTCTCTGTTTGTATATAGATGTCTGTAAGTGGCCCCTGGTTTGTCTCAGAGAGACAAGTCCAGCCTCGCCACATAGAGTTGAAGCTCTGTACTCCCTGAACCTGAATGCTCCCGATAACCATCTAATTCTGCCCATTCTAGGGCCATCTCCCCACTGCATCCTTTGCTTCCAACTCTGGGTCGCTCTCTCTCTCTCTCTCTCTCTCTCTCTCTCTCTCTCTCTCTCTCTCTCTCTCTCTCTCTCCCCCCTGTCTGGCTACCTTTCCTCTTCCCTCTTCTCCCCCTGAAGTAAGTTACCACATCTCTTACAGCTGGTCTCTGGCCCCTCTCCTCTGTCCTTCTCTTTTGCTTCCCAGGTCCTGAAGTTCTCTCCTCCCCACTCCCATCTCCCCCCCACCCCCCACCCCCGTCCCCTGTCCTTCTGCTTTTCTTCCTACTTCCCTCTTTGTGTCTCCTTGGCTCCCTGTGCCCCACCCTCTCTTTCCTCTTCTGTTGTCCTCTCTGGACTCAACAAGCGAAATGGAAATGGAACGTGTCTTCCTGCAGAGAGCTGGCCAGAGAACAGCTGGAAGCTAATGCTGGAGGGAGATGCTGAGTGGTGGCCAGGAGCCCCAGGGAGGCTGGGCAAGCCAAACAGGCTGAGCCCCAACATTGTGGGGCCCCTTTGGAAACCTTCCATCACCTTGCCGGCAGGTTCCAGCATGGGGTGGTGCCTTGTTCAGAATTTCCAACTTTGGAGACAAGCCTAAGCACTGTCTGCCAACCCCTGGGGACAGCATATGCTGGACCCTGACTCTGGCCTGTATAGGGGCCAAGCTCCTAGGATTGGTGGGATCTTGAGAAGCGTCACCAAGGGCCAGGTCTGGGCTACAAGAATGGGGGAAACTTGGGTCTCCTGGGGACAGGATGAGATCATGGAAAGGATGTAGAGTAAAAGGCTATGTCACTCATTCATTCAACAAACATTCGTGGAGCCATGGTGGTGCGCCAGATTTAGGCTTAACTTTGGGGACAAAGATGAATCAGGCATGGTCCCACCCTCAAAAAGCTTATATTCCAGCTCCACCCCCATCAGGTGGCTCCGTGAGAGCACGTTACAACAGAGTCAGCTCAGGGCTGTGGGCAGGACAGGTTAGCTACAGTGGGAAGGGACTGAAGAGCAATGCGGTGTGGCTGCGGGTGGTGGCAGCTGGGCAGCCCAGTGTATTTGAGAGGAGACACCCAGGGTCTCTATTGACTGTGGGAGGTCGAAGGCCAGCATAGCTTGATTAGCAATGTCCCGTAGAGGCACAGTGATAGCATGGAGAGAGGGCAAGCAGGGGTAGTGGGCTAGGTGGAGATGTCTATGGGGCCACTGAAGTAGTCATCACTACTGTGAGTAGCCGAGCTGTGAGTAAAAGGAAGAGGAAAGAAGCTAGGGGCAGCTTTCACAGCTCCTGTTTGGACTAGGCAAAAGAAAACCCACCAAGGACGTCGCCCATAAGGACAGGGTGACAAGGGCACAGGCCAGAAGCAGGCTTAGGTACTAAGAAACTGCAACTACGGGTCTCATAAGACCAAGCACCAGAAAGAGTAAATGTCAGGAACACTGGCTGGGATTCAGGATTATATCACTGAGTTCTGTGCACAGACGATATAGAAGGGTCCCTCCTAGGGTTGACAAGGAGCATGGAGGAGAAGTACCATTCTCCCATCCTAGAAGGAAGGATGAGAGGCAGAGAAGGTAGAAATTTGAGCTAGACCTACCCACTTTCTCCAAGTATCCCCAGACTAAGGAAAGCAATCCAAAAAAAAAAAAAAAAAAAAAGCCTTAAGGTTGAGGAAGTGCCAGGGCTCTTAAGCAGACACGGGAGACATCCAGAGCCCAGCAGCAGCCCTTGAGGTCTGCACCACAGAAGCCACATAGAGCTATGCCAAGCCTGGGCCCTCTGACAATCTACAGTATAGCCTCAGACAGTCAGTGGGTGTCACCTGCCTCTCTTGGACAGCATGTAATTTGGAGTTTTCACTGGTAGATCTTGAGGATTTCTGGGCAGATGTGGGGACCACGGTTGGACCATTGGAGCTTATTAAAGCCAGATCTCCATGGAAGGAGAGGGGGCATTTAAACCATTGTCCAGAGCAGAGGCCATGAGCTCCTGGCAGAGTCCTTCCTCCTGGGCACTGAAGAGAGCACCCACTTCTCTCTTCCAGTTCCACAGAGCCGAGTGAAGGGGGATGTGTGCAACCCACCCAGGGACAGTTTCAGCTCCCTTAAGATGACATCCTGGCCAAGGGCTTTTACTCCCCCTGCCTCTCTGGGCCAAAGGCTCATTTGACATTTGTGGTGAAAGACACTGGTGACAGGAAAGCTTGGATCACAGGCTGCCTTAGTTGGTTTCTGCAATAAAACACTGTGAGCAAAAGCAACTTAGGGGAAGAAGGGGTTTGTCTTACATTTCCAGGTCATTGCCTAGGTATGGTAGGGCAGGAACTGGAGACAGGGACTGAAGTAGAGACCATGAAGGAATGCTGCCTTCCGGCTTGCTCAGCTTGAGTTCTTATTCAACCCACAACCTTCTACCCAAGGTCAATACCTCCCACAGTGGGCTGAGCCTTCCTGCATTAATCATCAATGCTACATCTTTAAGAAGCTCCACAGCCGTGCCCACAGTCCAATCTTATCTGATGGAGGCCATTCCTCCTTTGAGGTTCTCTCTTCCCAGGTGACTCTGGTCTGTGTGGAGTTAACAGAAACTAACCAGCTCACAGGCTGAGAGAGAGACTCTGGGCCTATTGTCAGCATGCCAGGTCAAAGTCAGAATCTGGGGGTCCTATGCTTCACGGTTCACACCTATACTTTTGTCTCTTCTGCATAGAGATCTCTGCCTGCCTCATTCCTCCTCTAGTCACTGCTCACACTGCCCTCCACCTGGACCCCCTCATCCCACCCCACTCCCATCCTCACCTAGTAGCACTGCCTCCTCCAGGAAGTCTTCCCTGTCACCACACTAAGGTAGACGTCTTACATGCCTGCACAACTTCCTGCGGTGTCAAATACATTGGAGATAGTGCCCTGATCCTACAAGCCTGAATCTGAGATAGAGAGGAGCCGGAATAGGACTCAGGCTGTCAATCATCACCCAGCATGAGCTATGCAATAGTCAGTGTTCAATAAACCAATGGCATTATATACAAGAAGAGGGAGGGAGTCAAGAAGAAAAGGAAAGAGGAGATGAGAGGGAGGAAGGGGAAAGGGGAGGGAAGAAAATCAAAGGAAGGAGGGAAAGGGGAAGAGAGAGGAAGAGAGGGAGGAACATCTTTTCAGGGGGGTCCTGAATAAACAAAACTTTCCCCATGAACCATGGGTTAGGGAAGCCTATGTTCATCCTGCATTTCAATCCCTCCCTCTGACAGGGAAAACTGAGGCTCTGAGAGGTAGCCTATACACCCAAGGGTTCGGGGAAGTATAGTACGGGCTAGGATATCGCTCCTGGCATCCTCCCCTGTGTGGTGTGGTATTTCCAGTAATCTCCAGGTGGAACCACAGGAGCTCTGACGGGCCAGCTAGGGAGATATGGCTCTGTGTCAAGTTAGAGGACCAGAGGGCTGAGGGTGGCCCCTTTGCTCCAACCACTCCACTGGTCCTGCAGACTCCCTCTGACCCAGGAGCTTGTCCATCCTACCAGCTTGTCCACTGTGTTCTCTGCCTCCCTGGGGCTGTCAGCATGCTGACCTTCCTGCTTCGCACCTCTTACCACTCATCACAAGCAATCAGAGCCAGGGGACAGCCATTACACACACACACACACACACACACACACACACACACACACACACACGCACGCATGCACACACACACACACACACACACTCACACACACACACACACACACACACCCACACACACACACACACACACACGCCTGCTTAAATACCCAGTTCTAAGCTAAACGTGAGCAGGAAGGCATTGTTACCCGTGGGACCATGAGTCAGACTCAGGAGATCCTGGAGCACTTGGGAAACATAGAGCAACCCGGAGTGCTCCTGTGACAAAGAGGGAGACTGAGGCCAGGAGGGAGAGAGGGGACAGCGTCTAATCCAGGCAGTTTCCCCTTCCACAGTCACTTGTCCTCCACAAGACTCTCCTAATCATACTTTTCTCCTGAAAAGTATGGGCATCTTGCCTGTACCCTGGTGATGAGAGGCCACCCCTTGCTGCATTACCCACCTGTCTATTTATGGTCTCTCATACAAAACAGATGCACCACAAATGCTTGCTGAGAGAATGGATAGTAGCTGGGAGGTGAGATGGACATATCATACACACACACACACACACACACACACACACACACACACACACTTCTGGAGGTTACCTCAGAAGGTCACTGTCAATGTCTTCTGGGTCCCACATTCAGGAGGGTTTTATAGCATCTCTAGTACCCAGGCCTCCATGGGTAGATGGTGAAGAAATGAATCTAAATGCTTAGATCCACCCAGCACATGCTAGGCATGTGTAAGACCCTGGCCATGTGTAAGGCTGTGGCAAGGTGGCCTCTGCCCCCTGGAGGGCTCTCAGGGAACTGGGCAAAGGAGGCATGAGTTGCTGAAAGCATTTACAAAAAGGAGCCATAGATCTGCTGGAACTGGGGACTTTCTTGGTGCTAAGCCTCTCATGACTGTTGTAGGCTACCTACTCTGAGTGGGCAGGCAATAGGGTCAGCTTAACAGCATTAGGCACAGTTGGAAACCTTTACTGTACCCCAGCCCCTGTTCTCTAGAGTCCTCACAGACTAGAGAAGGTAGTTACAGTCACTCCCACTTTACAGGTGAGGAAGCTGGAGCATGCAGACGTACAGCCTGTGAGTATCAGAGCTGGGATGTGGATACTGGCAGGGTGGACGAGGTGTACATCTCACCACCGGGACACGATACTTGGATTTGAAGGAACCCTGTTGTTAAAGTATGGGCATTCTGTGTCTCAGTACCCATCCTGGAAACCACTGGGGGACCTCAGCTGGTATAATTCATTGTCCCAGACACAAATGACCATCTAGCAGATGACCATCTAGCTCTGGAAGACAACCTGGCATCTGGCTGAAACCATGGTTCATCTTATGTTCTAGGTCACTTTCTGGGGAACAACACTGTCATCGATGTCCTAAGGCAGGCAGGGCTGGAAGTGGACCACACACCTGCTGGGCAAGCCATCCACAGGTAAGCATCAGGGTATATGGTGACATTTTGAAGCTGGCTCTTGGGCCGCTGCCTGACTGTAAGCTGTGGTTACTGCCCCGATGACCTGCTCAGGCCTAAGGGTAGAGCTGTGAGACATTGGTGAGAACAAGCTGAACCAGGCACTGGGGTGCTAGACAGAGTGAGGAGGCTGCTGTGCAGTCTTGTTGGGATCTCCTGGTGCAGTGGGAACAGGAGCAGAATGTGGAATAACAAATCTTGGAGTTCAGATCCAAGTAGATTGGACAGGGGCATAAGTGACCTCAGTCATTCCTTAGAAAGTCAATGGACAGACAGGCCCTGAATGAAGATGGGGCCATGGTAAGAAGAGACTACAGTTTGGTTTCTTCCCTGTGTCCATCCCCACTGCATGAGCCTTTTGCTGCTGCAACCATTCATGGTCCTCCGCTTTCTGCCTGTACCTGCTCCATTGCTTCCTCAGCAGGACACTCCCACTTCCTAGCAGGACACTCCCACTCTGCCCGTAGAGCCATTCTCCCAACCTCTTTCTGTGTGGGTCCCTATTCTGCCCCACCCACCTGTCCCCACTCTGGACTTTTCCAAGGATGGAGATCAGCCCCGCCTCTCAGAGCATCTACAGCACCAGCATCAGGCAATAACCAGGCTGGAGATCTGAGAACTGAAACTCTCAAGTCAGTGTCAGGCTTCTCAAACTCAGAGATTGATGCTCCAGTCTTTATGTTGGAACCTTCTCCTCAGCCCTCAAGAATGGCTCCATTGTGATTTGAATCCCTGTCCTCATGGTTACAAGACCGAAAGTCTGCACTTGATCTTAGCCAAAACTCTGAGAAGCGATATGACCCAAAGTCTGAAGGAGGCTTGCTTTAATCACAGCCAAGTAGACAAGTGGTATTGGCTGCTGACTCTGCATGGGGCTTTAGGTGCTTCTAACTCATGGTTAGAAGTTCCATGGCAAGGCACTATGAATATCATAGGCACTATGAATATCCCTGATGTAGTTGGGACATCCGAGCCTGTCATAAACTCACTTGCAGGACATCTTTGTACACAGTCCCCAGAGCACAAGCTGCTCCTAGCCTCTCATCTCTTCCCATGAGCTCCGCCACATGTGTTTGAGGCAGCCAGGACAGGTGTAAGGGATAAAGGTAGACTTGGGGTCAAGGCATTCCTCTAGGCCCCTCCTGTTCTCTCACTTCACCCTTCTGCCCACGCCCCGAGGACCTTCCCCTTGAAGCTCATTGTGTGTGGCCAGGCAGGGGATGGGAGGCAGGCAGGCTTCTATTCATCTTGAAGCTTAGGCATTAGAGGAGATCCCCTCCTCTGCCCCCGTGGACTAGCTGGAGGCTCCCTTCAGAAGATTCTCAGCCTCAGTCTCCTGTACAGGGAATGAAGGAACTGGCAGGGCAGAGGGAGTAGGAACGCTGTGGAGTCAGCAACAATAAAAAGCCACCCTTGGCCACAGGTGCTTCCTGTAGCTATCTTTTTGTCTGACTGTTTTGAATTATCTCCTCAACAGCTGCAGCATCTCCGATAGCTTAGACCCTGGGAGTCTGGAGTTGCCATGGGGGTTGGGAGAGGATGAGCTTTTTCCTCTTCAAAGAGAGAGAAGCCCCTCACCCACTCACTGTTGCAGAGTAAGGAATGGGAGGGTAGGCCGCCTTCAGTCCTGGGTACCACCTCCCTCACAAGCGGTTTGCTTGGACACAGTTCCTCAAACCACCCCCAACCCTCCAGGGCCAGATGTCCCCAAGGAATCCCTTTTGGGCCCCAGAAAGCAAAGAATAAAAGGAAGAATGTCTGCAGGATGAGAGAGAGGCATACCCTACTTTGAGCACAGATTCCACAAATATGACTAACTGACCCTCGAGGGCTTACGTGGTCAGGACCTTTTGCTGGGTAGCCCACATCAGAGAGGTTTGGTAGACACCAGGCACTGGCTGGGTCCTGAGCTCATTCACACCCATGCCATTCTGATGAGACAGGCAACACCATTCCTCCATCCCCTTAACCAAGCACTACTCATACACATTCTGGACCATGAATTATAATAACATGGGTTGTAGAGTGTGTCCATCAGCCTTGAGGCTGAGTTCAGTGACTTAGCCCTGACCCACCTCCATTCAAAGATGACCAATGGACATCCAGTGCAGACAGCTGGGTGAGTTGATAACAAAAGCAGCCTGAATAGCATTCACTACTCGATGGCCTGGTCTGCCTACTACTGCCAGGCACTGTTCTAAGCCCTTCATCTATGTGCACTTATGACCACACAGTGTTCCCGGGGGAGGTACAAACCATCCTATCCCCACTTCACAGAACAAGAAACTGAGGCACAGCAAAGTTATATAACTCGCCTAGAATCCCTCTGCCAGAGGTATTGCTTAATGAAGTCATGATCAAGTTCAAATATGAGCATAGACCTCATTTTCCACCCGGCCCCTCCATCCCTCCAGCCTTGCACCCATCTCTCCCATATGTTGGCGTTCTCCTCAGCAGTGTGGCCACCTGAGAGCCTGTGTGTTTTACTCTGTCTTCACGTTAGGTGTGAGCCATAGGCAGTGGGGGTGGGGGTGGGGCATCTGTTTAGGTCACTGCTGATAATTTCAGAAAAAAATGCTATCTGTTGGAGTCTGTGGACTAAAAGAGGAAAGAAGGAATCAATGCTCTGTCTATAACAGGCAGTGGTCCCCCCCCAGGTCCCTCCATTCTATCCCAGTGGGACACTCTGGAGTTCCCCTTGCCTAGAAAACATCCCCTCCACATTCCCTTTTACACACACACACACACACACACACACACACACACACACACACACACACACACATAGCTCACATTCTGTTTCACTTTGCAGTCCTCCTGCTGGGAGCCCAGCTCCCCCTCCTGAGGGCACCTCTCCTGCCAGCCCAGCTCCGGCAACCCCAGCTGCTGCAGTCCCAGAAGCAACCTCAGCGACCCCCACCACCCCTCCTGAGGAGGAGGATCCAGTCCTGTCCCCACACCTCCTGCTCCCGGACAGCCTAAGCCAGCTGGAGGAGTTCGGAAGGCAGAAGTGGCGCAAGAAACTAAGCAAGCATCAGCGGCCAAGGCAGTTCAATGACCTCTGGGTCCGAATCGAGGACAGGTGAGCAGGGGAGGGGCGGGCTGTCTAGGAGCTCCCTGTCAGCCTCTCCTAGGGCTCAGTGTGCTGCCACAGGCCCTGCTCTGAGCAAGGAGGGACAGAGGTCAGAACACTTAGAGGGACACTTAGAGGCAGGCTGGGCCCTGACTCCTGAGGATCTCCATGGGCATCTTTTGGGGTGTATAGAGTATGTTCCCATCTCACTTTGGAGCAGGCAGAATTCCCCGCAGTTTAAAAGTGGCATGGGGCTGTAATGCTGGCTCAAGAAGGTAAGTTCGAGACCTGCCTGGGCCATTAGTGAGAGTCCAGCTCAACATAAAAAGTAGAAAGAAGCCTGAGGATGAAGCACCATGATACAGTGCCTGCCCAGCGTGCCCAAGGCCCTGGCCTCAACTCCCAGAACGGCTGGTAATTAATCAGTTAATTGATAAAAGTTAAAATGAAGAAGTGGAGGCTTCCTCTGGTGCCACTAACAAAAGTCTGCCATGCGTGGCCTGCACCTGACTCGTGCGTGTGTCCCATGGACTGGGGGTGAAGGCAGAAGCAACCAGGACAGGCTGGATATCTCGGAAGATGTTAGATCCCCATGCTGGGAAAGTATGAGCGGTGTCACTGTAGCGGGGAGATTCTGGAGGGGCCCCCACCCTGTGAGAGAAAGGACTACTAGGCAAAGGATGCTGTGGTCAGAAGTGTCACTGTGAGACCTGCTGTAAGCAGCCAGGTATAGAACACATCCTAAGGTGTTGCCACCCCCCTTCCATATCCCCCTCCGGTCAACAACACCTCCTGCCCCGGGCTGTCACCAAGGCTCCCATTGCTCCAAGATTGTCTATCCTCCCCTCCCCCACTCAGTTTCTCTCCAGAGCAATCTCCCTAAGTCAGCAGTGTGGCAGAACTCTCTACATATAGCGAATAGTGTCACTAGGGAACGTCTCAGAAACGGACTAGAGTCCTTTTCACTGCACAAGCGAGTCCTGGATCTGACGCTTAGACAGTGGGACCTCAGAACCCAGAGTCCCTGTCTGGATCTTAACGCCATCCAGAATTTTCCTCAGCATCCTGGTCAGAATCACCGTAGGTACTTGTTAAATCATCATGTCTTCCACTCCACACAGACATGAGAGTTGTCAGGGCCAAAGCCTGAGATGGTGTGTGCTCCAGGAAGTTCTAAGAGGCACCAGAGAGCTCTGGCCCGGTTGTGCATTTATGAACATGAAGCAATGTCTGGAGCCAAAGGCACTATCCCAGGCCACACAGGGAACCAGAAACTGACTGGGACCTCCCACGTCCTGGCTTCTTCTACAGCCAGGTGGCCGAGCTAGTGACAACAGACTGACATAGTCCGGGTCCTGTCTCAAAGGCATGGCATGCACTATCTTAAAAAGGCTGACAATGAGTAGGCATCAAAGCCACTGAGCCTCTAGGTGTTGGTGCCAGCGCCTCCCCTGAGCCACTGGATAATGTACTTCTGCAGAGACCTCATCAACCCTGCCTCCCACAGCATGGGTATCACAAGGTGACAGAGACACTAAGACCCGATGCCCAGTATGGGCTACCCAGCCTGAGCCCAGGAGCCTAGAGTTTTAGAGAGCTGCATCCTTCTGTTGTGGGAAAGTCTGCAGGCTACCAGCAGTCCACTAGAAGCTCCAAATAGTCTGGTTAGTCAAAGTCCTGGTCAGTGGAGGAATCTAACTCGTGGAGTAACAGGGGGCTAGGCTGTCAGCTCCAGCAAAGAGTCCGCAGCCCCTAACTGTATCTGAAAGCAAAATGGAGACAAAATGACATTGGACAGTTTCCTTTTCACAACACAGGATCTGGAAAACAGACCCTGGCTTCAGGGAAAGAAAGCAGCTTTTCTTTGGCAGAGGGGAGTCTCCTCCACCCCAACAGGTAAAACTGAAGCTGGCTGACACCACCCTCTGCTCAGGCTGGAAGAGAAGGCTCCACCAAAGAGCAGTCTGTTAAAGTTCCTCGATGCTTCTTGGGAAAGAGCAGGCCCTGTGCTCTCCAGGAAGCCCACGTTCAAGGCATAGGCTCCCACACTCAAAGGATCCCTTCTACCTTTCCAGTGTTCCCGAATCCCCAGTTTTCTGAGACGAGGCAGAGGACCAGACGGAGCCCTTCTGACAAACCTCTTTTCTTAGAGAAATGTTTTATTCCCTTCCACTTTGTCCCTAAATCCAATGAGAGCCGGCCCTCACCCTGGCCTCTTCCTGCACATCTTCCACCTACACTCCCACAGCAAGACCTCTGAGGGCCTCTGGTCTTTGGTCTCGCCCTGCACATCTCATTGCTCAGTAGCAATCCTGCAGCAGCCCACAGGGACGCTTGCCAGCTTCAGGGCTCTGACCTCCTTTTCTGCCTTCTGCCTCTACTGGGTCCTCACCAGGGCCACCATGGTCTACGCCCCAGCCCCTCTACCCAATTATTCTTGCGTCTATCTGCTTAGGGTGCCATGCCAGTGGGACCCTGTGAGGCTTCCACTGTGCTGCTTACACCGGGCATCGCCCTGCACTGCAGTCCTATCGAGAGTCACAGAGAGCAGGGCTGTATTGCAGGGACGGAATCAGAGTCATCCAGATGGGTGAACTTGCTGGGTGACCGAGACTCAGAACTGTCATCCAGGTGTAACTCTAGCTTCATGTTTGTCACCCACCATCTACGTGTTCTAAACGTTTTAACCTGGCCAAGCTCTCCCATCTGCCCTAGCCACCCATGGGAGCCCCGTTTCTTGATGCCATCGCCAGCACATCATTTCTTTACCTTTGTTTCTAGACTGGGGAATCCTGAACACAGGATTTGGATGGCTCCAGGTCACCTGAGGCCTCACTGGGAGGAAGGGTCTTTGACTCTACACTTGAACCTAAGGAGGAGGGAACCAGGGTTGCAGGATGTGGGTGCCTGGCTGGGACACCACCTGGAGCAGGCTGGCCTCCCTTCACCCCTCATTACCCCAAGATGTAAACACAGTGGAGGAAGTTTAGAGTAGCAGCAGCCTGTGGCAGAATGATTTATGGGGGCCGGAGAGAGGGCTGGTGTGTCCACAGATGGACGCATGGCAGCGAGCATTCGCAGGAATCCCTTACCTCTGAGCACCAGATAGACAGGCAGTGGGGAAAGGTGTGACCAGGGCAAGCCAGGACAGAGACCATTGCTGAGAAACATGGGCCTGTGACAATCCTAGTGACACCTTCTGCTGCATTATGGCTTTGCCTTGTTTCTGGGGGTTATGGCAACTCTCATTCTCCATGTCCCCAAGTCTTGAAGCACACAGGGGTGTGCAGGCCTCTTTGTGTGTGTGTGTGTGTGTGTGTGTGTGTGTGTGCGTGTGTGTGTCCGCACGCTTGTGTCTATAAGAGAGAGGGGAAGGGAGGGAAGAAAGGAGGGGTACAAAGAGAGATAAGGATTCACAGTGGCTGGCACATCTGAGTTGAAAGCGTGTTGAGGATGCACAGATGTAGAGAAGAGAGTACCTCCTGACTCCTGGGCATTGGTTAAAGCCAGGCTCAGAGGCGAGCATCAGTATGTGACAGACAGAACCTTGGTGAGCAACACTAGGCGAGTACAGGCCATCCAAGGTACACATGGCAAAGCCCTCAAAGATGAGAGGAAGCACAGTACCGCGCCAGACGGGCTCTGCAGGCCTCCTGTCCACTGCCCCTCCTGCTCAAGGCTTTCCTCTCACATTCTTCACAATGTGGGGTGGCCCAGGGTATCCTTGCAAGGCCAGAACCCCATCTGAACTGCTCCCATGAGACTGGAGAACGAAGTTATTCAGTTATTTAAAAAAGAAAACGAAACAATCTCTGAAAGAATCAGATAGAATAGTGCTGCAATCCCACTCCACAGGGTTTTGACGCTAACCCTTTTGATGCTTATAAGCTGGTATCAGCCCAGCAGTGACCCTGGCATAGCTACTGCTAGTCTTGTCACTTCCAGAATCTCGGGTCTGGGGGTGTCTCAGGCTTCAGTGTGCCTAGGCTTAAAGCCATCAATGAGCCATTGGTTGGGGGGCTGTGAAACACCACCCCCAATTTAGCAAAGACATGTTGGGCACACACCTATCACCTATTACTGTGGATTGGTACTGGTAGGGGACAGTGGCAGATGGCTCCCAAGATATTGTCACTGGAAAAGCCTCAATTCTACAAGACCCTGGCAATTCCCATCTCTGGGTCCATTTTTCACCTCAGGATAGAAAGTTCCTTCCACCTCTGGCCCACTGTAAAACTAGTAGAAAGCATCAGGTGGCTAGCCTACAATCTCCAAGGTGGGGGCAAAGGTAAAAGCACCGTGAGGAAGATCATGGCACAAGATGTGAAGGCCCCAGGTACTGAGTGGACCCAGCAGGGAAGTAGCCACCAAAGTGGTAGCTTTGCCTACATCTGATTTCTTGGCCCAAAGATGCCAAAGTCCAGTTGAGAATCACAAGTTCTCCTCTAGCTGCTGGCATGGAGGATCCTATCCCACAAGCTCTGTTTTCCCCAAGGGTGGCAGCCCCTGCATCTCTCTGAGGGTCTCTAAAGTCTCTCCGCCCACCCTCCACCACTTCCCAGAGGCTCTACTCAAGCTGAGGGGCTTTCATATTTGCTCCTCAAAGAGTAACTGGTACACGTGTGCCCCCATCCAGGCATAGCCTCTCATATTAGCTAGAAAATCAATGTCAGTGATGCCCAGTGCTGAAGCCTGGAGGGCTCCTGCAGACCTCTAGTGCCAGAATTCATCCCTGCTCCAGGGAACCCCCAGGAAGGGGTGGCAACGCACAGTGCTGGCACTAGCCTCACTTGTCTGTACTTTTCCTTGGACTTCTGCCTGTGGTCTTACTTCTGGCTTAATTTACTGCTGGAACAGAGTTCAAAGTACTGAGTCCACTCTTGCCCCTTCGATGTATAGATTGGGAAACTGAGGCCTAGAAAACACTATGAGCCCAAATTTACAGATTTGCCAAGGACACAGCCCGGAGCTCCGTCTTCTAGCAAGCCAGAGGGGCCTTCTCACACTCGGGGTCCTGTCGGCTCACAGCAGACGTGGCCCCTCAGTGCCAGCCATCTGCAGAGCCTGGGAATGTGCAGTGTGTTTGGTTTGGCCTCTAAACCGTTGTGCCATGAGACAATTTTCCCTAGCATAAGCCTGAAAGGGGGTGGAGACCTGGATTGGGGTCCAGCTTGTGAGCAAAGTAAGTTGGGAGGAAGGAGGGAGGTTGCACTCCTAGGGGCTTGTCCCCCTCCCCCGTCCCACTTCATTTTCCTGGGATTCTTTCCAAGGAATAAAACCCCACTTGGGCTCCAAGGGAGAGTTTTCATCTTTAGTTTTCAAAGTGTGAAAGAAAATACCGATAGGTGCCTTGTGAGACATAATTCCCATTTGGTTTTGCCTGCCCCCGCCCCAGCAAAGGACAGCCTGAACCCTGGCTCCAGCCACTTCACAGGGCACCTGGCCCACTGCCCTGAAGTCAGCCCTCAGAGCCTCTCAACTAGGCTGGGACACACAGTGGCATGGAAGCATTGACGTGTGTGTGTGCGTGTGCATGTACGTGTGTGGAGGTGGGGTAGTGACCTCTTCTAGACACAGAGGTTAATCTCCTCTAGGGGCTACAACCAACAAAGCCTCAGTCTGAAGCTAGAACGTCCACATCAGTGTTCAAATAGTGCGCTTTACTGATGCTCAAGAGTTCTTGCCATGGAAGCAATTGACCCCACTGCATCTCATCTTGCTAAGAATGCTCATCTCCTTCAAGCTCGTAGAGACTGAAATGTGGCAGAGAAAAAGCACTGAGCCTGATGGCTGCCTGTGCTCTTAAGTACATTGTAAGTGCAGGATGATATTAGTTGAAGAGCAGAGAAATAAAAATATTAAAGATTTTTTTAAAAAAAGCCTCCCCATATCTCCCACTGTTCTATGACTCCTCAGATTGAAACCTGTTCTTTAACTGTCATAGAACAAATGCCCCGCTACGGCAGTGAGGTTAGTGGGAAGTGGACAGTGTCTTAGGTGAGCCTTCATTCTTCAAGATGGCAGGGCAGATCAGGGGCCTTGAGGAGAGATGAGGGAAGTCTCTAGCCACTGCAAGAGCAGTAACAGCACGACAGTGGGCCTGAGGGGGTGAGGTAAGGTAACACAGTACAGCAAGATTGTGACCGGTCCCATGTGGTTGAAGGACAGCACGGCAGGAAACAGAGCACACTAGTTTCTGTGAGCTAAAATGTGCTGTGGAAGCCCCGTCCCCACCCCTGTATTGCATACTCTGTAGGAGCACTATGCCTGCATCTCTGAGAGAGAATGATCTTTCCTCTCCTGCCCCATGGGTGTACAAACCTGCTTTGCCCCAGAACCTGATACCCCATAGCCTCTTTAAGGACGAAAGGAGGTGGTGAAACCCATTTCGAAGGCTTAGTGTGAGGATGGTAATCTCGTTTGAACAGCTGGCTTGGGGGATGCCCCTCCCGTGGCAGATTGGATGATGTGGTGAAAATAAAGTGTGTGTGTGTGAGTGTGTGTGTCTGTGTGTGTGAGTGTGTGTGTATGTGTGTGTGTGAGTGTGTGTCTGTGTCTGTGTGTGTGTGTGTGTGCGGAGTGTGTATGTGCGTGTGTGTGTGTGTGTGTTGTTGTGGGTGGTGGGGGGTGTGTTTGGGTGTGTGTCCTTGTTTGTGTGTGTGTGTGTGTGTGTGTGTGTGTGTGTGTGTGTATCTGTGTGTGTATATCTGTGTGTGTGTGTGTGTGTGTGTGTGTGTGTGTGTGTGTGTGTTCTGCCACCCTGAGCAACCTTGTAGGGAACAACGAGGTGTAGACCACCAGGAGACAGGTGGAAGCTATACTCTGGGGACCTCAGTTGACTTTGCAATTGTTTCTGCCTGGAACTCACCCTCATGATTGGTCACAGGTGGGCCCACCCGGTCCTTGGGAGTCAGTCGAGCCGGCTGCGGGGTTCTAGACGATTCGTCTTCCCTAAGAAACCTGCTAAAGCTAGAGCTGAACCTGAAGCCCTCTTGCTATGAGGAGGCTGCTGACAGTGCCTGTCTTTCCTCCTTACAGCACTACTATCTCGCCACCTCCGCTGCCCCTCCAGCCTACCCCCAGCTCCGAAACCACCAAGCCCTTTGTCAAGTCCTCACACCAACTCCAGCAGCAGGACCCTGTGGGGCCTACCAGCAGCTCAGCGCCTTCACTGGGCCTCCTCCCTGCCATCACTGCCTCTATTGTGGCCCCCTTCTTACTACACACCCTCGGGCCTTCCTGACCTCGACCACCCTCACAGAGAAGCCAGAGAAACCACAGGCGTCTGTGGCCATGTCCACCATCTGACCCCACCTCAGAGGGTGCTAACACCTCAAGGCAGGTCACAAAGGACAGGGACCTTAGAACATTAGAGCTTTATTGTACTCAAGTTACATCTTCTTTTTTGTAGAAGGTCTTAATTTCCCATAGTGCTATGGGGCTCTTTTGTAAAATATGTGTCCATATTAAAAAAGAAAATGTATTTATTCTATTGATAAAACTATTTTTATGTAGCCTATGTTATAGTCCCTGAATTAGCCCCAACACCAACCCAGGGAAGGAGCCCAGGTTCTCATGACCTCTGTGACCTGTGTGGACTGTGACTTGGCTTCTCACACTGTAGGCACCTCTGAGGCAAGAGAAAGGCAGCCCCAGCTTTTGTGAGGCTGGATTTCAGAGCCAGAGGCATAGTGGTCAGCCATCCTCCCAAACCCTGTCCAGTCCCCAGAGCCACAATTGAAGGAAGGAAGGAAGGAAGGAAGGAAGGAAGGAAGGAAGGAAGGAAGGAAGAAGGAAGGAATGCTGCTATTTTGAAGTCCCGTGGGTCTGTGGACTGGCCCTCCAGGGTTCCTGGTGGGTTTTTCCATTAAAGTGGGAGACTGGTGCTGAGGGAGATGAACCCAGTCCCATGGTCAGATGGCCTCCCTGGGACCCAAAAAGTGAATGGGGTTACCCAAGGTCACAAAGCAAGTGGGTGATCTATGTTCCAGTGGCACTGGTCCAGCTTCCAGTCAAGAGGGGCTGGTAAAACCACAGCCAGGAAGTGAGCTGGGCAGAGGACAGGAATGAGCAGGAGTGGGAACAGAACAGCTGTAGGGGTGGTGGAGCAGGGAGCCTCAGTTGTGATGACATTGGTAAAGGGAGCCACCTGCCAGAAGCCGGCTGTGTGATGTCATGACCTCTAACTCAATGATAAGACTGAGCCCCCAAAAGAGGGGGCCTCATACCCGGCCCTGGATCAGGCTGATACAAAAACTAACCTTGTTCTATGAACTGTGTTCTACTCCTGTTCTTTCTGACAGGAGAAGCTCCAGGGGAGGCAGATTTCCCAAACTGAAACCTCCCGGGCTTCCTATGCCAAGCAAGGAGGCCATTTCACCAGCTCCCTCTACTGGCTTCCACAGCCAGGGTCCTCTGGCAGGATGACAAGCCAGCAAGGGCAGGCAGGGAGTTGGGACACAGAGCCCTTCTGTCCCCCAGCGGGTGACTGAGGACCCAGTGAACCAAAGTCCTGAGTTCAAAGCTAGACTTGTGGCTCATTATTTAATGAGTCCTAGATCCTGAGAGCAAAAAAGAGCCCTCACCTGTCAACAAGAGAAAGAATAATGCTAAGGTCCAGAACGAGAAAAGGCAGCTCGAAGGTGCTCCAGCTGGGACAGGCCTGCTGACTCCAGTTCTGTTCTCTCAACTCACTGCACATGGGTTTCCCTGGCAGGCTTGATGGCGCCTGGTTGGCTACAGCACCAGTATGCTTAGGTTGGCAGACATCTCCCTTCTGAGATGGCAGGACTCTGGGCAACTCATTGCATAGTCAGGGGTCCCACAGGCATCCTGGCAGACAGCAGGATTCTTTCCAGCTCTGCTCCAGTGGACAGGTTTAAGCCTGAGACCTGACAAGGCTCTGGAACTCTGCTTCACAGGGTCCCGCCAGTCCCATGGGCACCATACTGTAAACTGAACTTGACCTCAACCAGGACTGGAGTCAGTTTATCCTTGGCAAAAAAAAATGTGACTTCCTATTGCTGAGCGGGAAGGGGCTTAGCTGACTTTTAAAGCAGGCTCAGAAGTTAGACATCAAACGGATCGTGCAGAGCGCTATTGGGATGAGATAAGTGTAAAGGAATTGGAAACACACAGGCCAGATTCCCCTGTTTGGGGCAGAGTATGGCATGAGATGTATGGAGATCAAGCTTGAGGTTAATTAAAGATGAAGCATTTGGGGAAACAGTCCAAGCACCTGACCGTGTGCCCAGACCTGTGCCAGGCGTGGGGCCAAAATGGTGAATTAATACAGCATGTAATCACTGTGCAAGCACAGTGCCAGGGTTACACACATGGGCTGAATTGTACCCACCCTTCTAGGCCCAGAAGAGTTCACCTTCAACATGGGACAAGTAGGGCTATCCTGGGCTACTACTTTCCCAGCCCCAACATCAGGCCGCTTAACTTTCCAAATCCCTTCTTAAGGAAGATTGGAAGGGAAGAAAGTGTTCCAAACTCTCTTCCTCTGCCACATTTTAAAGTTTTTAAAGATGATGTGCCCTGCTTAGCAGCTCATGTCCGTAATGACTGTACTTGGGAGTCTAAGGCAAGAGCATCATAAGTTTGTGGTCCAGACTGGGATGCATAGTGATTTCCAAAACAGCTTCATAACCAGAATCTATATGAAAAATGAAAGGAAGGGAGAGAGGGAAGGAGGAAGGAAGGAAGGGCAGGCTAGGCCAATAATCAACAAAATTCAAGGTTGGTATGGACTTAGAGAAAAAGAGCCATTGTTGGTCAGGCATCTAGGACTGAAGTTTCCTGGCCCCTGTAGATCTCTACCAAGCCAGGGTTTAAGCAAGTAGAAAACTCAACTTGCTGGTCTACATCCTAGGAGACCTTGAACACAAAAACAGAATGTATGGCTAGGCCACTTTCCTTCCTGCTCTGGAAACAGACCCAGGAGTCCATCAGCAGTTTCTCAGACTTCGTGTTCTTGCTAGCTAGACTCATAAAACACAGAGCCCAGATCCCTTGAGATTCCCATGAGTAATTTTAGGACTTTTGTTTTGACTTTGAGGCAGACAGAAAGATGGAAGGCCTGCAGCCCAGCAGATTAAGTGACCAGCACTTAATTGGGGCAAAAGAATCAAGGAGGTGCAGGTGCCAATCTCAGGGGTCAAAGATCCAGAGTCTGCAATGTGTGGACTTGAGGGCGACTCGAAACACTCACCTTACACTGAAAGACCCAAGCACATCCTCCTCCCATGGAGTGTGGTCACCTGCTACCCACTTTGTCCCACCAGAGCCCAGAGCCTAGAGCCCCTATCACAATAGATCCCAGAAAAGAGAACTGCTAGTTGTAGCTTTGATGACACCCTAAGTGGCAAAATAAACAGGCTTGGGGTAGTAATAACCATGAGATAAACACCAGGCCCTCTACTTGGCATTTAAGACCCTCCATGACCTCACTCAGCTGACCTTGCTGGCCATGTCTCATCCCTCCCACCTCAACCTGACAGATGGAATCATGTCTGTTACTTCTAGACTAGACATGGTGTATTATACATGTTGCTCCCCAGGGGAAGCTCTCTTCCCTTCCCCTAGCCATTTATCCCGTGAGGAGAACCCTAGTGGCTTGTTTCCCAGATGTCTCCATGGAGCCCTTTGAACATTCCCAGTACCACACCCACATTCCAGAGTTAGGGGTGTTTGGGTATGAATTTGCTCCCTGTTGGGAATACAAGCAGAACGACGAGGTGGGTCACGTGTTGAAGGGTTATGACCTTCAACCTAATAGGGATACTCTGTAGAGAGAGACAAGGGAAGAAAGGAAGCAGAACAGAGGAAGAAGAGGTTGGAACTAGGAAAGGCAAAAGACGGCCTTGGCTTTCTGTTTGAGACAACTTCCACATCCCTAACTGGTAAAGACTAGCACCTGAGGGTAGAACTTTCCGGGTGTAGGTAGACACATAGCATGCAAGGCCCCAATGTCCACTGGCTAAAGATGTGGTAGCCAGCTGGGAATCTTGGCAAAGGATTGGTGTAAATGCCATGAAAGTGCCCCTGACTTTGTAAGGTTTGGGTTCTTTAAACATTGTTATTTTTCCAAAAATTCATCAAGGTGGCCAAAAATATCACCCTGGCTGGCCGTCTAAGCCTGCAGATTCAGTACTCAGTCAAGCCTCCCTACACCCCTCCCCCATTCCTACACAGCCCAGCCAGGCTTGCCATGAGCTGGCAGAAATTCCTGCTGCCCTTGGGCAAGGCACCTTTTGGGGAGGAGATGGCTGGACTGAAACCCTTCCCATGTCTCCAGCTCAGATCCACTTCTCTGTCTTTGCACAACCTTGGGGAAGGGAAGTCAGGGCTTATGAAGACCCTTGGGACCATTCCTGGTCCTTTCCAGGGAATGTCAGCTCCTCACCCCTGTCTCCAAATGCAGACTGGGATCTTCCCCTCTAGTGACCTTTGCTTGCTGCTTTGGGAAGCCCCAGAAGCTCTTTGAGCTTCCGTTTCTCCATGGGCCATAGAGAGAGTTTCCTGAGGCCAAGAGGGGAAATCTGTGTATCATATAGGCACCACAGGCCACCATGATGGGAGCATGTGACAGATAAGAAAGTATAACTTAAAGACGCCCTCCATCCTAAAACCTGCCTTGGGGAATGTGGTTTTGAATAGGATCCAAGCCTAAGGTGCCTAGGGTGAGACTGGGGTCTCTGTGGCTGCCAGGCTGAGGTGGGTGTGGCTCACGGCTGAAGAAGGGGGAGGTTGGTCTTAGCTTTTGCCCAGTTCTAAGTCTCAGATTCCTTGGCTACCCCACTGTGCCTCATTGTACCAAGCTGGCTTCCGCTCTCACCATGTTTGTGGTGTTTTTTATCACCTCTTCCGTCAACCCCCCCCCCGCCCCCATGAATTGTCATGAAGAGTTCTTTAAGAGTATAATAGAAGACAAAGAAAGATGCTATTAATGTTATTTTACCAAAAATATTTTTGTAGCATAATATATTAATAAAAGATATTATGAACTTGACCCCGGTGTTTCTGTTTAATTCTCCCTTTTCCTTCTTCCTTCTGCAGGGAACATTCGGGGAATGGCCTGGCTTGTGAGGGCCAGAGCCTGTGATGGTGTGGCACAGAGAATGTGAATGGTCATTTTACATGCACAGATTTGGGTGTGGGCAGAGAGGGTGGCTGGAGCAGGGACGCTGTAGGTGGAGAGGATCAGCACAAGGGAGGTGTGTATGACCCTGGCCAGGCAGAGGGAGCTGCCGGTGGTTTGGAGCAAGAGTTGTGCAGCTGTGTGATACCCCGCTTTGACCTGGGCTTTGCTAAAGGAACCTTCCTTCTGCTGGCTCCCATCTCACTGTTCCTTGTCACTTTGCCCACCCCTGGACTCTCCTTGGCTCAGGTCTTCACTGTCCCTCTGGTTTACTCTTTCCCCCGCAGCCACAGTGAGCTCGGCAAGCTACAAAAATGACCGTGTCTCTCCCTGCTCTGAACACTCTTCACTGCCTCCCTGCAAAAAGGCAAAAGACATCCAAGGCCCCTTCCGACCCAGCTCCTGCTTAGTGGTTTCAAGGAAACCACTTCTCTGTGGTCCCTCTCCCAGGATGCAGCATTCCATGTCATTGCCAGGGCCTTCTGCTTATCCGCACTGTCTACCTGGCCTTAACACATGTTGTTGCCAGTGCTGCCAGGCTGCCTGCATCTCTATGTCTCACCCATCGATCCTCGGGCCCCTGTGCATCCTACATGCACCATCTCCAGCAGTACCTGCCTCGAGAAAATCCCCAACTCCCGACACCTCGATAGCTACTTGTTCCCACTGCTCTCTGTGCCTCAGGGGCTGCTGGGCTAAGATTGTTGACATGTTCTTGGTTCCTTGTACATGCATCTCTCTGTGTTGTCACCTCCAAGCACAGTGGCTGTTAGCTGCTACATAGACACTGTCTGGCGTGAATGCTTGAGGAGTGATGGAGTCCTCAAAAAAGGAAAGAAAGAAAAGGTGGCTGGGTGTCTAACAAGACGCACTGAACCTTTTCTGCCACTTCATATGGAAGCACCAAGTGTTAGCTCCTGGAATCTTCAAGTTTCACCAGGCAAAGTCCCCAGAACTTGGGGACAAAGAAGACAGCCACTACAAAGTTGGAAGTCAAGGGGTACAGAGGTAACTCAGTCAGTCAAGTGCTTGCCATGCAAGCATGAGGACCTCAGGCCAACCCCTAGAGCTTGTTTGTTTTGTTTTGTTTGTAAGAAGCCAGGCATGGCATACACATCTGTCATCCCAGTGCAAGGAGGTGAGGACAGACAGGTCTCTGGGCTCACTGGCCAGCCAGCACAGCCTACTTGTTGAGCTCTGGGCCAATAAATACTGTAAGAGTGGGCCCATTTCTAGGCATGGATGTTAATGCTACAATGGATACATGGGAAAACATTCAAAGCATTTAATTCTAGACTCTCTTCATCTATAGAATTTCCTTAGCTCCACTGTAAAGATGAAGTAACTGAGGTGCCCGGCTGATCACACGGTGTGTCGGGCCTGGAACCCACAGTCAAGCCCCAAGCCAACCTCTTCATTTTCTTTCTGCTATTCTGGGGATAGGGGACCATGGCTATAAAGTGGTCAGGGAACGTGTTGGCATCCACACTCTGCAGACCAAGTGGGTGAAGTCAGGATCCCACGAGGCCAAATGTCCTGGAATCTACCCAGGATTTTGTTGCTTCTGACAACTGGAGAATGGGGAAGCTCCAGGGAATGAGTGTTCCCAGCCCCTCTGAAGTCTTCTGGGGTGATATCAGTGGTGTAAGGATTCCGATTCCTGTTATGGACCCAGCCTTGTGCTCTGCCCACCCCCACCCCCTCCCCCTCTCTCCCAGGAGCCTTGTTCCTCCGTTCAAGAACTCCCAGAAGAAATCTGAGATGCAGAAATAGGACATGATGGGAAAGGTAGCTAATAAGAAGAAGACTCCTTCAGGCACCTGCCAAACTGCTTTCCACATGGCAACAGGTGACAAAAGGGGACACTCAGTGTTTGTACCTAATGTGCTGAAGGCTTTGCTCTCCCCTCCAGGAAGCCCTGCCCAAACCCTTCTCTCCTGAAGGAATAGCAGATCAAGAAGACACCACCATAGCCACCATCTCTGTAATATAGCCCCAGGCAGACCTTTCTATACTGCTATTAACAAATTCAGAACTGACCCCTGGAGGAAGCTCAGGAAGGTAGCTTTCAGCTCTGTGAAATGTTTGCATAGGAGCTAGGAACTCTCCATGGAGAAGGAAGCCAGCTCTACCTCAAGCTGTCTCTGTTCTCTTTCCCCTTCCCTCCCTCCCTCTAGGCCCTGCTTCCTGACCTCTCACCTGTATCCTCGATCCTTCTTTACCATGCCAACTCCTTTGGGCACCCTCCCTATCACTCAGGACATTGGGGGTTGGATAATCCATGATTGTGCCACCATCAGATGGTGTCCTACAGCAACCCACCTCTTGGGATGAAGCCCACAGATCTTTATTTCCAGTTCTAGCTGGACCTTGGTCCTCCTCGTGGCCTCAGGAAAGCTGTGCTCATGTCTTGATGTGTCAAATCATAGTCACAGAATCCTTTTCAGAAAGAACACCATCTCTGGAAGCCTGCCTCCACTAGGACTCAGGGTTGGAAGAAAACACAGGTTCTCCCATAATATCTGGAAAGAAGACATCCTGTATGACCAATGAGATAATTTCTGTTTCTTCCTTGACAGAGAAAACTGGAGTAAAGAGGCCAAAGGATGAGTGATATGATAGTTCTCTGTTGCTATATAGCAAATACCTGATGTAGATAAGTTTATAAAACAAGAAGGCCCGTTTGGTTTACTGTTTGGAAAATGTCTGTCCATTTATGTGCTTTGGGTCTGTGTCATGACGGCCGTCACAGCAGAAGCACAGAACTGCTCACTCCCTGGCTGGGAAGCAAGAGGTAGAGAATAAAGTCAGATCTAATTGTTCCCCTTAAAGGGCCCAAAGATCTCCTACTAGCCCTCACTTCTTAAATCCCCACTACCACTGAACACTACTTGGGATCAAGTCTTTAACACATGGGCCTTTGGGGGACACTTAAGAACTAAACTATAACAAAACTCTAGGAACAATGAGAATGAAGAGGGACCTGAGGCAGACAACCTCTCTTTCATGGGAGAAAATCTGCAAGCAGGTCCTTCCATATCTGAGCCTCACAGCCCTGCACTCTCCTGTAGGTCTCAACTGCCAGTAAAGAATGAGACTTGGTGGGGGTGCTGATTTGCATGATCAAATAGAAGGGGGGCACGGGCTCGAGGCAAGCTCTGGGACGGAGGGGGGGTTGGGCAAGACCTTTGCCAGCTGCTACCCAGTAGGAACAGCCTAGCTGCATCTGTGCTGTGAGTAGTCAGGAAGAAAAGTGGAACCTGTCGGCCCAGGGAGCTAAGCTTCAAGCTGTGCTGCGCCCAACTGGAAACCCTCCTCCCTCTGTGCTGGGGATGAAAGGCTAGTGTGGGACAGAAACCAAGCACGGTTACTAGGATGGGCACAGGGTATGAATCCAGCTGCTGTTCACACAACCATCAACCAGGCCACTGTTTTATGACACTGGAAAATAAAACTTATTTCAGAAACTCCTTTCTATGTTGGTTAGTTATAGGCTTGGAAAGCATTTCTTCTGTCCCTACCTCATTTCTCTTTCCCTCCTCACCCTGTGTGTGTGTGTGTGTGTGTGTTCTGCATGTGTGCAGATGTGTACTGTAGTATGTGTATAGTATAGTATGTGCTCATGGATGTGTGTGTGTATACTATGTGTTGTGTATATGTAGTACATGTGTCTACAATACATGTGGTGTGTGTAATGTGTTTGTGTTTGTGATGTGCATGTGGTGTGTGTGCTATGTTTGTGTATGTGGTGTGTGTGTGTTCATGGATGTATTTTGTGTGTGTGTGTGTGTGTGTGTGTGTGTGTGTGTGTGTGTGTGTGCCCAGATGTGATGTTCTTAGGATATAACCAGTGAGGAAATGAAGCCCATTATTGGGCTGGTGTCAGGATTAGGAGGGGTGAAGGGGAAAAGGCTATTTGCTGGGCTTCCTGCATTAGGGTCTGGTCACAGAAACAGTGTGACCCACATATTCCAGATACCCTTTCGGTGCCCCACTGGGATCCCCACAAGGAATGTATCTGCCAAGTCCTTTCAGCTTTCTTCTCTGCATCGCCCCCACATCAGCTACACACCCACTCGCAGAAGAGCTTTTGAGGTGTTTAGGCTCAGGTATCATTGTCTCACCTACATTCAGCAGCTGCCGCTAGAGGACAACCGTACTTAGGCTGTGAACTTGGGCTCTACACAGCTGATCTGAAGGGGGCAAGGCTGTAAAATGGGCTGTGGAGAAGTAGGCTGGCTCAGTCCCCTCATTGCACAGAGGAGAGCCAATGGAGAGGCAGTATGCCTTTGGGGCGCTGCCCATTTGGGGTGTGAGCAGGAGTTTCAAAGCCCTTAGGCTCCTCTTCCAGCTTTGGCACATGGTGGCTCACCTAAATACTGAGCAGCGGTCAAGTTCTGCTCTCCTCCTCAGCTTCACAAACCTTCTGCTCCCCAGAACCTGAGACAGCAGAGCACTATGCAGAAAACTGAGAGCTGGGAGCACACAGATATGTTCAGAGGAACTCATTCATCCCACTGAGACTGTGTGGCGACACTGCTGTGCTCCCAGAGGAGTCTGGGAGCAGAAAGTGCTGTGAGTATCTCCTATACGTGGCTCCTGCCTCAGGGGCCAGTCGGCCCTCAGGGAGCAGGGATACTGTGGAGGGTCCACTCGCATCCTCTGCCTCTTTGCTGTCCACCTCATCATAGATCAGATCGCTCCTTAGACCACTACAGACTGTCCAGGTAGTGTCTCCAAACATGTGTCCCATTTCTTCCCTGACAACCAGGCTCCAGACACGTAGAGCTTCTGGCTTCCCAGCTCCATCTGTCCCACTGTCTCTCCAGCTTGCTGCCCATTCTCCCCGTTGTCAACTGAATGTTTTCTTCCTGCTGCTCACAATCTAGCCGAATTTCTACCTCCTTGTTAGAAGTCTGCCCTGGCACCACCCTCACACTTAACGTGTCTTCCGAAGTTTCTGCACAACCAGTCTCAGAATATGGTTTTTTATAAATCTAATCATTAAAATGTTGATTTTTTTTTTACTTTTTAAACCAAAGCCAAGGGCCTGATTCATGTTTCCATCCCCTCTGTGACCAGCAAGTTTAGGAAATGGAATACGTTTGTTTTATTCATTTCAAACCTGAGGTGAAAAGCACTGTCCAGTGTGAGTGTTAAATTATGTTCATCCAAACCAAAGCAGTGGTTGAAGTTGTAGGTCAGTGGTAAAGTACTTAGCGTGTAGAAGACCCTGGGTTCCATTCCACTGAATATAAGCAAATAAATAAATAGCAATACAACATAATGGTGGTAGCCACTCATCTTTATCTGTAAGTTAGCTTCTAAATGTGCTCTCCACCCACAGGTACCAGGGGGTAACAGGAATTCGGGGCACATAGATGCTGGGGGCACAGGGGTCGTGACCGTGGATCTAAGATGTTGGTAATTTGAAGACAGATTCCTACAAATAAATCCTTGCTACACTTCCACAACACCATCCCGCTCACCCTGCAATCCAGCCTTGACCAACATTCTTAGGGAAGTCCGTTTGTATTATCTGAGCCTAGAACTTAAATCCCCTTCATATAAACACAAAGTGTGTGTTTGCTAAGTTTTAATGCATACTGGTGCTTAAAGGAATGCCATCACCCGGCTGTATTGGAAACAGGCTATTCCGAGGCTTTGTTCTAAACTTTACCAAATGTCAGTCCTACAGAGGTTATGATGGTGTGAGAGCCACGTGTACCTGCCCCTGCTCACACATATTTTAGCTCTCACAATGGCAACAGACATGTGCAAACTTTTTCTACCGTGTTAGTTCCACAAGTGGTATTGGCCACAAACATTAACAAACAAAACAACTTCTTCTTCTTCTTCTTCTTCTTCTTCTTCTTCTTCTTCTTCTTCTTCTTCTTCTTCTTCTTCTTCTTCTTCTTCTTCTTCTTCTCCTTCTCCTTCTCCTTCTCCTTCTCCTCCTCCTTCTCCTCCTTCTCCTCCTCCTCCTCCTCTTCCTCCTCCTCTTCCTCCACCTCTTCTTCCTTCCCCCTCTCTTCTCTCACTCTGCATTCTGGCAATTTTGCTGGCTTCCTTCCTTGGGGCCAGTGAACTCGCCCAGCCCGCTTGAGAGCAGCTTCCCAATAAACCTACCTTAAATGTCGTCTGAAAACAAACAAACAAACAAACAAAACCACAATCACACATGGCATTTGTTTCAAACTACTTTCCTTTTATTTTTTCCTTACAGCTAAGGCACCAGGTTTGATTTGGTTTTTTTAAGCATTGGTGCTGCTCATAAGATTTTTTTCCAGAACATAGAGGACATGCTAAACTGTTTGCACTGACATAAGACATCGAATCTCAAAGTCTGAAGAAACAGCCACTGCTCAGCACATCTCAGCTGTGAGAAATGACCCCAGAGAGTTGGTGGCTAGAACCAACATGCATTTGTCCTGTTTCCCTGTGCCCGTCACTGCCTGTTCATCCTAAAGAACACTGTATGTTCATCTTTGCGTGAGGGAGGTAGCATGAGGGAATACTACAAAGGACATCTGGCCTGGGTCCCAAGGCCCGCCGTGGCTGCTTACTGTTAGTTTGTCCTTGAACATGTCCATGAACCCTCAGTCCAGGAAGCCAGGAAAATGAAGTCTGCCTTTACAAAGCCAGCATGGTGAGCAGTCAAGAGAGCATCCTTAGTATCTGCAAACTTGACAGCGGTATGTGCCCTGATGGCTGGACCTTGAAAGAGACAATGTAGGTGCCCCACAATCCTTGCAACTTCGCTCAAAGACTCCAAGAGGATAGTCCAGGCCCCCTTGGTGTTTCCCATTCTGCTTTGCCAGTGACTTCATAAAAACCATCAGCACTGAGACTCGGTTTCCACCCTGGAAAAAATGCAGGATTGGAGCAGACAATTTCAAAGTGATGTCTAGTTTCAAGGGGCTAAAATTCTTTCTCTACCTCCCAACCTCTCAATTCAACTGCCAGATTTTGAAATCATCTCTTCTTTAGAAAAAAAATAATGATTTGTATCAGGTGATAAATCCTACCAGCTAACTGCCACCTGCGTGAGCTTTCTGCCTGGGCAGTGTGACTCTGTTGAGCTTCTCTGAGACGCAAGGTCAGCATCCATAGAGCAGAGAACAGGCGTGAGGTATGTGGAACTAACAGTAGAAAGGCAGCCATGCCATGGTGGGTGGAGTATGGGAAGGCAGGTAGGAGGGAACCACGCAGGAGGTCACACTTCTGGTTCTGTGTGAATGACAGATGTCGAGGGATGATTACAGCTCCACCAAACTCTTCATCAGGAAAGTAATGAGCAGCACTTGGAGGTCCAGACTGTGGACCTTGGACTTGATCAATGATTGACTTTTACCAAAGAAGTCTTTCTTCTGTATGACATTGAAGTTCTGAAGAAGGCCTGTAGGAGTGGCAGCAGAGCTAGGGAAATAAGGAGGCATAGAAGGTTAGGTCAACTCTCCCAGTAGGCTTGGGCCAGATTGCCAGAGCAGGGAGAGAAAACAAACACTGGCCAGATGGGGCCAGATCAGGCACCAAAGATCCTGCTGACGGCCTCTTAGTCTCCATGCTTGGCTTCACACTGATGGCCACAGGACTTACTGGTTTAGGACAGGTTAGAAGTTCCTCCCAGGCTCACCACCACCCCTCCTGGTCCTAACTGCCTGGGGACTCCAGCCAGCAAGAAGTGCTCTGCCTGTAGTGAGTTTTGCTTCATGAGGCACTCCTTCCTTCCTGGAGAAATCAGCCCAGCCTGCTGCTCTGGCTCCAATATCACACTTCCCTTTCAGCTTTTGAATTTCAAAGCAAATCTGAGACTGACTGCAAACAGATGGATGGGGTCATAAAAATCCCCAAGCAGGGAGCAAAGAGGCTCAGGGATATAAAGGAGAGGCTTCTTGGAAGAATGCATGTACCTTACCCATGCTGCAGTCCCCCCCTCTCTGCCCCAGTGAGCTCTGTGCAGCAAAAACACCACACATAGCTCTCTCACCTTTCCCTCTCCAAACTCTAACAGTCTTAAACCTCAACTCCATTCAAATTTCCCAGGAAGCTTTTTGTGGCTTCCTCTCTCAGACTATAATCTTCCCCACCCATCCAGCCACCAGACTCTCCCTGGAGCACAGTGCTTTTAACTTCCTGGACTCGTGGTATCGATCATATACATCTTGCTATTTTACTTGCAAGGATTTTACATGCCTTACCTCTCCAAATAGACTCTAGGCTTATGATTGAAGAAAAAAATTAAAAACCTCTCTCTTTTCAACTAATCCAATTTTGGACAAATGGACACCAACTAGGTACTTTACATAGTTTAAATGATAGGGGAAGGAAGTAAATAGAGTAACCACGAACTAACTAACGTGAGGATCTGTTATAAAGCCATTGAAGAAATTTCCTTCTTCTGGAGGAGGTTAGGGCACTATCAGGGCGCTTGGCTGTTCCCCAAAAGAAAATGAATGAACTATCTCTGATGGGATCTCAAAAGGGACACTGAAATGGATTGTTGGGGGTATGGAGTTTATTAGAAGAGTCATTAATGCCATGGACAGACAGACAGATGAATAACAGCCTAGCTGGGGCTCTAAAGAGAGGGGTCAGAGCCCACCTGGCAGAAGTGGGAGTCTCTTCTTATCCGGTTCTGAGAATGGGTTGGTTTCACCGTGCCAGCCGTCAGCCAGGCTCTCTGATTCCCGTGCAGAAGGCAAGATGGAGAGCAGGACGTGTGACCATCAGTAGCAGTTTTAATGGCATCTTGTTTCTCCAGGTGACAGATCCTGAGCCTGGAAGTCTGATAGCTAGGGGTTCCGGGACAATGTCTCAATGGGGTGCCTGTCCATATCTGTGAGAGAGGAAAGCTGCTGCGGGTGCTGAGGTCGGAGCAGCCAGCTGGAGTCTAACATTACATTCTTACAGTGACTTCATTCAAAAGGATGCCCTATTGTGTCGGCAGAGTGAAGAACACTTCCTCTTGGCAGAGAGAACAAAGAGACTGAGCTCAGTGCAAACTGGGTAAGGAGGTAAACAGAGTTGAACACTACGGGGCTTTTTAGAGCTGTACAGACCTGAGCTCATTCTGCTCTTGGTGAGTTCAATCCTGTGCAAGTAACTCAACTTCTCAGAGTCTCGGTTTTTAATCTGTAAATCAGAATGGTAGTAAAATCTATTCTGTATGTATTCTAAGGGCACCCAAAGATCAAGCCCTTCTTCCCAGTATCCTTGAAAGCGAAGATCTCATCCCTACTTTATAGAGGAGGAACTAAGTCTGTGTGAGGTGAGATGGTTTGACCATTGTCCCTCAGCCCATGTCAAACTCCACAACCTGCAGGAATAACTACTCTCTAGGCCTCAGATCTCATCTGGAGCACTTGAGAAGAGCGAACTAATGTCTTATGTAACAAGATGTTACTTGGAATTTTTCCTAGTATCTATGAAACACAGCTGAGGCTCCATAAATAAAGACTGTGCATCTCTAGTGGAGAAAGGAGCCCGTCTATCCCTACTGGGCTCACTGAGGTAGGAGGGCAGGACTGGTTCAGAACTTCCCACACCAGCTGCCCAGTAACAACAAGCAACGGAGACCCTTATGATCACTTACCAGTGATGGGTAAAAGCCACTGGATCTACATACTTGGCCCTACAGGGGTGTCTATAGCTCACTGAAGGAGTGGTTGGGAAAAAATGAGTCATTTCCTTTTTTACCCCACCAAGTCAGATCAATAAGTGGGTTACATTTGGAAGCCAAGCCACTGGAGTGGGCCACACAAGTAGAAGGAAAGAGGAATCCAAAGCGGATTGTCATGGGGTTCTGCCCTCAGCTATTCTGGGTAATCATTCTTCCTGGGTCACTTGGAACAGACGGGAGAGACCCGTCTCAGAAATCAGTGATGTGGCACTTCAGAACGATTAAACATAATCATGACTGTGTTAACTACATAGCAAGTTGTGTATAATTTTCATTCCAAGGTATGGCTCGAATGCTCCCAAAATGAAAGTCCAAGTTACTTTAAAACAGCAACAAAAGGCCCTCAAGACCTTGTGGTGTAAACACATTTTAGCTGGGTTTAAATTCTGAAATCAGGTGATATAGCCATATCTAAACTGGGTTTAGATTTAGAGTCAAGAATGAATGCAGTCAGCACTTCGTAGGAATTCATTGAAGAGACCCCGGAAGCTTCTCTCTAGCTCAAAGTAAGATTTTAATTCTTAATGAAGAAAACAGAAACCCAAGGGGGCATGGCTCCCTTCTCTGGGGGAAAAAGCAAAGAGGTACTGGAGGGGGAGGGATTAATAAAGGTGGGGCTGGAAGAAGAGGAGGAAGGATGGGACAGTAATCAGGATTAAAATGAATGAGTAAATTAATAAAATATTTTAACCCACTCACTTAGCACTGAAGCCTGTATCACTGTGGGAAATGACAGTATCAAACATCCACGGAGAGCTGGATGTGGGCCCAAGAAGCTGAAGCAGGAAGATCTTGAGTTCAAGACCAGTATGGGAAACATAGCAAGACTCTGTCTTGAGAAATCAAACACACGGCTACACTCTCATTTGTCTGAGACCTTCCCTCACCCAGTATCTCCTCAGGGTACTGCAGTTCCATTCTCTCTCATGCATTCCACCCATGGCCCTAAGAAGCCAATGTTCCGGGCTCCAACTGACAGACAATATCAGGTTTCGAGAGGTAAGAAGTGGCTGAAGAGCATCCTGGGTCTAAGTTTCCACACCACCCTCTTCAGCCACTTCCTAGCTACAAAGTCTGAGGAGAGGCTCTCATCTGTCAAAACCTCAGTACCCATGTCTACCCCTTCTCCTGGCTTACCTGTGCTCCATGTCACATGATTCTCCTTACTCTTCCCTGAGGCCCTGGCATCTTCCTGTATCGGGGCTGTGCCCTTCTCTTCTCTGCCCCAGGTATTCTTCCTTCTCCCAATATCTGTCACCTCCCTCCTACCCACCTCATGTTCTGCATAACAGCTCCCTCTCAGAGACATCTCTGGGCACCCATATGAAATGATGCCCCTAGACTCTGTTTATTTTTCCTTTCCTGTCAACAGTCACCTTGGCAGTACACTGTAAATCTCTTTATGAACCTGACATCTGTTTCCCACCCCCACGAACACACAGCCCCTTCGACTAACACCCTTCCTGCCTCCCTACTGCCCGTCTCCCCGGTGTGACTCAGAGCTGCCTCTCAAACTCTGAGATGTCACTTGAACGCTGTGATGCAATGAAGTTGGACTTCTCGATTTTAATGAGGTGTGAATAATTATAGACAAAGTCCAGCTGAGGCTCCTATTCAGGAACTTACCCACAAGCCAGATCTCCGATGCACATTCGATGTGAGTCTCCAGCCAGGCCAAGAGGAGCCACAGATTAATAAAACATGCTCCTTGGAGTGCAACCAGAAAGTTGCACTCCAGAACTTTCTGGCCTCCTGTGAGGGGCTCAACAGCTAACAGCAAGCCCTCTTGACGGTGGACTGTACCACTTTAACTACAGGCCATGGCTCTGGGTTATAGGTCTAGAAACCAGCCAGTTAGTCTCTAGGTGTGGGAGGGGATCTGTGGACCAGAAGCCTGTAGGTACTTCTATATCATGGAATAAACAGTAACCTCTGTTAGAAGTGCTTTTCCTTCTATCTGTTCCTGAGGACACTGTGCTTTTACTCTAGTTCTATTTAGCTGTTTCCTTCCCTTCTTGTCATAGAGTAGGACAGGGACAGCCCATCCTTTGGACACAAGGTCTTGGAGGGCTCATTAAGGCTACCATGTGGAGGCTCAACGGTTAAGAGCACTGACTGCTCTTCCAGAGGTCCTGAGTTCAATTCCCAGCAACCACATGGAGGCTCACAACCATCTGTAGTGGGATCTGATGCCCTCTTCTGCTGTGTCTGAAAACTGTGACGGTGTATTCTCATACATAAAAGAAATAAATCTTTAAAACAAAACAAAAAAAACAAAAAACAAAAACAAAAACCTACCATGCTTGGCCCTGAGATGTAGGAATCAACCTGCTTCCAGAACTAGTTTCTCACTGTCCTCAAACAGCACAGGACAGCTCACAAATACAGTGTACTTTACAGCGTTACAACTATGAATGAGTATCCTGAGGGTGATGATTTGCAACAGACTGAAAACTAAAGAGAAAAGAACGGACTTGCAAGCTAGTGAGGAGCGGAGAGCAGAGCTTCAGTAAACAGCCAGGGGAAATGGGACTGGGCAGGGGCAAGAAGGACCTCTCTCTGCCTAGGTGTGAGGCTCCCTGCTGGGTGCTGCATCCCATGGCCCTCTCAAAGTCTTAGGCTGGACATGGATTAGTCTCTTTGTACTACATTATTACAAGAGGTCATGATCACAAGAGGAAGTTCAGAGTGTGGAGGCTGGCCTGGCATGAAGGCCAAGAGGGCAGAGAAAGGAAGAGGAAGGGCATCCGGCAGCGGGCAGTAAGCAGAGGGAGGAGACAGGTGTTAGCCAGAAAGGCAAGTTGCTTTCCTCAAGACTACAAGATAGGCATGCATGCTATGTCTGCCAACCTACCTGGACCAGCCTAACCCAGGATTGGCCGTCTCCACATCCTACACAAATCACAGACAGAGTTTGGAAAAGCACTGTGAGAAACAAACATTCAGATTGCAAAGCACCCAGCCTGGAGAACTAGAGGGCAGTACAGGAGCACATTCAGAGAAGGCCTTCCAGCAAAGACATGCAGGAGCTGTCGCTGAGGGATGAAGCCACTCTGCGGACAGATGGGAACTTCAAATGCAGCTGGTTTCATCAGGACACATCCCTCACCCATCCTGTGCTTCTTCAGCCCAGTCAGCCCTTCCTTCTGGTTCTGTTGCCACTCTGTTTATAGTTCTTTCCGACTACTGTGGCCTTCCTTCACAAGGGGGAGTCTGCATCCTATTTCACTGGGCCCTTTGGTTTTAATTTCCTCTGCTTGCATCTGACCCCAGATGCCAGGTCCCAGACACACCAAGCACTCCCCTACACTCCCCCTTGTCTCAGCCAGGAGAGGAACTTCGGGGCTCATCTTCCTGCTCACATACAGGACTCCAGGCTTCTCCTTTTACCTGTCCTGGGTCTTTGCACCATCCATTGCCCCTCTCCTTTGCCCTCAGCCTCTCCCCCTTCTTTAGTGCCTTCTTTCACTATTAAAACAGCATCAGGTATCCCTCAGTGTCAATAACGTGGAAAAATAAATCAAAAACTGTGAGCAATGTATTCTTTGGGGTTCTCTAAGAAGCACCTCTGCTTCCAAAGCCAATTTGGACTTAAAATGGTGTTTCTTCATCAAAGAGATGAAGAAAAATGAAAACTGTTATTTTTGTGCTTGAATAAAATTGATCATTTGGTCTGACCTCTGGGAAGATGCATTTCCACCAGGAAGCTGACCACAAACATAAGGCCGCTGGTGACATTCCGTGGCTGATATGCAGTACTCATTCCACCAGAGGTCCACCTAGGACGTTCAAGCCCATGCCAAACCTCGTACTTGATTGAAAGTTGCACTGAGCACTAACTAACATGTTTTCCCCAGAGCATTATTACCAAGATAGGGAAAAGTAATCCCATGATCAAATCATTAGCATGCATACTCTCCTAAATCTCTAGGATAGAGATTCAAGCTAAGCCTAAAATCAGTTGCCGGTATTCAAGTGTAATGTCTGACTACATCCTTCAGCAACAGCCCTTCTCAGCTTAGCTCCACCCACCCCCTGCACCCCATCACAATTAGGTTCTCACACATGCGCACAGCAGAAGATACTCAGTGAGTCTCTTCAGCTACCCTTGTCTCTCCAAGAAGCTATGTGAACATTCCCATCTGCCTCTTAGATTTCAATGTCAATTTTAGAATTGGAATTTGATTTTTAAATAGTATTCTTTTAAAATAAATAAATAAGTCCCAAGGGATGTCACATCTACCTCTGTTAAACCAATCTGCCCAAAGTAGAGACGGTATTGGTGACCACACCTGCACTTGACAGGAGGCCTGTTCTGTATCAGTCAGTCACACTATGAAACAATGACCCACATTGTAGTAGCTTCAATTGCAAGTGTTCTCTCTGCTCACATGTTGCCGTTGGCTGTCCTCAACTTAATTGTTACAATGTAGATTCTGCTAAGAACATGTCCAGAACACAGAGTGACTGAGTATGTTACTTCTCGAGCAGGCTGAGAGAGTAGTGACTGTCTTTTGCAATCACCAAGACACAATATCCTTTAGGTTCACAAAACCAACTGATGATCAAGTCATGAGGCTGAGCGAAAATTCATTGAAGGGGGCAGCTACTCCCCTCACTGCAAAAAGATGTGGCAAAGCCTGTGACTACGGAATCCTGCTATATGGGGTGAAGAATTGGGACCAGAAATGAACATTATCCCAGTGGCCAGTGTGTTCCAGCTGTCTGAGACTGTGGGCGTCTCTATCACGTGGAGAAGGCAAGCCTTTCTAGCACTTACATGATGAGCCTGAGGTGGGAGCAGGATCAGAATGCACACCTCTGGCCATCCAGTCCATACTGGGCGTGCAGTCCTGGAAAGAGCACTTGAACTTGACTACACTCTGCACTCACTTATCCACTCAGTACATACCTAACCTGTCACAGGGCTCCACAGAATCCTTTGAAATCCATTTTCCACTGAATCTAATAATTTCCTCAGAAACTTGCCATTTCCCATGCCCTCCTCAGGTCTGCCCTGGGCTCCTGGTGGGAGCTCTGTGGTACACTGTGGGTGCTACTCTCCTATCAGACATTAGCCTCTGCTGGAATTCAGTGTCCTGCACCCCACTTCACCTTTCTTGTCCCTGTCTTCTTGCCCTCCTTATGGTATCCATTGCATACCTCACCCCTCTCTACAACCTCTGACACCCTGCCACCTCTCTCAGCCTGGTACTTGCCTCCTACTTCACAGTAAAAGCCGAAACCATCTGATGAAAAGCTCCTCTGCTCCTCTCCTCACACACCCACCCCATCTCCCTCTGCTTCTGCTTCCCCTACAATACCTCCCCTCCAGCTGAGGGAAGATCTTCTCCCCTCACTCCTTTTCAGGATTCACATCTGTCCTTTTCCCTTTCCTTGAGAGATCCCTGCCAAGCAGATGGTGAGCAGCAACATTTAAGCATGCACCAGTCTTTTACACCTTAAAAATAAATCCTTTCCTGGACCCAGCAGCCCCTCCCAGTTGCTATTGCTATGAGGTTTCTTAGCTATGATTTGGACAAAAATAAACCAACGATGTTGGAACACATCACAAAAAGTCCTGTACAAAACCGTTCAGAGCTGCCTTAGTCAGAGTAGCCAAACACTGGACATGACTTTAGCCCCCACAGTGGGTGGAGAAACAAGTGGTACTCCTTGAGGAGGGCTGAATTGCTACTGCTGACCCACGTGCTTTCTGCAGAAGCAGACATTTTCTCGATCAAGACAGAGCGAAAGAAGTCAGATACAACACCCTGAATTGGTATAAAACTCTCAAACAAAGAAACTAACAGCTTTATCTAGCAAGGAGCCCCCGGGGGCCAAGGATTTAGAGAGAAACTGGATGCAAAGTGATACAAAGTAACTTCTTGGAGTGATGGACAAGCCAGACTGATTGGAACAGTGATCCCATTGGCTTAAATGTTTCTCAAAACTCACTGGATGACATCCGTTCTCATTGACTTAAATATGAGAGAAGCACCCAGGTGATGGGTAGGTGGACAGTTTCCCTTGCCAGGAGGACAAGGAAGGTAGACTGGGTCTGCTTCTATCATCTCGACGTTCATGCTCCGGTAACTCCGCCCTCTGTGGTGCCATGGCAACACCCTTTCCACCCCTTTCACCCTACCATCATTCCCCACTGGCTGTCACTAGCTCTGCTAGCCAGGACTTCTTCCAGCGCCATCATCTCTATAGAAACATTCCTCAGAGGGATGACATTCCTTCCTCTCCTGTTTTACAAGCCCCAGATTTCTAATTTGGACTGACACTTGAGCCCTTCCTCAGGCTCCTCCCAGCTCCGGGTCAGTCATGAAGACAAGCACCTGGTACCTGCCTTGTGTTGCGTGTGATGGGAAGTAGGCCTGCTTCTCAGAAATATTTCAAATCTGGGAATGCTCCAAACACAGAAGAATGAAGATACAGGCAGCTGAAATGAATGGGAGGCATGTATTATTCACCCCCAAAATCTCAAAGCAGTTGCCTCCCCTGAACCCTTCAGTCCCACCTCCTGCACACTCTCCCACTGAAATCTGGTACATGCATCCCTCATCACCCTTCTGAACTCAGCTTGCTAAAGTCACCAGCAGCTTCCCTGTTACTTAACCTGACATGTGCTAGCCACCCCCCCACCCGAAACTCCCATCTCCTACAGGTTTCTGAGGCTCCACCTCATCTTCAGGTCACTCTTTCCTTTCTGTTCAGTCAACTTCATGGGTACACCTTCATCTGTCCCCCTAAAACACTAAGCTCCTCAAGGCCCACCTAGGGCTGTCTTTCCCAGTTCACATTTCTTACTGGTGACCTGTGGTGATCTGCCTACACCTTTCCTCCAAGCTTCAGACCTGCTTAGCATCTGTCCTTCAGAAGACTCTAAAGCAATCCACTGCGTACTTCTCTCCCTTCCAGGATAACAGAGGAAAAGGCCTCATGGGTCTTACAGAGGGAGAGAATCTCAGCTTTAGCCCCAGTGAATCCAGATTTGAAAATTGCTTGAATATCTGGCCACAATCCTGCTTTGTAAAACTCGCCCCAATATAAGTCCTGGGGAAATGCACCCTGGTAAACATTTGAGTCAAAATATCAACCACAATCCTGCAGAATCCCATTCACAGAGCCATAGCCACCAAAAGTCTGATGGTACCTGATCCTCAAAAGAAAGAAGGAGCAGAGTGAGCACATCATCCTGTAGCAAGCAGGCCCACAATGATCCAGTGGGGTCACCAAACCTGCTGATGAGAGGAGGCCCCCTCTTTACATGGCCTTGGCTGCTCCTGAGCCAAGGAGGAACAATGGGGTAAGAATATGTCAGTTCCTACAAAGGTATCAAAAGTCAAGCGACTGGTCTTCTCACCCGAACCTGATCATTGCCCAACGGCTACTGCCTCTGTGATGTCGCTCATACCCATCCCTCTGAGTGTCTCTGTCAGGTGTGCACCCATATCAAGAGTACTCAGTCCCTAGCTGTGATCTGTCCACTTCACTCCTCTGGGACTCATCTCCCCCATCCAGTCCCACAGTCCCTCAACTTAAATAACTGTACTGCCTGATACACAGTCAGCTCACTGGTGACCCCCTAGGCCATTTCCATCCTTAAACCAAAGTAGTTTTCTCAATGAACAGCTCTGTACCCAGCCCCCACCTTGCACAAAGCCTTCAACTGATTTCTGTACTCTCAGGATAAAAGGCCAAAGGTGCTGTGTCCGCTACAAAGCCCCTCCCACGTGTCTAGCTGGTTCCTCTCAGCACAGACATCTTCTCTAGCTAGGCTCTCCTCTCTCTCTCTCTCTCTCTCTCTCTCTCTCTCTCTCTCTCTCTCTCTTCATGTTCACTCTCAGCTTCTTCAAACCTCAGCTCTACAGGACAACCATTCTTAGCCATGCACTCCTTCAGACTAGCTCAACGCCTTCACCCCTGGCCCCCAGAGTCTGTCTCAAACACATTGCTTATTCACACGAGGGCCAACTAGTGTTGTCCATTCTCATAAGCTACCTGGTTTCAGGGATGCACCTGCTCAGCCCATCGCTTTATCTGTATCACACCCTGACAGACCTCGGGTGGGACTTAGTAAACGCTCACTGGGTGGGCGAATGGACGAATGAGACCTTAGTCCAGTTCATCTCTTCTGAACCAAGGACAACCTGTGACCTCCCTCTATCCCTTTCTTCATCTGCTTCATCACATTCGTCTTCCTTTAATTCTTCCTCTCCCAAATTCCCAGTAGCTTTGCCCAAACACCTCAGCCCAAAACTTTTGCAGCTACAGTGCCACCTAGAGTCCACGCATGAGATGAGCCAGTAGCCAGAAAGTCCCAACCAACCCAACTCAGTTCTGCTTTGCCCTGTTCTGTACTGTATTCTGGATCTACCTTCCATCTTGATGCTGCACTTTCCTGGCTTTGAGACCCCGCTGTTTCTTCAGTCCCCTAAGTGCCCCATGGAGACTTTAAATAGAAAACTGCAGCAGGGCAAGGAAGAGTGTGGGTGGGGCTTCCACAGGTATCTTCCTCTGGCATCCCACCTGCCTGCCCTTCCCTGTGGCTCCTCCAGTCCGTTCCTTCCCACTCACCTGTAGCCAATCATTTAACTGATATTACAGTGCCACAACTGTTTAATGGGAAGCAATCGTGCTTAAGGGGCCATGCGAGATCTCAAGCTTACCTTGCTGTTGCCACGGAGACTGTTCCAGAGGAAACAGTTGCTTCTCTCATGCAAAACTGCCAGCTCTTCTCTAAAATTAGCATCCCTGCTCTGCCGTTTAGATCAAGTATTTTAAAAGTCCACACGGCGATCCCATCACCAGATGTTCATGCATGAGGGTGCATAGCACATCAAGGAGTAAACGGTAAGTAGGCAGAACCAATCAACTGCAGAGTGGGTAGGTAGCTGCAGCATGTGCAGTTGTATGCATAAGGGTGTGTGGTATATCGAGGTATTTAACAGTAACTAGGCAGAAACAACCAACCTGTCCCACAACTGAAAACTGGGCAAGTAATTATGGGGTACCCATCCTCTAAAATTAATGCACAGGAATGTTTTTTACCATAACATGCAAGCTGCTTTGTAAGCTGAATTTAGTTCAGAAAAAGAATACAGCACTTGCACTTGCATGCAAAGTGTTGTCTCCACCATGTAAAGTAACACTAGGTATGGAAAGATCTAGTACAGCCAGATATTCTCAGTGGTTATCCTGGGGGTCTTGTTTCTTAAAATCTCCACAGTAAGCTTATTTTAACTCACGATGTAATGTTACAATAAATCTAAAAGAAAACTTAATATAAACTATACATAATAAATATGCAATTACATAGTTTTCTGAATAGTCCATCAGAGACCAAACTGAGACATCTCCAGACATTTCTTCTCCAGCATTCTGAGGTCTTCTGGGACTTGTCAGATTCAAGGTCAAGAAACCCAAGTGTCTCTGCATTGCCAGGGCCTCAGCCATCATCTTCTGGGTGTTTAGCGGTGTGGTTGGACCCCTGTGATAGGGAAGAAGCCTCACCTGCTGTGCTGCCAAGGAAGTCTCAGTCTGGCTTGACTGCTTCTCACCATTGCTCTAAGATTCACTTCAGTGACACCTTGTGTTGTGGTCATGTAATTACAGAACAGGCACTGAGCGGGTCTCTAGAACCAGGCACCAAGCCGAACGTTAAAACTCTGCTGAATCTGGGGGGCTGGAGAGATGGCTTAGAGGTTAAGAGCACTGACTGCTCTTCCAGAGGACCTGAGTTCAATTCCCAGCAACCACATGGTGGCTCACAACCATCTGTAATGGGATCTGATGCCCTCTTCTGGTGTGCATGAAGACAGCTACAGTGTACTCATAGACATAAAATAAATAAAATCTTTAAAAAAAAATCTGCTGAATCTGAATCCCTTTGTGCTTGGTGCTTGCAATTACTCTGCTTCATTCAGGCCTCACTCAATGCGGAGGAAGATGGCATTATTATAACCATTTATAGAGAAGGGAAGGGAAGGATGAGAAGAGGAGAGGAATTTGGAATAACACTAAAAGAATTTTTTTTCTAGGTAACCCCCTACCAGATACAAAGATGGATTAAGACAAAGCATTGTACTATGGGAATTAGTATGGGTTAGAAGTTGTGGACTCTTGAAGTAGCCTTTGAAAAATGTGGGTAGCCAAATTAAGAGTCCAGGAGTTCAAGACCAACCTGAGCAATATACTAAGACCTATCAAGAAAAAAAGGAGGGGGAAGAGGAAGAAGTAGGGGGGACATAGGGGGATGCTATCATTTATTTATATTTAAAGACCTAAGAAGAAAATTCAAGTGATAATCTCCATAGATTATGATAAAACATTTGGTAGAATTCAACCATTCTTGATGAGTGTGTGTGTGTGTGTGTGTGTGTGTGATGCAAAGCAGAATAGAGGTGAACCTGTTGCACTGGTTCATAATCCCAGACATTCAGGAAGCTGAGACATTCAGCAAGAGGATTATGGGTTCAAGGCATGTCTGGGCTGCTGAGTGCATTCAAAGTCAGCCTGGGCAACTTAGTGAGACCCCTGTTTCTAAGAATGATAGACAGATGGACTACTGTGTAATGGTGGCCTGCTCGCCTACCATGGTCAAGGTCCTAGGTTCTGCACCATATTCATTGCTGCACAAAAGAATGTATTTCTAGTGACATTTTCATACCATACCACCTGCCAGTGAATCTTTGATGTCCCAGAAGCACTTCCATTGAGCTCCAGGAGGAAGGTAAGAATACTTGCTAATGCCATCATTGCGTTATTTTGGGGACACTTGCTACAGAGTAGGAGTGTAAAACTGTTTCTCCTCTACTCTTCTTTTTAAAGACAGGTTTGCTTGTTTGTTTGTTTGTTTGTTTGTTTGTTTGTTTGTTTTATAAGAGTACACTGTAGCCGTCTTCAGACACACCAGAAGAGGACACTGGATCCCATTACAGATGGTTGTGAGCCACCATGTGGTTGTAGGGACTTGAACTCAGGGCCTCTGGAAGAACAATCAGGACTCGTAACTGCTGAGCCACCTCTCTAGCCCTCCATTCTCTACTCTTAATATTTCCTTCCTCTTGAAAGAAACAATATCCTTCCCAAACACAATAACATCCCTGGCTTCTTTGTCCATCCAGGGGAAATAGGTGAGCTTAAGAGCCTTCCTCTTGAGGAAGACCCGCCCACGAAGAGGACACATTAGTTCTGCACTCCGCCTGTACAGGACCAGCTGCTGCCACCTCCGCTCATGAGGGCACTAACCTCTACTCCCACATAGCCCTGCATCCAGCAGACAAGTCAGTATTAGAAAATACCCTGACCTAGAGGGGCCCTAGTGAAACACAGGCGATATTAAAGCAGACAGGGAGACACTGATGGTGAAAAGGTTGGGTAGGGATGGGGTTGAAAAGACAAGGGAGTCGAGGGGGCAGGGGTGAAGAGTTAACCAAGGGAGGGGTGTGTGAAAGAGACATACGGAAACTTTGCAAGTCCATTGAAATGTATGAATTAGAAGGATGGAGATATCCTGCACGCCTGGATAATGCTGCTTCTGGAAACCATTGTTTATTCTTTAAAAATCTGAGTGCCGCAGTCGGAATACTTTCTTATGAACCATTTGTCAGGGACACCCCTAGGGTGCCCAAAATGACACAGGTAGGTTCTTGCATTCGACTTAGCTGTCCATCAGAACTAGACCCTATTGGCAAACTCGCCACATTCCTTGGTTGCTAAATACAGAGAAATCAGGCTGACACTGAGCTTGCTTCTCCGTGTGACCTAGCTTTTGGAGTGCTAGCACAGAGTGCAAAGTAGACTGCTGGATAGGAATGCCTCTACAGTCTTACGTAACTATAGATTCTATGAACTCCACATTAACCTTCCTGGAAGGACAGGCAGTAGCAACCAAGAATTATCTGGTTGGATTTGAGGAATGCCCAGTGGTAGATTATCCATGCCTAGCACTGTAAACCTGATTAAAAACTCATGGTTAGGAAGGTCATAGGCTTAGATGGGTACTCACTAGTATCTAGCTAAATTGACCTGGCACCAAACTGAGCTCTAACTATTTCTGTGTATATACTTTTGGGCAGATCCCAGTCTCAGCCTTGGTCAGAGGGGTCTCTCTGTGGTGAGTGATAGCAACAGTAATAAGTTCAGAGTCTTGTGGCTGTTCAAGGTGATGAACAAATGACAGTTGAGCACTATCCCCAACCCCCCCCCGACCCCCATAAGGCTCAGTGAATGTCACAGAAGATGGAGCAGAGAGAATATAAAAAGGGACAGGGAGAAAGGATGCGAATGTTACCTTCAGGTGCAGCCATTGCAAACCCACAGGAGCTGCAGTTCTCTGCACCAAGCCTGCACATGATTGGGCCTGTCAACTGCTAGTCATGCACTGAGAAGGGGCTCCTGAGGTGCCACCCTTTCCTGTTGAACTACTGACGACTGGTGTATTCTGTGGGAGGAACATGTATAGTTTTCCTTGTGTACCTACTTGCAAACCATCAGGATTCGGGGGGATACTCCTGGCTAAAACTCAGTGGGTCACAAAACGAAACAGAAAGACAGGAATGGAGAGAGCTTATAGGAAAAGGGAGAAAAATACAAATGCAAGAGAGAGGGAGAGAGAGAGAGGAGGGTGAGGACGTGAGCAAACAGAGTGCATTATAAGCAGGTGTGTGATTGTCAAAGACCAAGCTCGACCAAGGATAACTTAATAAGTAAATAAAAAGATCTTCTTGTCTCACGCATGTGCACTGCAATCTCCACACACAGCCTCTTGGAAATTGTTATCTTGTCTGCATTGGTTCTGAATATGAGCAGGAAGAAGGTAATTGCTATTGGATGGCCATGAGACCCCACCAGTATTAGCCAATGCAGTGGAAAAGATCAAAACCAAAAGCCCCAAAATATGTTTTAAAAAGAAAAGAAAGGAGAGAGGGGAGGGAAGGGAAAGGAAGGAAAGGAGAGGAGTGCTGGACACACCTGTGACCCCAGCTCTCAGCGGGCAAAGGGGAAAAGATCTGGAGTTCCTAGGTTATCTAGGCCTTGGAGTGGGGGATGCAGGCAGAGAGGGAGGGAGAGGAGGGGGGAGGAATCGAGGGAGGGAGAGAGAGAATCAATAGACATTCCTTTAGAA
Organism: Rattus rattus; assembly: GCF_011064425.1. NCBI lineage: Eukaryota > Metazoa > Chordata > Mammalia > Rodentia > Muridae > Rattus > Rattus rattus. The sequence goes on along the minus strand of NC_046154.1, from coordinate 41,930,967 downwards.
GATGCTGTGTAATAGGGGAAACTTACAATACCAACAATAAAGATAAAATATCTAGGAATAATCTTAAGTAGAAATGCTCAAGATCTATGTGAAGAAAACTTTAAGGCACTCCAGAGAGACATAAACACATGCTTAAATGGAGGGGAGGGCAGAGCACATTTCTGACTGAGAAGAAGCAACATCATAAATATGTCAGTTCCTTCTAGGTCAATATCGTGTGTCACGTCATCCCAATGGAAAGATCAACACTGTTTTTAAACAAATAAGTCAATCCTAAAGTTTATATCGCAAAAATATGTATGCAGTAATATTCCAGAAGAGCCTGGGAGGGGGGAGGAGGGAGGAGTGACGGACCCTGCACTTGAGGCTGTGCTCACAAAGCCACGTTTATTAAAACAGCTTGGCCCTGGCGCACAGAGCATCGGAGCACAATAGAAAGCAAAACCAAGAGCAGACACATATGGAACTGTGTGTCGTAGAGCTGGCCTCTGAAATCAGTAGGGAAAAGATGAATCGGTCGCTGGCTGATATGGAACCAACTAGGTAGCCCTCTGCAATAAACTGAAGTTGAGTTCAGCCTCACACCTTACCCCGAATGGCTCAAAGATTTGGATTCACAAGAAGCGAAGGAGAACAGTTTTATAATTAGAGTGAGAATGCCCTTTCTACTATGATAAAGACAAAACATTTCAAGTGGATAAAAAGATAAATTTGACTCTAAGAAAACAATAAATTTTCTTCAAAGTGGTCAATGGTAAGAACACTCAATAAAAATATCAACAGTGGTTTTCTTTTCAACTTCACAAACTCTAAATTTCATGTGGAAATGGTAACAATTACTCCTAAGGAATTGCAGGGCAAATAGTGGAAGGAAAATACTTTCTTCTCAGATCACAATTTCCTTTAGATTGCAAGCTGTAAAGATCAATTGAAAACATGAACAGTACACCTAGGCAAAGTGTAATATTCAGAGTTGGAAAAAAACTGCTCTAAAGTCCAGGAAAAATGCTCATGGTTGCCATAATCAGAGAAATGAAAGTTAAAACCTCACTAAAATCTATTGTACCAGACTGGATGCTATCAAAAAGCTTCATACAAGTCTCTGTTGGCAAGATGTGTGGAGCCACCAGCCCAGCATCGCAAAGGCATCTAACCAAAGTGGCTTGCTCCCTTGGGGCAATTTTGCAACACCAAGAAAATACATAGTATATCCTGGGAGCCCTGCGACCGTATCCAGGGACTTATCCTGCAGATACAGTTACAGGCAGGCAACAGAGCTGTTTGTACAAAGGTTGTTTTTTGATGCGTCTCTTACAATAATAGCACATACTTAGAGACAAGTAACTATGGAAAGGTTAAGCATGGTGAAGTATATCCGCCAAGGTTATTGTTGGTGAAATTCTATAGGGTAAGCTGCAAGGTACACTGTAGAGCGAAAAAGTGAGCTAAACCGTGTGATGTGGTGGGCTGCAGAGAAGGACCATATGTTCACATTCACTTGCAAGTGCATACGATCGCTGGGAAGCCTCACAAGAAACTCATGGCACTGGATCTTCTGGGGGACAGTGGTGGCAGGCACCCGGAGCTGACGCTGGTGGAAAGGTGCCTTCCACTCTGTGTCACCAGTAAAAGTCTCTGATACAAGGGTTAGATAGGAATGCCTACAGGGGCTTGTGGGGTTGATTCTGACATGAGAATTGCAGGGGAAACACAGACAGTAAAGCTGTTCTGAGTGCCCTCCTTAATCTCTAAGTCCTCCCACCTAAACGTGTAGGTCATCTCCACTGCAGTGTGAGAAATGAAGGGGACAGAGCAATGGAGAACACGCCCGTGCTTCCCAAGCCCAGCAGTGGAAGAAATGCTGTGTGACTATCTAGGGTCTATGGCTGTGATGAAACACCATCACCAGAAGCAATGTGGGGAGGAAAGGGTGTGTTTTGTTTCTGAATCACTGTTCATTATCTAAGGAAATCGGGGCGGGAACCTGGAGGAAGAAGCAGACAGAGGCCATTGAGGAAGTCTGCCTAGAGGCTTGTTTCTCATGGCTTGTTCAAACTTCTTTCTTATAAAACCCAGGACCACCAGCCGGAAGGTGCCCCCACTTACAGAGGGCTGGACCCTCCTCTAATCACCAATCAAGAAAATGTTCTACAGCCGGGTCTTCTCAACTGGGGTTCCCTCTCCTCAAAAGACTTTGTCAAGCTGACATAAAAGTAGCCAGGACACAAATCCTAGCAGATGCCCAGGAGTCTGAAACCATCATCTCTGTCCCAAGTGATATGATACCAAACCAGAACAAAAAAAGCGGGTCCCCGCACTCAGACTTCATTTGCTGACACAGAACCCAAACCCTAAGCTCTGACACCACTTTCTGCCTCAAAGCAGTGTTGTCTCTTGAGGTGGGCAGTTCCGTGGCTTTCAAGGAAACCAGAACAGAAGAATAGCTATGGAGTCCCCTGCTCTTCCTAGAAGCAGGACCGCATTAGAGGCTATTGGTGACGTATTTTTAAACAAGGATCCCTCTTCCAGTGCCTTCCCGTGGCAAAGTGGTGATTCTCTGAGCAGCGCACAGAAAAGTAAGAGGGGCAGGAGAAATATGGTTCATTACATCAAGGTAAGTTTCCAAAAAAAGAAAAAAAAAATCTGTGAATTCTTCATGGCACCAAAGTTCATAAAATGTATACCGAATGGTGGTTATGGAGAAAAGGCAAGCATAATAACGCGGAGTCACTTTTACTATTTCTGTAAGTCGGACGATGTCGGCATGTGTGTAGTTTACTTTTCTAACAAACGTCTTTCTTCGTAAAGCATTGTTTTCCGTATGTTTCTAGCTATGGAAACAGGAAGGAAAAGTCACCGGGAACCATGAAGTCAAGAAAGAGAGATGAGAAGAACTTGTGTGGAAGATGAGCCGCCGCTGAGGCCGCCCAGCGGGCGCTAGTGTGCCGTGCAGCCAGGTGTTCTGCGTGATGAATTGGCCGCCTTCTTAGGGAGGAAAAGAAACATGCAGACTCAATCCCTCATCTCCTAGGAAACCTCCAGATGACCCCACTAATTATAAGATAATAAAAGAATCTAGAAGCCCTAAATAATTCTCACAGACTAGATCCATCTGTCACAATGACAGGACAATGGGTTGTGGAACCACGGGCCAAGTGAGACTCGCAATGGTAAGAGTTTGGAAAGCGACACCAGGTTGCAGTAAAACTGGAGAGTGTGTGAAAGGCTCCGATCTACGAATTTTACTGATGGAGCAAGTGAAGATTAAGCAGGAGAAAAATCTGTCCAGCCTGTGCACCAAGGACTCTTTTGTCAAACTTTCTTGGAAGATGAAACAATGTCCCCTGTCCAATTGAAGATCAAATTGACTGCTACTGTATTCTGGCTTGGGTCAGTAGTACTTTTCAGTCCGGAAGATAATTCACACTGACTAAATACAAAACTAAAATATCTAAAAAGTTAAGAGGATATAACATTGAATGTAGAAATAATAAAGAAATAACCTAGTTCACTGATGCTTTTAGGACAAATGTAAGTGGAAACATAGTCATAAATATGGGTGTTATTTGCTTGTTTACTTTGCTTTACTAAGGAGACAGGGGTCTTGTGGAGTCCCATCTTGTCTCTGACTCACTATGTTGCCAAGGATGGTCTTGAATGTCTGATCCTTCTGTATGCTGAGGTGACATGTTCTCTCGCATGTCCACTTTATGTAGTGCTAGGGATTGGGCCCAGGCTTTCATGCCCGGCGAGCTAGACAGCCACTCCAGCAACTGACTCCAACCTTAGTCCTCTTGAGCTTTTACAAATTACGGGCACAGCATATGCAGGCTTGTATGCACATGTCAGTGCATGCCTGTAGAGGCCAGAGATCAACCTCAGGTGTCATTCCTCAGGTGCCCTCCACCTCATTTTGGCTTTTTAGACAAGGCCTCTCACTGACCTGAAGCTCACCAAGTAGGTTAGTCTGGTTGACCAGCAAAACCAAGGACCTACCTTTCTCTGCCTCCCTAGGGCTAGGATGACAAGTGTTAGCTACCGCACTTGGCTATTTTAATGATGGTTCCAGAGAATCCAACTCAGGTGCTTTCACGGCGAGCACTTTATCAGCTAACCCATAATAACTTACATTAAGGTACATTTTACATAGCAACAGCCGTGGGTCTTTCTCTGCAAGCCCAGATACCCCTTTGCTCATTGCTTCAGCTGTCTGCATCCCATACAAGCAACCCTAACTTCACCGGTTTAACACAGTAGTTTTAATCTCTTTCCATCTCAGAGGCCAAGAGTCAGGCGGGCTGCCTAGGGAGCTCTGCTCAGTCAACTATTTACTTGGAGGCTGGATCGTAAAGGGGGAGGGCATGGAACTAAGCAAGACTCAGATGTCCAAGGCTCGACAGGATAGATGGAAGGTTGACTCGATGTGACCCTGTGTCGTGGGGCCTCTCTTGTGTCATGATCATCAGACTTCTTACCAGAGCCAGGGTGGAAAGCTCTGAACTACACAGTATCACTTCTGTCATAGTCAAAGTAGCCACAGGTCAAACCACATTTAAAGGAGCAAGACAGACTGCATACATATCTTCAGAATGAGACCAAATCATCTTCGATCTTTATCCTTGAACACTCTTTCTCTGAAGATTGGGTAACAGGTCAAAGAGTTTGGCTTGGGACTAGTTAGGAGCTGACAAAGATTATGGTAGTTAACCCTGGGAATTTTATTGAGTGTTTACTAGGTGCCTGCCAATGCTATAAATACTTAATGTGTTGGTGTTATTGAATCTTTGCAGCACTCCTGTGAGGACGTTGTTACCATCCCAGTGTGTGGGTTAACAGGCTGACTCATCTGACCATGCTCTCTCCCCCTAGAACCACACCTTACAAAGAGGGAAGCCTGAAGCTACCCACAGGAGCAGGTGATGAGGAGCCTCCTACACTATACAGGGGACTAAACAATGTCTCGAGAGCGCTGGGGTCTCAGTGGAGCAGGGCCCACACTGTGGGCAGTGAATTAAACAGAGAGGGAAAGTGGGAAGGCCAATCAGGAGACGTCTCATTTCTACATGGTGTAGATGTGAGAAAGCATGAAACTCAGGCATGAGAGATGTGGGGAGGGGCAGGAGGAAAACGGAAAACGATGGCAGAAGAAGGCAGGAGCTGGAGGTAAGAAGGCAAGACTTGGAAGGTTAGGGGCAGAGTGGACCCAGGAAGAGTTTCAGAGGTATGGTCCCAGTCGTTGTGTGCCAAGCCTAATATAGATACTGTAGGGTCATGAGTAACAGAGCTCTCCTCTCTATAGCCCCCTCTCTGAAGAAAGAACAAAGTCTCTTTATGGACTCGCACATACTTTTGTAGATGTTGGAGAAATTAGAGTGTTGGTGGGAGAGGTGGGAGTCAGCAAGAAGAACCCTCCAATCAGCAAATTTGGAAAGGGCATATTCCCCTGAGAGGTAACTCCAGGGAGCTTGACTTGGCTAGGGTATCCCAGTCCCATCCCTATGTAATCTAAACAGAGTTGGACCTGTGGCACTAGGTATAAGAGAAGACCTGGGTTTGATCAATTTGAGAGCTCATAGGAGCCCCGTGTTAGAGTTCACAGGGTGAGCATCCACTAGCCAGGTACAGGCTTCAGACAGAGGCTTTTGGCCTGCTGCCCTCCAGCCCTGCCTATTGCAGACACCCTGTGGCCTACATTTGTAAGTCATTCCAGTCATTTGAGACAGGCTCCCAGAGCGGTGTGACACAAAACACTTGTTAAAAGCTTCCACATCAAGTAAAACTCAGTCCGAATCACAGCTCTGGGATTGCTGACTACATGAACTTGGGTAAACATCTAGCCTCCTCAAACCTATGTTTGCCCACCAAATGGCAGGGCAAGAATGCTATAGAATAAGATACTTCCCATACCTAGCACAGGGCCTAGGGCATAGTCATTACTGAGCAATTGACAGCAATAATTAATGATAACAGCAAACCAATTAACAGCAATAATTAATAATAATAACAGTAAACCCTGACTTCTTCGCTTCCATTCTTTCCCAGCTCCCACCGGCCTCTTCCGTCTCCCCCACCCCACTGTGCAGCTGAACATGGATGGGACAATGGTGATGTGTCCTATGTCCTTTCTGTCCCTTGGATCGACTCTACACTCTTTTGTCACTCTTTCCCAAAAGAGAGTTAAACAGTTCAGAAACGAGAGCTGAGATTTCTGTTCCCCTTCCTCTCCCCGGGACCCAGGTTGTCCTGGTCAGGTACCCATAGGAACACAATAAAGGCTGATTGGGCTAAATGGGCAATTTATGGCTTCTCTTTGAACAGGCCTTAGATGATTACCTTTTATGAGGCTTACACTTTAGACTTAAGACGTAAAACAGAAGCTCAGGCTAGGAAGCAAATAATGGGATATTTTATGTGCTGTTCTGGAACAAAAGTCCACAGCTTTATTGCAATGGCTGTAAAAAGAGCATGATTGGAGAGGCTTTGATTGAGAAACGCACATGGAACGCACCCCGGGTCAGGAGACCGGAGGCTGCCCTGAGTTCCCCACCCTGCAGCACCGCCTAGGCAGGCCTTATACGCTCTGCCTTCAAATACAAAACCGGAAAACACCTTCTACACCGTCCCTGCAGCAAGACCTTCTCTATCCTAACTGTGCTTCCTGGGTCCGCACATCTAAAATACCGTCTTCTCAGCATCCAGTGATTCTAAAATGTTGATTCTCCAGACATGGTTAATCCAGGATGCTGAAGTCACATTGCGTGGATCATCTCTAGATTCTGGAGTAGAAAAGGTGGCTGCAGGCAGAGACCTAGAGTTTGGAGGCCTGGATTCAAGCTTCCACCCACTGCCCATTAGAACGTGACTTAGGAAAAATCGCAGCATACAATGAAAATAAAGACCAACTCTGTGGGATGAGGTGTTGGAGAGAAAGAGGAGAAACAGCTCACAAAGGTGCTACTGTTGTGTCTGACACAGAGAAAGCTCTCCGAAGTTGGATGATATCGATAGTGCTCCAACACACAATGAACTTAATGTCAAAACAAAACAAAACGAAAACAAAACAAAAAAACAAAACAAAACAAAAAACCAACGAAAATGTGCTGCTGTAAGTAGTGCCAGAAATGTGTTCTGCAAGCCCAACTACGCAGGAGCAGGGCTGTCAGCATAGCCGTGACCACCAGAGGGCAGGCTCGGGTTGCTGGTCTGCCAGCCCTACAGGGTCCAGCCCTTCTCCCCTCCTCCTGCTCTTTTAGGGGACCGGAGAACTGGGGCATAGGAAGAAACGGTTGCAATTACTGTGTTTTTCTGAAAACTTGAAACTGGCAATGCAAAATGAAAGGAGCCCCTAAGAGGTCCGTTAGGAAATGACCTCCATGTATGCACTTTTAACACTGACTCCTGGCCTAGGTCTTGGCCTCAGCATGTTGAAGGCTTCTCCAGCAGGTAAAGCAACCCAGTGCCCAACTACCTAGGGTCTGACCCCCACCTCCATATGATGCTGAGCTTAGAAGGGTTTGAGGGTCACCCCCAGGCTGTTCAGTGCAGAGACCAAGAGTCAGGTATGAACCTTCCAGAGACATTGCTTTGTCCTGAATAAGCTGAGCCTAGCTGAAGCTAGCCCAGGAGTGACTTGAAGGAAACCAGGTAAGAAAGGGTGAGAGTCTGTTTTGGAGTTCCTCCTGGCTATTATATCTCTAAGGCCACCCTTCAACAATTCTTGGGAAACGGATTTTAAAATGACACTCTGGGACCCTGTAGGAAAGGGATTTGACCTATTACAGAGCAGGGACCTGAGGTCAAGGCAGGTATACCCAAATCATACCTAGGTACAGCACTAAGCAGAAAGGATGCTGGAGATTGGCAGTCCTCTGCCACCTTGGCCAAGCCTTGTTGGTGCCTGGCCTTCAGGTGCCTATTCAGGACTAGGGTCAGTCGGGACAGCAGGAGAGGGCCTGGGGCTGAGGCACCCAGCGGGGCTCTTCCATGCCTGGGCGGCGCTGTGGCCAATATTGACTTTTGTAAACACCATTTTGCACCAAGCACAGGGCTAGGGCGGGAGCGCCCTGACCCGGGGGCGGAGGCAGCGGCTCCGCATTTAGACGAGGCCATTAGCGGCGATCGATGGCTGCGCCGCGCGCTCCGGCCGCTGGGCGCTCCCAAATGAAGGTTAAGTTTGCTCTGCGCCCCTGCGAGGCAGGCCATGCGCCCGCATAATGGCCCCAGGCCCGGCAGCCCACATGCCCAGGTTAAGCTCTAGCGGCTTGGTGGAGAAGATGCAGAGAGAATGAAGCCGCAGACTCAAGCAGGGAAGGCTGAGCAGGTGTGCATAAGAAAACCCCAGTGTGAGCGCCCTGGTCTGGCCCCCTGTGGGTCACTTGCTAGGCTCTTGTGGCATTTGTCTGGTTGTGTGTGCTGGGCCTCTACCTTGGCTTCTGAGCACCCGTTGGAATGCATAGTCTTGGCCTGCAAGGCTGTGTGTGTGTGTGTGTGTGTGTGTGTGTGTGTGTGTGTGTGTGTGTGTGTGTGTGTGACCAAGGGTACTGCTGTTCAGAGATGGTGAGTCTGGTTCTGCAGCCCCAGATTGAGGAGCTCCAGGCTGTAAAGGATCCCCTGGGCCCTGTTGAGTGTTTTCTCTGTAGCCCAGGCAGCTTGTGCCACAAATTGACAGCACGGAGCCAGGTTTCCTGGCTGTTTCATCTGTCAGCTGTACCTCAGATTGAGGACAGTTGCCACTTTGCATATTTAATGAGTGCCCCCAAAGTGCCAGTGCTGTAAAGCTGTCACATTCATGCTCATACGTACTCTTCTGTCCACTTCGTGCAGATGAGCAAATGGAGACTCAGAGAAGGGAAGGATTAGCCAAAGCCACGAAGCCAACCAGTGAAGGAAGTGGGATTCAAACCATGCAGCAGACCTCTTGCACCTTGCTGACCTGAGGGGGCAACCTTGAGCCACAGACAATGTGAAGTAACAGCTCCTTGGCAAACAGGGGGTGAGAAGAGCGGTGGGGGTAACAGCCTGGGTGTCTCTGATCTCTTTCTGCAGTCCTGCTTATCCCCCTGTTGGAACTGAGCAGAAGGCAAAGGGCTCAAAGATGGAAAGGGAGTTGATCTCCTCAAACAACTTGGCATCAGAGCTAAAGGAGCAATGTGCCGCTGGCCCTGGTCTTGGCTTTTGTGCCTCGTGCTACAGGAGGCCATGTTCTAGCAGGCAATCATCAGGATGTGATAAAGAGATGGGAAAGATCCCCAGCCAGTCTCTCCACTAGGAGCTGAGTGCCTTAGTAGCTACCTAGACAGAATCTCGGTTCTGCCATGGCCCAGACCCCCTTCAGCAGGAGATGTCTGGCAAACCACTGAGCACTGAGCCAAAGAGGTAACAGTTTGAGTAGAAAGGGTCTAACTAACCCCTGGGGTCTTCAAAGAATATCTGTGAACATATTGTCACAGCAGGTGAGGTGACCTAACAGTATTGATCTCTCCTGCAGTGGTTTCCCTGGGAGCAGAGAAGGGATATCCGAAGAAATATGAGGTTCAACGCCTTTGTTTTGGGTGCTAGCTAGATGCCCTGGAACCAGATTCTGTCTAGGTCCTGGTGACACATTGAGTCTCTTTCAGTCAGAGTTAAAGAGAGCAGGTGACCAGTGGAGTGGGTGGTTTATAGCTTAGGAGTAGATGGACTTTTCTGTAGCGGGCAGCTGAAGCCAAAACATGGTGTCGAGAGAGAAGCCACAGGCTAGAAACAAAACCAAGCCAGTGGAGGATGAGATGCTGCAATTGGAACACAGGGCAGTACCCAAGAGAAAGGTCTGAGGCTGGGCTCCCAGGTTTAGAGCAAATCCCTCTCTGGACCATGCCTGCTTCATGGTGCATAGTGAGGGCAAACTGCTCCAAGAGGACCACTAGCCATACCTGTACCCCCTCAGTGCTCCAGGCTTCCTGGAGCAGCTCTCTCTCCACTCTGGGGAGCCTTGGAGCTGCCAGACCAGCTTCTTGTAGGTAGATACCCCCTGAGTGACTCATAGCTCTTTAGTTTCCAAATGGCATAGGAGCTACTGGCTTCCCATGTCCTGTGACAATCCAGTGATGTCATGCATCGCAACCTGTGGCTCATAAGGAACGCAAGATAAACAGAAGCTCTCAGCCTCTGAGCTTAGATCCAGCTGGATCAACATGGTCTGCTCTGTCTCGTTTTTCCGTCCAGTCTGTGGGCTCTTACCCACCTCAACCTCACCAGAGCCTGACCTTCAGGAAGGCTCAGTGAGATGAGGGCCCGGGGAACTTCTTGCATGAAGATGGATGGATCCAGACCATGTGAGTGAGACCCAGAAGAACCCCACCCCCACCCAAAAGTGCAAGGAGGAGCCAGGGGAGGGAACAGAAAGACAGGGCTAACCTCAGGAGGGGCAACAGCTTGAACACATTTTTCCCAGTTGAGGAGGCTAGAGAATGACTTCTCGGCTGAACTTTGACCCCCAAGTCACATATCTTCTTTGAACTGTCAGGCAGCCCCCAGCCCTGTCACTCTCCATCTAAGCTAGGCCAAAAGTGAAACTCCAGCCCTGCCCTGGAGCAGTTCCCATGAGCTCTATGCCTGGATGTCTTGTGTGTGGGGGTGGAGGGGGAGCATATCTTCCAGCCAAGACCTACCATATACCCTTGGCCCAATCTCCTGAGCTAGCTCTAACAGCCTGAGGTCCATGGTGGCTTCTCTCCAGCCTGGAAAGGGAGAGTCAAGTCACAGGCCAGGCCTGGCCAGGAACCCTTCTCCCCACCACACCTATAGGGACCTGGGGAACTCAGGGAGCTTTCCTCACCAAACTCTGTCGGCTTCGGTCTGCCTGAAGAAAGGCGCCTTGGGTAGGAAAATCACGATGAGAATGAAAGGACATAGCTTAGCATGTTTGCCTCATTCCCTCACCTCAGACAATGGCCAGAGGTAAGGGAAGCATGCACTCCTGTCTCCCCTGTACCACCAGTACCTCCTCTCACTCACAGAAACTTGGGCATTGATGCAGGGCAGGCATTCTACCCCGGTTTCACTTGTGAGGAAGCCAGGGTTCGTAAGATTAAGGGAGTCTGCCCAGGAACAAGTGGCAGAGCCAGGACTCTAACGTAGGTTATGTGGCCAAGGCTCAGCATGCCTGGCTACAGTGAGAGCTGAGCAAAGGCTGAGTGTTCAATGGGCACCCAAGTGTCTCAACCCCATACCATCTGTTCCACCAGCAAGCACAGGTCCTCCTGGCCTGGGAGGGAGTCTCCTTGCACGAAGTTGGAAGGGCCCATGGTTCTATACCAACTGAACCCAGAGTCCCCTCTTGGTGTAAGTAGTCTCTGCGTCTGGCCACCCTGGCATCCAGAAGTGTTCTGTAACTATCTATTGAATGTCTGAAGTCCCAATTCTTTCTAGAACATTCATGAAAGAAGCAACAACATGATAGATATGGGAAAGCAAATGTTGAAGACAGAGGAAGATTAATGTGGAAGATTCACTAAGCTAGCCTCCTGAAGTTTTTCCTTTTTATTTTTTCTTCTTTCTTTCCTTTCTTTTTTAACCTATTACCCTCTTTTCTTTTTTTTCTTTTTTCTTTTTTTTCTTTTTTCTTTTTTTTCGGAGCTGGGGACTGAACCCAGGGCCTTGCGCTTGCTAGGCAAGCGCTCTACCACTGAGCTAAATCCCCACCTCTTTTCTTTTACTCTACATGGACACTGGTGGTTTGAATGAGAAACATCCCCCATAGGTATATGTATTTGAACACTTGGTCCCCAGTTGGTAGTGCTGTTTGGGGAGATCATGGAATATTTAAGAGGTGAAACCTTACTAGAAGAAGACCATCACTTTTGGGAAGGCTTTGAGAGTTTATATTAGTGGTTCTCAACCTATGACCCTTTGGCGGCCTCACATATCCAATATCCTGCATATCAACATTTGTAATTCATAAGAGTAACCAAATTATAGTTATGATGTAGCAAAGAAATAATTTTATCATGGGGAGGGGGTCACCACATGAGAAATTGTATTAAAGGGTCACAGCATTTGGAAAGTTTGAAAAGCACTGGTTTATAGCCTTGCCCTACTTCCTGCTTTCTTTGCTGCTTCCTGTATGCAAATGAGATGTGGTCAACCTGCTCCCTGTTTCTGTTGCCAAGAAGTGGGAACTATTGTAATCCCAATTATCAGCTCTAGAAACAGAGACCAAGGAATTAAGTGGTTTTTCAAAGTAACATAATAGTGGGGCTGGGCTGGCAATACGGTCAAGTGCGCAAAGAAGCTTGCTGCCAAACTTGAAGATTTGAGTTCAATCCCCAGGACTCAAATGTTAGAAAGAGACAGCTGACTCACGAATTGTCCTCTGACCTCCACACATGTTCTTTGGTGACACCCACCCACACAATGCCTATGATAATTTAAAGGAAAGTGGTGGGGCCCTGACTTACATGTGGCAGTCGAATACAGAACAAAAGAAGAAAATCTGTTTCAGCCGCAAATCGCTCACAGATGACAAGCTAGGATGCGTATGCAGTTGAAGCTGGACAGGAAACAGACGTGAGAAAGCACAGGGCTCTCTCTAATGCGGGGATTTGGGGCACCGATTTCACTGTCATTTTACTATTGCTGTTGGTGTTGCCTCTCTGCCCTGTGGGACGGAAAGAGCTATTTTTATAGGTCTATGGGAGGTCAGGTATGGTGGTGCATGCCTTTGATCTTAGCACCTAGGAAGCAGATGCAGGCAGATGTCTGTGAGTTTTAGACTAGTGTGATGGTTTGAATGAAAATGGTTCCCATAGACTCGTAAGGAGTGGCGCTGTGGGGAAGTGTGGCCTCGTTGGAGGAAATGTGTTGCTGGGGGTGAGCTTTGCCGTTTCAAGTGCTCAAGCCAAACCAAGTCTCTTTCTCTGCTTGCTGCCTGCCAGATCCAGATGTCGAATTCTCAGCTGCCTCTCCAGCACCGTGTCTGCCCACACACTGATATGCTTCCCACCACGAAAGTCCATGAGCTGAACTTCTGAGTTGTAAGCAAGCCCCAGTTAAATGCTCTCCTTTGTGAGAGTTATGAGTGGAGTGTCTTCACGGTAATAAAAACACTAAGACAGCTAGCCTGATCTATATAGCGATCTCCAGGCTAGCCAGGGCTACAGAGTAAGACCTTGCCTAGAGCAGGGGTGGTGGGAGGGGGAGAACGGGGACAGCATTGATATAAAAGGCAGAGTTGAGACATCATCGAACCCACCTGTTTCCACTAGCTCTGAGAAGCCGGAGAGAAGAGTAGAGAAGCCTCAGTCTTCTGCTCCTTTGGCCTACACAGAGAGAGCTGGTAGCATGATCCCCATAGCCCTGGGCTGATTTCTCTATTCAACCTCAGCTCATTTTCACTGCTTGCCATGACTGAGCAAATAACTAATTCAAGTGCTGGTCTCAGAGCTGATGAGCGACCCCTGACTAGAGGGTTATACAGCATCCTCTTCAACAGATTTCCCTATGTGCACCCAGTGTTCTTCCTCTGCATCTAGTCAGTGGGTACTATTGTTTTCCTGAAGTCAGAGGGGAGAGGAGGGGTTGCCAGAGCCTGGGGAGTGGGGGCAGAAAGGCTAGTCAGTGGGTACCAGAGCGACAGAACAGGAGGAAGAGCTGGTTGCTGATGGGCTACAGCACTCTGGGTAAGTTTTGTTGGCAACGGTTTCCTAAATACTCACCCTGACTAGTCAAGAGGATCTTGAATGCTCCCAGCAAAAAGAAATGATGACAGCAAGGTGATAAACATGCCAATTAACTTGGGATGATCATTGCATATTCAATACATGTATTGAAATGTCACCCTAATGTACTATATATGCATATATACAATATCTATATTGTATACACAATGTATATATATATATATATAATTATTGGGTGTCAATTTAAATACATAATCATGATTGTCTTGTTATTAGCATTGATGGTAATAAAAAACCTAGTATCTATACACTCAAATATCTTTGAGCTGACTGACTGATAGCAACTAATTTTTACCACAAACAAATAAGATATACTTAATTCCTGCTCTAGGCCACACCTGTGATATGCAGTGTGTAGTGTAGCATTTTAACTAAATAGGTCAAGAAAGGTATTGTCTCAACATCTTACTGATGAGCAAAACTCCGGTGCTTAGATGATGCTGGAGTCAAATGACTGAAGCAGGACCAGAACCCAGGGGTGTCTGTGGCCAGTACTCTCTCCTCTTCTACAACTCAAGTTCCAGGTGGATATGGAGGTGCGGGCATCAAGGGACGATGAAGATAATTCTGAGAGAGTAGATATAAGCTAGGCACTTCAGTTTTCTAGTGATGCCTGTGGAATTACCACAAACCTTGATGTTTGTAGGAAAGGAATTGCCTCATGGTTCTGTAACTCTCTAAGTAAGTGTACCTGACTCCTTACCCAGATTCTCACAAGGCCAAAACCAAGATGTCAGCTGCCTGGGGCCCTATTAGGAGACTGATACGATGCAAGATCAACAAGGTTGTTGATAAAACCTGTCTCCTCCTCCACTTCTGACGGAGGTCCCTGGTTCCTGCTGCTGATCAGCTCCTCCAGTCCACACATATCCCTTCTCTCGTGACCCCCTCCATTTCAAGCCAGCAAGAGTCCGGGAATCGTTTTCACACTTCAGTGGCCCTAAGGTTTCCTCCAGGAGTGGTCTCTGACTTCCTCCTCCACTGGCAGCTGGAGGGAGCCCGCTGTTTCGGAGGATCCGGTGATTGTGTTGGGACCACCTCGATGACCAGCTTACTATCCAAGTCTTCCTTCAACTGTGATGAAGGACACAACCACAGGGAGGAAGACTCCACCCTCAGAGCTCTGAGCAGACCTAGCACGGGCTTGCTGTGGTGGGTGTGCAACAACTGTCATTCCCTTCTTCATCTTCCCAAAACACTCTTCAGAACTCTACTCAGATCTACTCTCAGCTTGTTTCATATTGTACACGTGGCAGCTATTGGCACAGGGTATCCTTCTCCGTGTGTGTTTAGGACCCCCTCCCTCTGCTGTACAGAAAGGCCATCCAGACAGGTGGTGCTGGAGTGGAAGAAGCACCCCCTAGGAGGTCTGGAACCTTCACAAAGCACCATGGGAACACTGGGTACCCAAATGGAAAGGGCATAGACAAAGAGGGTCTATGATGGGGAGGAAACGAACGCTGACCAGCGAATCCAGCCTTGCATCTGCAGAGAGTTCACGTTGCTCCATCTCAGGGCTTCCAAAGCATCCTCAGTTAAGATGTGTGTGGTGAAATAAGCTGTGTTTCTCACTTTCCAGTGATGTGGGGCTGGTGTGTCACTGGCTGGGTTGGGATGATGTGGAGTTTGTGGTATTGGATGCACACATTCGGTTAAAAATGGAATGGCCTGCAGGACTGATTACAAGAGCTGGCAGAGGTGGTGTGTGATGCTTGCATATAAGAATGGTGAGTTAGGGGTACCTTGATGAGAGCTGTGAATGTCTGGCCATGGCTGGGCTGAGTTGGATTGACTTGAGGCATACTGGATGGAACACAGAAGGATGAGTTGGAATGGTTGAAGGCTGGGCTAGATTGGACCCTGTTAAACAGAATGGAGTACAGGGCAGGTTGGGGGAATCCTTAGATTCTAATTTCAGAGACAGAGCTCACTCTGGGTAGTTCGAGTAGACATAAATGTAGTAATGGTATTGAATGGCTTACAGAAATATTTGGAAAGCTGAAGAAACAGACCCTGGGCTGCATCTTCGGGAGCAGCTCCTGAGGCTGGGCTGCAGAAGTGGACCACCAAGGCAGCAGCTGACGGTGCGAGCATCAGGAAACCATCTGCCAAGCATGGGAGTTGCTGGCCCAGCTCTGCCTCCAGAAACAGGCTCCGAGGCATGTCCACGCCAGCCAGACACACACCTCGCTGTGAAAGCCCTGACAGCGTCCACCCCCAGGAAGGGAACTGTGGCAAGGAAATTCTTTGGACAGACACCACAAAATTGTGGAGCCGCTCCCAATTGCCAATGCTAGGTAGTGGGGACACAGGAGGGAGCATGCATTTGCATCTACAAATGTCTCTTGAATGGATGCCTCCTTCCTGTGGCTTTGCTCTTAGTCCACACCTGTATTCAAGCCTGACACGAATACGTGATGTCTTGGTGAAACCAACCTCACATTCATAACTAATGACAGAGCAGCATGGGAAATGCAGCTTTGGGCTTTTCAGCCCACATGGGATCCAAAGCTCATCAGAAGAAGGAGAAAGGTGTGAAGTTGGACTGGGCAGGGGTGGGAGAGGGCTAGGCATGGTTGACTGGCTGAGCTAGGCTGGGTTGGAGGTGTTCCATGTGGAAACCACGATGAGGCTGTCACTTGGAAGCTGGTGCCAAGCCCTTGGAGTCAAATAGTGTCTTATTCAGCTGGAGCGAGGGAGGTAGGGCTCAGAGGATGACCTCACCGAAGACAGTGACACACCTTAAACTGGCTTTCTCTCTACTCCTTAGTTCCAAGCCCGTTAGTCCTTCATTCAAGCCAGACCCATCCCTTGGCTAAGGACAGTTCCAGTGTGCAGCTCAATCACTTCTGCTTTGCTTAAAATAAAATCTGTTTTAGCAAGAGGCTTGGGAAATAAGTTCCAAGCAGCGAAACTTACAGGATGTATTGTCTCAGGGCAAAACAAACCCAGCCAGGATATCAGAGCCAGATGCCCCCCTCTCTCCACCTCCGTGGGAGGGATTGTGGATTTGATGGAATTCGGGACCAGTTCCGGAGTCCTACAGGTGGCGCGTTCACTGAGCCAAGGAAAACGGGTGCTGGCAAGCACGCATGTTTATCCACACCCAAAAGACTGAGAACACTGCCTGTAAGCTCCGGGCTTTCCGATCGGCAAGGGATCTTTAGCTGATGTGTGTTTTCAGAAGAGCACTGTATTCTCAATGTCTACTCTTAACTGTGTAAAAGTCCAGAGTTGTATGCTAGTTGCGTCTAGATGATATGTGCACGTGATGCTTTTTACTTGAAATATTTTTATAATAAAGTTTTGGTTTCCTTCTGTTTTTAGAAGAAGGCAGAAGTCCCTATACAGCATGTTCGGAGAGATAGGATGGCTCCCTCAACCACACACAGCAGACCTAGGATTAGCATTTTGTTACGGCTGCTTGCATACATAAACAAACATGTCCTTGACTGAATCTAGTCCACAGATATATCATTTTTCCCATCTTATTGGTGGTGGTAGCCTAAGGAGGTAGAACATGAAACAATGGACACTTAATATATTTAATATAGGTAAATAAATGTATTAAATTAATGAACATTACCATCCATGCCTCAGAAACCAATACTCATTCAGTGGTCACATACAACGATGTACACACACACATATACACACACACACACACATACATACATGCACATACATACACACACACACATACATGCACATACATACACACATACATACACACATACACACATACATACACACACATGCACACACGCACATACACACACACATACATACACACACATGCACACACGCACATACACACACGCACATACACACACATACACATACACACACACGCACATACACACACATACACACATACATACACGCGCGCGCACGTATGCGCACATACACACACACACACACACACACATATACACAGAGAGACAGAGAGAGAGAGAGAGAGAGAGAGAGAGAGAGAGAGAGAGAGAGAGAGAGTTCTAAGATCTTGAAATCCCACCTCTGCTCCCTGGGGTAGCCCAGACCAGATTATAGGTTCTTGCATTTCCTAACTTGATGGCTCAGAGTCTAACGAAGAGACCTCTGAACGCAAATCTCTGAGCATGCCTGCCACAGGCTAGGTGTGATGGAGGCACAGCTGTCACACACACACACACACACACACACACACACACACACACACACACACACACCTCCATCTGTTTTCATTTAGACATTCTCTGGGCATATTGAATGGGGACACCAACTACAGTTGTAAACAAATCCTGGTCTTCCAAGAAAGGACAACAGTTCAAGAGGACTGCCTTTTTCTCAGATCAGAACATGAAGGTAGCCTGAGGTGGGTCATCATACCCATCTTGTTTCTGAGGAAACTAAGGCTCCTGCGGAGGTTACTGATTTGTCTAAGGTCGCATGGCTAGTCAGCACACAGTCTGAATCAGAAAAGATCCAGTCTATATGACTCCAAGGTCCGTAGGCATCAGTGACTCAGTCCCTGGAAGCCAAGGGAAGCCATCTCTCCTTCATATCTGGGCTCTATGAAGGGCAGGGCCATGTCCTCTCTACCCTCCGTCCTGACTCTGTTCTCAGGCAGGGTTAGCACATGGTGGGGGTGGGAGGACATTGCTAGCTGTCTCCGACTGATATTGACAGATGGAGTGACTATTGTAAATGCTATGGTGTTGTGTAATCAGTAGGAAAATGTGACTGTGTCCCCAGAGATCCAATGGCATTTTGGAGCAAATCCTAGCCTTAGTTTTCTGAGCCTGCTCAGTTGAAATGTCTAGGTGACGGGGACAGGCTGGGGAGCTGTGGTACACAGGACCCAGGCAGGCCACTCACTGATGCAGTATCTATCTAGAAAGTGAGAGTTGGAGAAGTCACTTGAGCCTGTGCATGGACAAAGGTGTGTGTGTGTGTGTGTGTGTGTGTGTGTGTGTGTGAGAGAGAGAGAGAGAGAGAGAGAGAGAGAGAGAGAGAGAGAGAGAGAGAATCATAGAGACAGACAGGGAGACAGAGAGACAAAGAGAAACAGGGAGATGGGGTGGAAATTAATTCTATATGGGAATGGGATGGCTCAAAGGCCAGAGCAGGCAGGAGCTATTAAGTCACAGAGTGGCGTCTGTCTCACCTGTGAGTCCCTTTCTGTCTTAGTTAGGGTTAACACTGCTGTGTGCTGTGATAAAACGCTGACCAAAAGCAACCTGAGGAGGCAAGGGTTTATTTAGGTTACATATCCTGAATCGTAGAGGGAAGGCAAGGCAGGAAATCAAAAAGGCAAGTCTAAGGCAGGAGCTAATGTGGTGGCCATGGAGGGGTCAGTCTGCTTTCTTATAGCACCTAGAACCACCGGGGCCCTCCCATGTCAATCACTGATTAAGAAAATGCCTTACAGGCTTGCCAAGGGCCAATCTTGTAGAGGCATTTTTTTTTCGTTTGAGGTTCGTTTTCTCAGATGACTCTAGCTCATGTCCTATTGACATAGAATCATTCAGCATGCTTCCCGGCTTCCCATTTCATCCTCTGTAAGGAAGGAAGAGCTCACAAGAAGGAGACGTGGAAAGGGCAGTAGCTCTTACCACGGGGCATGGCTGATGCACAATGAATGTGTGTTACGTGACTATGTGGGTAAAGAGGTGAGTGAGGGAGAGCAAGACAAGAGCATCTAGAGTCAGGAGACCCAAACTGCAGCTATTTCTGTCAGCTACGGGCTGAGTGGCCTTGGGCAAGTCACTTAACCTTGCTGAGCCCCTTAACAATAGTAATAATCCCTGCCTCTCAGGTCAGTGTGAGGATGAAAGGAAAATGCAGGATGAAACCACTCATGGCGGCCAGCCACTGTGCAAATGTTAGTTCTAATTATTCTCTGCAATTATGACTGCTCCACGGGAGTCATGTGTTTGAGTGAGGTTCACAGGGAAGCAAGATGTGAAAGTGGGTCTGTGACCAGGCTGTGTATGTGCTTGCACTGTATGGGTGTGTATGCATTATGTGTGTTCATTGTGTGTGCATTGTGTATGTATGCAGTGTGTGTCTATGCAGTGTGTGTCTATACAGTGTGTGTCTATGCAGTGTGTGTGTGTAGTGTGGTGTGTGTGTGTGTGTGTGTGTGTGGTGCAGTGTGTGTGTATGCATTGCATGTGCATTGTGTATGTGCAGTGTGTGTGTATGCATTGTGTGTATGCAGTGTATGCAGTGTGTGTGTGCAATGTGTATGTGTGCGTGTGTGTGTGTGTGTGTGATGTGCAGTGTGTATGTATGTATTGCATGTGCATTGTGTGTGTGCAGTGTGTGTGTATGCATTGTGTGCATGCAGTGTATGCAGTGTGTGTGTGTGCAGTGTGTGTGTTTGTGTGTGTGTGTGTGTGTGTGTGTGTGTGTGTGTGTGTGTGTGTGTGTTTGGAGAACCGGGGCCATTAGAAAAACCATCATCCCTCTAAGTTGTTCTTTCGTTGGCTAAACTCAACCTGCCAGGCTGACATCGGAAACAGGCATTAGTGTTGAGTCTGGGGGGACAGGATTAGCGGCTGAACTTTCTATTCCTGGAGACCCTCTTTTCTCAGGAGGTCAAAGCAATTTCCATATATTATCCTGCTGGCAGCTTGGGAAGGTCAGGGAAATAGCAAACACATGCCACAAATTCCTCAGATGGAGAAATCAAGGCAGGAACGGCAGCAGCTGCTGAGGCCGCCATGCTCTGCCTCTGCACCATCTGAAGAACTTTGCAACTGCCTGGGCCCAGCCCCATCAGGTCAGAGCCTCTCCTGGCTGGCACAAGCCCATTTTTTTGAATGACTGTTAGAGACACCCACTCCAGTCCCTAGCCTTAGGCTGTGCATCAGGATGACTGGGGACACCACGACGTGAGGAACTATGTTAAAGGCTTGCAGCATTAGAAAGGTTTAGAACCACTGTTCTAAGTAAGTCCAGCCAGTTCTCCACTGCATCTGCGGATGTTGAGGGCAAGGACACAGATCATTCTCTGAAACTGATTAGAATGAGAGTTACTGCAACTTATCAGGGTGTTCTGGGTATGCAGCTGGTGGGCTGAGGAGTCTCGGAGGGAGTGTTGGAAGAGTTAGAGCCATGATTCTCAAAGTGGGGTACTGTGGCCAGCTGAGGCAGCAGCATGCAGAGCACGTGAGAGGTTCCAGCTCTCACATCTGCTGACTCAACTTCAGCAAGGCGCTCAGCAGGTACTGGCTAAGGCTCACAGGGAATTCTGCAGCTCTAGATAAGGGAGCCACAGGGCTGCTTCAGTCCTATACTCCTGGCTTAAAGGAGGCAGGGTTGCCCCTTTTTCTCCTAAAACACTTTTAAGTTTTTAAAGATATCATTTTTGTGCATGTTTGTATAATATGTGTGTGGATGCCCACGGAGGCCAGAAAAGGACACGGGATTCCCGAATGGTTCTTACCCTTCCTAATGCTGTGACCCTTTAATACCATTCTTCATGTTGGGTGACCCCCCCAACCATAAAATTATTTTTGTTGCTACTTTCTTTCTTTTTTTTTTTTCCCGGAGCTGGGGACCGGACCCAGGGCCTTGTGCTTGTTAGGCAAGCGCTCTACCACTGAGCTAAATCCCCAACCCCTTGTTGCTACTTTCATAACTGTGATTTTCTGCTATTATGAATCGTAATGTAAATATCTGATAGGCAGGATCTCTGATAGGCAATTCTAAAGGGGTTGTGACCTACAGGTTAAGAACCTTAGCCCCAGAGCTAGTTACAGATGGTTGTCAGCCGCTCAGCATGCATCCTGGGAACCAAACTCTGTTCTCTGTAAGCAGCAAATATCTTAAACACTGAGCCACTGCTCCATCCCCAAGCCTCCAAGTTCTTCCAGCTGTGTCACCACTAAAGGTCCCTAAGAGCCCCTCACACTGACCCTGTTGGATCTCATGACCCACAGAACAAGAACCTACCATATCCTTCACTGTCATGGCCCGCCAAGACTTAAACCCCATCCTTGTTCTTATCTGTGAAAGCTGTGTGTGTGTGTGTGTGTGTGTGTGTGTGTGTGTGTGTGTGTGTGTGTACCTAGTGGCTACTGGCTTAGAGCTGATGTGTCCCCATCTTCAAGAAGGACAAGGTCTCAAAAGACTTGTTTAAGGACCTAACTGAAGCTGCATTAAGACACCAACAACCAATTCTGCCCACAGCAGAGCAGCTCTCCCACCCCTGAGGTTCCTGGTTTACAGATAGCCATAGGAGGAGCGTGATCCTCAATCCCCAGCGCCCCACCCAGCAAGTTCTCTCAGCAAGACTCGCTTTCCTGTTTAAGACATCTTGCTTCCAGGAAAGTACCAGGACTTCAGTGGGTTCTCGGGAAGTCCTATCTAGATTCATTAACCCATTCCTTTCCTAGCAATCCTAGGGCACCATCACCAACGTTGGTTTGCCGGAGGTTTTGCCACAAAGACCTCATTCCAGAATTTGATGTCTGAATCCTAGCTCTAGGGAACTGCAACATTAAAAGGTGCAGCTGATCAGTCCGGTTCGAGGCTCCCCTACTCACCGGTGGCTTGCCCAGCTGGGCCTTGGCTGTCCTGTTTATATAGTGGGAATTCATCCTCAAGGTCATAGGTAGAGGTACAGGAAAACAATGTGGTACCAGATGCCCTGACCCAGTGGGAACCATGCTTCGTAGTGTGCTAAGTGTTTGTCCTTCTACTCTCTCCTATTTAAACTGTCCGGAACACATGTGCCAAACTGAGGCAGCAGGGTTTTGATGCCTCCCTCACTCAAGATAGACCAGACCTGGAGTGTCCAACCTTGAGCATAGTGCACCTCTCGCTGAGAACACAAGAGGGCGCCATGGCCCCGCAGCGAGCCAGCTCAACGGACCTGCGGGTGTGCTGTTTCCCCTCTGGCTCCAGGAACTGTGCCCAGAAGGCAGTTTCCAGGCTTCGCCAAACTCTGAGAGGTGCCTGGGAATCTGGCGAATCCAGGAGGAATGGCAGAGAGAGAGGCAGAGTCTGGGCTGGAAATATATGATGTCCAAACAACACGCTGCTTCCCGCGTTGTGTGATTTCTGGTGAGACGCTTGACCTCTCTGACCTTCATCTGCAATGGTTGAAATAAAATCTCTCCCCTGTCTCCTAGCCAACACAGCCGCCAAATGCTCCCCAGTCCACAGACCGAGATCTCAGTTCAGGCTTGATCTACAAACTGTAAAAAGTGAGGAGTTAGCAGGAAACCCTTTCTCCCCATCCCCTTTAATTCTTTCTGAAGCCCCTTGGGTTCCCATTTTATGCGCATGCAAACTAAGGTTCGGGAGTCCAATGGTTTATCCACTGGTCTCCGGACTCAGGCTCTAAACTTCCTTCCTGGTCCGGCACCATCAGCTTGGGTGGTGCTTAAAAGACCACCAAAGGGCCAGCATGCTCAGGTAGCAAGCAGGAGTGTTCAGACATCGGGTCTGCTTCCAGCCTCTAGCTGGTCTACAAGCCACCACAAGGGGATTCCTGGGCCGCCTCGCGAGTCTGTGGTCCGAGGAGCACCAGCACCCGGGGTTCCGTGGGGTCCCCTGCGCCCTCCCCCAGCCCTTGCTAAGCAGCTGGGCCACTGGGGAGGGATGGCTGAGTCAGGCAGGCCCCAGCCCGCGCCCTGAACTAAGGCTGTTTGCACACATGCAATTAGCGCTAATTGCCCAAGGTTTCGCCGGCTTCTGGCGCGAGATCCTGGCGGCCGGGAGCCGCTGCCCTGAGCCCTCTCCACCGGGCTAAAGCCGGCCTTGATCCGGACGCCAGTCCCTTGGTTGTGTGTGCCCCCAGGGTCTATGCAACCGCCACGTGCGGCCCGGCGACAGCTTTTGTGTGTCCAACAGGGTGCGTCTGGAGAGGCCTCTAGGGCAAGTTCGGGAAGCCGCGTGCAGAGGCCGGGGTGGGGGCGTCAGAGTTGCTCTGCTATGAAGGAGGACAGCACCAGCACCTGGCTCTCGCAGTCACTGCAGGTCCAGCATGGTCTCTGAAGTTTTGGATGGCTGTGCAGCGCAATGTCGCACACTGAATCCCCAAGCTGTCCTGTCCAGCAGGAACGGGCCACCGGCGTTTCTCTCCTACAGGTGGCAAAACCCAGGCGTAGAGATGTTAAACAGGGGTGCCGCTCAGTGGCGGGGCGTAGGTTCTGCTCGAAATCAGAGGGTCTGCCTGCAGAGGTCTAGGAAGGGAGAGCTTTGGCCTCAGCTTTGGCTCTCTGATCTCAAATCCCTAACTGATCCGAGGCTTGCCACGACTCTCCAGCTCTATCCGAGACCTGTTCAACAGTTAGGACTTCTAAACAAAGCCCCAAGAGCCCGAGGAAAGCCACAGTTGACTTGACGTGGGGGTGCTGGCTGCAGTTCCCTCCTTCCCTTGCCATGGAGTCTTGAGGCTACCCTGCTGCTGGAGCCTTAGCTAGGAAGGTTCCAGAGTGCTCTGTGTTTGCTGCTGTGTTCCTCTCCCCTCCGTTGCTGTTTTGCTCTGACTCTGATGACCTGTGTTTCCACTGTTTCCTTGAGCCTTTGTCTATCATTGCCTCTCTCTCACCAGCTCTCTGTCATGCAGCAAAGACCCGACACACACACACACACACACACACACACACACACACACACGCGCACACGGGCACACACCCACACACACAGACGTCGCCCCTGCAAGGAACACACACCGGCAGAATCCGCCTTTTCAATAAAAAAAAAAAAAAAAAAACGACAACTGGGAAACAGTGAATTAAAAAGCATTAACTTAAAAACAATCCATGTGTCTGCAAATGCGTTCCAAATGGCAGCCCTTGGCGGGGGGGGGGGCGGGGGGGCGGCATTTCGGTCACATTTCTGGAGTCCCAGACATGTAGGGGTGAATGGGGACCCAGTTCACCACCCCCTAACTACCTGGGTAAACAGGGTCTCAGGAGAGGAACTTCTCTGTGATTATCATCCTGGACACTCAGCAGGTTGCTTGGACCCTGGAGTTGCATTTCAGCATCTGCTAGATCTTTCTCCTTTCCCAACCCTTCTCTACAGGAGCCTCAGCTCTCCAGGGACATCAGCCTTCCCAGAACCCAGATCCAACTCTAATTCATTCTCTCTCTCTCTCTCTCTCTCTCTCTCTCTCTCTCTCTCCTTCCCCTATATGAAGTCTGACTTGGCCTTGCCCTGCTACTGCTCCACCCACCCACCTCCAATGCTGCCCTCCTGCCCCCTAGACCACCCAGCAGTCCTAGCTCTGAGGGAAAAGTGGTTAGAGCCAAAGCTTGTCTGGGCCTAGAATGCCTCCCCCAGGGAGCAGCAGTTAGAAGGAGATTGCCAATCCCCCACCTGCTGCTGTTGTTAAGCTTGTTCAAGCTGTTTGGAAAGTTGCTTCTCTAAGGTGACAGCTCTGCAGACTTTTGAGGCCTCTTGCCTAGAGAGAACTTCTTCAAAGTCCACCATGCAGCTACCCTTACCACTCCAGCAACTTTGGAAGTGGGGGGGGGAGGGTACTAGAGGACATCAATTAGGAGGTGTGTGTTTTGTTTGATTTGTGGCTCTGGAGATGAACCTAGGTCCTCCTTCATGTCAGGAAGCAGTCTGCCACTGACTACTGCCAGCCCTCATCAATTAGGTCTTCATCAGAAACAACGGGACTGGGTGTGTGTGTGTGTGTGTGTGTGTGTGGAAGGGGTGTCCCCAGATCTCTCCTCTCTCCCCCAATGTCTTCTCAATCGGAAGGGAAATTCTGAATCTATAAACCAGCTGGAGAGGAAGGAATTCTAGATTCTTGGCCTTGTTCAGCTGATGCTATAGTCATTTGCAAATATGACACTAGCAATATTATATATAGCGCAGTGCCTATTGTATGCTCTGTATACAGAGCCACAGAAATGGCAGGTACCTAGATGACTTCGAGCTACGCTCGTGCTACCTTGATAGTTTCTCTATCCATAGCAGGAGGAGTTGGGACCTTCTCCGCTCAGGCAGAAATGAGTAGCTGAAGCAAAATCTGCTGGACAAATTGTGGTTGTTGCTCCTACCGTTTAAACACAGTAAGAAAAGCAACTAGGGAAGCGGTTGCCCCAAGTGATTTTTCTCTTGAAACAGCCCAGTAAGTCATCACTTAGAAGAATCACAGTCGTCCTCACCAGGTTACTGTGTTCTTCCTCCAAGTAACGAAAGATGAGTCGGTTTATTCTTAATGACAGAAGTGTTCTGTGCCTACTGTACAGGAAGCCTTTGAATTCACTGGCTTCCACTCAACATGCCAGGTCCCAGCAAGGCCTGATAGGGTGTGCATACAATACTCGCACTGGTTGTGCAGTGGGATTTCTGATTCCTATACAATGTCTGCACGTGTGCCAGTCATGTGATGGCACTCCTGCTGTACAATTCTACGTTCTTGCTCTGATGCTGAGAGGAGTTCTGGTTGAGAATCACTATTTTAGCAGCTTGTGTGTGTGTGTGTGTGTGTGTGTGTGTGTGTGTGTGTGTGTGTTCCTGAGAGCTTGTGGAGATGTGTGTGTGCCGTGTGCATAAATGTAAAATGGTGTAAAATGGAGGTGTGCCTGTGCAGGCAACCGTGCACTTCTGTGGTAGTATAATTCTCCTATAGGTGTGTTTCTTTGTCGGTGGGCTATGTGGAACATGAAAGACAACGCTCTTCTCATGGGTGTGTGTTGTGTGTGTGTGTGTGTGTGTGTGTGTGTGTGTGTGTGTGTGAGAGAGAGAGAGAGAGTTCTATGTTTCCAAAAATATTTGTGTGACTATGACTCTGTGTCATGTTCATATATGTGAGAAGCCATCAGTGCCTGTGTGTGGAAATGTCACATGAGTTTACTGCTGGTCCTACCATTTTTTGCAAAGATCTCTGTGGTGGGATTCAGGTCATTGGGGTGGCAGCTAAGAACTCTGGGGCTCCATTGTCCATGGAGGCCCTTTCTTGATGGAGGAAATAGCAGATTTTGATCTTAAACCCAGGTTTCTGTGCTGAGTTTCTAATCTGGCAAGTCTAGAGGAGGGGGTGGGGGAAGAATATTGGAATAAATATTATGTTTGACTGTTTCTGAGGGACCCTTGGCAGTCCGAAAGCCTTCCCCTTACCCGTGACCCTCTCCCAGGTGTCTGGGCTTCTACCTGCTCAGAAAGCTGGTTTGGTGTTCAGAAGCCTGGCACTAACATGTGAACTTCTCGAACAGACCAATTGCTAAGCTGGAGCCTGAATGGGATAGATGAGGATGGATCCAGATGGAGATGAGCTAACATGGTTTCCATAGCACCAAAGACAGGCAACAGGTCATCCTACCCCAGGAAAATTGCTCCCAGAGTCAGGATCCCTTCCGCTGCAGAGGATGAATCCTTGAGTTCCTGCAGCAGGAATTCCAACCTAGATGAATCCCAGTGCCAATGAGTCTCTGAGTCCCTCTGCCAGGGTTCCCTTAACAGCTACTATAAGTTAAGGGAAGCAAGAGACTCACTATGCTGAGTTAAGAGCCTACTGTGGTCCAAGTCTTTCTCTCCCCATGCTTGTATATAATCTGTATGCATGGGAACTCTGACCCTATCACTAATTCTGAACCTGTGACTCTAACCTTTGCTACAATTTTACATATGCATAAGCCCGAAAGCAGAGATACATGTTAATGTCCATAAACCCCCATGCATCACTGATCTCTTTTGAAACATGTAATACCAACAATTAACACCAATACAACACTCAGGTTCATAAGCGCAGCGCAGACCTTACATGCTGATGCTGTTACAGACTGAACGAGTTCCCTAGAAATTCATGCTCAGGTCTCACACCCCACGTGACAGTTTTGGGGATTGGCATTAGAAAGTAATTAGACAAAAGCCCCTGTGGTGGGATTACTGTCCCCATAAAAAGAGAGCGCCTGCAAGATGGCTCAGTAGCTTGCCATCAACCCTGACGACCTGAGTTCAGTCTCCTCAACTCACATGACAGAGGGAGAGAACCAACTCCCAGTGGTTGTCCTCTGAACGCCACACATGTATTGGGACACATGTGTCCCCCCCATCAACATAATAAACAATTTTAGAAAGAAGAAGAGGAAGAAAGAGCAGCACCCAGGCTCTCTCTCTGCCAGGCACCGTCCCTCCTGAGAAATCAAATCTAGAGGCACACTGACATGAGATGCTTCAGCCCCCAGAACTATACAAAACAAATAGCTACTGGCTATAATTTAACTACCCAGGCCTTGACGGTTTGTTCTAGCATCATGTGAAGACTCTCAGTATACACTGTGAAATGTTCTGGCCTACACTGTTACGTTTACCCTTCATAAATAAAAAATTGCTCAGATTGTTCTAGAGAGATCCTGCAGTGTTAGTCTGGACACCTCTTACCCAGTGCTTACAGCACTGTTCTCCACACCTACCTACTGTGCTCCCAAGAGAGTCGTACAAGAAGGTACTTAGTCGCTCTATTTTACTCATAAGGACGGTGAAGCCTGAATAGACCCTCGGGGTTGCTTGCACAATTGCTAAGTGGTACAATCGGGATTTGAACTCAGATTTTTGGATCCCTCTATGAAGGGATGCATGATCTAGTGTTTACAGGTCAGAGAGAGAAACTTCACTAGAGTCCAAAAAGAACAATTCTGCGGAAGCCCACAAAGACCAAACTGCCGTTCCCCTGGGCCACCTACCTCGTTCTGATCAGCACCTTCTGACTATGTTACTGAAGTAGACAGCCAACTGCCGGAGTGGGCAGGGTTTTACCAAAGTGCAGATTCACAGTCAAGGGTTGCCTTTTGAGTTCGATTTAAAATAACGGCCCAGAGAAGAGGAAGAATATAAACTGCATTAAATATGCTGCCCAGGGTAAGGCTTAGCTCCGTGCCGCGGTTTACAGGCAGTGCAGAATTATCCTGTTTTCAGTGCTAAGTGGCTCCTCTGGGGCTTCAGCCGGGCCTGTGTTCAGCTCATCTTGAGATGGCGATGTGTTGCATCTACATCTGCCTCTGGCTGCCGTCTGGCAGGCACCTGAGTGTTCTGCTTCCTCAACTCCTGCTTCCCCTTAATGCCCTCATCCAGCAGCCCTTGAAACTCCTACCCTGTCTCCATCCAGAGGGGACATTTGGAAACCTGCATCAACTCCAAGCCTAGAACAGGCCCTCGGACATGTCAGCCCTGGGCTACAGCGGGGCTGGCTCCTGCTGAAGACAGATGAAGGCCCTCCCGACACGCAAACATAAATATTTTCTTTCCCAGCCTGCTTCAGATGGACTGGACTGTCCATAAAGTGGCCGCTGGCTATCTACGAGTGTCTGGCTGTGGCCTTTTCTGGCAGGGAGCTTGTCATCTGTCTCTGTCTGTGCCCTATCAGATGGCAGGACATCGCTGGCCTCCTCCTCTTTGGAATGTGTCTCGGGTGGCAGAAAGTAGGCAAGGACCATTTGAAAAATACCAGTTCACCTCTGTCAGTGGAGGGCAGGGAGGAGTGGCCCGAGCTTGCTGTCCCTGGCAAGCTGGCCTTTCAGGGGTAGGACCGCCAGTGCCCAGCAAGCATTTATTTAAGTACCACATCAGGCAGTGATGTTTTATGGATGGGGTCAGAAGGGAAAGAGCTGAAACAGGCTCGTCTTCCTGCTTTTGAAAGGTGCTCAAACTACAGAGCAACGGGACACGCTGAGAGTCGTGCTTTGCTGCGTGACAGACACGTGGCCTGGAAATGGAGGTGCCAGGGCCAGGGAAGGGTTCGAAATAACATTTCAGGTTGGAGTCCTCCCTGCTCCCACCTGCAAATAGGTGTTAGGATGAAAAACAGCACCTCTTCTGGCCACTCGTCACCAGCCAGAGTTGTTTGAAATGAAAACAAAATATTCTTCCTTAGAAGAACACATGGTTCCACCATACTGTTGGGTTCTCTTCCTGAGAGAGCCCTTGTGAAGGCCCCATTCACAGCCCGCATCTTTGGAGGCTGCCTGGGGACCAGCAAGCTGCTGCTAGGGGGACTAAAAAGTACCAGCCCCTGCCTTCAGCAATGACTCATCCACAAGTTTGATAAGTGCTAAGTCTCTGGATGACAAAGGCTACAGAGAGGTATCCTGGGCCTGCTTTCAAGTCCTGCAGTATCGGGTTGCCTAAGAGAAGGTATCCGACTTCCTTCGCTTCTGTGTTCCCAGAAGACTGGGGACAATAATCCAGATTCCTTGAACAGTTCTGAGAAGTCTAAATACACAGGGCCACCACAGCACAGGATTCCTGGTAGCCTGTCAAAGGCTAGCCTGGTATTGAAGGATCTCTTGGAAATTTCCCACCCTCTGACAGGAAGGGCAGAGCTCTTTGATTTTCTAGTCAGTGTATTCTGGGATTTGATTTCAACCATGTCTCTTGCCCAGTGTCCTAATAGTTTGCTGAAATCAGGGTACCCACCAGCATGCCCACTCTCAGTTCCTGAAATCATGCCCAAATGCTTGTCCATGCTGTCTCATATGCTCGCCACACGTACTGCCCTGCACACACCACTGTACCTCCCGACTGGATGCCTTTCTCCGAGGGAAGCCGAGCTACCACTTACAGAGTCTATGCCATGGGTCAGAGGTTTTATATTTACAGTGTTAGATGTCGGCACTCAGAAAGTGTCAACGTTTGGAGCATTTCAGTTTCTCAACTTATAACTATTCAACTGCCGGGGCCTGTGTAAACATTCAAAAACCCCAAAACCTTCACAGTCTAAAGATTGCACAATTTTCGGCATACATTTTACAGCATCGGGAAACAGAAGGAAGGGGGACAGTAAAGAGTTTCTAGGAGGGAATGATATGGTCATCTTTACCATAGAGCAAAGAGCACCATAGGCCATAGAGGAAACTGGGATCTGGCAGGATGATGGTTGGAAGGGGGCAGAAGTGTTGAGAAAGAAAATGGAGGTCTAGGAGGGAGATAAGTGTCAGGGAGGGGGATGTGGGAAGGGGTCAGAAGCTGAGGATGTAAAGAGAGGCTACTACAGTGTACACACAGGATAAAAAGAGTGATTATTTCTCCTACATGGGGAGGAAAGTCCAGTTTCAAGACTTGTACTCACTAATACAAGTCTCAACAATGAAGTTGTTCACCTAATATATTTTTAGTGGCACCTGCTATGTGCGAGCTCTGTTCTTGCTGTTAGGACAGAGCTGCGAACACAGCAGCAAAAGGCCCCATCTTCCCGGGATTTGTGTGTAAGAGGGAAAAACACAATAACCAAGGAAATGTGTGGTATATTAGAAAAGTGCTGTACAAAAATTCAAAAACGAGGCTGGCTGATGCAGGCCTGAAATACCAGTTACTTGTGAAACTGAGGCAGGAGGGTCAAAAGTTCAAGGCCTGGCTTGGCTATACAGTGAGTTCAAAGCCAGTCTGGGCAACTTAGTGAGTCCAGATCAAGAAAAATAAGGATGTGGAGTAGCTCAGTGGTACGAGGCTTCCCTGGTGTGTATGAAGCCCTAGGTTTAATTGCTAGCAGGGCTACATTAAAATAAAAAAGAATTCCAAGATGGTGATCTAGATATTGCTACCTAAGAGTCCCCATTCCAAAACATAGAAGTAGAGAGAGTGCTAAAATTACAGATATGGAGGTCAGTTAAGACCCCACCAGCCGGGTAACTTTTCACGTAAGGAAGTCAGCCTACAAGTTTCTGGTGGACCAACCCGGGTAAAGAACAGGCCCTAAAAGACCCCTCTGAGCCAGCAGCTTGCTGTGGAGGGTGTGCTGCTGCTGGGGGCATCTAGAGCTGTGAAAATCCTCTCACGCACAGAACAAACCCAGTGCCTGCAACTGAGAAGCTTCCCATCACGGAAGCTCATTCCAAACACTGAATTCTAGGCTATGTCAGTGGTGCTAACTCCCAAAGTCTGTGGTCCCTGCCCCCTGATGCAGAAGGGATGACTTTGGACAACCCTGCCTTCTAGGCAACCCTACCTTCTAGGCTTCTGTCAATAAATAACACATCACATGGAGTGTGGCATTTTTTCCTTTGTAATCAACCTTTATTTATTCCTTCCTTTATTTCCTCCAACATCCACTTATATATTCTCAAATATTTATGTATATACTCATCCTTGTTTTGTTTGCTTATTCCTTTCTACCCTCATTTCTCCGTGTGCTGATTCACTAATTTTCATTCCTTGAGACATTGATCTCATAAGTAAGAGTGGGGCAGAGTGGACAGTTTCCATGCAAGGCTTACATCTTAGCTTGAAGATGCAGGCATGGGACAGACACATACATTATAGCTGTCACGTCAGCACCCATACATCCTAAGGCTAGCCTATAGATCATACTCCTTACATAGATTCTCACAACTACTTATTCACTGAAAACACAGTCATTGTTTTTATGGCATTTGTCAAAACCTTACCAGTGCAAAAACCTTTGCCTGATATGTTTCAGAAGATAAGGAGTGGGGAAAAGATAAAAAGATAAATTATGCCAGCCCCTGTCATCGTTCCACCCATCTATCCATCCATCTATCCATCCATCTACCCGTCCATCCAGCTATCCATCTATACCTCTATCCATCCATCCATCGGTCCATCTGTCCATCCATCCATCCATCCGTCCATCCATCCATCTGTCCATCCATCATCTGTCCATCTGTCTGTCTGTCTGTCCACCCATCTATCCATCCATCTATCCATCCATCTATCCATCTATCTATCCATCCATCTATCCATCCATCCATCTGTCCATCTGTCCGTCCATCCATCTATGTATCCATCTATCCATCCATCTATCCATCCATCCAGCTACCCATCTATACCTCTATCCATCCATCCACCCGTCCGTCCATCCATCCATCGGTCCATCTGTCCATCCATCTGTCCATCCGTCCATCTGTCCATCCATCATCTGTCTGTCTGTCTGTCCATCTATCCATCCATCCAGCTACCCATCTATACCTCTATCCATCCATCCATCGGTCCATCTGTCCATCCATCCATCCATCTGTCCATCCATCATCTGTCTGTCTGTCTGTCCATCCATCTATCCGTCCATCCCTCATCCAATCACTCTGATAAACCTCTACTGGTGTTGCTCAGCACCAACTCCTGAGCTGCCAACTTTCTACCTAGAGTGACTGGGGAAGGCTATGTTCAACTGTAGCCTCAAGGGCTGAATATGACTTCAGAACTTGCAAAGAAGAAATGCAGTCCATCCAGACAACTGGATGACATGGATGGATGTGGGGTGTAGGGTCTACAAACACCACATCACAGCTGGGTAAGGAAATTGCCCTGTGCAATATCTAAACACACTGCTTTGAGAGAGCTTAAGGCAAATCTCAGCAGGATTGATTGCCAAGACAAAGAGCTTTCTGTGTCCCCAAGGAAGACCTGGCTTGGCCTCTCATTGTCAATTGTAAGGAGGCTATGGAGCACGCAGGCACCCAAGTGTCAGGTTGGTTGTTCCTGACACAGTCTGATTTCCTGCTGCTGTCTCCTCCACCCAGAAGGAAATGCTCCAAAAAGCTGGTTAAGATTCCCCACTGGCCCTACATGCCTCATGGTTATGACAGAGCCTTGTGATATAGCTTTCATGCCAAATGAATAAAATATGTAGATGAAAGTTTTTCTCCCCAAAGGAAAGGTGCTGGAAGAATTGACAGAAAAGTATTTAGAGGCAGGGTACTAGTTATGTTGACCCCTGGTAGAGCATCCCTGGTCCTCCTGGGCAGAGATCAGGGTTCCCTACAAAACTGCAGAGAGATAGAAGCCAAGTGTGGGCTCTCAGGAATATGGCTTCACGTGTCATAGCATGGAGCTGGCTAATCCCATAGGCCCCAGTTCTAGCCACAAGCTGAGACTAGCAAGGATAGAGGGGCTTTGAGCCTAACTCTGTGGTTCCTTGTGTCCTCTTGCCCTGAATGGCCCTATGTGAGCTCCTGAGCCTCCTCTTAGCTCTTTGGAGCTGGTAGAACTTGTCCCTAAGTCCCAGGTCTCCAGAGGACAGCTGATCCTTCTGTCTAGGCAGGAAGCATAACAAACATCAAATAAGAACAAAAACTATAGGAACCACTCAACACGCACTTGCTCAGATGTAAACACATCTGGCTAATAAAGTGCCGTCACCATCAGGGTCTCATTTCATCTTCAGAAAAACTGAAAGGTTAAGCTAATGTGTTCAGGGCGTAGAGTATAATCCCCACTTCACGTACATTCAAGCCGATACAAGCCAATGGCAGCTTTACTAAATGTTCACAGGGGCCCATTGCATCAGACTCCCAAACCGGTGTGCTCCAGCTTTGTTTTCCCCAGGAAGATGGTGTTTTGAATGCAAAAACAGTGAGTGGTCCCATGGGTGGGATGTGCTATCTGAAGCTGCAGTCCCTCCCCCATCCACGAGCACCTGTGGAGAAGGTAAGGTGGACCCAACCTCAGCCGAGCGGGGCCTCCTGACTTCAGCCCAGGTTGTTTCCACATTACCCACCCTAACCTTGACCTTGAGCGTGGCACTCCCCATTCTTCCAGCCTCCCCATGGGTGGTGGGAACATGTGGGACAGGTGGCTTTGAAGGCCACTTCCACATTCAAGCTGTTGCTGGAACAGATCTAAGGACAGGATGTGAAGGTAAGAGATCGGTAACTCCCAGAACTCCATGGGTGGAGTAGTCTAACTAAGGGCAGGGGCAGAGGGCACTGAAGCAGCCCTTGACCGACTTCCCAGGCAAGGCCCACTGCCCTCCACTTCCTCCTCCAGCCAGGGGGTCTCCTCCACTTCCAGGTCTTATTGACTTTGAGTTTACAAGGTGTGTGGGTTACTAAGGCTTGGGATGATTGCCCTGGGGCCAGACCCGCCTTGGGAAAGCATCCTCCTCACCCCGGCCCCACAGAAGTGGGTGGGGCCACAAGCTGGGGTCTCCTAGAGCTGCTTAGGAGTTACAATGGAGAACCATCAAATGGAAAACAGGAGAGAGAAGTGGAAGGCTGGCTCAATCTGGAAAGGCCTGGGAGAAGCCATGGACAGCTCCACTTTTACACCCTGAAGCCCTGAGTTCCTAACGAAGCCTGGCTCTGCTGGTGGGTGAAAGCTCAGGTGGGTGAGGAGCTTTATGGTGTTTACTTGGTTTATTGGCTCTGGGGAAGAGGATATGAGGCCCAAAGTAGTTTTCTGAAGATAGGACCCTGCAGAAAAGGCAAGATTTATGACTTCCGGAAAGCCTCAAGGTTACTGGGCTGGGCATGGTCAGCTCTCCTTGGTTCTGTGAGCTTTTCAGGGAGGGGACCCTAGGAAAAGAAGTCCATTCCCCCAAATTCTCTTTGAATTCCCCAGAGACAGCTCCACAGGATGGGGTTGCTGTGATTCCTCCATCATTTTAAGGAGGTGGAAACCGAGGTCAGGAGAACCTTTTGCTCTGTAGGATCCATGTCCACTCCGGTTCCCACACTTTATCTCTGGGAAGCTGTCACTAGAGTGACCCTGGAGTGGGTAAATACTCACTAGGGTGGTGGCCTATAGTTACCACCTGTGTGCCACCCCAGTTAGGCCTAGAACAACAGCTACCCATCCTGTCCAGTGAGGTGGCCAGGCAGCCT
Source organism: Rattus rattus (assembly GCF_011064425.1). Taxonomy (NCBI): domain Eukaryota; kingdom Metazoa; phylum Chordata; class Mammalia; order Rodentia; family Muridae; genus Rattus; species Rattus rattus. The sequence continues at coordinate 41,895,737 of NC_046154.1, read as the reverse complement.
CTAGTGCAGAACCACACAGCAAGGATGTTTGCTCTCCAGGAAATACTGACTCCACGCCTGTGGACGCCGGCTCTGACCAAGTAGGTCTGGAAACAAATGTTTCGCTGACAACCCTACTTCACAGGCACAAGAGGCTGGTTCCTGACACAGCCGGGCCTCCCGGTCTTCAGTGGCCCCTGTTAGCAGGATAGATTGTGTTTCTGGGCTTAATTAAGGGACAGACCATAAATATTCATGCAGCCAAATGAGTCTGGCTCACAAGTGCAGCTGCCTCCCGCTTGGGGAAAATTAACATTGTTTTCCAGAGGAGAGGAATGAGGCTGCTCACTGCAGAGAAGGCTTTTCAACAACCTCTCTAGGACAGAAAGGGACAGCCACACTCAGAGGCCCTGCACCCTGGGGAATTGTCCTGGCCTCTGGGACCCCTCTGCTTCCCCAGTGAGGCTCAGTGGGGCTCCCGAAGGGGGGCTTAGCAGGGTTCTTAGCAGAGCAGAAGGCTCCTAACTGTTTAGAGAACTGGTTTTAGCAAAACGTTGCTAAGGGCTAAATCCACCTGCCACCTGTATTTGTCAGGAAGCTTTCCTGGGGCCTTATCACATATGATTCATAGTAACTAAAGAGCTGAGTCATGTGGTGGACCGTTTTAACCTGTAAAGCCTGAAGTGCTGACCACTGGGCCTTGTATGGAGAGTCTGCTGGCTCCTAGAACTGTCTAGAACCACCTCATGTTGGACATCTGCTATTATTATTAAAAGTCTCAGAATTTGAACTGGCAAGGTGACTCAGTGGGTAAAGGCCCTTTGCCACAGAAGGCTGATGACGTGAGTTTAGTCCTCAGAACCCAAGGTGGAAGAAGAGAATCAACTTGGGAAAGCTATCCTCTAAGTTACACAGGTATACCATGACATGCATGCCCTCACATGCTGCAGCATCAGCACCACCACCATCACCATCACCATCACCATCACCATCACCTTCATAAATAACATTAAGAATAAATAAAAGTCCTGTCATTTCAACATCCATGGTGTCCTAGAAGTTGAGAGTGCTTTTGCCTTGTGGACTTAGAATCTTCTCTGCAGACTAAAACCTGATTTCCACGTCTACTCTGCCCCTTCGTTAGCTGTGACTATCAGCAAGTCACCTGCCTTCCTCCTGCTGGGGCTCCCTGAGACCCCAAAATAAGTTGGACTGTGATTTACTGGCAACACTTACGAATTACATATTGCAATGATATATCGTTCATATGTGATATGATTATAAACTACACGTTTAAAAAGTGGGACCTTGAAACATTAGGAGCCTTACCTGCGGTCTGGTCACTAGGAGTGGACTGCAAAGCCAAAACCGGATCCTGTCTCTCAGGCAGCCCCACTTGCACCAAGTCCTCAGCCTCTCTGAACACCTGCTGTAAGGGGGGGGCTCGCTATCCCCACCCCCACCTGCCCCCACCCTGAGCATTCACATGGAATCGGCCCTATATTTGTAGGAATCTATATTTGCCACGCTTTGGCTCCTGGTTTGAATAGCTTCTTCCCATCTCTGTAAAGTCCAGAAGGAGAATGCACACATTCTTGAGGCCGTCTCCCAACTTTCTAGGAGCCAGGAGCAGGCTGAGCCTAATGCATTTGCAGCAAGCAAGACCTGGGCAGAAATTTCCTGTTTCTGTCATATTCCCCTACAGGAAGCCCTCCCTGATGCCTAAAGCTCCCAGTATTCCTGCCTGGACCACTTCTCGTTGAGACAGGTCAGTAACAACCCCAGGACTCTCTATCCCTTGCTTTCTTTCTGCTGGTTTTCAACGTGCCCTGTGCTCTCTTCCTACAGTTGTGTGGCAATAATGAAGCCCAGCACATAAATGCCTTACATTGAAGTTATCCTCACGACCAATCCCACTTGTAAGATGCTGGCCCTGGGACCCATGGGGAGGAGGAACAGAGAGTAAGGGGCCTGCAGAGAAGCCCTGTGTGTCCCTTACAGGGAAACCCTCCTGCCTGCTTCTCCTCACATGGGTACCGAGACATCATCTGCAGCTGCTGCAGACACTGACTAGTTGGGGGTGACACAGACAATCGAGAAGCTGTTGATAAAGCAAATCCCGTGTGCCAGCCAGTTTTCTAAGCACACTGCCTTAGGGCAGGTATTTCTATTCCTGAGCAGGTTGGATATCCTGGGGAATCAGGCTCGACCCAGGACTCTGGTGGGTAAGGCCTTTAGCTCACCCCCAGCAGCCCTAAGAGGCCAGATCATATCCTTTCAGGGAGTGGAAAAGGAAACACTGAGCCCTTTTACAGGGTTTCTTGTGTGTGCCTAGCAGCCTCTGAGGATGGCCGAGCTGCCACGGATGGAAGAAACAGTTTATTTTTCCTGTGAGCCGCTCTGGAGCCTTTCAAAGGTGTGAAGTTCCAGAGCCTGCAAATGCTGACTCCATGGGGCTGCACAGGGCCAGCCCTGCCTGGGCCTCAGACCCCCTCCACCCACCCACCCCCAGTCACAAGCCCCAGCTCTTCATGTGCTGTGGGAACTCCCCTAGGCCCATCTGGCTTCTCCTGTGCTGAAAGGCTGCAGAGTGACAGGCCAGAAACCCGATTCAGTGTTTATTCACTAAACACTGAGAGAGCCCTCCTGAGTCTCCTCCCCACCCAAAGCCTCTGCTACTTGGGGGGGGGGCGAGGGGGGGCACTGTCCATCTGCCATGCTCAGCATACCTGGTGTACTTGCCCCAGGAGATCAGACACAAGGAGGAGCATCCAGACTGGCCATGAAGCAAGAGAAAATCTGGTAAGGCGGAAGAAAGAACTGCCACCCGGTGGCATCAGTCGAAAGAGGAGGAACCCCAAGTCCTGTGGATTCTGGTAAGGACTCTTGGTACGTTCACCTCCCGTGACAAGATTGAGAGATTCCATAAGAGCTCTGTCCATGAGTTTTACCATGTTGTAATCCTGCAAGCCTATGACAGCAGAAGGGGTCTCAGGCTGGACCAAAGAGCTATGTCTGTGTTTCTAGCTCCAGTCTGCCATGTGGTCTGCTGCTCAAATGAGATGGGTGGCTGAGCCCATGAAATGACGGGCTGTTTGCTTAGACAGTGGCCCAGGAAGCTGCACTGGGGTTGTATTTTCTGTTTCATTTGAGACAGGGTTTTTCTATGTAACCCAGGGTAGCCTCCAAGTTGTGGTACTTTTTCTCCTTCAGGCTACCAAGTGCTGGGATGATAGTATGAACTTCTGTGTTCAACTACAGTTATTTAAAAAACCTGAATGAATAGTTTTCTGTCTCCTCCTCCGAATCCATTCTTGTAACATACCAGACTGCTTTGTGGGGCTGCTGTGTTGTCTGTCTGAACCAATACCTTGTGGTCAAACAGAATACGTGGCCATTTATCTACTAGGGTAGGTCATGTGGCTGAGATGGATGGTTCTGCCTCTCCTGGTGGTGTTTCAGCTGACCTGACTGAGTGGGGCCCTGTGATCATGAACAGCCCCACATTCCAAGATCTGAAATCCCAGAAAGATCCAGTGGTAAATGTTTCAGGAATAAACTTCATTCTGATCACCACAAAGGACACTTTGTACTGTCATGGACAGGAACCAGCCTGCTGTCAGCCAGCCTAGCAGGTCAGCAGCCCTCACTACCTGTACATCCTAGTAGTGGCACTGAGACCAGTGCTCTTCCCCATGGTTGTCAGGGCTGCCACAGCCCTGTCACTCTCACGCATCTTTGACCAATTGCAAACATGTCGAGCTCATTGACTTCCATTGGGCCTGTGACAGAGAGTCCTCACCACCACTCCTAGTCACCCTGCTCACCCACCCCCTCCTTATCCTTCTAGGCCTCCAGTGAATGGGGCTTGTTCACACCGGGACATTGGCTTTGTCCCTTTGTAAAGGCTGTCCCCTCCCCTCAGCCTTGTTATTCCCAATTCCAGAATCAGCCTCAGAGGCCCCTGCAGGCTGGGGTATATATAGAGCACAGTGTACCCAATGCTGTACTTCAGAATCATGGCTGGCTGGGGACTGTGTTTAGGAGCAGAAGACAACCTCGAGATTTCTAACGACAGAGAGACTTAGTCAGACGGAGTGGCCCGTTGAGCCCCAAGCTTTTGTGCCATTTGCTCATTTCCACCTTCCTTTCCTCAGTTCTTACAGAACTGGGCAGGCATTTGTCAACTGGCTTCACTCTGATCTCCCCCGCGCTGCTGGGAAGTGTGTACAGCTGACACAGCCAGTAGTCTAGGGAGTTTGGGGTTGTGGTGGTTTTTCTGTTTAGCATTGGAAATCAAAAGTGAGAGCCACGGAGGCGGCCATTTTAGGTTGTGCAGCCTCCGGAAATAAACAGGAGCACCAGCCCGATGGATCCGAAATGCAATGCGTCAAAAGGAAACAGAACCAAGTGGTTCTTTTCCTGTTTCTAATATTTTCGCTCCCACACTGAGATTATTTAAGGCAACTTCCTACTTGTGGGTGGGCTTATTGGGGATCAGAGAGGAACTGTGACTTGCCTGGAGGCGCACAGCCCCATGGGCAAGGCTATGCGGTGTGCCTAGAACCTTCTGTCTTGGAATTGTCTGGAGTTTTCAGTTTTCAGAAAACCCTCTGGCTCCACAGAAATAGTATCCTTAGAAGCCAAGGAGAGCTGTGATTTCATTGGCTGTAAGGCTTTCCAATCTCTAAACTAAGTGGTTTATTGAAAATTTTTTTGAAATTGGCAAATAATAAAAAATCCTCCATTTTGTCTGTAGGACACTGACTGATATCTTGCCATTTCTGCCTGCATTCCTCTCTCATATAGAGTTTTGAGGTGCTGTATGCAAACCTGGGGGCCTGGGGACTTCCAGAAAAAGGTAGAGGAAAGCCTGTGCATCTGTCTTTTCTGTGCTTGAGCGAAAAGGCCAGAGGACCCACATTCAGGCTGTTTGCTTTTGGCTAGTCCTTTCGCAGTGTTTGGGGGTGGATTCACTAGGAAGCCAGTGTTTTCTAAAATGTCAGGGTGCCTTTGTGGCCGCTTGTGTTTTGCTTTGAGTTTGTCCCTGAGCCATGTAATAGAATCCCGAAAGTTACTCCTCCCATTGCTATCTGACTACCCTCTTCCACTGTGCCATCCCCTGCGGGGATTTATGGCTTGGTGAGGAGCCTTCACATATCCTTGCCATGGATCCCAGCATCAACTCATTGCCAAATCGTCCTCGTCAACCTGGCTTTAATCGCCTCCGAACCTGATAACCATCAGAGGCTGTGCATCCCTGGCAAATTATCTAATCCACATGTTGTTCGATGTGTGTAAAGCCCAGCCCACGAGGATCATAAAATAAATAAGCGCGACATGGTTTATGGTTTCCAGTCTCCCTTCACCTAAACAGGCTCTCCCAGCCTCGCTGCCCCCCCCCCCGTGGCTCCCACCTCCTTCTAAGGAAGGATAGGTGATGTGGCTTCTAGAAGGACCCGTCTGCTGCCATCCTCGCCACAGGCCACACAGGCTCTTCTGCCCCATCTCTGTGACGCTTCCCAAATCCCAGAGGAGCCAAAGCTTCGTATCACTAACATGTTATTCATAGACTGGTCCTCGAGGCACGGGCACGGGGAGTTAAGACACTTCACGATGTGCAAAATGAAAGTAAGATGTCTCTAGAAAAATAGACCAGTAGGAATTTGTAGTGTGGGGAGGTAGAGCAGAGAAGAGGTAGAAAAAGATGTCGATAGCTCTAGAGGATATAAGGATAATAAAATTAGAATATATATTATCTAATATATATATATATGTAATATATATATCAGGTCTCCGTGTGTGTGTGTGTGTGTGTGTGTGTGTGTGTGTGTACCTGTGTGAGCAAAGGCACAAATACAACTGGGCCAGGAGTACAGCTGATGGCATGTAAATCCCCCTCTTTGTCCCTGAAGTTCCTCCGGCTATGCCTGAAACCTTGTAATGCCAAAATTCTGGAATTTGTACATCTCCTCTTTCCTCACAAAACAGTGACTGAAACATCCTGCAGTTCTAAATGCCTAGCCCCAAAGTCTGTAATTATGAACTCCTCTGAATCTCTAATGCTATCATTCCAGGATACAGACCTTCTGCTTCTAAAATTCTGTCAGTAAGAGCTCTGTAGTTTAACATTCTAGCGCTCCACTGTGCTTAAGGTCTCTAACTGTTAGTGTCCAGGAGCCCGTGCTTCTACATATTAATTTATCTGTATTTAGCTTTTTATTTATTTATTTTGTTTTGTTTTGTTTGAAACAGGTTCTCACTACACTGCCCTGGCTGTACTGGAACTCACTCACTATGTAGGTCAGGCTGGCTCCAAACTAACAGGGGTTCTCCTGTCTTTGCCTCTGCACCACCACTCCCCACTTCTTCCATATTCCTAATGCTCTAAAAAAAAAATCAGTTACAATGTCATAATCCCCAAATTCCTTAATTCTGATATTTTGTGCTACTACGATGTAAGACTTTCATGTGAATACATTAATTTTTTTTTTTTTAAGAATTCTAACAGAACGATTCCAGGCTTCTAGGTCTTTCAGACTCTGCAATGCAAAGGTATTTTTCATTCTGTGTTCTACAATTTGAAAAATCTACTATATGATTCTCAGGGCTGTAACTTGGTATATTATACCTCCAACTTTTGTTATAGTTGGAGATTTTATTATTTGAAATGCAAAATCACTTGATCTTTGAAGGGCAGGAATTAAGTCATAATTCAGAGTCCAGGAGTGCTAGGTCCCTGGGATCAGGCAAGGAGCTTTGCCTTAGCAAAGGACACCCAGGGAGAGCTAACAGTTCTAGGAGCTGAGACAAAGGCAGCGAGGGAAGGTAGTGGAAGGCAGAGGAAATGGTTTCAAGCCCGGAGTCAGGCGAGGAGATGGTCCCTACACCCGGGTTATTCTTCAACAGCCAGGCTTCTAAGCATCTGCCTGATTTCTCATCAGCGTCGCGATTAGAAATAGAAGCCTTTAAAACCGTCCCTCTCCCTTTCTTGTTCTCCATCAAGGGTTCCCATGACAATCATTTCAAGCAGCTAATGAGTTTCAGATGGGCTTCAGAAACCGGGGACCAAAGGGACGCTCAGGGGGAAGGTTCCTTAGCTGAATTTCTTGGGGGTTGGGGAGAGACTCAAAGAGAAGAACCTCTTGTAACAAACTATGGGGCCACACACACCTTCCCCAGGTGTGAGAACAGATCCAAGAAAAAAGCTGGGAGTCTGGCAGTCACTACTTGCTCTTTGTACCCCGCTGGTGTCCCCTTTCTCCCCCTGTACACAGACCGACAGACCTGCCTTGCCTGGCTTGCTCTTCATTGCCGCTTTGAACTCAGACTGAGTAAAGACCTCAAAGTATTCTGCAAAGGCACCAAGGATTTCTTCAGGCCAAGATGTGATTGCTCACCTGCTAATAGTGCACCTTTGCGATTACATTTTCTGCGACCTTGTGACCTTTCAGACGTATAGAGGTAGAGCCCAGAGGCTGACTGCCCAACCTGGAGGGAGCCACTTAGCCACCCTGGGAAGTCCCTTTGGAGCTCTCCTTCTACACCCAGTTAGCCCAGGACCATAGGCAGGCCAAACAAGACTCAAGGGGCTTTTCCTCTCCTGTGCACCAGGGGGCACCGTGAAGGAGGCTAGAGGCTCTCGGGCGGGGCTATCTCAGGCTTTTTTTTCCACAGCACTCAGAGTGCAGGAACCTGGCTGGGATTACACAGTGGGTTCTGCGGTGCTCTGGGTCCTCAGCTGCCCGGCAACTTCCGCTACTTTCAAGGTCTAATTTAGGGATCTACGGAAATGAGCGGAACATTGAGAGAGACACACCAATGCATTACAGAGGGACTCGCGGTCCACAGCCCACCGAAGCTGTTCTGAACAGGGATGCAGGGGGAAATGCTCCGACAGGATGTGTATAGTTTAGGGTTCAGAGGGGTCTCTCCTGGCAAGAAAGACCGAACCTTATAATTAAGTATCTCCGTTTCCTTTCAGACAGCAACAACAACCACGTTCTCCGCACTGCCTAAACAGGACAAATCCCGGGCTAGGCAGTTCCTGGTGGTCTTCACACACACACACACACACACACACACACACACACACACACACACACACACACACACACTCGCAAAGAGAGGGAAAAAATCTGCCTGGAAGCAGGCCTCTCCAGCCTCTCAGGAGCTCTCCTCCCACCCACCCCACCCCCGCACCCTCCCCTAACCCCCCCTCCCCATTTGCAATTAGGGTAATCTTTTGTTGCCTGGAAAGTGTAAAAATCACCAGCTTTTCTTTTTGCATGCATAATATCCATTTCCCCTCCAAGTGCGCTATTTGGTTAGGGAATTACATCTATTTACAAGAGTAGATGTTGCACAAAGGTTGTGTTTATGTGGAAAATTATATCGGTGACACGGGCTGATTGGCATGTGGAGGCTGGGAGAGCAGGCCGAAGAGGCCTCCTCATCAGCTTGGAATAACAAAATGATTGTATTTTCAGCAAAGCTAATTGATCACACACCTCGCTGGGCTATCTGTTTACTCAAAGGCCAACCAGGCCCTGGGAAGGTGGGAAGGAGAGAACAGCAGGCAGTGGTCAGCACCAGGCCAGGCCAGCCAAGGCTCTAGGGGTATGTAGCTGAGATAGGAGATAGAATGGATGGCCAGAACAGACCCCTGGGTCCTGCGGTTGTACAGAGATAGGCAGAATGCTGATTCTGAAAAACTAGGCAACACCAGCTTTTTTTTTTTTTTTTTTTTTTTAGTTCATGTGGGCATCAAAGGTTTGGGGAAGGGTAGAGTAGACCAAAGCAGGACTCAGAGCCACTGCAGAAAGAAGATACACTCATTCCCTTCCCCTTGTCCTTTTGAGAAACTAACCCCCTTTCAAGCTGAGGCTGAGGAGATTGCATTAGTCTTGTGGAGCAGAGGCTCTGGAAACCTGGCTCCATACGTATGCCCTGCCTCTCATCCAGTACTCTTGGTATTGGAGAGTTACACATGGCAGAGTTAGGGATCAGCTACAGTGAGATGCCACTGAGAGAGTACAACCAGCTTCCAAGTGTGCCCTGCAGAAAAAACCCTCTCCCACCACAACAGAGACGGGGCTATCCTCGGGTCTCTATCTGCTTCCCTGAGCGAAGACACGCTGGGCCTCTCACTTCCCCTAACTGACCTACCTGGCTAGTAGCCCTAAAAGCCCCACGGCCCAAGCCATCTAAAAAAGCAAGTGGCTAGAGTTCTATCTCCTCCCTAATGAAACTCCAGTTGTGTAGGAAGAAAACAAAACAATCAAATAGGCAAGCACTTGGGTGAACACGACAAGTTACAGTAGAAAATAACTCTTTGGGGACTAGTGTGGGGACCGATTCACTTGCCAGCACTTTGCAGATATGAAGGTCATTTAGAAACCACTGGTCAGAAACATTATCAACACCTGCCCTCCCTACAGTGTGCTCACCTGGCTGTCTTGCAAACTTCCCAGTGAATCTAGGACTATTCCTCTTTTACAGGGATATACAAGCACAGCTCCCAGCTTGTCTGGTTCTAACTCTGGCTTGGCATCTCTCCATTGCTGATCAATATTAAATCCAGTAACTGTTTCCTAAAGTCAAATTTAAAATACTTGAGAACACATAATAAGTGCCCAGAATTCACTAGAGAAATCCTGAGATCCTCAGAGGCCACTGAAACAAACAAACAAAAAAAAAATCTTATTTTACAAATTGGGAAAGTGACACCTAGAGTACCATGCTGATCCGACTGGCTACAATTCACACATTATTTAAGGTTGTTCTATCAGTTGACCCTGAATAAACTTCAGGTGCTTTGTCCCAATCTTAATCAGGAGGCTTTTCTTCCCAAGTCTAAGTGCAATTTGCAATTTGCAATTTGTAACAACCTCCTTTTTCTGGAATCACTCTGTGTGTGTGTGTGTGTGTGTGTGTGACACACACACACACACACACACACACACACACACACACACTCCCTGGCCCTTCAGAAAGACAAGCTGTTAATTAATGTGGCACTCTCTAAATTGTTTTGTAACTGAAACCATTTTGCAACGAAGGGACATTAATAAAACCTGAATCCAAATCAAACTTCTCTGTGTACGTTATTTTTACTCTGCAGTCAATGCTTTTTATTAGATGGGAAACTTTCACTGCGCTTTTTCTCTCTGGCTGTATAGTGTTCTACAATTTAAAAAAAATAAAAACGGGCACGGGGGGTGTTGGGGGGGCGGCGACCAGTGACTCCAAAGTCTGGCAAAATAATATACTTTCTTGGATGTCTCTGTGTGTTGCCAATTAGCTTTGCTGAGAGCACAGGCCCATCCATCACCCGCCTCTGGGTGGCTGTAACGGAGACCTAATTTGTTTCATATGCCCCGTGCTCAGGCGTTCATCCTTGCCTCCAACCTGCTGAGGAGCCCCTGTCCAAGGAGGAGATGAATGACAAGAAAACCCAAGACAAGCCAGCAGGACTCCTATCAGAAACTGCTCTGCTCTGGGTGGGAAGATCCCAGCCCTCCCAGGCCTGCCGTTCCTCCCTCAGGCTCTCCCACACCTCTCTCTCCTTCACCCCTTCTCCCCTTTCACGACCCAGAAGACCCAAGACTCACAGGCGGCCGGCGGGGCCCGAGTAGAGAATGGAAAACTGCCTCTTCCTCCAGCTTCCCAGGGCTGGCCCTGCCTCGCCCCTCTCTGCTGTTCCCACCCCCTCCCACCTACTCCTTCCACAAGCCCGACTTTTGAACCTCCAGTTCCCTAGGAATTTTATGAATGTTCAGCACAAGCCAAAATAAACTCGTAAAGAAAAGGCTTCTAAAGAAGGCCGGAGCCGCGTACAGCAAGTGCTAAGCGGTAAATACAAAAGTTCTCCAGGTCGCTGGGAGCTGTGCTCTGGGTGGCGGAAGGTTGGGGTCAACCAAGGGAACGAAGGACAAGGGGAACAATGAGTGAAGACTTCCTTTTCCCTTCTTCAAAGGGGGAAAAGCAAGCTCCAGGCCCTAAATTCAGCCTTCTTTTTAAAGCCTCATAATCTGCCCCCTCTTTTTATTGATGAGCTAGCCCAGAAAGTGGGGAGCTTTCTCAAAAGACACACTGTAAGCTTACCTGTCTAGCCTTGGAGCGCCCCCTCCCTGTGAGACTATGGGACTGCATGATAAGAAAAGAAGGCATCTAATGCAAGCCTGACCTACAGAATCTCCTGCTGTGGTGGGATGCAGGATGCACTAGATCTGATCAGCCAATGTTCTGCCCCATGTGTTTTTCAATTACATTTAAGACTCAGTCATGGCACCAGAGAGAGATAGCTCAGCTCGTAAAGGCACTTGTCACTAAGCCTGACGACCTGTATTTGATCCCTAGGACCCACAAAGTAGGAGGAAAGAAACGACTTCTGAGAGTTATTTATTTATTCTCTACCCACACACTCGTGCCATGGCATGCATTCTGTGCACATGCGCACACACAGATGCAAATAAATAAATGTAATACAATCATTTTAAAGAATAACGTTCAGTTGCCTGTACCACTACCCAAGGCCATAAAATGGAGCTTCACAGTTCTCACACACCTCCACCCCTGTCAAAGTTCTACCAGAAGATGGTATTCCAATGCACAAGAGCCAGGACCCTGGAAGGAATCTTCTGGAAGATTCATCGCTCTGCTTCCGTAGGCCTTGGCTTCTCCTCTGCCAGTCATGATACTTCCACTCAGTGTGAAGAGGCCTGTATCTCCTCACAAGAGTAAGTCCATATGCTGTGGAGACAAGGCTTTGCCTCTTTCCTGTCGAGACTCGATCCAAGAATGCTGGAGTCGGAGAAGGCCTCAAAGGTCATCTAGTTAGGCTCCTCCCAGACCGAATCTCTCCTCTACTTCCTTGAGTGTAAAACTGGGACCAGTTCCTCATCAGGATTCCATGCAGTTGCTCCCAGCACGGCCCACAATCCATGTAAGCCAGGCCTGGGCAGGAGCTGGGAGCATTCACAGGAGCAGGGCAGGGCTGCTCTGAGGAGGTCAGACGGGCAGAGCAGATACGGGGACTGTTCCAGGGGAGCCAGGATCTACAGAGCCCACAAGGGTCTAGCAAGCTTGGGCTACAGTTGGAGCAGCTTCACTCATTCCCTGGTCTCCATATTCAATCAAGAAAGATGTGCAAGAGCTGTCAGAGCTGAGAAGAGAGGGACTTGGTGATTGGTTAGGCAGGTGTGTGTGTGTGTGTGTGTGTGTGTGTGTGTGTGTGTGTGTGTGTGTGAAAGAGAAGCAGAACTAAGGCTGACTCAGGGAGATGGCATGTATGTTTTTCAGAAGGAATTTGACGGTCACGACAACACTGGCTAACGCTAATGGAGCACTTACTGAATGCCAGGCTGAGCATTTTATATATGTGACCGCATTTAATCCTCTCAGCAATTCTGCGGGGTTTCCAGAAGGAACACAAGAGCGTTGTGACATTAGCTGGCATTGGTTAAGAATTTATTACATGCCAGGCATATTATGTTAAACATTTTACATACATGACTTCATTTAATCCTCACAGCAATTATGAGAAACTCCTCCTACCCTGCCCTTTCTTTATTCTCAGAAGGGGCACAATGTCAGACAGCAACCTGCTGTTCCGCCCTCAGCTCCGCCATCCTTTCCCCTGGCCGGACGCTCTCTCCCTTCCCTGAACAGTGCCAGGTCTCTTGCCATGCCAGGCATTCAGGCAGAGCTGCTCGTCCTCTGCCATCCTCCAAGGTCTTCCACGTAAGAACCTGATCTCCACAACCCAGCACAAGGGAGCTCATGTGGGACAGTGCATCTGTGGGAGGTGAGACTGACCTCTCCACTGACACACCCCACTCCACACAGGCCAGAAAGGGCTAAGCAGTGGGGACACGTGCTCAGCGGGGGGCGGGGGGATTCCAACATCTTCAGTCTGTTCAAGCAGTCAGGGAGAGACTATGCCCTGTACCGTGACCTGGACCAGTGCCCTGAGATTCACATCATATACATCAACAGCTACCACACGTCACTGCAGGCTTGTGTCGAGTCTCCAGGCAGACTCAGGGGAAGGTGCTGGCCTCCTCCCATTTTAATTATGGAGGCGCTGAATCAGGAGACAGTGGTTTGCTTGCTCCATTGCTGCTTTGTGACCATGACAGAACTCCCAGCCTCTGCAATCTCCATGCTAAGTCCCGGCTTCTTCACCAGCGTCCTCATACCTGCTCCCACCATTTCACACAGGCTAGACCTCAAATGCGAGCTGCCCTGCATTCTCATCTCCCCCAGAGGAACCTCCTCGGGGCCTTGCCTCCAGGAACCTGAGCCCTCTTTCCTGTCCTCTATTTCTCCCTGCTGCCTGCTTCTTAACCCCTTGCTTTCTGAACATGGGCCTTGATCTCTGCCTCTGTTTCTCCAGGCTTCTCTGTATGTCCACGTTGCCTGAAACACATCTTCTCTGCTATGCGCTTAGGAAGCACCTGCTGGAAAGGCACTCCAGAGGTCCCCATATTCTCTTTCAGGTTCCCAGGTCCCACTTATCCTCTCCACGTAGCTCTATCTACATTTCCCTTGTGGTGTAAACCCAAATACCAGTTGCTCTAAGGCAGAGAATATGAAGTGCATGCAGGAGACTCAAGCCCTTCCCACCCCGCATAAACCTAGGAAGCACCTAGTGAATGAATGAATGAATGAATGAATGAATGAATGAATGAACAGATGGCTTATGGTGGTTTCTATTGAGGCCAAGCTAACACCTTTCTTCTTCATAAGTTTCTAAGGATGCATTGGGGAGGGGAGGAAGGTTGGGGTTTTGAGCTAGCTGTTTTTGACTTGGTCCTCTGTTTCTGTGGCCCTCTCAGCTCCTCCTCCCCACTCTTAATACCCAGTCTCTGTAGGATGGAGCTGAGAAGGCACCTTGACTGAAAACGGGGCACACCACTGCACTCTGCACAGCCCCAGGTGCTCCGTGTAGCCCACCCTCAGTCTTCTCTGCTGGAGGTCTCCAGATCTGTGGCTCTCCCAGTGTCGCTGGCTCTCAGGCCTCCCCTCTCAGCACCAAATCCAGCTGTGCAAACCCCCTTCTGGCCCAGGAGGACCTCAGCCTTGGACACGGGGGTAAGTGGATACAGATGAAAATCGGGCTGGCAATTTATGGTGTGTGTAGTCTGCTCCCTCCAGGCGCTCCATACGTCAAGGCAAGGCAGTGTTTTCCTTGGAAACTACTCAGGTGGGACCTCTTCCTGGCAAGCCACTTGCTCTCCCTCAGGTGCTGCGGGGCTCCTCCACGGGGAATTCCTGGGAAGGTTTTGTTCACCAGGGATGGCAGATGAGGTTCCTCGGTTCCAGCCTCAGCTTGAGCATGTTCCTGGGGCACAGCAGGACAGGAAGCTCCGAGGGCCGAAGGAACTCCATGTGGAGTATTTCCTGCTCCACTTCTCACTCCCTTCAATGCTGTCCCAGACTACAGGGCAGCCCGTGGGACTCACAGAAAGGAGTGAGCTACAACAGACACCATTCGGGCAGAAAGGCAAGAAACGCAGCAGAGGTGCTCAGACAAAGACAAGAATGAGTGACCACTCGAAAGATTAGAAAGCCACAGGACCGAAATTGTGACCAAGGGGACAGAGGACCTGCCCTAGAGCAAAAGCACAGACAAGGAAAGTCAGTGGCCAAGAGAAGAAATTGTGAACCAACCCTGACATGAGAAGGGTAGGTAGCTCAAGGGAGAGAGAAAAGGGGGAGCAGAGGTAGAAGACGCCACCACGATCCACACAGGAACACTGCAGTGAAGACATCAAATTTCTATGATCCACATGAAAGGCAGGACCTGGTTCCACACTGATATACAACACATGCAAGGGCCAGTAGAAATCCAGGGTCTTCCACACCAACTCCCGAGCGGTCCCTTCCTAGGAGCAGTAAGTCTAGGGCCTGTGGTTGAGCGATGGGAACACAGGCCAGCTCCTATCCCCCAGTGTGGAGGCTGTATGCGATGTATCAGTCAGCCCTGGGCTAACTGGTTTCATAGGGGACAGAGGGGAAAAGAAGTATCAGGAATCTTGACTGGTCCAGGGTAAGAAGGCCACTGTGTTTGTTATAAACGTAGACTTCTATGTGGCCGTCTGTTTAGCCTCTAGCAGAACGAGCATTTACCCCCTAAGTGCATTAGCTACTTTTGTTGTTACTGTGTGCAGTGGTTTGAATGAAGAGTGTTCCCCATAGACGCCAGATGCCAGCATTTGAAGACCTGGTTCCCCAGTCCGTGTTGCTGTTTGGGGACATTACGAACCTTTAGGAGCTGCGGCCTTGATGGACGAGTATGTCACCAGAGGAGCCTTTGAAGGTTTATAGCCACTTCCAGTTTGCTTTCTCGGCTTCCTGTACAATAGAATGTCTTCAGTCAGCTTCCAGCCGCAGCTGTGCCAAGCCTGCCTCACTAATAGGGGTGTCCTTCGGAATCCTAAGCCAAAATAAACTCTTTCCCCAATGAGTTGCTTCGGGTCATTGTTTGTTTGTCTGTTTGTTTGTTTGCACAGCCACAAAAGTCCCGACTACATTGTAACAAATAACTGGGAAAAGCAACTTCAGGAAGGAAGGGTTTATTTTGGCTCCTGTCCTGGGCGTATAGGTCATCACGGCTTGGAAAGCAACTCCAACCCTGGCAGAGGAGTGGAGGAGCGGGGAGATAGATGATGGGGCACAACTCATTTTCTCTCTTTTGACTTTTTTTCTTTCATCCGGGACCTCAGACCATCAGAGGATGCTTCCCAAAGTTAAGCGTGGTCTTTTTCCTCAGGTGACCCTCTCTGGAAACAGATACTCCAAGAAGTATGTCTCCTATGTGACTTCAAATCCTGTCAAGATGAAGATTAACTATCACTTGTACTGAGCCTCTACCAAAAGCCAGGCAAGCCTCTGTTCTGAGAGTGCCACTGCAAACAAGCAGTCTGGACTGTGCCTTGCCCAACTTGTGTCTAAAATCAAAGACAAAGACAAGAAGCAAAGTAAGACGTGTGCATGACACCTTGGGTACAGGTATGAACTATGGCTGACAAGAGGAGGAGGAGGTTGGGCAACCTAAGTGAGGTACTGAGGAGTCCCACCAAAGACATCTGAAAGATAGGAGGGGTAAGCTGAGAGAATATGTGTGGAGTTCAGATCCATACACCCAAGTACAAACTCTGACGTGACCATGTGTTCCTGTGACACCAGCACTGTGGAGAGCAGAAACAGAATGATCGCTGGGGTTTGCTGGCTGCCAGCCCAATGCCAGGTTGGGGTACAGACTCCGTCTTGGTGGAGAGAATAGAGCAGGGCACCCTGCACCCTCTGCCGCCTTTGTACATAGGGTCAGGCATATGCACCTGCAAATTCATATGCGTATGCATTATATGCACACACCACACACAGACACAGACACAGAGGTAACACAGAAGGGAAATGTATGTCATAGCTACCACACAAGAATTTTGAAGGAAAAATTTTTTTCTGGAATTCAAAACCTGGTGTGTGGACTGAGAGCATCTCAATGGCAGAGTTCAGCCTAGCGTCTTAAATCTATGTAAACACCGGCACAGCCAATCAAGTTTGGCTGTAGAGGCACACAGGAGCACACATCACATAACAGTGACATAGCATAGATACAAATTAATGGCAAATTAGGAAACCTAAGTTCAGTTTTTAGTACTGAAAAAAAAAATTCCACCACAGAGCATAACCAAAACCTGATATGCACAGAGGGTTTGCTCATATTATTTGTGAATGGGTAAAGCTATGATGTAATGTTTTTGTTCTTGAACTTTCATCTTACCTGTCAATGTAAGTAAAGTTGCTATCAAATGTTTACACCACAATTACATTCATTCACCAGTTACACCAAAGGCTAGCTATGACTACAAAAACTAGTGAAAGTAATATATGAAAGTTAACTGGGTTCATGGAATTAAAGTAAAAATAAATATGTTCTATGAATTTATGTGTAAATACACCAATATAAGATACTTTGATTCATATGTATGTGATATACTTATTTTGGTTTGTTTTTATCAGTGAAATTCATAACAGATGTACAAATATGTATATAAGATATACAAATATGTATATATATTCATGTATATGTGTATGTGCATGCACATGTTTTAAGAGATAATTTTAAACATTAGAGTCCCCAATTTCACTTTTATTGTCTTCACATAAAATTCAATATAGCTTCAGTATTGGCACAGTAATTAATTCAGACCAAATTCCACTGCTCTTTACAACTGGAAACTAATCAACAACAGGAACAAAATGTCTCAAATCAGATACACATTTGGAAAAAATCATGAGTAAGTAATGAATTTAATAAATTAACAATCGGAGGATTTATGTAGAGGGGAAAAGCCAATTAATAGAATTTCTAGGCCAGAAATTAAAATCCCTGAAATTCAGGGCTTTGCAGATCAATGTGTCATATGAATGGCAAATTACACATTTGTAGAAGTAGTGAATTAGAAGAAAAGTTCAAATGAACTAACCAGACAATGTTTTCAAAGAAAATAGATCTAATATAGAAGATATATATATAACATTTATTCATGTATATATACAACGTACATGGCAGACAGTGTAATTATAAATAAAATTCAAAGTGGGAAAAGGAAGGCAGTGGAATAAAAGCAGTATGTAAAGAGACAATAGACGGGAGAATTCTAGAATTATCCATCAAATCCCAGAATCAATCACTTTTGCTCGATTTTGCAAAGTCCAAGCAAGATTAATTGACAGTAAGTCACATTTTAATTTGAGTGAGCCACTAAATAATTTAAAAAACAAGAACAAAAAGATCTTTAAGCCAGTCAGTTAAAAAAAAAAAAAAAAAAGACACCTTGAGCCCAAAGAAGCCATAGGTATAGGTAGGCTGACAGAAAACTCCAATTCAGACCAAATGGAAGCCATTTGCACCAATGGACATAAAATAAGAAATGATGGACAGCAAAAGCCAATAAAATGACATCTAACAGCTATAAAAAAAATCTGTTATAAAAATCCTCCCCCTCCTTTGTCTCTCTTTCCCCCTCTTCCCCCCCCTTCTGTAGAAGGAAATCTACATTTTTCTTCATAGCAGAATCTTAGTTTCTGATCATGGGACCTAGTTCTGTCCTCTGATTTATTCACTACATTGGGTGGTAAGGAAACCCAATTCAGCACTGACAGCTCTGTTAAGCAGCCTTGGCTCTCTCTAAACGTGCAAACGTCTGCCCAAATTGTTCAGCAAATCCACTACTATTTAGAACCAGTGCAAGCAACCCTGTGAAAAGCAGGGAGCATGGGAGCAGTATATTTCCCCCGTCGAGTCCATGTACAAAGTCAGACATTGAACAGAAAGCAGAAAGAGTGAAAGAGCAGGACGAAGGCGTGGAAGGCTGTCTTCCAGGCGTGACTAGGCCAGTGCGCTCGCCGGGACTCCCAGGAGCCGTGATCACCTGAAAAACATTTGCATTACATTAGGCCAGTCAGCACTCTGGTAAGGAGGAGGGAGGGGCTTATGAGGCCTCATCCCTACAGGAAAACTCAAAGCGCTCGCTGGAGAAAGAAGAGACATTGTTTTTAATGGGGTAGACACTGGCCAGGTGCCCTAACTAAGCCATCGTCTACGTTCCTATGAGAAAGCCTAACTCTTTTATTCATACACTCCCACAGCGGAGGAAGACATTGCCCCTTTAGTATAGGGGCAGCAAAACACTCAGAAGTTGGGGGTAAGGTTGGCATCCAGCGGGCAGCACTTTCTACTTCCGGCTTCCATCTTTCACGTCACCTCCTCTCTTCACCACAGTCTCCTGAAGAAGATCTCAGCAGCCTGGGAGCTTCCATGATGGTGTGGACCAACGACAACTTTCCAGAAGAAGCCCTGCTTTCATTTTGTACTTTCAGTTGTGTAACCCCCAAACTTCACATATCTTGTCAAGACACCTTGTGGACCAGTGAAGCAGCTGAGCTACAAGTTCAATATGGCACTGCCATACCCAGGAGAGCCACAACAAACATAAATAGCCCCTTCCCCCTCAGCTAGAAGCCTCCCAGCCTCTCCCACGGATACCTGTTACTTGCACACTTCTCAAAATGCAAAATTCTATTGCCAGGAAAACTGTCTTTAAAAAAATGCAAGTAAAAAACAGTTAAACTTTTAAAAGTTTTTTTTTTTTTTTTTTTTTTTTTTTTGGTTGAGACAGGGTTTATCTGTATAGCCCTTGCGGTTGTGGAACTTTCTCTGTACACCAGTCTGGCCTCAAACTCTCAGAGACTCCCTGCCTTTGGGGCAGGGAGAGGGAGCTGGGATTAAAGGCTTGTTCCAGCACCACCCAGCTTTAAAAGGGAATTTTTTTACCAACAAACCTGGACAAGAGGAAATATTAAGGGACCTCTTAAAGGAAAAATTATCTTGGATATATATTTAGGGAGGCTAGAAAGACTCAGAAACACAGAAGAGTACATGAATATATACAGAAAACACTGACTACGAAATAGCAAAGCTTATGTGCATTAGAAATATAGAGAATTAAGAGATATGAAAATAATAGCACTGGCACTAAGATAAATGCACGTGTTCTGAATTGATTCTATTTTAAAGTAAATACAAAGTTATGTTATGAAATGCTTAATAAATTAAGCGTACATTTTTAATTCTCTAAACTAATAACTAAAAATTAACAAAAGCAACAAAACTCACAGAGTAGATAACTAAATTAATGCAAAGAAAAATGGGAACGATAAATAAAAAGCAGAGGAAAGATGTAAACTCAGACCAAAATAACTCAATGATTACATTAAAATGTGAATGAACTATTAATTACCTTGCAGTTGAAAGGAAAAACCATCCCGGTAAAGGTATATTGCCGCCAAGCCTAGTGCCCTGAGTTCAGTCCCTGAGGCAGAAGGAGAGAACCAGCACCCCCAAGTTGTTCTGTCTTGTGGCACACATGCATGCACACAATAAAAAGCCAGATACTACAAGTAAGCGTTAAAAATAAAATCAGCTACATTTGTTTATAACATAAATACAACTATAGCGAAATAATTACTTAAAATAATGTAAAGTAGGAACTATTTTTAAAGGGATGTAGCTATCTATATTAGTGTCAAACCATGTTAACATTTCACAAATGATACCCAGTTGCATGAGGAAAAGGCTTGCAAGTTTAATGAATAAATATAAGAGCAATTATCTAAAATTGAGCATCCATTCTATGTAGAATATACCTGCACCAAATGCAGATACTAGTACACTAAAAAGTTTTAAATATCTAGAAAAATATAATTAAAGCTGTTTGTGTGTGTGTGTGTGTGTATGTGTGTGTGTGTAAATATATATACTTACCACATCAAGGACTATGAAACATTACATTTTCAAGGGAAATTAAAGAAGCCCTAAACAAGTAGAGAGACATTCCAAATCTGTGGATTGAAAACCTCCATGCAGCAGAGGGACCAGTTCTCTTCGACTGGATCTATAGAGTCAGGACAGCCCTAGTAAACATTCTCAGGAACTGCTTTGTGGAAGTTGGTGTTTATTAAAACTTACACAGAGATGCAAAGAGCCAAGAATATGTAAGTTAGACCCAAAGAAAGGAAACACGAGCAGACCACCATTCTACCAGCCACACGAACTCTTATTGTGAGTGGCAGTAGACCGCAGCAATTGCTCTCTCCTTATTACCTGCAATATCAGTAAGTGTCTCAATGAAACGGAACCCAGAAACTGAGTGTTCATGTAGGTGTGTAACTAGGAACTAGGGCGATGCCAGAGAACACTGGGATGGTGATGGCTCTTCACAAACAACCCCCAATCACGTGTCTTCAGTAAAGAGAGCTAGAAGGAATCCTTTCCTCACACTGCACACACCAACTCTAACTGAATGGTAGATCTGAAGTGAAACCGGAAGTGATACATGTAACCTAGAGGATAACGGGGAGTCGTCACCAACAACTATGGGTGGAGAAAAGATGTTCTTTAAAGATCGCCTAGAAGTAAAGCTTCTTTTCAATATAAGACTTCACTACAAGACCAAAAAGGCAAGTCATAGAATGGCACATTTTTGCAGCACATAGAACTTGAAAAGAAATTGAATCCAGAAAATTCAGAGGAGCCCTACTAAGGAATACAAATGGGCCTTTCCAAAGGTAGAAAAGAGATTTCAAAAGGTATTTAATAAAAAAGAAAATCCGTCTAGCTAATGAAAACTTGGGGGCTAGAGAGATGGCTCAGTGGTTAAGAGCACTGACTGCTCTTCCAGAGGTCCTGAGTTCAATTCCCAGCAACTGCATGGTGGCCCACAACCATCTGTAAAGAAATCCGATGCCCTCTTCTGGTGTGTCTGTGGATGGCTATAGTATACTCATATAAAAATAAATAAATAAATCTTTTAAAGAAAAGAAAACTTGAGAGGGTGTCCAACCCCATTACTCCTCAGGCAAATACTAACTCAAGACACCATGAGAGAATATGACAGCCCCAATCAAACAGCACAACAGAACAGAGCCCATGGCACTGAGTGTTAAAGAGGATTGGAAGCAATTAAGGCACATACAGCTGGTGGGAGAATTAATTGAAATAACAGATTTGGGGGACATCGTTTGGCATTATCTGCTGAACCCAAGGATATGTGCATCCTACAGCTTCAGAACTCTCATCCCTAGCATATGCCCAGCACATATATGTACACATATGAAGCAATGGCCTGCCCAACATGCTTGTTGCATATAACAACAATAATTATAACAGTTTCATACCAGTAGCGACTAACACATCCAATAACAATAGAATGGATATCTATATGAATAGTTTGCATGGGTAAGTTTGTGTAGAGAACCATCTGATATATACTTTATACATATAAAATAACAATGTGGATAAACCTCACAACTAAAAGAAGCCTGTTTGAAGTAGATGTTCCAAGCTTCTATTTATGTAAAATTTTTAACTGGACAAAATCAACTTAAAGATCAGGAGACTGGCAATCCCTGAGGAAGAAGCAAGGACAGAACTATGGAGGCGACTTGAAGGGTCCTGGAGAGCTGGCGTGTGGGCTGTGACAGGGAGATGCATGTTTGTGTCAGTGTACCACTCCAATGTGCCGCGTCCTCATGAACATCTAAACAAGAAGAGATTAATTTTCCTCTCCTTCAGCCATCTCTATGTTTTGAGATATCTTCCCTGGCTCTTAAAACCCCAGCCGGTTCACTTAAGCAACATCCTCGACTTCCATCCATTTGCTGCTAGTGATAGGACGTTGTGCAAGATAAATCCTGCATGCTCGCCCTTTTGTCTGTGGATGCTGGAGAATGTTAATCAGAAGGCAGAATAGTGACACTGAAAGGCTGGGAAGGCTCGGGAGGGGAGAAGGATGTGGAAGAATGGTACCAAGATAATGCCAGACAGAGGGAAAGTTCTACTGCTCTGCCACACATTGGGGGACTACAGTTCTTAGCCACCGATTTTTGTCATAGGGATCACTAGAGGGCAGGAACTCAATGGCCCAAACACAGCGTGATGAGGAAGAGGCCGAAATGGTAATCACTCTGGTTTGATCCCCCTACTGTATACATGGACTGAAATATTATGGCACCTTGGAAATACATGCAGTTACTAGGTGTTGATATTTTAAGTGATTCTTGGAGATGGGAATGCTAAAACCTCTGACTCGGTCAGTACCCATTACACAGACATAGAATTAGCACCAAGTAGCTCCAAAATGTGTACAATTAAAGTGGGTGATTTCAACGCCCAGATTTATACCAGCCGCCTTCCCTACACGGTCAAGTTCATTCTCCAATCAAAACCCTGGCCTCTCTTTTTGCCAGCACCGTGCTGAGCAGCAGAAGAGCAAAGCTGCGTAGAAAGAGAAAGCAAAGCTAATGTGATCCCTTCAGGTGACAGCTGAGACATGTGTCAGCCAGACTCTGGTTACCACTGACAGAAATGGGGTTGGGTCTAAAGGGAGAGCCCTGAGTTTGAAGCCAGCCTAGGAGAGCATAGGTCGACACCAGCAGAATCCAGTGCGTGTCCCAGTTCTGCCTCATCTGAGCTGGGAACCTGGACAGGTTCTCTAAAGCCTTTTATCCTCAGTTTCTTCAGCCATAACTGGGGATTCTTCCAAGAAGTCTTCTGAGGACTAAACAAGATGGCCCGCTAAGTGCATGGCCTGCCCTCTGTGCTCAGCAAGAACCAATCTTTCCCCTTTCTTTTCAGCAATGGGGCTGAGAGGCAAGTCTGTGCCGACAGAAGCACCGTATCCCCAAGTGATGCTCATGGGAAGGGACCTCCTTTCATTTCCATTTTCTCATCTCTCCCCCACCAGCTCCAGGCTGGGCACCAGGTCCTGAAACAGTAGGGGTTCAGCTCTGGGCTTTGCCATGCCCATGCCTCCAATTTTCAGTGTCTTTCTACATATAATGGGACTTTCAAATTCTCCCTCAAATGGGTTAGATTAGAATTCAGTAAAATTATGCATGGACAAGCCCTTGTGTGAAATGCAAAATGCTGTGTAAATGTCAGAGGTTATTATGAGAGGAACAAACACGGATTAGCACTTGCTGTCATCAGAGTACCTTGGAAACATGACCTCATTAAGCCCTTTACAGGACTGGGAAGCAATTCCAACAAACAGCTCTGCCCTCCATGAAACAGATCTGTAGCTTTGAGAGGGCTAAGTCGTGTGTCCAGAGCCTCAGCTAATAGATACTGAAACTAGACCAAAAGCAGGCAAATCTACTTGAGTGGAGCCTATGCTGGGAACGCTCGTATTCTCCACCACAGTTCAAACCTGACTGAGGGTTCTCTGCCACCTCCTCCAAGATGTTGAGTAGTCCCTTAAAGAAGCAGAAGGATGAGGATTGGGACCTCTGGGATGAGGATTGAGTTCCACTGGGTAGAGTTATGTTGGATTTTACCCAAGCCTGGTTTGGGCATTGTATCTCACACTTGGTTATAATAAATGGCTCTAAAGCAGAGAGGATGATGTCCAGGTCAGCCTCCCCACATCCGATTCTCCAAGGACCAGAGGCAGGGGCTTTCTCGCCCACCTCTGCTCCTACCACCCTGTTTTCTCTTGTGTTAGCAGTTCCTGCTTTAGGTGGCCCTGTCCAACCACCTGTTAGAGCTGTAGGAAGAGTGAGTGGTGGTCTGGAAAGGGATGGCCAAGACTGTTCTACTTTGGTCTTATCTCCTCTGACCTAACACCAAACTTGGATACACTTGGGGTGTTTATAAATTACCTCCCGAGCAAAGACTCAATATGCAGGCTAGTTTCAGGTCACATGTCCAACCAGAACCAATCGCTGCACTTAAGAAGATAAGTATAAAAGAACCACTGAACCGAGGAGGACACTCTGGCCAGGGACAACTCTTTTGGAAGGGCGGGGCATGGGATCAAGTTTCTCATTAAGAAGCTTCACAGGGGATGGAGAGGAAGTCAGGTTGACCCTGTAAAGACAGCCTTTATTTCTGACTGGCCTGTTCTGTAGATGCCTCTTCCTGAACCGTAGAGGGAGCAAGGATTTGAGGATGAAATCAGCCTTGCTCTAACTCAGCATGGAGTTAACTCCCTTCCTTCCTGGACCTCAGTCAATTCACCTTTACCATGGGAATGGTAGGGTAGCTACGTCTGGAGGAAGGTCATGGAGAACTTGGGCACTGGGGAAGCACTGTGAGAAGTTGCTTGTATGGCTGCGACTCATGCCACAGAAGGAAGAACATGGGCAGATGAGAGAAGTTTGCCCGGACAGAAGCTAATTCACCCCACACCGTTGCTACCCATATATTCAGCACTGTGCTAAGCAATGATACAACAGCAAATTAACTCAAGTCCTCAGGCCAATGGCATCCCCATGCTGAGGGAGAGGGCAAACAACAAACCACAAACAGAACATCTAAACGAACAAATGACATGGTGTGTTAGACCAAATGTGATGGGGGTGGGGGAAAGGAGTTGGGGAGGACGGTGCTGAGAGCAAGGGGATGGGAACCTTGAACCAAGTGATTAGGAAGAAGGTAGCATTTAAGCAGCCTCAAGGGAGATGAGGAACGGGTCATGCACATAGAAAAGAAACTCAGAAGAAAATGGTGAGTCTCACCTGCAATCCGTGAGCAGAATTTCAGAGCCTGTGAATGCCTGTGAGGGGTGTGTGTGTGTGTGTGTGTATGTCTGTGTTAGGAACGATTACCTTAATTTTTCATCCTTAATTTTCATATCCTGTGTGATAGTAAAAGTTGACCATATTTCAAATAAGACACCATTATATTGGTCCTTAACTCTCCACCATAGACCACAGTTTACTTGGCCCACCTTGCACCTTTCAGAATAACAGTGGATAACACCCTTGACGTATCTCTTAGTGTTTTCTAAGACAGCTTTCTAGGCATAGAACTATTAAATTCAAAGGAATAAGCTGGACTACACCCTTGCTATGTGTTGCAAATTGTTTAAGGGAGAAGGTAGTCTCCCCTGACCAGCAGCATTTAAGGGCCCTTCACTGCCTCCCAGTGCTTCTGTAATCTTAAATCAGTGCCACCAGGATGAAAAATAGGATCTCAATTTAATTTTCTTTTCTTTCTAACAAACCAGTTTAGACATAGCTTCTCCTTTTCTTGGACACTTCGTAGCTGTTACTGTCACTTATGCCTCTAGCCTATATTTCGATGGGGATCCTAGGATTTCTGCAGCAGCAGGCACAACCCTCTGTTTTCAGTCAGGTCAGATTAGCAGAGTAGTTATTAAATCCCCACTGGGTGGCAAACCTGGACGATTGGAGTGGTATCAGTGACGGGCAGTCATTAAGCAGACAAGGCCTTACACAAAGACAATTAGAGAGCAAGGCAGACATGCTCTAATCAACACTAAAGGGCCAGTCAGCTGCTTGCTGTGAGCGTGAAGGAAGGAGAGAGCCTGGCCCAGCCAACTCTAGTCAGAGAAAGAGGCTTTCAAGCAAAAGCCCCTTAAGCAAGAGCCATGACATGTAATATGAGACCGTTGTGTGACGACACATGTTCCTTCTATCTTCCAGCAAGGGACATGCTGCTTCAAACCTCCCAATCAAAAAGCAAGCCTGTTGGGCACTACCATGGCCCAACTTGGCTAACACTGCTGGCCACGGTCATGATTGCTCTGGCAGTGTCAATGACAACAGCTGGCATTTATTGGGCTCCAGCCACATGCCAGACACAGCATGCTAAGTACTTTGTGCTTAGTGTCTCCTTTAGGGTTTATAACCCGGAAGTAGATGATTTCCTTGACCCTTTCACTGGTGTGGAAACTAATATTAAGGAACTTACATGGAGCATCACGGAGAGGACCAGATCCTGGTGCCTAACCCTCACTTGGCCAACTCCAGGGAGCCCATGCAATATTCATGCTTGTGTGGCAACTACAGCCTTTGCACCCATCCAGCTCACTGTCTTCTTCCTGTATTATGTGTATAGGAAAAGCATTCCTTTAGTTTGACTGATGAGAAAACTATACCTACTCTTCAGGGGGAAAAATCGAGTCCCAGAAGTCCAGTAAAGGCTGCCCTGGTATGTACTAGATGTCTGTGAGGCACTACGGTTCTTGCTGAGCAGAAAATGAAGAGGGGCCCATGGGGCTGGGTTGAATTCTGACTGGCAGGAGGCATGCAAATGGCAAGGGAACCTCAAGCCCAGACAGCCTGGGGAGTGTTGGGAGGCCTTCCAAAGGCAGCTGACATCTAGTCAGTACTGAACACTGAAGGGATTAAACCAAGCCAGGAGGACCAGAGAGTCTCTCTAGGAAGAGGAGGCTGCCCTGGCAGAAACTCAGGAGGGGAGGGTTCTCTGTAGACAGGAGGCCATGCCCTTTAACACAGCACCAGTCATTGTCCCCTGCTGACCAACCTCTTCTCTCCAGCAGGCTGGTACTCTTTAGGCCAGAGGTGCCGTCCAACAGGATGGCCCCCATGATATCATAATGCAGAAGCATGCTGGGTAGGTGAAGGAGGCAATGAATGACGCAATGTCCTGTGTGTGCAGCCAGACTGCGCCCCCTGTGAGACTGTGCAGGCAATCATGAGCCCATATCATAACAACCACTATCCCTTCTGCAGTTAAAGCACCTAGCAACAACTTGCAGGCCTCGCTCTAAATTACAGGTCCACCGCACCCTCAGAATCTCCCCTGCATTCCTCTTACAGATCATCCACAGGAAGGTTAAGTCACTTACCCAAGGTTACTTGAGAAACACTAATGTATGTGGAGCTTCAAAGCAAAGGCAGGACCTACATTCGGGGCCTCATTACTGTGGCTGTTGTATGAAGTCTCTAGCCTCAGTTTCCCCTTTTGTGAAATTGTCGTTATAATCCCAGTCACACAGGTTCCTGGAAAGGAGCAAATACTGTAGTGAAGCCCCTGCCTCAGCAGCTGGCATAGGTAGGCTCTCGGGTGTTAATAGCCATTACTGGATGTTAGGGACTGGAAAGCCACGCCCAGTGGAGCGAGTCACAGACTGCCCTCCCCCTCCTCAGACTCGACCTCCTCCCACCACCACTGAGAGACACACAGGAAGGCACATGAATCAGACCCCATTCCACCCAGGCTTCTAACTTCCCATCAGCAGACTTCTTCCATATCAAGCAATCTTTTCCACTGACCTGCCTGCCAGTGGAGCCCAGCGTTGGAGAGCATCTTGGCTCCTATTGGAAGAAAAACAAACTTTGTAGAAAAATAAACACTTAAAAAAATCCTGTGGTTTTACATTCGCGACCTAATAGTTTTTCCTTTCCTTTTTTCCCAGATACTTCTGTTAGACGATGGGAATAAGAAGAGTGGTCAGGAAGAAACTTCTAGATTGCCCTTTGATACAAATACAAACCAACATGGCAGCACCAAGGATGAGCATCCCGTAGCTCGCTGCAGCAAGAATCATGGCAGCAGCCTTCCAGGCCCCAGACATCTCCCTGCCCAGCTCTCAGCCGTTGCTTCCACCATTGCTTCCAGAAGAGTAAGCAAGCCGTCCTTCTGGTACCTCTGTTGCACAGAGACACAGACATGGAGTCAAGGAGGACCAGACAGCGGTTCAAATGTGAGAAGCCCAGGACATTGTCATTCCAAAATAGAGTCACCTCCCACTGTGAGCCTGGCCTTCATGTTCCAGTGACAGGTCTAAACTAGAAAACCAATTCTTGGGGGAACACAAAATCATCACTCTGAAGAACATGGAGTAACCCAGCAAACAGAACCAGCCCACTGATGTGGAGGGCAATTGCCTGGCACTCTTTGCTATATCCATCCCCCAGTGAGGCAGGGCAAGAAGGCCCAGGGACCAGGCAAAGGCTGAGTTCTGGCGAACCATCGCTCCCACACCTACATATAACTCATGCTCACCCTCAGGTCTGGGTCACTTGGTACCCATGGTTTCCAATGTTCTAGAAGTATCAGGACTAGGTGCAAGTATTTTGTGGGCACATCCTCCATGGTGAAAACATTTATTAAAATCCCCAAGGTAGGGCTTGAGGTGATAGCTCAGTCTGTATAATGCTTACCTTGCAAGTATGATGACATAAGGTCCACCCTTAATCACAACACTGGAAAAGCAGCGATAGGTGGATACTTGGAGCCCAGTAGCCAGCCAGATTAGCCTAGCTGGCAAGTTGCAAGCCAACGAGACACAGTATCTCAAGTAAACAAGGTAAACAGTGCCTGAGGAGCCCCACCTGAGGCTATCTTCTGGCCTCCACATACATCTGCCCGAACATGCATGCACACAAATATTCATGTGCACCTGCACACACATGTACATGCATGTGAATACATATGTACATGCATGCAAACACACATGTACACACACAGGTAGACAAATCTTCAAGGGGCCACGCATTCACACTCAGAACCTCCAGCTTTAATTCACCTGTTTAGCAGCTAGACTTCATGGAGGCAAGCAAAATGTCTAACCTGCCTTGGCATTATTACAGCATAAGGGAAAGGCTTGACACTCTGGACACTTGGTGGAATGAACGGAGGGATGGATGGATGGATGGATGGATGGATGGATGGATGGATGGATGGATGGATGGATAAATGAATGAATGAATGGGCAAATGCCATATTCCTTCTAGAGTTTAGAAAAAGAACTATATAAAACAAGAAATAGAGCATAAGGCAGAAAGTGGTGACAAATAAAAGAAATGGGACAATAACGGAATTGGGGAGACGAGACAAAGCCAAATCCTGACACCAGGTGAGACTAAGGGCAGGAACAGTAGTGGGCAGAGAGCTGGGAAGACATTCAGGAAACAGACTCTTTCTAAAAGATACTTTTCATTTTTCTTTTCTTTCTTCCTTCCTTTCTTTTTTAAATGTTTTTTATTTTTAAGAAAGCTGTGGTTTTGCATCCAGGGCTAATGAGTTTTCCTTTCTTTTCCCATGTAAGCTGTCCAGTTTGGCTAGAGGAAAGGATACGTTCACAGCAGGGTTTAGAGACAGAGGCTGGACCCTGAGCAGGAGGGGCAGGGGGAGCAAAGGAGACTCAGAGGCCATCCTCAGTAGCTGTTCTCTGAAGCAGAGGAGTGAGTATTCTTCCTGAGCAGAGACAGGCTGTGGGGTCTGGACTGGCCCGTGCCAGCCAAGGGTTGCTGCAGAGCTCCGTCTGAGGCTGAGAGGCCAGTCTCGAGAGAAACTAGGCTACAATGGACAGGGTCTCCAGCAACTGCTCACTGACCTAGAGTGAACTGCGTGAGGGAAATGATTTCCTCAAAGAGTCGTGTGGTTTCCTTGGGTCTGAACTGTTTGTAGCAAATGTGAAAGATGAGATTAACCAGTTACAGTGATATATAAAGCAAAATTTCAAGCATGAGCAGGTAAGACACAGACTGGGCATACGATGGGAGAATTTTACTTCCTGTGCTCTGTAGTTGTTTTCTAAATCTCCAGCTCTTTCCCTGAGGCTTGCTCCTCCTTTGCTTCCAGATGATCCCAGAGGATCCTGCCTTGAACCCCTGCTTCCTATGTTTCTCACAGACTCCTTATAGCATGAAGCTGCCTTCCTGGGTGGTGACAGCCATGCCAATCGGATGTTGGATGTTGGATGCTGCCCCAGTCAAAGTCATCATTATTACAGATAATACCCGTGGTCCTGCATCCAGCCTCCGCCTTCCCTTCTGATTGCACTTTTACCTGGGCCTCAGGGGCTGTGACAGGTGTGACTGGGAGTCAGTCACTGCTGCAATGGCGTCTAATCCCAATAAACTTCCCACAGAGATTCTCAAGGGCGAGAGGCATGGGTCTAACCTAGGCAATAGAGAAGCTAAGATTCTGTCTGTGCCAGACTTTTGCAACCCTGCCTCTGGACTCCGTCCTGTGAAGATCATCTCTCTCCCTCCCGTGCTGTGGAGGATGTTCTTCTCCAGTGGAGTTCATCACCATAACGACGTTCAAACTGAAAGTGGAGCTGACAGAGGCGTGCTGTTCTCGCCTTGCTGTACTCTTACAGATACATATTCTTTAAACTGCTAGAGGGAGACTAGGGTGTAACTAAAGCCTTTGCTGGTCTGAGCAGAGCCTGGGCTGACTCTCTAGCATTACAATAATAATATGGACCCGACAGTGGGAACAGAGGAATTGTTGAATGGAGCAGCTGGAGGGAACAGCTCTCTGTGGTCACAGCTGTTCCCTGTACTCCACAGTGACCCGTGGAGCCCAGTCTCTGCCATCATAGCCAGTCTGCAAACATGGTCTTGCAGAGTGGCAATGAGCATGGGTTTCTCAGACCCACAGAAGAACGCAGGTATATCCCACACAGCAGTGACAAGGATTGGTGTAGGAGAGACAAGTAAGACCTTCTCAAGAGAGGCACCAGGGACCTCGGGGCCACAGGGAAACCATGATGTTAACCACAAAATAATCCACTAGAGAAACCCTGCCCAGAGATGATGTTTCTCCTTCTATGCTGGCTCAGCACCTTTCCAAGCTGTGAGGGTAAAATGGAGTCTACCTTCCAAATCTGTGCTGGTCTGTGTGAGGAGTCAGATGAACCTTACTTGTTCCTCCAAGCCCCAGGGAAATGCCTCCCCACAGAGTCCCCAGGGACTGTGGGTTCGTGGAGCTCTCTTTTGGGGACTTATATATTTTTCTGACTTATATATTTTTGTTTTATGTGTTTAATTATTTTAAAAAAGTGTTAACTTGATATTATCTCGCAAGCCAAGGGTTGTGCTGGGGCCTGGGAATATAACCAGAAATGAGCGATTGTTAGAGGGAAAATTGTGGCCCCAAAAGATAAGTTGAAATTCCAGCCCTAAGTACCTCAAGATGTGGCCTTATTTGAAAAGAGTCGCCACAGGGGTAATTAGTAATGTTGCTGTGGTCAGAGTAAAGTGGCCTAGTCCTAATCCAATATCCCTGGTGTCTTTCCAAAAGACACAAACAGGACACCCAGTCATGGAGATGGGGGCTGGGGGTTACACTGCCACCCTGCAGTGAGGGCTCAGGGCCACCAGGAGTTGAGAAGACAGGAAGGACTTCTCCCTGGAAAGCTAAGAAGCATGGCCTTACCACATTTGGTCTCAGCCCTTCAGACTCTAGCCTTGCGGTTGCATCCCCTTCTCTGTTTACCTGCCTGATTTGTAGTACTCTCCTGTGGCAGCCCTGGGAAGCTGAAGCAGAAATTGCCTTTATTCGTAGAAAAAACATAGATGGACAATCACAAAAGTGTAGAATCCACCCATAAGAAACAGTCATGAGTCATTCAGTCTCAGAAAAGGATTAGGACAGGCTTGTACAGTAGGCACAATTGAGGGTGTGTATGTGCGTGCGTGCGTGCGTGCGTGCGTGCGTGCGTGCGTGTGTGCGTGTATGTGTGTGTGTGTGTGTGTGTGCAGGTTCACATGCACATGTGGGTGTGTGCACGTGGCATGTGGAGGACAGAGGTTAGCACCAGGTATCTTACTCAATTGCCCTTAACCTTACAGAGATTCTCTCACTATACCTCACCAATGGCTGGCAAGCGAGGCCCAGGAATCCTTCTGTGTCTGCCTTCCCAGCAGGTGGGATAACAAACAGGTGCTCACCACTGTGCCCAGCTTTTTACTCACACCCTGGAACTCTGAACTCATGCCCTCATGCTTGCACAACAAGCACTTTACCCACTGCACCGTCTTCCCAGTCACTCTTCGGCTGAGCATTGAAGGACGGGGAGGAGGTCTCTGGAAGAAGGCTATTGGAGAAGGAACAGCACCCCTGTGTCTTCACAGTCTCTCAGGAGGAACTGCGCTCTCAGAACCGTGTTCTGCCCCGTGACAGTTGCTCAGCACCCATCCTTTGGGCCTGCAGAAGAACCAGACTTTAGGCAAGGGAAGAAGTCAGGATGGAGTGTTCCTGGCTGCCACTGAGATGTACTACTCCTGCAACTGAGAGCAGAGACAGAGCCCAGCAGAGAGGCCCCAAGGAGATTTAGAACAGGGCTGGCTTTTAAAAGAAAACAAAAAAAGCAAACTCGGGCTGTCCTCTAGGGCTCCAGCTCGGCAGGACAGGAAAGCAATTTATGGTCAAAGGAAGTAGCCTGACAGTAAACAAAAATACAGTGACCCCGAGTTCCCACTGGACAGAAGACAGATGGGGCCGTCGTAAAAATGAGATTAATTTTAATAAGGGCTTTCACCAAGCTGCAGACCCTGGTGGCCAAATCCTGTCCAAGTGCCAAGGACAGGCAGCACTGTTGATGGATGGGGCCAAGCTCAGAGAGCTGAAGATGTGGGGATGATCGGAAGTTTGGGACTGGCCCCTGCCTGTGATATGGCAGCTTCTCCCTATCCACTACCAGGGTGGGAATTCCCTGTCCCCTCCTCTTGGTGGAGACCATGGGCTCTGTGCTTGTATAACTCTAGGAATGGGGAGCTCATTATCTAAGCAAGCTGTGGGCTAGCTCTCTACATACAGACACTGGGAAAACTCTGTGTCATCAGTCGTGGGAATATCCGAACTGGCAGTTAGCACACACTGCTGGAGAAGTCACCGTGTAATAGGTTATGGGAAGAGTGGCATTTAGGATTGGTTCATGCTTCCAGAAGCAAAGACAGGCAACACCCTTATCCTAGCTGTTGACTGAGCCCTAATCCTGATCACAGGCCAAACCCAGATCTCGTGTAGACTCAGCCCTAATCTCAGATGGCAAACTGAGCCCTGAAACTAAGTCCTAACTTAGACTGGGTCTTGTTCCACTC
The DNA here is from genome assembly GCF_011064425.1 of Rattus rattus. Taxonomy (NCBI): domain Eukaryota; kingdom Metazoa; phylum Chordata; class Mammalia; order Rodentia; family Muridae; genus Rattus; species Rattus rattus. The sequence continues at coordinate 41,862,575 of NC_046154.1, read as the reverse complement.
TGAATCTTAACCCTTTATTGACTGAGCCCTAATCCTGATCACAGGCCAAACCCAGATCTCGTGTAGACTCAGCCCTAATCTCAGATGGCAAACTGAGCCCTGAAACTAAGTCCTAACTTAGACTGGGTCTTGTTCCACTCTGAATCTTAACCCTTTATTGACTGAGCCCTAATCCTGATCACAGGCCAAACCCAGATCTCGTGTAGACTCAGCCCTAATCTCAGATGGCAAACTGAGCCCTGAAACTAAGTCCTTACTTAGACTGGGTCTTGTTCCACTCTGAATCTTAACCCTTTATTGACTGAGCCCTGATTCTTCTGACTGAAAGGGAACCTGATTCTTACCCACAGCCTCATGCATAATTATGTGGTGTCTGTACCAGAGCAGAGGGAGGTACAAATGTGAACATACACAGCTCATTGCAGCTCATCCTGAGCCTAGAGCAATGCCCAAGTCTGCAGAGTTATAGCCTTGAAGCACTGGGCTGAGTGGAAAGCATTATAAACATTGCATCCCCAAGCTCTCACAGCTCCTGCTCCCCCACCCCACCCCTCCCCACATGGAGTCAGCTCACACACTGCACAGGCTTCTGCTCTCCAGACAAACAGAGTCTATATTGCTCCCTGGCCCGCGACTCCCACCACCATCCCCACTCCTAGACACCAGGTCCTGACCTGCTCAGGATTACAGAGCTGTATAGCTTCATAGAGTGATGGATATCAGCAAAGGCCTGGTTAGAGCTTTAGTAATTTTCTTTATCAGCATGCTAACTGGAGTGATGGCCTCGCAGAAAAACAACACCCTGTGGGGTTTCAAGAGCCAAGTACCTGCCAGCCGTAGAAAACCTGCTCTGGTGATTTCCCAGCTCTTGACCCCACTGGCATCTGATAGCCCAATGTCTTGTCAGCTGTTCTCCCAATTATGTATCAATAAATGTCACACAATCGAGTCTTGGCTCCCTAGAGAGTGTTTGAAAGTCAGAGATATTTGCCTAATGCAAGCCGATGTCATGTCAGGAATTAGTTTGACTAATAGGCCTTTAATGAGATCCTTGTGAGGTTTGGGCTCCAAGCAAAGGCTTTCTGAAGTTTTCCTGCAAAAGATAAACTGCTCCCACCCCCCTGACTGTGGCCATGTCAATCTCCTTACCAGGTAGTTCTCGGCCTAGCAAAATAGCAGAACCTGGATCTTACACCAGCTGCACAAGAGTCAAGTGCCCGAGGCCTCTTACGTCCCAGAGCAAAAGGGGAGGTGTCAGGCTGATGCCACCTGACCAGGGTGAGGTCCTGGGTCATGGAGCCATATCTTTAACAGCAACTGAAATGTCCACTTTGCCACCGTGGCTCACCTCATCAGGGCCCAGTGTGGCAGAGAATAAAACAAGCTCATCTCTTGGAGCTTTCCTCCTGGGGGAAGGAACATGGAGACATAGAGGACTCTGGAGAGTGAAGTCATCCTGCCTCCTCGACAGGCAGCTGGCAGCTACTGCTAATGTATGCAGAGCGCCAGGCACTTGATGGGAATGGAGTCATGAGTCACGCCCACTTACCTTTTGCCAGAGCTGATTCAGGAGATCCAGTCAGGCTCACTACAGTGAGCTCAGGGCCTGGTTGCTACCCCTCTGTAAAGTCACAGAGCTTGAAAGAAAGTGGTTAGAGAGTGAGTAAGGTGGCTTAGGGTATAAAGGGGCTTGTTGCCAAACCTGACCTGAACCTGAATCTGATCCCCAGGAACCACAAGGTGGAAGGAGAGGACAAAGCTCTCAAAGATGTCCTCTGATCCCCATACTCAGGCCAAAGCAAGTGCACCTCTCTAGCGCCTTATAAAATTAATATTTGTTTAAAAAGAAAGTGGTTAGAATGTCTACGGAGCAATGGTATTGGAAATGTTTATTGTATTTTACTAAGCTGTGACAGGTCCGTGAAAGATCAAAGATAAAGCCTTTTCACCAAACCCAGTCCAAAGAGTGGTGGTCAGAGAAGTTTCCGGGGTGGCCTTGTCACACACCATCTCACACCCAACAAGTTGAGCCTCCTGAGTAACGCGCCTGAACCCCACAGGGTCCAGGTAGCCCTTGTGCTCAGCCTCTCAGAGGCCAAGACAGTAGAGATGCAAACTGCATGCACTTTGAGTAATTAAAAACTAACAATGGCCTACAACCAAATCAGACATCGTGCCGTCTTGTCTCACCTCAGAAATTGACTCCTACAGTGAATCATTTCCTCTTTGGGTCCTCAGTTTCCCCATATATCAAAATATAGGATGTTGCCTTCAAATATCATAAGGCAGCCTAACGTTGAGCGCTCATTCCGGAAAAGAGCCTTTAAAAGCATTTGATCGACTTCACTTCAAGAGTGACCTAGGCTTGGGCCCTGCCGCCTTCTGTCCATCCCTGGCTTAACTTGGAATTCTCACTTGCAGGCTTGCTCTTCCTCCTGAGAGCTTCCACTGCGAATTTTAGGTAGGGCCCCTATTGTCCTTTGAGAGCTGATCCCACATCACGCTCCTGAAGTGTTGATGCCCAATGGAGTGTTTTCTCCTCCCCTCATCCACTCTCAATACTCAGCCTCATACCAAACCAGACACATGCTTCACCTTAGTCATCCTACCTTCTCTTCAACTCCCCCCTGGAGCACAGAAATGACCTGTGTTGGATCCCTTGGAAAAGCCTGGAAATCTCTTTGTTCAGACTCCCAAGGACTCTGCACCACAGCTAGAGACCCTGAGGCTTCCTATATCCTTTCCTGGGAAGCCTAAAGGGACTCAGAACATACCAGAGGCTGTCCCAAGGTCTATGATGGCTCCAGGCTGCTGCCGCTTGCTTGAGTTCCTTCCCTTCAGAGCCCTAATGCTACATAGCAGGATGCTGGCTGCCCAGAGGAGACTGACCATGATGATTTCCTATACATCCCATCAAGTACTCTAGCCTACCCTTCAGACTCAACCAACCACACTTCTGCCTAGAACGGTGGTTCTCAACCTTCCCGATTCTATGACCATTTAATACCTCATGCTATGGTGACCCTCAACCATAAAATTATTTTCTTACTACCTCATAACTGTAATCTAGTTACTGTTATGAATCACAATGTGAATATATGATATGCATGATATTTGACCTCTGTGGGAGTCACAACCCACAGGTTGAGAACGCTGGCCTAGAGAGAAGAGGCTATCACAGACACCCCACCTATCACCTCAGATGTTCCATTACTGAGCCTCTTCTAGCTGTGTCTGCAGCGTCGATGGATAGCAGAGAGCTCAGGCTCAGCTGATGTGGAATGCCACAGCCAAACAGGAGTCAGGAAACATAAGCTGGGTGCTATCAAGTCAGAGAATCTAGACTCCAGGGACCCTGGGAGGACTTCATCCAGAAACTCTGTGGGCCACCACAGCTCATGCCCAGGTAGGCTGGAAGACATCAGAACAGCAAAGAATGCTTCCTACAATGCCAGTGGGAGGATGAAATCAACATGAGTCGCGAGAGCAGTTGGGAAGACTGGTAACAGAAGCAAATGGGCAGGTGCTCTGGAGAGCTATGAGATGAAGACAGGGAAGCCCTGACAGTGTACTATAGGGCAAGAGCTGGTGGCTTCCTCCTAAAGCATCCCAAGTTTCTGCTTCCTGGGATCTGGACCCTGGAGGAAGCCAAGGTCTGCAGGGCAGCTCTCACCTGGGGAGTTTGCTTGTATGACATGCACTGAAAAGCCACCTCTCCCTTCCCTCTTGGTGCCGCCCTCTGAAAAATGCCAGCCAGCAGTAAGCAGAGTCCAGTACTGTGTCTTACCCTGGAAGGTCACTCCTGGAAGAGACAAGGACACCAACAAAGGCAGAAAGGAAAGAACACAGGACATGTTCACAAGACGTGGTTGGTTCCTCGTGTGGAGGGCAGGAGTGATGACTGGAAAGAGGGAGATGCTGGGATGACACACTGGGATAAAATGAGGCCCTGGAGACTCAGAGGTCAGACTTGGTGTGCCTCTGGTCTTTCCACATCCTTCTGTGGCACAGTCTGTGGTTCCAGGCCAGAGTCACTCACTGGTCACTGTATGACCCTGGTACAGCCCAGGCAAGACCCTCCTGTTCTCTCTACGGCAGGTCTGTGGGATGCCCTTTCCCTGCCCCTGGGTGGCTCAGTGGGGCCCTGGAAGAGTCATGTGGTGGGCTCAAGGTGTAATGTGCAGGCTTAAGTGTCTCTAAAACAACTAGTAAAAACCCTAACCAAATCCAAACCAGATGCCCCAGGGCGCACGGGGCCGGGAGCTGTCAGCACCTCTGCATTTTCACCTGCTCATGTGGGTTGCACCTGTAGGCAGCTAGCATGCGGGAGGGCTCCAGGCAGCCCAACAGTTCTGGCCCACTGGCCTTCCCAGAGAGAAGGTATCAAGGACGGCAGCATCAATATTTAGAGCCAGTTTCAGCTGCTGGTCATCTCGTCCTTCTCTACTTCCCAGGGCAGTTCCTCAGGATTAGTTAATGCCTAAACTGTACTTCTAGACTCTGGGAAGTTGGGCAATTAACCTCAGCTTCCTATAATCCATATGCACACTTGGATACTGACCTTCAAATTCACCGTATTGTTCATTCGTTCAGCAAGACAGATATTTATCGGGTTTTACTATAAGCCAGGCACTGGACTAGGTATTAGGAAAGATGGGGAATGATAGTCCTGGTGCTTGACCTTTTAGAGTTTCCAGCAGTGGTTCTCAACCTTTCTAATGTTTTGACCCTTTAATACTGTTCCTCATGCTGTGGTCACCCCAAACCATAAAATCACTTTGTTGCTATTTTATAACTGAAATTTTGCTAATGCTATGAATCATAATGTAAATATCTGATATGCTGGGTATCTGATATGTGATTTCCCCAATGGGATTGCAACTCCCAGGTTGAGAACTGCTGATTTATGGCCTGTAGAGATGACAGAAAAGCAAAATTACCCCCTCCCCCTGTGCGTAAACAAATATGCAACTTGCAGATTGGGATAATACTTTCAAAGCCAGGCACGTAAGAGTGCCAAGAAACCTACAAAGGGGCTGTGACACAGGAGCCTTCTCTGAAGAAATAATAAATGCTCAGATCGAAATGCTGCCTAGGGGCTCTGGGAAGACAGGACAGCTCCCCCTTTATGCAAAACTATAGAGTCAGGGGAGCTCTCCACTCATTGTGGCAGAGTGGGGAGAGAATAGGATCATATGAGGTGAGCCTGGAGACAGAGAAGAAATGGAGGCCAGGCAGGGTCTCATGGGGAAGGCAACTGGCAGGCCTAAAGGGATACTCAAGAGGCCGCACCTTATCTTTACAGGTGGAGCTCTGAAACATCACCCCAGGGGAGTTGAGAGCATGGGTGAACAGGTGAAAGGATGTTCTGCTAAAGCAAGCAGGTGAAAGGACACGTGATGCAGGATGCTTTGCTAACAACACGCTTGTATTGGTCCGCCTTACATTATGTAGTTGAGCTGCATTTGTCGGGACTCCATGGGGAGAAACACATCTAAAACCTTCTGGTGGCATGCGTGGCTTCTTGCCACTTGCGTGGACTCAGGATGACTGGCAGGGTGGTGTCAACAGAGACAGTTGTGTCACGGCTGTTGCTAACCTGACTCCACCGAACTGGACTGCTGGTGTATCCATGAAGTGTTTGCGAGCGGATCGAGTGCTGCTGTCTGCTAACCTGTGAACTGAATGCTGATTTCCAGACCTCGAAGATGGGAGTTGCTCCAAAGAACCTTTCTAAACAGGCCCACTCCCCTCCCCCAAATCCTTTCTTTTCCACTACCTGTGTTGAGTGGTGGGCTAAAAGGGAGGTTAAAGCATTTAAGATCCAACATTAAAAATAGGATTTGAAAAAAAAATTAAAGTTACAGAATCTGCCTCACTTCTGCCTAGAAACAACAACATCAACAACAACAACAACAACAAAACCCCAAACAAACAAACAAAAAGTCCACCAAGTCTGAGACTCTGTATGTGAAGAGATTAGCACATAGCCAATAAAACTCCAGATCCAGGAGATGAGCAGGCCTTTCTCTGGCTCCTGGGTGTCTCCAACCATTATAATGTAGCCAGTTTCCACCCACTGTTCATCACTTCAGTCCTTCAAATCTTGACAACAGAGGCAGAGAATGGGTATATTTGATTCCCTATCCCAGTTAAGGAAAACCAGACCAGAGGGTTGATTAAACTTTGTACTGTGTAAGTTAGTAGGACTCAGCCTCACATCTTGACCCCAAATCAGACCAGATCATTACCAAGAAGGAAGGAACCCAGCCCTGCAGGACTGACCAGCTTCTGAAGATGGAGATGAAAGGGAAACTTTAGAATCAAGCATCATGCCAAAGAATGGAGGTGTGGACTCAAGGACCAAACCCATCCAGCCACTGCAGGGGCAGGAAGTAAAGTAGAATGAAGCCAGTGACATCTGGGGACAGGCTGACAACTATGCAGATGCCAGAGACATAACGATGATTGTCCCTTGATCATCCCAGCCCCACTCCCACCCTCACTCTCAAAGCATATCTGTTTATTTTCCTCCAGAACTTGTCTACTGGGAGTCAAGGTTGGTGTTCCAATGAAATCCAATTTTCATCACGTTATGGGTGGATCCCAGACTTCCCTACCACCTAGAGAGGCCCTAGCCAGGATGTCTGTGGTTCAGAGCACCTCTTGGTCCTCTGATGAGATCTCTGCTGGTGCACCCTAGCTCCGTCTCCTTTCATGGCCATACATACTTCCTGTATCGCCCTCCCCTTCAGTCCTGCTGCCCCAAGCTGCCCCCAGCCTTGCTTCTAGGTCAACCCCTACCACCTAAAGTCTAACTGCCCTGCTGCTGTTCTGTTCAACAGAGCTCAGAGCTGCCAGTCACCGACAAGCCTCCTGGTCCTCAGGGACTTGTCTCTATCAGGGGTTCATACAACCCAGACCTTCTCTTGCTTCTTCAGGTTATGTGAGCTGGTGATTGAGGCCCCGTGTCTCTCCTGTCTCCTTACCCAGAGGCCAGTAAATATCTAGATCTCTCCTCTTCCTTTCTGGGAAGAGAGCCCAGGAAGAGACTAGGAGCATGAAAAATTAATTTAGAGTTTAAGTAGCGCCTGTTTAAAAATCCTCCAGTGTCTAGCGGAGTAAATTCCTCCTCAACTGCCCTCTCCCAGGGCTGCAGTGGCCCTAACACCCTGATACTCCTATGGCCATGCAGAAGACTGATCAAAGGACATTCCTTCCTTGTCCACAGATGCCCACATTTCCAGAGTCCTTTCTACTCTTCCTCTTTTCCATCCTAGCCAGTGGCCAGTGCATTAGGTGGCTGTGGTTTGAACCATGGCCCAGGTGTGACGGGATCATTCCAAACCTCAAGTTCAGGACGGGCCTCCTGCTCCAGAACAGGCCTGCAGAAGATGCCAATGTCCCCACTTCCCATATGTTTTCCTGGATAAATCCACTCTCTCTTCCAAAAGCCCAGAGCTAAACCCTCTCCTCAGGGAAGACTTTCCTCCCCAGCCTCTGCTGAACTTGAAGATGAGGTGGCCTCCCTCCCCTTGTATCCCGCGCGGTGCACTGCAGGGCAGGATGGAGCCACCTCTAAGCCTGGATAAAGGTGAATTCCACCAGTTGGGAGAGGTTATTTTTGGAGCTGACACAAATGGTGAATGAAGCGCCCCGAGCCTTCCAGGCAGTCTTTGCTTTGTGCTGCAAGGCCCAAAACTAACATTTTCATAATAATTTTCCAGTATCAAAGTGATAGTTTTGATTCAAGACAGCTGGAGCCTGCAGAACTGTGTGGCAGCCTCTCCCGCCCTGGAGCCAAACATGTGCCGCCTTCTCAATTTTAACACCTTTGATAATCATCGAAAAATGAATGGCCCTAGCACTTTTCACAGCTCCCTGACCAGAAAAGTCGCCCCTGCAAGGAGAACTCTGGGTGTCTGTTTTCCTTCTGTGGTGCCCTGAGCGCAGGGCTTAGTCCTCTCCACCTCCCTCTCTACATTCCATTAGTGATGTCTGATGAAGAAACTGGCCTTTCTGCTACTATTAAAATGGGGGGAGCCCAAGAAACACAGAAACTCAATAGCATGGAAAACTGATATAATCTTTTCAAAACTGTAAAGATTGCTCACCCTAAGGAACATCTGCACAGAAAAAAAAAGCAAAAGGCTTTAAACAAACTGGAATGGGGTCGAGTAGCTTGTAAAGGCAGGAGTGCTGGAGAGATGGCTGGCTTGTCCGTGGCCTGCTGTCACTCTGAAGGAGAAAGGCCATCTCTGAGGAGCCAGTTCCCTCACTGAGAGCTCCTGCCATCTGGAACTCATTGCAGGATGGAATACTGAGGTTTGTAAAAAGAAACCTGGGCTTACGATAATTGTTCCTTAAATCATTAATACAGCCTGAGTACCAGATGGAGAGAGAGGGGACAGCAGGGACAGGCTAGGGACCTGTCAAAGTCCAGGCCCACCCCACTGCCATCTACTTTGGAAACTGCAGCCACCATCTCCCAGGTAACAGTCTTGGTACAGACGCCAGCCATTCCCCAGCCTGCAGTGCAACAACTTCGTTATCTTCAAGGACCTCTCTGGCCCTTAGTGCCTTCTGAACTCTGGGGCTGGTCATGGCCGATGCTTGAGGCCTAAGCTCTTAGCACCTTAGGAGTTGAAGTGGAAAGAATGTCCACACTTGGGAATCTGCCAGTGATTGAGGGTAAGAAACATGGGCCACGTGTACTCAGGACAGAGCCGACATGGGCCAAGGTGAAGCCAGTGTGTTTCATAGATATGTGAAAGCTGGCATTATGATGGTTGTTCCTTAAATCATTAGTACAACCTGAGTACCAAGTGGAGAGAGGGGACAGCAGCGATGGGCTAGGGACCATCTACACAGATATGGTAATCATAGAGAGGGTTTTTTTAATGGAGAAGCTAGTGTGAGTCAGTCACAGGTCCTTAGACTAACACAGCTGCAGTTCTGACATCCTGTCTGCCAAGCCTGGAATCTGAGATCCCCTGAGACAAAGGCCTGGCAACTACCTTCTATGGCTCGCTCCCTGGCAGGGGGAGTCTTAGGAGCCGATCTGTCTCTGCCACTGATCCACTGATAAACTAAATAGGGAACTGTGGGCCCTGAGGTACTAAGGACATGTATAGGCCCCAGCACCTACAAGGACTATGAGGCCTCAGAACAGCAAGGCAACCCTTTCTCCAAAACACTGGACGCCTCTGGATGGAGTCCCTGACTCAGGGAGCTAGAAGAGATCACTTGTCCCTGGGGACACCCATGCCTTCTGTTCTACTGCTGTAGGGACTGTTGCAGACCTCTCTGCTTCTGATCCTGACTCTAACCCCAACCCATTTTGTTCTCTCTTGAGCAAAGGCCATGTAGCCAGCAGCTGCCACACACCCTGGCCTTAACACCTCTTAGGATCTGAGACCCCAAGCATCTCAATCAGGTTCTGGATTCACAAGAATTGATTGTTCTGCAAGTTCCTCATCTTGCAGACAACAGTGCTATCCACTAGGGGTACAGCCCCAACCATGCTCATCCTCAATGTCTTTCTTTCTTATTGTCCCTCCCTCCCACATTCAGTCCTCACAGCCTGAAGCCCTCTTGTGCCAGTTCTTCCTTCTAGAGTTCTCAGTGTCCCATTACTGTATCGTATCATAGTCCAGGCTGCCCTATCTTGGGTCTGGTCACTGCAGCTTGTTCTTCACTGACTTCTGACCCCTGCTAGCCTCCATCCACCCTCCACCCAGCAGCCGAAGCTCCCCTCCTGAAAGCTCTTTCCTATTCTCCTCTTGCTCCAAACCTTTTGAACCCTTGAAGGACATCTAGAGGATAAATATTCTCATCCTGATGCTATGTCCCACATAGGTTATATCTGACTGTGGAATTAACATCTCACACACCCTAGCTTCTTGCTCACACCACATGGCCACCACAGAACCTCTGCTCACTTAGGTTCCAAGCTTTCAGGTGCTGTGTTATGTGGAAATATTGCCACAGGATGCTTTGCCTTGGCAGTTCAACACATGGGCTACTTCCTCTCACATTTCTGGGCAGGGCTAGTGGTGTAGAGCCAACTGACCACTGGGGCCCAGGAAGAGTGGCGCAGTGCCACATGGGGAGGATATTTGTCTTGAGGTGCCACCACTGGGCTCTTCCAGAGGCTGCCCCTTCCTCCCGAAATCTCAACCTCCTGCTTCATATACAGAATGTCTCTCACCCTTGGCTAGGATATCAGATGTCCCGAGAAACTGGCTCTGAAGGCAGCTTAGCACGACCCTTCCTATTCTCACTCTTGCCTGGTTATTGTCTGCTTTTCCTTGGAATATGTGCTGTACCAAAGCAGGCACCTGCATATTCTACCCTCCCACCATCTGAGCAAGTATCTGAGCAAATGCCAGCGTGAGAGACTGACAGGGACATGATGAATGGACAGACAGATTAGTGTATGAGAGACACATCAAGATTCCCTGTGGCAGGGCCATCAAGAGCAGCAAAAGACCCAGAGACTCCAAGAATGAAGCCACTAGTCCATGTTGAGTGAACAGCAGAAGGTAAGTGTGGTCTGGGGAAGTGGAGGGTGAGAGGAAAGGGGCCTTTGAAGGAACACACAGAGAAAGACAGCCTGCTGTTAACCCTAGCAGTCCAGAGCGCCCCACTGGGATTGGGTACACAGTTAACAGCAGGGTTCCTGTGCAAAGCAAGAGCCAACGCTGTGCATGCCTTTTCCAGCTCTACCTCCCACCTCTGGCTTCTCTTTACCTTAGTGGCTAAAAGGAAGAACACTTTTGACACATTTTACTTTTGAAAGGTAGATGCTTTCCAAGGGCACACATGGGTCTCTCGAGCTCCCCCAGAAACAAGCATGGCTCTTAACCTCTCAGCTGATGTCATGGCCTCTGACTGAGATCCACCCCCTCCTTTCTGGGCCATGGGAGCTCAACTGCCTTGGAGCTGCTGTCTCTCCAATCATGGAGTTATCTCCTGTCTCCCCAGTCCATTGACCAACCTGAGTCCTTGAGTGGATATAAGGACATAAGCATCAAGTGTCCCAACTACATCCTTCAAGCTTCATTGCAGTCTTAGCCAAGGTATGAAGACACCAGGTAACCTCCTGGGTGTCCTCTCTAAAGCCTTGAGGGCCGGACAAAACAGAGTCTGTCTGTTCAGTGTAAGTGACATCAGAGACTCAAACTGAGAGCCCCAGGGACAGGGTCCAGGCACTCAGCAGGATTCTGCAAACGGTTGTCAGAGCCACGGTGTTGACCGTCATTTTCCTTCCTCCTTCTCAATCCCATCCCATCCCATCTGTCACCAGGTCTTCTTTCTGTCACTAGGTGTTCCTCGTAAACATCTCAAGATCCATTCGTTCACCTGGGTTTCAACAGAAGCCCACTCTGCAGCCTAAGCCATCTTGAAAGCACACCCACACATGGGGCATGGCCCTGCTACATACCTTCTGTTCTAGAGTCAAGGATAAGGGTAGCGAGATTTTCCACATCCTGCACTGAATGAACCGCCAACCTCAGCTCTTGTTACCGTCCTGCCCATCCTATATCCCAGCCACACGTACTTTTGAAAGTGTGCCACTTCCCACCCTTCCCATTCTACAAACGCTACTCTCTATACATAGGATACCCATCCTTTGTTAGTAGTATAAGCCCCTGAGATAGAGACAGCATCCATTTCTGCACCGTGCCTCTCCTCTTCTGATGAAGGTAGGCACTGTGACCATGTTATATGAGCGTTTCCATTGGTTAGGACCTGCCTTCTCAATTCTGGAGCAAGGTTCAGCTTTGACCACTGTAACAGCTCCAGTTGCCAGAGACCACAGTACCCAGTGTATAGCAATTGCTCAATAAACTATGGGTAGGCTGTCTGGCTGATGGTTGGGAAAGAGTTGAGCACACATACCTGCTCCCTCAGCCAGACTCCAGCTGTGGGTGACAGGGATCCAGCCAAGCCCAGAGCTACCCCTCCACCCCGCCATAAATCCCAGTGGCCTAGTTTTTGTTGAACATCCCCCAGAGTTCCTCCACCCTAGCAACAGCTGTAATGGAAGAACTGCGTTTTGCCAAGGCAGTTGTGGCCATGGCGCCCTTGAGACTCTTCTCCTGAGCTGCCACATTGGGCAGCCTTTCCCCTCTCAGTCATTTGCCAAGCAGTTCCAGGTAATTGGTTCCAGTGCAAACTCAATGCTGTCATTGAATGAATGAATGAATTCTAGGTTCTGAGCAAAGAACATGAGACCTCTAGCTCAGGCTCCCACCCCAACTCCCAAATCCCAGAAGGCCAGTGCCTGCAAGCGCATTTCTGTTACCAGGGGCCTCACTAATGGTAGTGTTCCCTCCATGGTTGGTGGCACTAAGTGCTGAAGCCATTGTTAAAGCAGAGCTGGCACCTGCTTGCTATAGTTCCCCTTGTACCAGCCCTGAGGTGTCGCATACCATATAGGCCCTTCCAGTCTGTGGAGATTCTATGAGGTAGAAAGTCCTTACCCTACACCCTACCTGCCACCTTCTTCTCCAGAACACTGAGTCCCTGCTCTTTCTCTGCAGTTTCTCTGCAGATTTTTATGAAGAAACTCTTCAATCTCTGTCTCAAAGATTTATTTTTACTTAGTTACATCCCCAATTTTCCCCCCTCCAAGAGTTCTTCATCCCATCCTCCTTCCCCTTTGCCTCTGAGAGGGTGCTCCCCCCTCCACCTCCCAGGCTTCCCCCTTCCCTGAGGCATCAAGTCTCTACAGGATTAGGAGCATCATTTCCCACTGAGGACAGACAAGGCAGTCCTCTGCCACACGTGCGCCAGGGACCTTAGACCTATGCATGCTCTTTGGTTGGTGTCTTAGTCTCTGGGAGCTCCCAGGAGTCCAGATTAGTTGATACTTTTGATCTTCCTATGGGGTTACCATCCTCTTCAGCTCCTTCAGTCCTTTTCCTAACTCTTCCATGGGGATCCTTGACCCCAGACCAATGGCTGTCTCAGTCAGCTGCTGGTAGAGCCTCTCAGAGTATAGCCAAGCTAGGCTCCTGTCTGCAAGCACATGGCGTCAGTAATAGTATCAGGACTTTGTGCCTGTACATGGGATGGATCTCAACTTGGGCAGTAACTGAATGGTCTCTGCTCCATTTTTGTCCCTGCATTACTTTTAGGCAGAAACAATTCTGGGTCAAATTTTTCAAAGGTGGGTTGGTGACCCCGTCCCCTTACTGGATGGAGGTGGTCTTGTCAGGTTCCACTTCCATACTCCTATTGGGCATTTCAGCTAAGGTCAGCCCCTCCCTTGAGTCCTTGGAGCCTCTCACATCCCAGGTCTCTGGGACTTTCTAGAGGTTCCTCCCTAATCCCCACCCCCAGCAGCTGCATATTTCCATTCATTCTCCTGACTCCCTGGGTTTCCATCCTTGCTATCCCCATACCTGATCTTGTCCCCTTTCCCCTCCCCTTCCTCTCTCCTACCCAGGTCCCTTCTTCCCTCTGCCTCCCATGAGTATTTTGTTCCCCCTTCTAAGTAGTTTTGAAGCATCCTCCCTTGGGCCTTCCTTCTTGTTAAACTTCTTATGGTTCCCTGTGGGTTGTATCATGGATATTCTGTACTTTATGGCTAATAACCACTTATCAGTGAGAACATACCATGTATGTCCTTTTGGGCCTTGGTTACCTCACTCGGGATGATATGTTCTAGTTCCATTCATTTTCCTGCAAAATTCATGACGTCCTTGTTTTTTAATAGCTTAATAGTAGTCCCTTGTGTAAATGAACCACGCTTTCTGTGTCCATTCTTCAGTTAGGAGACCTCTGGGTTGTTTCCAATTTCTGACTATTACAAATAAGGCTGTTATGAGCATATAGAGCAAGTCTTTGTGGGCTGGTGGAGCATCTTTTGGTTATATGCCCAGGAGTGGTATAGCTGGGTCTTCAGGTAGAACTACTTCCAATTTTCTGAGGAACTTCTGGATCCTGGAGGTTTTTATCACAGTCTTTAATTGTCCTACTCCATATTTCTGACCCCCCTCCCAACATGCAGAATATAATGGCCGATAACCCCAAAATTTGAGCACTGACTTCTTTTGAAAACATGAGTAGTTAGGGGGTTAGTGATTAGGCTCCTGTCACGCAGGTACACGGGGGTACAGTGGAGGCAAGAGTCCATCCAGACTGTGCAGAGAAAACCAATGGGGTGTAATCAAAAGAGCCATGATCCACTCAAGTCACTGGAGACTGGGGGGTGGTCTCTGGGAGCCCTCAGCAGTGCCCCAGGATGAGGACTGTGCAGGTGAGAAGCTTCCTTTAGAGCACAGCATGGCCAACCTGCAGCTGTTGCCCCGCAGGTAGTCATCAACCAGAAGGCAAGGGCTCAGTAAGAAGCTGACTGCCGTGGCCTGTTACTGGGCCACATCAACTTAAATCCAGTCACACAGAAGTCTATCAGGAAACATCAAAGTTGTTTCTTCAGAGAAAGAATAGAAGGCCCTAGAAATGTTCCCAAGAGGAGTTCTGCTCATGGAACCCCCTAGGTAGCATCCAGGCTGTGGTGTGATAGCGAGCTTGTATGTTCCTTGGTTAGTATCTTCACTGCTTAGGACCTCAGCTTCCTCGTTTCTCCTCAGTGGCTAATAATTAGTACAAACTTCTAGTTAGTAGTCTGTAGTTAGTAATCTCCAAAGGCCTTCCTGAGTCTACTCAGGGCTTAATGTGCTCCGATATCTCAGTGCTACCAAAGGGCAAATCCCCAAATGAGCCAGTCATGTCAGTCTATGTCTGAGCTGAAAGGAATCAAAAACAACGTCAGCTAACTCAAAGGAGAAAGAATGGAGGGAAGAACCTAGTGACAGACAGTGATGGGCAACCACTGGGAGGCTCCCTCCGGACTCGACTCAGATGGTCAGAAGGGGACTGGGTTTCGGCTCAGAAGAGAAGGGACCACGTATTCTTGACAAAGGTATATGCTGTCTGGATCCAGCATATGCCCCTGTCAATGAATGGGAAGTAAGGTGAGCTGGAGAGACAGTAAGCTCCATGGCCTTGGAGGCAACCAAATACTACTACTTACACAGGTCTCTCTCTCTCTCTCTCTCTCTCTCTCTCTCTCTCTCTCTCTCTCTCTCTCTGTGTGTGTGTGTGTGTGTGTGTATGTGTCTGTCTCTGTCTTTGTATGTGTGTCTCTGTCTCTCTGTGTGTCTCTGTGTGTCTCTGTCTCTCTCTGTCTCTCTCTTTGTCTCTCTCTCCCTCTGTGTTTGTGTGTGTCTGTCTGTCTCTGTCTCTGTCTCTCTATGTGTGTCTGTCTGTCTCTGTCTCTCTCTCTCTGTGTCTATCCCTGTCTCTTTCTGTCTCTGTCTCTGTCTCTGTCTCTCGCTCGCTTGCACACACGCACACACACACAGAGAGCATGTTGCACATGTCTGTGCATGTGTTGGTGTGTGTAAGGGTGAGATGTGTGCATGCACAGCACATCCATGGAGGTCAGAGGACAACCTTGGGTGGTATTCATCAGATTCTTTTCTTAGAACAGGGTCTGTCACTGACCTGCAGCCTTGCTGAGCCTCTAGACTAGCTGGCCAGCGAGCTCTGCCTATGTCCACCTCTCATATCACCGTCACTAGGTGCACCAGCACGTGCCACTTCCGGAAGCTTTATATGTGAGACTATGAACCCAGGTTCTCACGCTTAGGAAAAGCTCTTTGTAGACTGAACTCTCTCCATAACCCTATTCATATCCTTTTCCTATCGCACAGCCACATGCCCACCCCTAGACTGTGAAACTCTCAAGAGCAGGACACCAAATAGTGTGTCTGTGTCAAGTGCTCAGTGGGAGGCTTGGCTCCGTGGTTGCATGAAGGAAGGAACACTCAGGGGTGGGGGAGCATCAGAGACAGAAGATACCTGACCATTCATCCCATCAGATGGCCTCTCACACCAACCCTCCTATCAGACAAGCTGCCCTGCTTTTCCTACACCCAAAGATGAAAACATGGTGCCCACAATGCCCATCACCTCCAAGCTACTGCCTCCTAAAAACCCTCTTGGCTCTCTCTGATACCCCTCCTCTCACTCCACTAAGGGAGGTAGGTGGGTGAGTGGGTGGCCTTCAGGACCTGGAACAGAAGATAGCAGATAAGATACCTAAGCCTCCAGCTCTCACTGTGCCCCTGCTGTTTTAACACTTACTCTTGGCTGAGTGGGTCCTGTTCTCTGAACTGTCTCTCAGCATCGCACAGAGGATGTTCCTTGTCCTGTAGGCTGGTTAGGTTGGTAACGTGCAAGTATATGCTCTGATGGGGACACAAAGTGAGGGGCCATGGCTCCTTCCTGTCTTCAGTCTCTATGGTCCAAGTTGACCCCCACAGCACAGTTTCAGTCCCTATGTTTGAAGGGGCCCCAGGGGGATGGGAGAAGAGGATCTCACTATGCTCTTCCCCTTTGAAGCTAAGTGTCTCCATGGTCTTCTTTTGGTTGAGGGAGCTGTGGATGGGAACGAGGGTCCTCATGTCCTATTAATACTCTGTCTCTACCTTGTGATCCTCAAGGATCTCCTACCCTTCGTGAAGGCCTCTCATTCCGTCATCATGTAGAGTGCATGGGGGTGGGGGAGCAAGGCCTTATGGGTGGGTTTCAAAGAGCCTCTGGCTTTATCCCTTTCCCTTCTCATCCTGGAGAGCCCACCCTGTGCCACCCTATTCAGGGGGAAATTATACCAGGTTGTAATGGGGGCTGAAGGGAAAGCATCTCTCCTATTCATCTCAGCCGCTGCGCAGACCTCTTGAGCATCCATTGTGTTTGTGGGCTGCCTAGGCCTCAATTGTGATCAGGTGGTCTATGTGGTCCCCTCCCCCTGGCCTGGGATAGGAACAGGCTGAGGCAATGGGCTGGCCTGCAGAGTTCTCTGTCCATCTTCTCAAGGGGCTTTTGTTGAGTAAAATAGCACCCGCCACTTGACCACTTTAAACGGAGGCCAGGCACTTGAATGTGGAAATAGGGGCCCAGGCGCTCGGAGCACAGGGACAATGGCCACCCTCAATTAGCTCACTGAGGTGCCCCAAATGGACTTGAGGAGGGGCCATGACCATGGCCTGCTCATGCATATTAATCACAAGCTGGGCTTGCGGGTTCCCATAGCAGCAGGAAGGGTGAGGGGCTCCCTGGGCTCTGCAGAGGCTGCGGTTCAGAGCCAATCTGGCCTTCACCCTGAGTAGATGGAGACACCTCATTCAGCCTTTACTTGTCCTTTTGCCTTCACTCGGCCCTGAAGCTCATAGCCAGGATGGCTGGAGATTCTAGACCATCAGGGACAAAGGGCCCAACAATGTATTGGGCAGGTCTGTGAAGGTCAGAGGCAGGACATCCTGTGTGAAAGGCAGTTGCAACTGAGTCTCTCAGCATCCTGCTAAGACACCCTGGAGTCCATCAGGAGCCTCTGCTGTTGCTCCAGACCCCCAGCAGAGCTCCAGGGTCCTCTTTCCTCTGGAATGAAGTTTTTTTCTGGAAACTCACATCATCAGCCTAACACGGCACAAAGACCTGGACCACAGAGGCAGCCCCAGCCCAAAGTCACAGCAAGGTAGTCAGTGTCCCCAGAGTCCCCAGTCCATGACAGTTTGGTGCTTCCTAGCTGGTACTAGGCAGTAACAGGCGGATCTGCTGCCCCTGAGGAGGTGTTCCTGATTCACTTTCTCTCAGCTCGTGCTCGGAGCTGGGCAGCTGCATCTGATTGTGTTGACTTCCGTTCCTGTTGCTCACTGGGCTTGGTCTGTGTGGGCTGGAGTGTAGTTGATGGGTGAGTTAACCGCACTGACTTTACCTGAGCTAAGCTTGGCGGAGGGAAATGGGTTGACCAGGATTGCTCAAGTTCACTCTCCTACTAACTTACCTGTGCTATGGGCAAGCCTCAAGCCCCACCTCTGAAAAGCCAGGGTCCCAAGCATGAAGACTCCCCACGAACAGAGAAGTCCTTTCCATTCTGAGCCTCGCGTGCCATTGACACCACCCAACAAAAGGGCAGGTGGACATGAGCCATTTCCTTGCTTCTGTCACAGCAATAGAAAAGCTTCGGACCCCGGAGCAAGCCGTCGTGATGTTCCACACACGTCAGTGTACGTTCTGAGCTCCTTGACTCAGGATGGGCAGACCCTCAGGGAGCAAGCCACTTCAAGAAAAGAGCCAGTAACTTGATTGTGATTGACTATGTCTAATGTCGTCCCCAACACTGGGGTCTTTCAACACCCTCTGCCAGGGCTCTGTGCACACACTAAGAAGAAAATGTGCAGAGCTCTTGACTCCATACTTGACATATAGCGAGACTATCTATGTATTGGTTACTCTTCTGATGCTATGACAAAACCTCGTGACCAGAGGCAGCTTACGAAATGAAGCGTTTATTTGGGTTTGTGGTCCTAAGGGAATGGGTGTCTATGGTAACAGGAAGGCAAAGCAGCAGGAACTGTGACAGGAGCAGGCACCTGTGAACTCACATCTTCAGAGGCAACATGAAGTTCTCGTTGGCAGGGGTCTCTTGGCTCTGGCACCTCTAACATCCAGAGCTCTCGAGTGTAACTCAGGCTTCACTTTCACAGCTCTGCCCAGTGCCCTCTCACGGCCTTCACACAGGACATCTCTGCCACACACTGCCTGTCTTCAGTGGCTCTCTGGACTCTTGAATGAAGCGTCCATGACCTCTGTGCTCCTGCATTCCTCTTGCCTCTAAAGCCAGCCACATGGGGACAGCACTATCAGCTTTGGATGGGTCCTGGGCCACCTTGAATCACATTAGCAGCAAGACTTCTTCAGCCGCTTTCTTAGAGCATAAAATGCCTTAGGCTCTTTTACAAGTTGGAAGCTTAGCTGAGTGGGGTCTTTCTCTGGACGCGCCCTTCCCTTTGTACAGAGTAGGCCTCTCCTTCAGTCTTTCTTTCTTTCTTTCTTCCTTTCTTTCTTTCTTTCTTTCTTCTTTCTTTCTTTCTTTCTTTCTTTCTTCCTTCCTTCTCCCTTCCTTCCTTCCTTCCTTCCTTTCTTTCTTTCTTTCTTTCTTTCTTTTTGTTCTTTCTTTCTTTCCTTCCTTTTTTCCTTCCTCCTTCCTTCTTTCTTTCCTTCTTTCCTTCCCTCCTTCCCTCCTTTTTTCTTTCTTTCTTTCTTGGCTCCTCCTCCTCCCCCTCCTCCTGTTTCTTTTCATTTTGCAGGTTTTCTCCTAGGCCCATGATCCATGTCTCAGGTTCTTGGCCACTTCAGCAGAGTCATGTATGGGTTCCATCTCACAGAGTGGGCTGTACGTCCAAGCAGAAGGTGGTTAATTACTCCCATAACATTGGTGCCACTTTTACACTGGTGAATCTTGCAGGTAGTTCTCTGTGGTAGGTCACAGAGTTTGTACCTAGGTGTTGTCAGTGGCTGCTGTTTATTCTCCAATAGCATGCAATGTACCTTCCAGCATCATAAATGCCAGTCAGTAGAGGGTGAAGCTTCTAGTTGGGCATGGGCTTGCCTTCTCCATGTTTAATGGCATACATTGTATCTTCAGTAATGGATACTCCGCTTAGTGGAGCTATTCTTCTCAACAATTACAGCCTGTCTTCCAGCACATGCCCTGGCTACAATATTGTTTCCTGGTGCTCTTTTTATATCTGAACTGTATGTTTTGCATTTCTTTTTGCCCCACTTGCTCTTTTGCATTATAAACTTACATATACATCATCATACTACAGACTTGACATTATGTAGCTTGAAATGTCTCCCACCAAAGAAATAAGTCTGTTGCTCTTTAAATTGGCCTCAAGTCAGTTCTTAGAACATATGTAGAAAGCAACTAGATCCTTTTGCCAGAGTATCACAGGAACGGCCTCTAGCCAGGTTGGTGATATTGTTTCTCCCAAAACCTCTTGAGCTCAGCCTCTACTCTTCCCATTCCCCTCAGTACGACTTCCTTCCATGCTCCTCCCAGAAGAGCCCTTCGAGATCTATTTACAGCATTCATCTGCTTTCCTAACCCAAAGTTCCAAAGTCGTTCACATTTCTCCTAAAAAACCAACGTGGTCACAGTCTCCATAGCAACCACCCACTCTCGGGTATCAAGTCTCTGTATCGTTATTCTTTCTGTTGATGTAATAAAAACACCACGACTAGAAGCAACTGTTAGGAGAAAGAGATTATTTTGGCTTACAGTTCCAGGGCAGACAGTTCCAGGGCAGACAGGCATCCGTCAGGCAGGAAGGCACAGCAGCCAGAGGCAGGAGTGGCAGCAGGAAGTGTTGAACTCTGCTCGTCAAAGGCTAGTATGTGTCAGAGAGGATGAGCCAGAAGGACAGCGAGACTCTACACTCTGCCTACGGAGATGAACTTCCTACAGCAAAACTGCACAGCCTCAAGTTCGCCAAACAATGTCACGAATTGGTCCCCAAAACCAGAAAGAGTTTTCATTCAAACCACAGCAGACTCGTGGTGGGAGGGTCTCACTCCATATCAGCCCTGGCTAGCAGTGACTCCTGGCAGCGCTGGACAGTGCTGAGCAGTCTGTTAGGCTTCCTCACTCTGAGTTGGGCTCTGAGTAGATGAGCAGAGGCAGCTTCTCCTGCTCACATACAAGGAAGACCCTCACTGCACTCACAAAGTTTCAGGCTGTCTCCGTGTGGCCTAGTCCCCGCTCCAACTTCAGCACTGATTTTTCTGGGGGACGCGCCTTTTCTTCTCTTGGCCACTGACTGTTCCTTCATACACAAGGGTTCTTCCTCCCAGCCATCCACCTGACCATGCCTATGGCTGCTCAGTCCTTCAGGCAACCTCCCTCTAGAATCTATACCGATTCTAAATCTTCCCAACACAAGCACCATTTGCAGGCCCATGCAGGCCACAGGGAAGGCTGGAAGATTTCAAAAGGACTGCCAACCACTTGTGAGATTTTGTCCACAGCATAAAGGACTTCCAAAAAAAGTGACCAAGCAGATTGGGGCAAAATTCAGGTCTTGGTTTGTTGGCTTCCTGACTCCATCTCTGCTATCAGTCCTCCCATCCAAAGCACAATGATTGAGCACTTGCTGTATACCATACACTGCTAGGCACTAGGAATAACAAGGCAAACAAAATTTGACCCACGTGATTGGGGAATTTAAGAAATCCCATGACAAGAGAGTCAGTCACTTGTCATTCACCAAGCCTACTTTGACCAGGTCAAAGGACCAGCCCAGACCTCCAAACCTGTTTCACTCCCCACAGCCTGGCCCCTACGGTAGGGATGAGGCCCGGTAGTAGGGCAGGCCACCCACCTTTTCCTGGAGGGACCTATAGGCATGAGCTCATGTCTGGAGGCCCTGCAGTTCTCAGAACAAGCTCTGCACACAAGGCTTCTTGTGATTCAGAGATGTGGTGGGGGCTGCGGGGCCCCAAAGCTCTGGGCGCTCTGGGCTGTCAGCAGACACTCCCATGGACGAGGGTGCTGGGCTTTGATATGGCATTAATACACTAATATCTTAATCCCACCACCACCCGCCAGCTGCCTGGCCACACAGCGGGACCCTGGGGACAGAATTTCCAAATTACATTATTGAATGTTTACCTAGTGAGCAATCCAAAGAGTGTTTAACACCAGCTGAGGGCAGTGCGTGTGCACAGGACAGCCCCACACCACAGCCTAGAGCACACCACCCACACTTGAACCCTCCCCTTATGAGAGGGTTGGGCATATAGCATGTCCCTTGGAAACACATGTGCCCACACACAGGAACTTCACACCATCCGTATTCACAGCATGTGTGCCCACCAAGTCACATTTTCATGCAGTCTCATGTGCTACCACATCAGGTACCTTCCTTCTCTCACCCCTCTCAGTCAGAGGG
Organism: Rattus rattus; assembly: GCF_011064425.1. Classification (NCBI taxonomy): domain Eukaryota; kingdom Metazoa; phylum Chordata; class Mammalia; order Rodentia; family Muridae; genus Rattus; species Rattus rattus. Next base: position 41,840,763 of record NC_046154.1, on the reverse strand, counting down.
AACTCCTGGCTAATCTGGGAAAGGCTGCTGGCGGAATGTTGTCCCTGAGCATGCCTTAGACAGCCACTGTTTCGGGGTCTTGGCAGTAAGAATCTAGCCTCATCGGGCTCCCTGGCTCCCACTGCCAAATTCGAAACTACCCCAAACTCTCTCTGATGGTACTGCTCATGTGCTGTAGAGACAAACCACAACCTGAGCTGGTTGCTGCTCTCCCTGTCCCTGTTGCCTCTGGCAAACATTCACTCCTTTTTATAGACCGACAGGGTGACAGAAACATCCATTTCATCTTGCATCCTTGAATCGCAACTGCGCTGTCTTCATAGGAAGCTCTTTCCACTCCATCTTCAAGAAAACCATCCTGCTCCAGGGTTCTCTGCACTGGCCCTGACGTAGGGCACCCAGAAGGTCCTACCTCAACATGAGGGTTGGAAGTGATCCTATCTTATGGCGTTATAATGAGTTCTGAACATCCATTCATTCACAAGCTGGCCCTCAGTAAAGCATCTCTTGTATACATCACTAGATGACCATGACGATGATGGCAAGGACAATGACCATGCTTCCTGGCCCCCTCTGTCCCATCTCTCTTCTGTTCTATGAGCAACAAGAGGTATAATTACCATTGCCCAGCAGCCAACAATGAGACTCAAGGCCGCTTGGGAAAGCCTCTAAAAAAATCCCTCTGCCAGCTTGCACTTTCATAAATAGACTTTTCTAGACATCCTCCCTTGAAAGGGAAGTCTGAAAGTTCACTGAACTAAGTAAGAGTGTCCCCACTTAGATCTACATACTTCTGGCTCTGCCACAACACCCTGTGGCTTTGAGTAAGTCTATTCTTCTATCTGGGAATGTTTATCAAGTAAAGATGTCGGTTAGCAAGACCCTAGAATCCCAACAGCTCTAGGGTGCATCAGCAGCAAGGGAGAAAGCAGAGAGATGTGGGGAGACATGGCGTTGCAATGACGGGACCAGCAGAAAGAGACAAGGGGCTAGGTACCATGTGGACGGGTCAGACTGCAGGCTTAGGGAAGTAGAGTTGGCTCCAAGAGTGCCACCAACAGATAAGGCCAGACCAGTGAGCCGTTCTCTCAGGCTCGTGGGCCTGGGTGAACGGAGGTTTTTAACTTGTAGACCAGAAGACTCTCAGATTTCTGATGATCAGATTCACCGGCAGCCATGTCAAAAGTCCAGATTCCCACCCACTCTGCAGCACGGCTCAGCGGAACTTCTTTTCCAACATTGTTGTTTTTAATATGTTTGATATTATAATTGAAGATAATTTTATCATATATTAGGAGTAGTTTTCCCTCACCCAGTTCCTCCAAGATCCTCTCCACTTCCTCCACCTCTCTAACTTCACATCTTCTCCCACCCCTTCTCTCTTTCTCTTTAGAAAAAGGAATGGGAATAGAATAATAAAAGAAAACAGAAGAAACACACAGACACAAAAACCAAACTCTTAAAAACACAAAACTGGAAGCCATAACATATACAAGCAAAAGACCAGTAAGACAAAAGAAAAAAAGAAAGAAAAGAAAAAATGAAAATGCCTATACAAAGCAACATGAGACAAAAGGTCTACAAAATACCATTGAGTAAGTTTTGTGTCAGCCATCTACTGCTGGTCACAGAGCCCATCCTTATGACGCCCAGTGAGATTTCATTGGAGAAAACTAAATGTTTTTGCAAGCTTATGGAACGGGGAGGTTCTTGGCCAGGTTCTGGAGGATACATCTTTTTATCAAATGCTCCAGGTGCTCTTTAAAATGAGGTGAGCTTCGGAAGTACTGCCAGACGAGACCAAAATTGTTGACAGGATTGTGCGTGGAAGAGGCATTCTTGTGAGCTGCTGGGCAGGGGCTGTAATAAAGGGCAAAGGCCCTGCTGCAGGTTTCCAGGGTCCTCCCTCCTTCTGTCCTTACCCCGAGACCTTGGACACAGCATATGACCTTTATTTCCCCACTTGTAAAATAGGGACCATCAATTGCCTGCTTAAACATTGCTCCTGTGAATCAAACCACGATGGAATGGTTTCACATGCCTAAGAACAGTGAGTGAGAACATTACAAGGAACAGAAATGGATGTGCTCCCTCTGAGGTAGCTGCAGAGAAAGCTACCTGAGAGGTGAGACAGGCCAGAAGTAATGTGAAGAAGGCAATCAGCCAGGAGAGGGGCTCCATGGTTACCTTCTGGGTATCCAAGGTGACCCACTTTTCCATCCACTCCACCAATATTCACTGCATACTTCTCCCACACCAGCGCTACAGGCCGGGTACACAACAGGAGCCCAGTTTCCTCGGGCACCATGCTTTTCTTAGCAGATTTTGCATTCTAGAGAGAAAGGTTTTGTAAATGACCAAGTAACTAAAATGATTCTGAGTCTTAACAGGTGATAGAGCAGAAACCATCAAGGGAACAAATGGAGAGCGAAAGAAGACCTCTCAGGAGATGCCATTGCTCTTGGGTAGGACGAGGAGAGGACATGGGCAAAGAAAAATCACCTGGCATACTCCAGGAGCTGCAGAGAGGCGTCTAGCTGGTTCGTGGGGAGCAAGGGGCACAGTGGCAAGATGAAGGTATAGGGGTCAGCGGAGGCCTTGATCAGAAATCTGAATTTTATTCAAGTGCAGTGAAGAGGTTTGAGGCTAAGGAGGGATGTGGTTTGATTTATATTTTAAGAAATCCCTCTAACAGCTGTGCAGAGATGGATGGTAGGGGTGAGCAGAAGGGGAAGACCTACTAGAAGGCTCTTAATCCAAGAAGTGGGATGGGGAGAGGAGGGAGGCAGGTGAGGTGGGCAGAGTCAAGAGCTCTTCTAAGGCAAGCCCAGTGGTCTCAGACAGGTGTGCTGTGGAGAAGAGGAGAGCACAGGGACGTGGGGTGAGGCCTGAGGAGGCAGTAGAGAGAGAGAGGCTCGTTGCGACGTGAGAGTTCCCAGAACCAGGAGTGACTTACACAAGCTTAATGCTAGTCACCCAACACAGATACCTCTCCTCCCACGGGCCAACAGCGCACCTCCAGGAAGCTAAGGATATTCTTCACATGCTGCCTCGTTCCACAAAACTCTCCCAGGGCATTTGCACGCAGTCAGTGTTTAAGAACATGGAATCTGAAGTCAAACTGCCTGGGCTCAAACTCAGTAGCCTGCTTTCTAGCTGCGTGTTCCTAAGCTATTTACCCCATAAGCCTGGCATGAGAGCAGAATGCCCTTCCGAGGACGGATGCCATGCTGTGCTAATCGAGTTCCCAGACTAGTACCTGTCATGAAGGAAGTACTAAGAAAAGTGGGCACTGCCCACTCTGTCTGTGGCTACAGCTGCCTCCCCAGTGTCATCACCTTTGCCTTCCAGAACTTTCTCCTTCACTTAGTAACCACATGGCTGTCAATCAGCTACCACACAGAGGCCAAATTATCTCTTTCCTGATAGGGCCCTCCTTGTCCAAATGGTTCTACTCAGAGAGGACAGGGGACTAATCTGCCCTGGGTAGAATCCACAGGACTGGTCTCAGAACCAAGAGACCCCCGGGATCCATGGTAGCTGAGGCCAGGCTCTCTTGCTGGGATTGATCCCCAATGCAGGACCGAGCTTGATTATAATTACATTTGAACATAACGTATTAAAGGATTGGATCCCAGCCAGTGGTACCACTTGACTTCAGGAGGTGGGGCTCACTGGAAGAAGCAGGTCCCTTGGAATGTGTCCGTGGGGTATTTTGTCCTGGGTCCTGTCTCTGCTCTCTGCCTACCATGTAGCCAGGAGCCTGTGTGTTCCTATTCTCAAAGCAGCCATGCTGCCTGCTTTGCCAGGGCCCAGATCAATAGAAGCAACAACTCTGGGCCAGAACCAATGAAACCCTGAGCTAACATCAATCTTCTGTCATCGAGTTCTTTATGTCAGTTCTTAAATCACAGCAAGTCAAGAGACAAGTACCGCTGTCCTTGTAGAATGGCACTGATGACCAAAGTATGGCCATCTTTGGTCAGGCCTCTGTAAGACCCTGTTAGTTCATCTCCATGGACTGGCAGCTCAAGTGACTAGTGGTAAGGACGTGGGATGTGTGGAGGTGCTCACAGTCCTTACAGGTGGCTGCAGAGCCCTAGACCAGGTGTCCCCGTGGCTGCTCAAAGCCCTCCTCCCACCTCACAGTGTTCTCCCCTTGCCCAACCCGCCTGTGCTGTTCTCGCTCCTTCCTGTTCCAGATTCATGTCAGCTTGCCCCTCTCCTTTCCACAGTGGTGGCCTTCACTTCTTGAGTTTGCCAGGCACAGACAAGTCATTACTCTCAGAAGACAAACTCAAGAAAAAATAGAAAAAGAGAATCATTTTCCCTAACCCCTACCAGACAATCTCAGAACCTATTTCCAAACACACACACACAGGCTCATAAGTGACCTAAGTTCTGGTTGTTCTACAAGCATCGTATCCCTAGTCAGTGTGAGCAAATAGGACGCTAATGGTCCTTCAGGAGGCTGAGTCCCAGTACATAGGACAGAGACCACCAGGACTCACTGCCTTCTCCCTGCTGGAACTCCAGGCTTCTGAAGATAAAGGCCAGCAGGGTAGAGTCCTCCTCAGCACGTCTGTGGCTCTCTGTCACCAATGAATGAAAGTTGCACTAGATGATCTTTAAGGTCTTGTCCTACTCCAGAAGACAGGATGCTTATAACAGGAAGCAGCATAAGGGTAATAATGAATTACCTTCTAGGTAGGCACTGGACGGACTGTGGAACACAGAACACTGGATGTGATCCTTGGTCACATAATGCAGCTATTGGTCTACGTAAGACCCCTCAGGCAGAATAACAGCTAATTCCATTGCACTTGCTAAAGCCCTCCCAGCACCCTCCACCCACTTCCCACAGTGCAGTTTATGCTCCTGGTGGTATTTGCATGCAAGCCCCTCTCTGGACTGTAACACACCGGCTCCCACTTTCTGCTCTCGGGAGCCCTTGCTCCCTTTTCAGGCTCTAGTCTGGCACCTCTACCCTCCCCAGCCTGCTGGCCTATTTGCAGGTGGCTCTCCCCTTCTCAGCCTGTGCCCTCCACTGCTTGCTCCTCCTCAGCTTCTCAGGGTAAAAAGTGAAGGTGGAGTCAAATTCTCAAGAGTTCTAGTTTGTCCTAACAAAAAGTGCTCTCTCCTTGAGCCAAGTAGGCATACTGGTTGACAAGGAGAGGGAGATAACCTCACTCCATGGTGGGGAGGTAGGAACTGGGGAAGTTAGGCCAATGGCCCATCTGCACACGAGGGCAAAGGGCAACGTATAAAAGAGAAAGAATGCTTTAAAATAATACTGCCATCTAAAAATAGTGCTCAGCCTGGCCTGGCTGACGCGGAGGGGTCACGTTTTATGGCTGCCCCCATCTGCTTTTCTGGGACGGTGCGGCTCAGCCTGCTCTGGTTATAGATTTTCCATGAGCTCGGCTCGGATTTCCCTGTCCCACTGCTCAGCCCACGGGTCAGTGGCTAATTTTCCAACGTTTATCTTTCCCCTTTACAATTTCCCCATGTAAACGGCCAATGGCTTCAGTCCCCTGGATTTCTAACTTGGGGCTGGAATTTGGGACAACTCGGCAAGCAGACCTCCCAGGCTTCTTAGGAACCCTGGAGCCATTTGGAAGGACTAGACCCAGCGAGGCTGGAAGCAAACTGAGCAGTTCCGGGAGCTCTAAGAGAACCTGACAGCTTACGTTTGTTTCAGCGGCCCTGCTACTTCAGAGCCTGCATAGCCAGTCCATCTTTCAGTCTCTCTTACAGTCCAAATCTATCTTGGCTTTATAGCTTCCAACCTGGGAAACAGTAGAGTTGGCCTTCTTGATGCTCTCACTGCACTTCCTCTTCTGGAAGAGGCTGGCGTGACATCACCGTTCTTGCTGTGAGTGGTCAGTGAGAAATAGCAGGACTTAGCTGTGACTTGGAGTCCCCGGTGGAGACACTGGCTCCGCAGCAAGGATGGGAGGGGCTTGGGGCCCAGGTGTGCGTGTGTATGAGGGTGGAGGTCGGTTTCTATCCACGTGGACCAGTCCACGAGTGCACCCTGGTCCACACTGGGCTCAACATTTTCTCACATTTATTCTTGACTGCTTCCCATGTGATAAGTTTCACCTTCCCAAAGCCTATCCCAGGGTCTGCCCTCAAAAGCAGGACAATAGAAATTCTAGACGTGTTTCTCTAGAAAGTTCATTCACATCTCCAGGGACGAAGTCAAAAGAAGGAAGAAAGGAAAACCTCACACTGGAGGTTTGGCACTCCTGTGTGAAAGATGAGCCGGACAGTTATTCTCTAAGCAGCTTGATCCCTAGGGAAAAGAGGCTTTGCACTACTCTGGACCACCTCCTTCCAAGTAATCAGATGAGCACCCTGTCCTCCATCGAAGGAGCCACTAGAAGGGGGTACACTGCTGGGAGACCCTAGGACCAGAGTCTCTCCAGGAGGAGACTTATGGACATTTGTGTCTCCAATGAGTATGGCCTGCCAAAATCGTGGAAGAAAAAGATTTTGGACCAAACCGTCAAACGATCTGAATTATCTTGTTCCTTCCCCCAAGACATCCCAAAAGAACACTTGCACTAGGTCCAAAATCAGCTCCCGGCCTGTAGTTAATTTCCCTGTTGCTGTGATAAAAAATATACTAATAAAGCAAATTAAGGAAGGAAGGAATCATTTTGACTCACAGTTTGCGGTTATAGTCCATCATTGCAGGGAAGCCATGGTAACAAGAGTGTCAGGTCACCGATCGCATTGCGTTTGAAGTCAGGAAGCAGAGCACAATGAATGCTTCTACTTAGCTGTTTTCCTTCCTTATTAAACAACTGATGACCCCAGTGGGTGCAGTGGTGCCACCCACCTCCAGGGTGGTTTTCACCTCAATTAACCTAATCTAGAGAATCACAGACATGCCCGAGGGTGACCTAATCTAGATACTCTTTCATGGGTACACCCAGGGGCTTGTCTCCTGTATGATTCTAGAACCTATTAAGTTGATAATCAAGATTCACCATCACATAATCTCATTCTGTGATGATCATTTGCTCTGTAATAGTCTCCTCCTAGTATTAAAACATTCCAGCCTACAGAAAAGCTCCTTAAGGAAGTTAAAGAACTAAAGATAGCTTCAGGAAGTCCCTAAAACCAACCAAATTTACTAGGTCCCTATCTGCCGGAGTAAGCAATATAATCTGAGAGTTCTTCTCAGAAGAGCAGACCCAAGCTGCAAAGACTCTGACACCAGACCAGCCGCTTGGGCAAAGGAGAAACCCCTGAGCTTCCTGGAAGAGGTTTAGAACAGAGACATTTGGAAAGGATACTCTCTGACCTATTGAACTGTCTCAAAGCTGTGCAGTGTGCTCCACATTTCCTCGATTTTTGTGAGCTGTCACCTATACTGGGATGGGACTTAGTAATGAAGCTGTCTTTTACCATTTTTACAACTGTAAATAACCCCAATAAAACCCATTGTTTTTCTGAGTGGTGGTGGTGCTGGAACTCGCTCCATAGGAAAACAAAAACAAAAAACAAAAACAAGCAAATAAAAAAATCTCATTGGTTCACCAAGTTGGACTTCAGTGGTATCCATACTTTGGTCTGTTGTGGGCTAACTATCTGAGATGAGTAGATAAATGTGTGTGTTGCATCTCCCAGGAAAAGTTTTGTCACGCAACAGCATTGCTGTTCAATTGTGTGGAGGCTAACAGTCACTGAAGCTAAAAAGTAAAGAGAGAAGGGCTAAGATCAAGGCCAGTGTCCCTAGCGTCCTGCTACTTTCCCTGTGGTTGCCATAAAAAAATCTACCTGGACATGAACTGGACTTTAGAGTTTTGAAAAGACCTGTAAGGGACACATTGACTATTTACTTATTTTCATCTTGTACCCCACACTCCTTTAAATGTCCTCAGCTTGTCTTTGGCTCTCCATGTTCTTTCCATGTCATTGACTCTGAAGTCCAAAACCACAGACATCTTGTTGGTGTCCTCTATATCCCTCTCCAACTCTAGATTTAGCATGTGCATGCACACACACACACACACACACACACACACACACACACACACACACACTCCTTCTTTGTCTTCTGAATTCCAGTGGTGCTTTATCTTTCCTCCCTGTTTCTCAAGCCTCTCTTCTAATGTATTAAAAAGCACTGTTTGTAAAAACAAAACAAACAACAACAACAAAACTCACCTTAAACCTGACCACCCTCTCACCCTGCTGACATTTTAACTCAGACCATGCTGCCATCCTTCTCTGGGCCTCCGCCATCACTCCAGCAGAGTGTTCTGCATTTTTTCCAACCTCCACCTGCAACATTTTCCACTCAGTGGCTATTGCAAGCCTTACAGTACAGATCAGATCACTCCACACTGCCTGACACCTTCCACTGACTCCCTGCAATGAAAGAGAATCGAATCCCCTCGCTGGTCTTGAAGGCCTTGCTAGCCTAGTCACCAACTCAATGGAGCTCATGTCTCATCTGTGTCCTCCCCCCAACCCCCCACTAACCGCCCTCAGCTTCCTTCTAGATCTCAAACACATCAAGGCTGTCCCAGCCCCAGGTCCTTTTTGGTAGCTGTCCCCTCTGCTTGGACCATATCTCTGGAGACTATAATATGACCAGTGCTTTTAGCTTGGAAAAGACTCACTTTTCCTAACTCCATTGCCAAGATATTTACTGTCTCACCCATCAGAATCCTCCTACTGTCCGGGGCACAACGTCTACCTCTGGTAGGGATCACAGAGATGATACTTTTATCTACTCTGATGTTTTGTCCAAGTGTCCCAGCACTTTGAAATAAGGGCAGAAGTTGAGGGAACAAATGAGTAGATAGATGGATAGACAGAGAGATGGATGGATGGATGAACAGATGGATGGATCTGCTGTCAACATCTCAAGAACTAAATTCAGTCTTCTGAGACAACATCACACTGCCACCTCCCTGCCTACATTGTATACATATAATATATAAATATCTCTAAAGAATCAAGGGGGTAAGAGTCAGAAATATTTATTTTTTTATTAGTGAGACACCAGGAAGAACTCAATTTCCTCATTCAAACCTGGGAAGAATACTTGTCTCACTTAAATAGTGTGAGAATTTAATATCAGTCCCTGGTGGCCCAGAGCCTGTGGTTTGTTCACTGCGTGGCATCTGCCACTGTTCTTACTTGTTGCAGCTTCTTAGGTCCCTTGCCCGATGTTCAAAGGGGCCCTGTGACTGCCCTGTGGCTTGCTCTCCTCCCAATCCCTCACTTGACACTGTTGGTAACTGAAGTTCCACAGTGAGGACAGATGGCAATGGCACCCAGCTCTGCCACTTATGGCCTTCTCAGATGCTAAGCTTTTTCTCCTCAAACCCCAGCTTTATTCTGAAATAATTCCGATGAGGGCTTAACCTTGGGGCATCAAGAAGATTAGTGAGTCCCATAGGGGAAGTCTTGAGTACTGGGGCAAGTGCAGTGTCAGAGTCTGGTCAGTGAATAGGGTGACTACCTGTACACACACGTGCATGCACGCGCGCGCACACACACACACGCACACGCACACACACCTGCCCTAGCACATGCTCACTTTCAGGAGTACATGGGTCCACCTGCACACAACTCTGCCATTTTAGCTGGGCCTAGGGGCTAACGGTTTGCACTCCGGGGATGGAATCAATTAGAATTATTTTTTAAACCTCATCTGTTTTGATTTAGCAGGAAGCTTCTGCTCAATGAAATGCAGCATTAGTCAATGAAAAACCAAAGTCCCTGAATTTCAAGGCTCAGCTGTCAATGAAGGCTGAGAAGAGCCTCGCAGCCCAGCCCCTATTTATACAGGTCTCCACCCTTAACTGGCTTTGTTCCTAATGTGTTCTGAGAGAAGAGGGGTGTGTCCTCACTCAGGGGTCCCTGTCTACCAACTCTGAGCCAAGACCCCCTCATCACCATTCTTCCTGGACACCTGCTTCCTGGTGCCCATCCCCATTCAGGACCGATTTTGTCTCGTTTACATCTGTGGCTCCAATACCCAGCCCAAAACTTGGCACAGAAAAGGCATAAGATAAAAACATTTACAAGGGGAAAAATGTGTAATACATGGGATACATGAATAAATGATTTAGCTGCCGTAGTAAGTAATATTTCCTGCACCACTTAACATAGCCTCTGCGCCAAGTTAAGCACTTGGTGTATTGACTCTGCGTCTTCGGGATGATGCCATGCAGCAGGCTCTCTCACTCAGCCTCATTTCACACATGAGAAACATGGAAGAAAACCATTTTTGTGCTTTGACACATGAAGCAAATGCAGTAACTGGGATTTCAACCCCAGCACCAGGACCCTGGCGTTGTGCCAGTCATTCATCGATGGTAGGATGCCAACATCATGCCTGGCCCTGGGAAGAGCCCTAGAAACACCCTGATATATTAGCTCCACTTTTCCCAAGGAAACCATAGTTTAGGGAGAAGTAAGAGACATAGGCATGGATAAAGGGTGACAGGGCAGGGATGTGTGTGAGAAACGGCCATGGGGACGTAAGCACAGGTAACCCAGTGTGGTGAGATTCTGGGTGCTTCTTGAAGGACGTGGTCTTTTTACTTCACTGTCCAGGCAGGAGCAGGAGAGAAGGCATCCCAGAGTTAAATGGGCGGGTGCATTCTCAGCATGATCGTCTTGGGAGAGGAAGAAGGATGGGCTATCATTAGGAACAGCAAGAGGAGAGACCCCAAGGCCATAGGCAGGTGTGGTCTACAGGGGAGCAGGCACATCACTGAAGAAATGTGAGACCCTTAGAAGGCAGGTGACAGGATATGCTCAGTGCATGAGACACTTTAGCTCCTAAAACTAAGCAGGCCCCAGTTGTTCCAGGCAAAGCTTGGAGGAGAGGAACGTATGACTCCATAACATTTTGACTTTATTAACTAATTTGGGAATTAATTTAACACCTGTGCGTCCAATGAGGTTTCTATTCTTTTGGTTAAGTCTTTAGGTCCTCCTGTAGAAGTTTTCAATCTTTCCTTATTAAGTTCTTATGCTTTGGGGTAGGGGCAGTGTTGGGGGCATTGCCCCCTCAGCCTTACAGAGAGGATACACCCTCAGACTCTTGGGTCGTTTTTTAATCATTGTCACATGAAGCGTGGGTGGGTCTCTGCACAGCCTTAATCTGCATTTCTATGGTCTCAAGCAAGTGCATCCTTTTCTGGGGTGTTTGTACCTCTCCTTCGCTCATTTTCCTACTGGGTTCTTGCTCCTTTGTCTTGCTCATTCTAAAACCACCTCATAAATCAGGAAAACGAGTCATTTGACAAAATTTGAGTGTGAGATTATCTCTTAGTTACTCTGTTTTGGTATAGAGCCTTCCTCACTGTAGCTTAATTTCTCTATTTTTCCCCTCTGATGTCCTCTCTTCTCGAGTCACGTCTTAAAAGAGCATCCCTACTCGGAGCATGTTTTCTTCTGTCGCATTTGTGACATAGTTTTTGCTTTTCGGCCTTCCATCCATTTGGAATTTGTCCTGGTAGACAATAGTAAGTTTGATGCTAACTTTATCTTTTTTCCACATGGCCCACCAGTGACCTCAACCACATTTACTGAACCGTTAATCATTTCTCTCACTGAATTTTAGAGGCCACTCTTTTGCGCGCTAATCTCCCACGTGTGCATTTATCCCCCACTTCTGGACTTTCTATTGCGGTTGATCAGCCAGTGTCACTCTCACAGATCAATTCCTCATGGCTTCAGTTATTGAAAATTTAATATGTCTTACTATCTGCTTGAGTGGACCCACTGATACTACTCTTCGGAGTTTTTCCAAATGTTTTTATTTCTTTATTTTTTTCACATGAACTTTAGAATTCAGCTTGTCTGGCTTTAAAAAAAAATCTGTTGGTATTTTATTGGGATCACATTAAATTTAGAAATGTACTTAGGGAGAATTGACAGCTTTATGACGTTGAGTCTTCCTGGCCAAAAACATGGTCTTTCTATTTCTCCAGGTTTTCCTTTGTGTCTGTGAGGAGGGTTTCAGCATTTTCTTTGCGTAGGCCTTACTCCAACGTGTAACTTCGCCTTCAACTGCTCTGTCGCTCCAGATCGCCATTGCTCCTGTAAACAAAATGGTTTTCTCATTATATCTTTCAAAGTGGCGATATTTATACATGAGATTAATATTTCTTATTAATTTAGTCATCCCACTAAAATGAGCTTATGCTTGCTAATTATTTTGCTGTAGGTTCTTAAGGTTTCATATTTTAAATACGAATGTGTGTGCACGCATGGTGTGAGCTGGTGTGTGTGTGCCGATGTGTGTGTTTTAATGTGTGTGTTTTGATGTGTGTGTTTTGATGTGTGTCAATGTGTGTGTGTGTGTGTGTGTGTGTGTGTGTGTGTGTGTGTGTGTGTGTGTGCTGATGTGTGTGCAGGGGTGGTGGGGGTGTGCATGCCTAGGCAGGAACCAGAAGAGGACATATTGTCATTGGGGGGGAGGTCTTCCTCTATTACTCTTCAACTTACTTTTTTATTTCATATTTGTGTGTGTGTGTGTGTGTGTGTGTGTGTGTGTGTACACAAATGTGCACATATACGCAGTTGCCCAGAAGGCCAAAAGAGGATGTCAGATCCCCTAGAGTTACAAGTGGTTATGAGCCACCAGACATAGGTGTTGGGAAGTGAACTGAGGTCTTCTGCAAGATCAGCAAGTGCTCCGAACAGTCAGGCCATCCCTCAAGCCCCCCGCCATTTACTATTTGTTTGTTTATTTATTGAAACATTGTCTTCCACTGAACCTAAAGTCCATCAGTTTAGCTAGAGTAACTGGGCAGTGAGCCCAGATCCCAATGCTATGGTACAGGCACATGGCTTACTTTTTACGTTGGTTCTTAGTATTGAAGCGCGGGTCCTCCTGTTGCAGACAGACCTCTTACTCAGAGTCCTTCCCACATTCTTCAGCTTTTCCAGGAACACACTCGCCTGCGAGCTTCGCCTCTTCCCTCCCAGTTTGCATTCCTCTGATAGTTTTCTTTGTCTACTTGCACATTTTATCAGTGTGAGTGCAGCCCAGCAACTCACAGTTCTCTGATGAAATTCTACACCCACTGAGCACAAAACAGAGGGACACCCAAGCACACTTGACTACAGACACCATCTAAGTCTTAGAAAGCCTGGTCTCTATCTACTCACGCAGCCACTGACAGCAGCCTGGCCCTGGGAACCCGCCAGGCTCTGATGAGCCATGCTCAGTAGATTCATTACCAAGATGCTCTTCATTTCAACTTAGCAGTTTGCCTTCCATTATCATTGCTGCTGCTGTTTGTTTTAATTTTCAGGCAGAAGCCCTCTTTGTTTTCTGCTCTAAGTGCTATTTTCTAAGTTTGTAATCAGAGAACATAATTCATACTATTTCTTATGTTTTTGATATAGCCAGTTTTTCTACGTAGTCTTAAATGAATGTTTTAATTTAGTTTAGTGTGGTGTGTGTGTGTGTGTGTGTGTGTGTGTGTGTGTGTGTGTGTGTGTGTACACTCATACTCTGGTGTGCCTGTGGATGTCATAGGACAATTTTCAGGAGGTGGTTTTCTCCTTCCACTGTGAGCTGTGGTGATCAAACTCACACCCTGAAGCTTGTGTGACAAGTGATTTTGCCCCTGAGCCATCTTGCTCAAGAAGAGTGTTCCACGAACACTCTTTTTACAGGTAGCTGCTTTTAAAGGTGGATTGTCCTCTTTTGAACATAGGATTTCAAAGTTATATTTAGGCTTTCCTACCTATATTGATTCTCTCTTGCCCATTTGTCTTCTAGTACATTAGTTCTATTATTAATTATTATGAGTACTGGTTTATTTGCAACTCATTTCCCCTGTATCTCTAACGGTTTCAGTTTTGTGGAGGCCAATACTGTGTTGTTTTGTGCATAAATGCCCATGACTGATATAGGCAGTGACCCCTGCTGCCTGCTATTCACAATCCTGTGTGACTCCTTCCACATCTACCTGCATGACCCCTAGAACAGAGCTGCAACGTTGGCTATGTCACTTTCAAGATCAGGTGACATGAGACACCACAGCCTTCACCATGAGCTCCTTCCCCACCACCACCTATTTTTCCTCCCACCAGATGAGTGAGCACAGAAGAAAATGTGCCAGTCTCGGTAAAATCTTAGCTTCCTGTAGCCCTAGGCCAGCAGCTTCCTTAAAACCCCTGAGCGAACAGCACCCCCAAAGCTGGGCTGCCTCCTGCAAGAGTCCTAATCCAGAACAAAGGTTCCTTGTCTGAAGCTGCTAAGTTGGAGGGCGATGTGATAGGCAGCCCGAGATAACTCATAAATATGTCCATTGCAGTTACAGCTTTCATTCCATGTGCCTGCCTCTGGCTCACCTGAGGCTTCTGAACAGAAGTCCTCCTTGTCGGCTAATGGCCTCTGCTCCCTCTGTGCCTGTGCTGGGACTGATGGACCCCTGCCAGAACCATATTTCAACCTGTGTGAGTGACTTTTCTGTAGTCTTGTCTCCGCTAGGCTGAGTTTTGTCCCATCACCCTTAATATACTGGCTTGGCCTTCTCACGCTTGCTGCTATGAACGATGTGCTTGACCTTGGTTGCCGCCTTGTCCCTCAGTCTTACAGTTATTTTCTGCTCTTTCGCCTTCTGCTTTGTCTTGTTAATTTTGTGAAGCTGTTGGATGTGGCAATTGCGGTTTTGTTTTGGTGTTCTGTTTATCATTAACTTTATGCAACTCTTGTTATTAGTCATTAGTCACTTCTAACAAGCAGCAGTAAAGCCATGTGAGCCTTCCTTTCTTCTACCCTCCATCTCTGGCATTTTTTTTTTTTTTTTGCTTACAACTCTCAGCTGTTAAAAAGCAACATCCAAGATGGAGAAGACAGAAAAAAATAGGCATTATATTTGTCTTAGTTAGGATTTCTATTGCTGTTATGAAATACCATGATTAAAAGCACTGGGGAAGAAAGGATTACTTTACCTCACAGATTATAGTCCATCTCTGAGAGAAGTCAGGGCAGGAACCTAGAAGCAGAAACCGATGCAGAGTCCATGCAGGAACACTGCTTATGGGGTTGCTACCCATGTCTTGCTCAACCTGCTTGCTTATATACTGAGAACCACCTGTCCAGGGGTAGCACCATCCAGCATAATGAGCTGGGACCTCCCACATCGATCATTCATCAAAAAAAAATATGCCATTGACTTGACTACAGGCCATTCTTATGGAGTCATCTTGTCAGTTATGATTCCCTCTTCCCAGATATGCCTAAGGTTGTGTAAAGTTGAAAAAAACCAACCAGCACATGATTAGTCGTGATTAGTCGGGGTTCTCCAGAGGAACAGAACTGATAGATCAAATGAATATCAGAAAGAGGATTTATTAAGTTGTCTTAAACCATATTGGCTGACTAGTAAGTACAAAAATGGTTATCTATGCCCTGGAGAGATGGGAAACCAAGTAGTTTGTTGAGCCTGCAAGTATGGAGGCCTCTGCGGAACAGAATCTGGAACAGAAAACCTAGAATATTCCAGGGAAGCCACTGGCATTCAGTTCACATTGGGAGGCTGAAGAAGCTGTGTTCTATTATCAGTGAAGGATGACTTCGTTGGCAGTAGAGAAGATGTATTCGCTAGCAGAGAGTAAAGGTAGTCAGGCAAAAGCAACCCTGCTTTTTCCTCATACCTCTTTGTGTCTCGATCTCTGCAGGAAAGTGCTGCAAAATCTGGCAAAGAATCTCCTCTTTCGGCTAACCCTTCCATGAAACACTCTCACACACCCAACAGAAGTATGCATCAGATCCTACCAAGTTGACAACCAAAATGAACCAACATGGGCATACACTTCAATTACTTTGTCAGCTTTAAAATAAGTGCTTTATTTTCAGCTAACTTGATACAAATGGTAAATGTTTCAACCCTCACAGTTTATGTAAGTTATATCAATTCTATAATTTAGATCATTTATTTATTTATTGTTCTTGAATATAATCATGCTGATTTTAGACTTGTGGTACTTTTGCCTCCATTGGAAAACCAATTAGTCATTGATGTATATAGACCAAGACTCACTCACACATGTTTATCAGTGCTTGCCTATATAACTGAATAGTGGATAGTTTGACTGGGTATAAAAACTCTCCGTTCTAGACCTTTCTGTGAGGAACTTATAAAACTACAATGATGTTGAAAGGGTTTTTTTTTTAAATAAATCCAAGTCTATACTTTCTTTTCCTCTAATACATGACCTAAAATTACTTGAGCTATCAAAAGATTCTTTTTTAATCTTTAAATTAATATGTAGAATCAAGACATTATTTCCTAAAGTCTTCATGAATTTAGCCCTTCAATATTTACTGTATACTGTTGTTTAGTTCACTTATTTGGGGACTCCAGAAGAACACAGAATAGATCTTCATTGTCTCTTTTCTATATTAATTTTTCCCTCAAATATTGCTCTAACTTATCTTTCTATTTCATTTTTTCAAGCATGTCTAGTTTTATTCTTTAGGTCACTTGCTGGGTTCCCTTCAATGTTCTCTCTCTCTCTCTCTCTCTCTCTCTCTCTCTCTCTCTCTCTCTCTTGTATTTTCTAATCCGTCTTCACCTCTGGGTAATTTCTTTTTCTAACTCTTTTGGGTCTGCAAAATTCTTGTGTATCAATTCTTACAATTCCTGGGACCTTTGCATTTTATTCACTACATTAAAAAGACAATGACTTCAGGAAAAGTATAATTTGTGATTAAATATATGGTCTTAGTTTTCATCTGCTATGTGGAAGCTTTCCTCTGAGGGGGGAATTTTTGAGGAGTGGTGAACACGTGAATATATTCTTTCTTCTTCCCTCTCTTTGCATACAAGCCTAGCTTTGTGTTGCTGTGTTTCTTACGTCTTTGGAGCTCTTTGAGCCTAAATGAAAGCATTACAGATCCTTTCCAGCAATGAATGAGTTGGGCTCTGATTTCCTGAACTTTAAATTAATAGATAGAAGGATTCTCTGGCTAGGAAAATATGGAGTACAGACTTTACTGTTTCTAGGCAAAGTCTCTTCTCTGCTGCCATAAAAGCAAATAAGTTTGTCCTTAGGAATCTTTCATAAATCTGTGTCCTCCACTTTTCTCAATCAGATCTAGTCCAAGAGGCTCCTTTCTTTAGCCCATTTAACTCTAGTTACTGTGTCAGTTTTGGAAATGGGAGGTGGAGTTTTTACATTTCTGTACATGCTTTTCACACCCTTTTACCTTTAGAAAGAATATTTGCTAGGTTATCTCATCAAAGAAAGTTGACTCTTGGGTTCTTTGTTATAATTACCTTCTATTTACTTTCTTCCTATCTCAACTTCTTTGGACTATTCCTATACCTTAGCAGCATTAAATAACACCTATACTCCAGGTTTTTAAAAATATGTTTCTTTTTTTCTTTCTGTTTTCATCTTTCTTTGTTTTTTAATTTGCACTGTTATTGTTGCTGGGTTTTGATGATTTTAGGGGGAGGAAAAATATACTGATTCACAAAAATATAACTAATTAAAATATATACAGGGGCTGGGGATTTAGCTCAGCAGTAGAGCCCTTACCTAGGAAGCACAAGGCCCTGGGTTCAGTCCCCAGCTCCGAAAAAAAGAACCAAAAAAAAAAATATATATATATATATACAATACCATAATTACTAGATTTTTAAAGTAAATCTTATTTATGTTTTACCAGGACAAAAGTATCTTTTTGTTAAGTTTCTTCAAAGGTTTCTTAACTACTATTGAATCTTAATTATTCCATCTAAATTTTAGAATGTACACACACACACACACACACACACACACACACACGCACACACATACACACACACACACACACACACACACACACACACACACACATACACATACACGTGCACTGGAATTCAATTTTAATTCCAATAAATGTATCACTAATTTTAAGAAAACCCTAATGGGGTTTTCTTGTGGTGTTGACTTTCCCCACTTCTTCATTTATTTGGATCTTCTGTAACACACACACACACAAGAAAGAAAAAAAGAAAGAAAGAAAGAAAGAAAGAAAGAAAGAAAGAAAGAAAGAAAGACTTTTTTTATTTTTAAGTTTCTAATTCCTTAGATTTATTCCCATGCAACTTACGTCATCTGTTCATATTATAAATACTAATTTATTTTCAACATTGCTGTAGTCTGTAGATACACAATTGATTTCTAATGTATTTGTTTAATGTAATTATAAATCTATCTTTTTGTAACCCAGAAATCTTCTGGGCTTTTATTCATTTTGACAGCCTATCCGTAGATGCTCCCAGAGTCCACATAGACAGTTGCATCCTGTGATGATCAGTCAGCATTTCAATCATCGCTTTATGTCACCTTACTATACTGGATTGTTGGATTAAATCAGTGACAGCACACATCCTTGA
This sequence comes from Rattus rattus, assembly GCF_011064425.1. Taxonomy (NCBI): domain Eukaryota; kingdom Metazoa; phylum Chordata; class Mammalia; order Rodentia; family Muridae; genus Rattus; species Rattus rattus. The sequence goes on along the minus strand of NC_046154.1, from coordinate 41,822,374 downwards.
ATAAATCTTGATGTTAAAGAGAAAAATTAAACTAATCTCCAATCACATTCTGCACCTGCTGTTAAGTATGTGGTAGAGACCCTTTCTGGGATTAAGGAATTTTCCTTATGCTATCAGTGGGGCTGCTTTCTATTATTGCCATAAAATATCAACAAATGATCAACCTAAAATCAAAACAGAGAAGATTTATTTGGGCTCACAGATTTAGCTGTTATTGTCCATGATCGGCTGAGTTGTTGCTTTGGGGCTGGAATATGATAGTACAGAGAGGCAGGAGAGTATGGTGGAGCAATTCACTCAACTCATAACAATCGAATGGCAAAGAGAGGGACGCCCAGTATCCCAGTCAAGACCATGCTTCCAATGACCCATATGACTCCCACTAGACTCTACTTCCTAAAAGTTCCACCATTTCCACACGGTGTCACAGTGGGGTAACTGGATCCATAACCATGCAAAAACAAACAAAAACAAAAAAAAACCAATTACCATGTCATATAATGACATTCTACCAATTTTTTCTGAGCCTACTGAGATCATTTGAGGTTTCATTCTTTTTACTTATTAATATTGGGATGCAGTGAATATCTTTCAATATATTGTACCAACATTATGTTACTAGAATAAGAACAACTTATTTGAAAGCACTTTTACTAAACATGACTGAGTTTGACAATTTGGGAGTCACCCTCAATCTTATCTTCAGAATATTGTTTTCAAACTCTGAGTCTCTATATTTTATAGCCTCTTGTGTAGACATCATATAGCCAGAGTAGGAACAATGGCTACTTGTTGATTTCTACTGAAGAAACAAACTCTGCCGTTTAGTTGGAAGTTTTGTATCATTTACATTTACTGGGGTTCCTGGTATATTTAACTTTCTATCATATCACTTTCTGCTTTGTTTCCTTGCTTTTCCTCTGTTGCCTTTTTAAATTTCCTTTTTCTGACCTCTTTATAATTTATCCAAGACTTCTCTTTACCTCATTTTTTTCTGTTCCTTTGTTTTATTTATTTTTTAACTAGTTATTATTTTTGTGTGTATACTTATTAAAATACAAGTTTCAATTGTACTTCCCCTTCAAAGGCTTTAGCATACTTCAACTCAAATTACTCTTTTTCCATTTCATCTATTGCCCTCCCGTATTTCAACTCTACCTTTGTTTGTGCCCACCCCCATAGAGTCATCTCTCTTACTACCAAAGATGACTACTTAGTCACCATTGTTTCCATGTGTGTCCTTATTTGCTTGTCTTCACCCTTCCACACCCTTTTGACATCACGTTCTTTCTTTATGGGTTAAATATGTTTTCCTTAAATATGTTCTTGGGACATCCATGTAGAGAAAGCTTTCGGTATGAACTCTGTATCAGGTGCTATTGTTATTTCTCTTCAATGACTTGGACATTTTGGCCTCTCTATTTATCCCTTTGAGGAAATTGTTTCTTTTAAATTCTCTTTTCTCTTGATCTATTAACTGTTCCCCTTGGGTGCAATTGTCTGTCTTGGGTGAGACCTGGGGGATTTAGAGGAAGGGAGTGTTCAGGTTTGATATTCATAACCATTCATATGTTGTTATCACTGTCACTGATGCTGACTGTCTGACACACCAATAACAGGAGTAACATCCATCACATGAAGGCAAGGTGGGAGATGCAAGGCACGTGTTATCCACAACCCAGAAATCTCTGCTGTCTCCAGGACAGGCCTCATGCTCTAGGTCCCTTGGGTTATTTTTCCTGCAAAAGCTGGAACTTTCACAGCAGTTGTGCTATCATTTGAGGTTGGTTTATTACAGGAAAAGGTGGATCCGAAATAATATTGTTTGATGGCCTATTTTCCAACACTGCCTTTTATTATCACAAACCTCAGTCTGGAGCCATTTGTAAAATCATATACTTCTTGGGGTTTGCTTTATGTCTTAATCAGACCCAGTCCTAATACACGTCACAGCTCTCTACAAACAGGTGACAAACCCCAGGTGACAAACACACAGCTGCAATAGTTCTAAAGTCATCTAACACAGACTCCTAGATCCCACCCATATCCCCACAAACACAAAGACCAGACACACCCACATATGCTCTAAGAAGCCTATCTCACCTACAAGCACATAGCATGCCATATACACACAATCCCACACTCAAGCAAATTCTCACTGACCTAATTACCACATGCCATCACATACATTTGCCTCAGTGATGAAGTTCAGAGGGCAAAGCCAAGGGTCCTGAGTGCACAGACCTGTATCTGAACCCTGGAACTGCCTGGAAGCCCTGGGGGAGTATGAGGGGGCAGGATTTGCCTACTATTTTCAAATCACGTGGACACACGTTTCCTACTTTGCCTCTGAGGTCAGAAGCCTTCTACATTAAGTCTTGATATAGACATCTTTTTCATTAATTGATTTATTCACTTTACATCTTGTACCAGCCCACTCCAAGCCCCACCCTCACAAATCCCTTTCCATTACTCCTGTCCCTTCTCCTTAGAAAAGGGGGAGGCACCCCCTGGCAACCCATCCACCCTGAGACATCAAATTGCAGCAGGACTAAACTAATCCTCTCTTACTGAGGCCCCACCAGTCAGTCCAGCTAGGGGAAGAGGATCCACTGGTAGGCGACAGAGTCAGAGACAGCTCTATTCAAATTGTTAGGAGACCAGCATGAAGACCAAGCTGCACATCTACTACAAGTGTGTAGGGGCCTAGGTCCAGCCCACGCATACTCTTCGGTTGACAGTTCAGCTTCTATTGTGCCCCCATTGGCCCTGATTGGTTGCCTCTGTAGGTCTTCTTGTGGTGTCTCTGACCCCTCCAGCTCAATCCTATCCCCCATCTTCCACTTGACTCCCCAAGCTCTTCCTAATGTTTGTCTGTGGGTCTCTAACTCTACTTTCATCCACTGCAGGATGAAGCCCCTCAGAAGACAGTTATGCTAGGCTCCTGTCTACCAGCACAGCCAAGTATGATTGTCAAGGGTTAGCTTTCTCCAATGGGATGGGTCTTCAAGTAGAGCTATTTCCAATTTTTTGAGGAACTGCCAGATTGATTTCCAAGGTGCTTGTATCAGCTTGCAATCCCACCAGCAATGGAGGCGTGTTCCTCTTTCTCCACATTCTCACCAGCATCTGCTGTCACCTGAGTTTTTGATCTTAGCCATCCTGATGAGTGTACGGCGGAATCTCAGGGTCGTTTTGATTTGCACTTCCCTGATGACTAAAGATGTTGAACATTTCTTTACGTGTTTCTTGGCCATTTGTCAGTTGAGAATTGTCTGTTTAGCTCTGTACCCCGTATTTTGATTGGGTTATTTGGTTTTTTGGAGGTTAGCTTCTTGAATTCTTTATATATTTTGGATATTAGCCCTCTATAGGATGTGGAGTTGGTGAAGATTTCTTCCCAACCTGTGGGTTGCCAATCTGTCCTATTTATTGTGTCTTTTGCCTTACAGAAGCTTTTCAGTTTCGTGGGGTCCCATTTATCAATCATTGATCTTAGTGCCCGAGCTATTTGTGTTCTATTTGGGAATTGGCTTCCTGTGCCAATGTGTTCAAGGCAGTTACCCACTTTCTCTTCTCTTACATTTAGTGTATCCAGTTTTATATTGAGGTCTTTGATCCACTTGGACTTGAGTTTTCTGCAGGGTGATAAATATGGGACTATTTTCATTCTTCTACATGCAGACATCCAGTTAGACCAGCACCATTTGTTGGAGATGCTTTCTCTTTTCCGTTGTATGGTTTTTGGCTTCTTTGTCAGAAATCAAGTGTCTATAGGTGTGTAGGTCTATTTCTGTGTCATCTATTCTATTTCATTGATCAGTATATCTCTTTTTATGCCAATCCCATGTAGTTTTTATTACTATTACTCTGTAGTACAGCTTGAAGTCAGAGATGTTGATACATCCAGAAGTTGTTTTATTGTTACAAGGTTGTTTTAGCTATCTTGGAATTTTTGTTTTTCCATATGAAGTTGCAAGTTGTTCTCTTAAGGTCTGTAAAGAATTGTGTTGGAATTTCAATGGGAGGTTGCATTGGATCTGTTGATTGTTTTTGGTATGGCCATTTTCGCTATGTTAATCCTACCAATCCATGAGCATAGGGATCTTCTCATTTTCTGAGGTCTTCCTCAATTTCTTTCTTGTCATACAGGTCTTTCACTTGCTTGGTTGGAACTACAGCAAGATATTTTGTATTACTTGTTGGTGTTATTGTGGGTATTATTGTAAAGGGTATTGTTTTCCTAACTTTTTTCTCAGCCCATTTATCATTTGTATAAAGGAGAGCTACTGTTATTTTTGAGTTTGTATCCAGACACTTTCCTGAAGGTGTTTATCAGCCATAGGAGTTCTCTGATAGAATTTTTGGGGTCATTTATATATATTATCATATTATCTGCAAGTCACAATACTTTGACTTCTTCCTTTCCAATTTGTATTCCTTGATCTCCCTTAGTTGTTTTACTGCTCTAGCAAGAATTTCTAGTATTACATTGAATAGATGTGGAGAGAATGAGCAGCCTTGTCTTGTCCCTGATTTTAGTGGAATTGCTTTAAGCTTCTCTCCATTTAATTTGCTGTTGGCTATTGGCTTGCTGTATACTGCCTTTACTGTGTTTAGGTATGTGCCTTGAATCTCCGATCTCTTCAAGTGTTTTTAACATGTAGGGGTGTTGATGTTTTCCTACATCTAATGATATTATCATTTTTCTTTTTTCAGTTTGTTTAGTGGTGGATTACATTGATAGACTTTCCTATATTGAACCATCCTTGCATCCCTAGGGTGAAGGATATAGACATTTTTGGTTTTGGGTTTTAATAAAAAAAAAATAGAGTGCAGTTCCTTTTTCAAGTGCTAACTAAACAGATAATAATAATTATAATTACTACTATAACTGAATAATTTCATATAGTCACAGAATAAAGATGTTTCTAGGGAAGGAGGCCAAGGGAGAGATGCAGCTTCCCCGGGTCACCAGGATCTGGGTGGGTAAAGAGAACTCTGTTACATGTGAATATAGGATCCTGTGTGGTAAGGAGGCTGCATGAGGTAGCTCTCGGTGTCCTTATCTCAAACAACAGTGTAGGATTGTATGTGACATGTCAGAAGCTTGATGGGGACTGTACATACACACACACACACACACACACACACACACACACACACACACACACGGATGTAAATGTACACACACACACCACAACCACCAACAGCAAAAATAATGACTACCAGCCTCTTCTGTCTTTATAACACCTGGTTTTACTACTTCAAGTCCTCCTCACTGTCCAGGGGGACAGAAGCACCCTGCAAGGAGCACCATGTTCCTGGCCCTAGCCCCACATAGAACTGATGGTGGGACCAGACAGATGCCATCACCTCAAATTCAGCAATCATGGCCAAATCACACTCACAAAGAAAAAGTCAAGGCTGCTTAGTAGTGTGCTTCTAGAACTAAATCAGTGAAGCACAGGAAGCATTGCCGAAAGGCTGCATGGCTGGTCCTTAGTGGCACCCACCATGGCTGGTCCTCAATGGCACCCAACATGGCTGGCTCTCAGTGGCACCCAACATGGCTGGTCCTCAGTGGCACCCAACATGGCTGGTCCTCAGTGGCATCCAACACAAGGATACATTTTAGGATAGCTTTCAAGAGGCTTCCTGAAATGCTCTCACGCATACAGAACCCAGGAAGGACCTCAGAGAGGATGGTCCTTAGCCAGTCCTCCCAAACCAAGGCCCTGTCTCTTCTGTCCCTTTGCTCCAGGCAGGCTGCAGAAGCTCCTGTGCATCGTGGAGCCTTGTACACACCCGTCAAGTTCAGATTGATTTGACTCGAACCCAGACTTCCCAGTCTCTGTTACTAGGAAAGTGCACGCCTCCTGGAGCCCAGCCAACTGAGAGTACCAAATGACAACAATGACAATGCCAGCCCATTTCAGTGCCTCCAGCAGTGCCATCTGGTTTGTGGAACAGCAGCACCAGAGTTACCACCAGAGCAGGAGGAAAGGGCAACCAGGCAGTCGCCCTGACAAGTGCTCTAGGTGCACAAGCATTTGGATGCTGAAACTGGACTCTCTCCATTCTATCTTGTCTACGTCTTCCAAAAGCAGCTGAGGTTCAAGTGCTCGAGTGTTTACCCAAGAGGGTTTTAAAGCCAGGGTAAACCAAAATAAAGCTCAAACACGGGCTCCTGACTTTTCCCTCCCCATCCACGAGTGTGCTTCAGCCTAAAAGTGACCATATGGAAAGTGGCAGGCCTTCACGCCTTAGTGCCACTCAGTCACCTCAGTGTCTAGCCTGGGAGTTGGAGGTGAAACTGGAAGGTGAGTTGAACAGTAAGGAGGGCAGGAGGGAGGCTACTTGGGGAAGAACAGTGGTTCTTCCTCTGCCACCTCAACAAAATGTGCTCCCAGCTCAGCCCCCTGGCAGACCTTCTGACACCACCCAGCGACTGGTGCTGAAACTCACCTCCCATCTACCATCCAGCCCACGGCCAGACATTCTGCTGGACCTCTGTAATGATATGCTACCCCTGAAACACCGGGTACGGCCCTCTCCTGTCTGTCAGACTAAGAAAGTGTTGGACCAGGCCTCGTTTCATAAAGACATGCATAGGTGAGAAGTGAGAAGTTACTCTCATGATGGTAATGGAAAAATGGAAACTGTGTTTCAGCTTCTAGCAGGTACTTATCAGACAGGACAGATAAATCTGGCGGCCATCATGAAGGACCTCTATTGCTGATGTAGGAATTGGAGTTTATTCCAGGGGGTGGCCCTAAGAGAGCTAAAGAGGGCTGGGGTCCCACAGCCTCATACATAGGAAAGGGAACAGGCAGAAACCATATAACTCAAAGCTTACTTTGTATGGAGCCCTGTGGCTGTGGTTGTTGTTGACTGAGATCTGCCTCACTTAGAGCTGAGGCCCAGGGTGACTACAAAAAGACACAGTTATGAGGAAGAAAAGCAGAATTGGCAGGCACCAGGCCTGTCTGACTCTGAAACCTAAGCGCCGATACCTGCACTGCCCTTCCCTCCCCTGCTGAGTTATCACAGGGGTCAGCTGCTGCTGGGAGCCTGGCATCGGGACCATAGCAAGCAGTGGCTTTCTGCCTCCATCTGGAGCATGAAACCAGCACTGGGTCCTTGCCTATCCTGGGAGCATCACTTTGCATGAGAAAGAAGCAGGTGGAAGAGATACCCAGGAGGGTGGACAGGAGGCCAGAGCCGGCGTGGGGCATGTCACATATTCCCAGAGCCTTTGGCAAGCCTCCCATCTCTCTATGATGGACAGCAGAGCATCCCGCTCAGGGTAGGGTCAGTATCCAGTGCAGAAAAGCTCTAGGGTCTGTGGTCAAGAGAACCCAATGTCCCGTTATGGCAGGAGAACCACAGATCTCCACAATATCCTTGATTCCATACGAATCAAGAGATTAAAAAATAATTCAGAGAAAGAAAAAGAGAACGGAGGTGAGAGACGCGTGGAGGCGAGGACAGAGAGCTCCTACATGAGGCCAGGCCAAAGCATGGCGCTCCAGGGTACTGCGGGCTTCTCCTGATCCCAGCTCCGGCTCCAGGAACCAACCAGTGCAGCGCTCTTCGGTCCAGCACCAGCAGCAAACTGGAAACAGCTGCGGAGGTTTTGAGTTTCCGCCCGGCTTCCCCCTGGCCCCTGGCTCGGCCCACCGGAGCAGTTTCTCTTAATCCTGCTCTCTCTCGGGAAACTGCACCATGGAAATCCTCCCTGCTTCGGAGGTCAGCCCCAGGCTAGTGACCAAAGCTCCTCTCTCTTGCCACAGCCCGGGAGGCACTCAGGAGGAAACCTGCAACCTGACTGCTGGGTGGAATACACAGAACCAAGATCACAAGGGCCTCTCCTAACAGGTGCTCCCTGAACTTCGAAGGTTGTATTCTCCTTGGATCCAAAGCACTAGAAGACACTCTAAGGACTGGTGGGGGTGCCTCTTTCCCCTCCCACGGAGTGGGGTTGATTTAAAGCTAATCTACCCATTTCCTGGAAGGAACAAAGTGTTTGCTCAAGGTCACAGAGCAGCTGTCACAGAGTGGTCTCTGGGCCCAGTTTCTTACCCAGGTTTGGTTTAATTCAGTTTCCCCTCAAGCGCCAAACAGTCCAACTAGAGTTTAAGCTGCTGCCAGCTCTGAAGGCTCTCATTTGGCAAGGCTTCGGCCCCAGCCCTGGGGTCCTCTCTACAAGTGTGCAGATTAGGTGAGAGACAGCAGGCATGCCATGTAAAAGGCTGGTGGGGCAGTCCAGGAGGTATCACAGCCCTACCCTTCAGTGGACCTTCAGTGGAAGAGAGAGGGCCTTTGCAACACTGTGGTCTGACCCGGAGGAGGAGGGATTCCAAAGTTCAAAGCTGGCCCCTCATTGCTAGGCCTCAACCTCCCTGACTTGATGTCCCCAGCTCGGCAAAGGGGCAAGATGCTAGGCAGGCCGTTTACCAGAAAGCAGATCCCTTTTTCCAAAACTCCTAGTTCTACCAAGCTCCTAGGTGCACACCCAGCTGGACTTTCTTCTCTCTCTCTCTCTCTCTCACTCTCTCTCACACACTCTCTCTCTCTCTCTCACACACACACACACACACACACACACACACACACACACACACACACACACAGACACACACACACACACACACACACACACACAGACACACACACACACAGACACACACACACACACACACACACACACACAGACACACACACACACACACAGACACACACACACACACAGACACACAGACACACACACACACACACACACACACACACACACACACACTTGCATTTTCACAGTGCTTGTTACACATTATCACCCTTGTGAGCCTAAGGTTTCACACACTCTCCCCATATTGTGCTACACACAATTCTAAACGTGGCCTTCTGCTCTCACAGATCTCAAAGAGACCCAGATGACTTCACTCCCATCTCCCTATACAGGAAGCTTCCAGAACACCGAAGCCAGCATGGTGATAGTGGCCTTCACCTTCACAGCCCTTTTAGGGAGTCTTCCACGGGGATGCAGGGAGCAGACGTTGGCCTCAACTTCTCTCCTGGCAAATTAGGTATAGCCAGGTGCTTGCTGCTACCAACAGATTGGAGGTGGGCTGAGTCCTTTGGAACTGCAAAGGGTTGCACTATAAAGGAGGTGACTGTGCCTTTGATGGCACTTACTTGGTGGCATGTGTTCACTGAGCAAACTCTTCCTTGGCCCATCAGCCAGGGAGAAAACCCATCCTTGTATCTCAGGGCTTTAGAACCCTCATTCTCCCAGGCACATCTGTGACACAGCTCCATGGTCTCAGGAGATGAAAATGTCAAAGAGACCGGGCTACGCTGCGTCTTAGGCCTGCTTTGCTACCCGCTGTGGGGGTAGAAAGGACATAGCACAGGAGGTGAAGCAATAGGAACCACAAGATGCAAAAATCCTTTCTGTGAAGGCTAAGAGGCAGTCCAGCCACCTTCTCTGTCCCTTCATTTTTTGAGGTGGCACAGCAGAGCACCAAAGTCCCACCACAAGGTACAAGACAGTCTTGAGCTTCCAAAGCCTACAGCCAACGGTCTCTACTGCTCCCTCACAGACCCATTTTGGAAACCCTCATCCGAGTCTCCAAGGTCAGGGGTCAGGCTTGCCCTCACCAGGGTCTCCAACCCACACCCCGATGGCAGCCTAGCGGCTGCCTCCACCACAAAATGAGGATCACTGTCCCCGTCCACCACAGGGAGTTGTGGTGAACTGAGCAGGCTCCAGTGCCTCTGTAGACAGGCTCACAAGGGAGTTAAACATGATTTTGCTTTTATCTAAATATATTCCTGTGCCTTATCACACAGGAAACTGATTACCCTTCTTCCTGGTGGCTAAGAAGCCCCAGGGCCATGTAGTGCTTCCCAGACCCTCACACCCAAGCCTTGGGGGACCACAGGCAGGAGAAGGACAAGATGGCCTCAGCCAATAATGCATATCCAGGTCCCCCACCTCAACCTTCTCCCTCTGAGACTGCCAGCCCTCCCCCTCTTTGTAGTCTGTGGTACTCAGCTCCTCAGCTCAGCTCAGCACAGTTGCTGGTGTTACTTTTTTACAATAAGTAATAGTCTTCTCTACTGTCACTGACATTCTATTTGACATTTCCACATCTGGAAGGCTACTTCATCAAGGCCACCTAACAAAATGGAAAGATCACTGAGAGGAGGTGCTCCCTCCCTCCCAGAAAAAGCCCCACCACAGCCAAAACTCGTTCTCTTATAGAACAGAAACACACCTTTATAGTTATTTTCAGGTCAAGAAAAATCTCTATGGAAGCCACCCCACACCTCACTGAGAATCACCCCAAGCACAAACACGTCCTTCCCAAAATAACTCCAAGTCCTCTTAGGATCAGCATTTGTTTTTTGCTTTTCCTTTTACACGTAACACAAGTACAGATCCCTAGACACCATAACTTAACAGTGTCATTTCCGTTGTCCTTGGGTAATAAACCGTTGTTCTTTAAGACAATGAATTGTGTAGCTTTCCACTGTCCTGGAACTCACACTGTAGGTCAGGCTGGCCTCAAACTCACAGAGATCCACCTGTCTCAGCCTCCCATGTTCTGGGATTAAATGCATGTTCCAAAACATCCACCCTGTCATTTCTGTTTTCATTCACCCCTTCAGGTCTCCCACTGCCTAGGTCTCCACTGCCAGCCCTTGTGTTTCTGACACCGTATCTTCATCAGCTCTTGGGCCTCCAGGACCCATACACGATTCCAAGTCTGGACTGTGCTGACTGCCTGCTGTGGCGCCAGCTTCCATTGGGGATATGTTCCAGGGTAGATTAGACACTGGAACGATGGTGGGCAGCCATACTCGTCCATCAGAGACTCATGGTACCTACCTGCACCTCTTCCTGGCACTGCTGACAACCCTTGCTGCTCTTCCTCTGGGTGCCAATACCCATCCACTGAGAATGGAGAACTCTTGAGTTTCGGTTTCATTTTGCTTATTCATCCATTAACTGATTTTTTTCTAAAAGATTTATTTTAATTATGTGTGGATGCCTATGCATGGGCACATAAGTGCGTGCACAGGAGTCATATCTCCCTAGAGCTGCAGTGACAGGTGTTTGCCAGTCACTGATGTGAGTACTGGAAACCTACGAGAGTTCACAAGACCTGAGCTCTAGTCCTCCGCAAGAGCAGTATTCGCTCTTACACACAGCACCAATTATAGCCTATTCTTGAAACTTTCGTTTCCATTCAAGGCTATGGGTTTGGCTCCCCTGGACAAAGAGGTTATCTGAGGATGTGGAAAGAAGAAATGTCATTGGCCTAATATCTGAAATCCCTTAGGGATTTTCTCCAAAGAAAAGTCTATTCCAGCTACACACCCAGAACAAGAAACTTCCCTGAAGCCTCTTAGCACTGACCATTCAGCTCTCTGCTGGGACAAGCAACTTATAGTCAAAGCTAAGCCATCAGTGGAGCTGTGTGCCTAGGAGCAATCCTTCCCTATCCTCTGGAGCCCTCCTGCTAGCCCACACCTCCTCCCTCAGAGTAGATAGACATCTTTTGCAGGAAATGGCCCTTCCCAGCTCCTCCCATGAAAGTCCCCCTAAAGGGCTGGGGCTCACTTGTGCATTCCCTCATTCCCTCTCCTTCTCCATCTCTCTCTCCTCCCTCTCCCTCTTCTTCCCTCTCCCTCGCCTTCCCCCCCCCCCCTCCCTCCCCCCTCTCCTCTCTCTCTCTCTCTCTCTCTCTCTCTCTCTCTCTCTCTCCCCCCCTCTCCATGGGCTGTGGTTTCACATAAGCTCCATAGCTGCGGAACTGTGGCTGATGTCCCTTCAAACCTCCGAAGCAGGCTTATCTGTAATATTCTATAGGCAGGCAGTCATTTGGAGTTGCCCAGGTCCAAGTGTCAGACTCTACCATTTCGGCTCACATCACAGGTTCACCACAGCCCACACCAGCCATGACTGGTGGACGCATATGGGCGGGTCTCCTACTGTGTGACACCCTGGTGTGCCTGCCTGAGAAGCCACATCTCACTGACACCCAGAGGTAAGATGGCAGAGATGGATGAGGTAACCAGAAGCCTTCTCTGCTGGCCCTGGGCAGACAATGAGAATCAAAAGGAAAGCAGCAATCCAAAAACCATGGGTCCGGTTGTAATTGAAAATGGGGTTTAAAAGGGAGGTCTTGAAGACATCATCTCTCCCTCTCCTTTTGAAGCTCCCAGGGTACCCCTTGGCAGATGACATCACTTTCCATCCAGACTGCCCAGTGTCTAACCTCAGTCCTCCCTGACTTCCTCCCCTCAGTTATTATTCACCAGGTCCAGCCAGCAGCCCTCAGCAAGAGCTCTGCAAATAGTCTGTGCCTTCTTACCTGCTTTGTACCAGCTTTCCTACTACCTTGAGAATGTTCTAGCTATCACCTGTCAATAGGTCTGTTAACATAAGCCACCCCTCCCCCTACCCACCCCACATAAGTGCTTGTACAAGTGTGCGTGCACGTGCGCGCTAACACCCAGTCCTCAGGCCTCCAAGCACCAGGCTTGGACCTGAGTTCTTTCCAAAGCAACTGTCTCCAACAGACTTTCAAAGCCAGATTTGCTGCATGAGTGGGTTCATTCATTCCATGTACATTTCTGCCCTTCCGATCTGGGCATCACCACGAGCCCCCTGCCACACCCAGCAGAGCGTAAGGATGAATAAAACAGATAGGTAAATTGCAGAGCACACTAGGAAGAGGCATAGAGAAAGTTACATGGGGCCAGGCCTTCTATGGGGATGGATGGAATGGAGGACCTTAGAAACATGGTGTCATTTGAGAAAAACTTTCAAAGAAGTAAGGAAAGATGTCCCCTGTGCAGACTTCTGGGGAAATGGGTGGGTGAGGAAGTAGTCAGCAATGAGCAGAAATGATGAGATCCAGTGATAGGTGAGAGACTCCCAGAATGAACAAATGAATCAACGGAAATAAACAAGACAGCAAGAGACTGTATCTAGACGGGTTTTTATAATGAATTTCATTGCAGTGGTCAAACTGCATTGGAAAAGACACCAGCTACCCTGCAGCCTAGCGCCCACCAGGCCTTGCGTCTTGGGACCTTAGCACTTTCTTGGATTTTCTTCTCTTTACATGCCCCCTGCGGGGCTCTGCAGAATATAGCCCACTCCTATGGTCATGGGTGCTGAGCTGGTAGGATAAGAATGCCATTAAGAGGTGCGTGACTGGGGGTTGGGGATTCTAGACCAAGACACATACATTCGGATGAGCTTTTACTCAGTCTGTCTCGGAGCTTGGTCCAGCAGGATAAACGGGGAATTCAAACTCTGTTTCTCCCTGGCTGGGTTAGAGTTTTCCCAAGCTGCGGAAGCACTTCGAGGAGCCCAGAATAAGGGCTGTTCCTTGCTGAAGAAACAATAGTCATGTGGGATGGTCAAGTCAAAGGCCAGGAACAGAAAGCCTGGATGTTGAGCGTGTGGTGATTGGTGCAGCTAATCAAGACTAGTGTAAGGCAGTCAAGGTGGGAGACTTCAGAATCAAAACCAGAACCCCTGAAGCCCAAATGGCACAGGTTCAGATCTAGCCTCAAGTTAGCTACCTAAACTCTGAGGTACACGCTTCTCTATAATGGGAACAATCGCAGCTGCCTTACAGAATTAAAGGAGACGTGTACAAGGAACAGTGCATAACTCTAGCATGTAGGAAATGGATAGCAGCTATAAATAATATGCCCTTAATAATCATTAATTATATCATTAATAATATCAATATATTATAATAAAACAATACATTAATTCTCTTATATTGTTAATAAGTGGCATAAATTCAATCTGAAGAAGCAATATGTTGGAGCCAAGAAAAAAATAGCTAATGTTTGTATTTCTTCCTTAACTCACAGCCTGAAACTGGCTGCTGAGATGACAGTTGGTGAACTGCCAGGCTCTGTCCCTGCCCCTGAGTGGACAGGGACATCTGGGTGGGTCCAGGGAGGCAGCAGTGTGTGAATGCCTGGAAACTTCACCTGTGAGGGATGAAGCCTGCTCATCCTGAACGAGAAAAAAGCAGCAGAGAGGGAACTGAAGAACTTCGGGGGGCCTCCTAGGCAGACCAGTGGCCTAAAGGAGATGGAGACCCTGCATGGAGTCAAGTTACATCTCTGCACAGAAAAAATAAAAAATAAAAACCTTTCATGTCAAAGAGGCCCCTGTTTAGCAACTGAACTGCTCAGAATCAAGGATATGTCCAACCATAAGCCTCACTGTAGCAGCACAGGCTCTGACAAGGAAAGAGATGGTCACATCAGTCCCTACCTGTCTGCTCTCTGACCTGATGCTCTCTGACTTGTGGCGCATTCACCCTCGCTGCAGTCTTGGGAGTATAAGATTCCTCGCTGTTCCATTCATCCACCTAGTCATCCCTTACTTTAGTGCTTGGTGCCAAGAGTACAGCACATAGGAAGTCTGCCTTCCTAGGGCTTATCTCTAATGCAGAGGTCCTCAAACGGCACATACATCACCAGCCATTTGCAAAATAAATAAACGCAATCCTTAAGTTACATCATAAACAGAAATGGATGGTGTAAAATCTAAGATAAGAGTTAAGACTATAAAACTCCTGGGGGAAAATGATATGGATGAACCTCCAACATCCTGATTTTGACAATGGGTTCTCAGATATGGGCCCCAAAACACAAGCAACAGAAAAGGTGATATAATAAATTGAATTTTATCAAAATGCCGAGTGTTTGTGCTTCCAAGGGAGCTATCCAAACAGTAAAAGGTTGGGGCTAAAGAGATGGCTCAGTAAGAGAGCTTAGTGCTCTCACAAAAGTTCCCCGTCCCTATGTCTAACAGCTAACAACTGTGCATAGCTCCAGCTCTTGGCCATCCAGCACCCTCTCCAGCCTCTGAAGACACTGCTCTCGAGCCCAAGCCTACACACAGGCACACAATAAAAATAAATCTTAGGAAATCAGTGAAAGGTCAACGCCTGGGCAGAGCGGAAACATTTGTAAGTCATCCATAACGAGATGCTTCTGTCTAGAACAAAAGAACACTCGCAGCTAATACTGAGCAATCGAGCCAGTTATTAAAATTAATAAAGTGTCTGAGGACGGGTTTTGTTTTTACCAATAAGGTAGAAGCGACCAGTGCACACTTAAAGAGTAATCATCAGAGAGATGCAAATCAAAATCCTGATAAGATTCCACTTCACCCTCAGGAGGACAGCTGTGGTCAGATAATCAGAATACTATAGAAAAATCAAACCTCCGTACACTGCCTTTTAAAATGTAGAGTGATGCAGCCGGTTTGTGGGGGACCGGGAGATGGCTAGCATTTCCTTACAAAGCTAACCACAGAGTTACCATTTGACACAGCAATTCCACCCCTAGGAATATACTCAACAGAATAGGAACCATATGTCCACACCAAAAAAAAAAAAAAAAAAAAAAAAAAACTTGTTTACAATTGTTCACAGCAGCAGTATTTCTAACAGCCAACAGTGGAAAGAACCCTATTGTCTCCTAACAGGTGACTGGATAGCAAAATGTAGGTTTGCTGTCATGGAAAAGAATAAAAGTTACATGCTATAAGGAGGAGCTTAGACTCTGGAAACAGATTGTTCAGGTCCACAGCCTTCTACCTTCAACTTCAAGACCAAAGAAGATCCAAAGTCAAGTGTTTTTTGCAGAAATTTGGAGCAAGATTTTTTTTGATGACACAAAGCCCTGTCTTCAGCAGTTCCGTATGAGGTTTGCATTCATGTATCCCACTGTAGAAATCATCTGTTCAGAGCCTGCTTTCCTACCCAGCTCCAGAGCTTTATAAAATGTACTCTGTTTGACATTTCTCTCCAGAAATCCAAATCATAGACTTTTAAACATACAAGATAAGTGGTTTTGAACCTGTATTTGCCCACATTTTACAAACGAGTAAACTGAGTCTAAGGGGCTTAAGTCCTAGAGTCTAGACAAGTCTCGGGCCTTTCCTGTAGCTAGGAAGACCCTACTGCCTGCCTGGTCCTTCTCTGCTACTCTTCCTGCTCTCCAATCAACCAACACACACACACACACACACACACACACACACACACACACACACACACACTCAGAGTGAGAGGCTGCTTCCTGCTGAAGACCCACTGTGCATCAATTACTTGGCAGAACCTGGCCCAATATGTGGAGTCAGGGCCTGCACCAAGGCCTGCTTTATGCCCTCTCTGCCAGCTCACCCCCGGCTGCAAACAGAAAATCTGGGAAGATACTTGCTTCCCTGGCAGATGTCAGCCTCCAGCAGCAGGCCTGAATGGTGTGGCTGGGCTGGTAAAGGCAGGCTGCCGAGCCTGGCAGAGCGGCTGCTACAAGGCGACAAACACAGCATGTGGACTAGCAGAGAAAAGGAATCTTAATTCTGGAACACCCGAAGCCCACAAAATTTCCCCATCAAGAAACAATGAAGACAACAGGCAGAGGCCTTCCTGCCATGCTGGGCGCCTGCTTGTGGCTGCTGTTAATATAATCAATAGTAACAATAGCAGCCACTATGTAATGAGTCCCAGCTCTGGGCCAACAGCTGAACTTAGCAGTTCTCAGACACTAACACCCCCAGGGCGTGAAGCATTATCGGCCCATTTTTCAGACGGTAAATTCCAAGCCATGGTGTAAATAGGCCCCAGCTGAACAGGGGGATGCCTTCCTCTTGCAGACTGAAAACCAGATCTTTTGTACCCCAACACCGAAGGGATGTTAACCAAAAGTCTACAAGAAGCTGAGTGCATTCCATCAGTAAGATAGCTTGAGCTATCTCCCCTTTCTTCCTTCCCCCTCTTTTGGGAAGATTAAAAATACCCCCAACCCATACACCCTTCAGCAATATGTAGTCTTAAGCTTTGACCACATATCCCCTACCCATTGCACAGATGAGGAGAGTGAGACCTGAAGAAACAAGTAGCTGCACCAGGCCACACACTCAAGTCTTCTTCTCTCCTATACTGCTCTCAGCGAGATGCCAATCCCTTAGAATCCATAGCAGTGAAAAACCTGGTGGAAGAAACACAATTCCTTTCCTTTAGTGGATAGACAGACAGCCTGAGTCTATAGGGTTCAAAGACACACACACACACACACACACACACACACACACGTACTTGTGTATGGGTTTGCTGTTCACTGTTCAGTTATTCTCATTTAAAATCCTACATATGCACACATATACTCACACATATACACACACACAAACCCACACACAAACACACATTCACACAAACACATACACACATATACACACATATACACAAACATATACACACACATACACATACAGATGCACACACACATACACACACATACACACATACAAACACACATACACACATATACACATACACACAAACATATACACACACATACGCATACAGATGCACACACACATACACACATACAAACACACATTCACACTCACACACACACACACACACACACACACACACTGCTCTAGGCTCTGACTAGGCAATGGATCAGACACTATCTCCAGGGCAATCAATTTAAGCAACCAAAGCTGCAAACCCACCATTTGGTTTCCAACCCAAGTGAGGTCCAGATGTGGTACAATCTCAGGGCCATGAGGCACAGAGAGGGAGCCCTGGCCTCCCAGTCCCTCAGGAAGTCTACATAGAGAGTCAAAGGGGGCGGTGAAGCTAGGTCAGGAGGGCAAGCTGGGTTGACCATCACCGGTCCAGACAACCATAAGCCATAGCTCATGGTAAATAACAGGGACTCCTAAGCAAATTGAGGGACCGGGAGTATAGAGCAGAGCTTGGGCTCCACACTGACAGGGGATAGGGATCGCCTCACCCAAATGGCAGTGAGGAGTCTCAACCACAAGGACCCTACCTCAGACTGGGTACTAACAACCCACTTAAAGGTTCACACAGAGGAGGAGTGCCTTTCCATAGCAGCCCCAAAGTTCAGCAGCCTCGGAGACCAGCAGTGACAAGGATATCTCCTGGCCATTAATCTCAGCATGTGTTAATGTTTGATAAATTGCCCAACAGTTGCATTAGCTAATAACTCCCCGAACAAAACCAGAGAGTTCATCTGTTTTTATAAGAGGCCCAAGAGCATCCTGGGAACAGGCACGGTGGTCGTGAATAAAAGAGAAACATTCATTTATGGTAATTGGTTTCAGCTCCTCTCTTGGCTGCTTGTCCTGACCTAAATGTATCCAGTTGTTCCCTCGGCCTGGCTCTGGTTTGGGGGTCACTCCTAATGGTTTAATTCAACAAAAAATGCCTGCCATTTCCTGTAACCCCTGTCTTGTTCCACCCGCCTCCCAAACGGTTTTCTTGCAAGAGGCATCTCGGCAACCCCTCTGCGAGCTGTTTCCTTCTCACGGAACAAAGTCAAGATTGTTGACAGAGAAAAGGGTCTTAACTCCAGGCCAAGAGAAAAGGCTGGGGGAGGGGACACTCAAAGGTAATAATCATTTGTTTGTCTTCCACCCGGACTTCACAAAGCAGGTTTTGTCCAAGGCCGGTGGTCAGGGACTCTGACACACAACATGGCCCTGGTGACCAAGGGCAATTTACAGGGAGGGAACGAACACAAATCCTCATTCATGGAGCCGCCTCGGAGGAAGTGACTAGGAGGAACATTTGTGCCCAGCCAGCCGGCCCTCCCTGTGTCCCTCCCACGGGTCTGAGGATGTGGAGGGCTGGGGAGAGGCTCGCGGGGTGCTGTGAGTTTTGGCCAAACTTCAGGCCCAACCCTGGATACAGCCTTACTCTCCACCGCCAGGCTTTCTTTTCCACTCAGAAAAGCACGTGACCTCCGTACAGGGCAATGCCACAGCTAGGTCCTAGTGTGCAGCTGGACAGGCCGTCCCTCAGGTGGATTTATGAGCTCTGCTGGCATCACCCCCCCAACACACACACACACCAGGGAGGGGGCAGGGCGGAGGCAGGGAAAGGGTCTGGAATACATTGCGCCGTCCGCGGGGACAGCTTGTAAACTTTGTTGGGATGCATCTGGTAGAAAGGCGTTGTATAAATATTAGATCATTATCGGTGTATTGTGTTTCCCCGCTCTGGCGGAGGAGGGGGGCCAGTGGGCCACAGATGCCTTTCCTCAAGCAGACAGCAATGGCTTGTTGGAGTCCTTAGAAGGTCGATGCTTGCCCTTGGGCAAACCTAGGAGGCAAGGTAGAGCCTAGAACCTTGGGGAAGCAGAGCTTAAGCACCAGCCTATCTGCCAGAGCAGTACTGAGAAGCCTCTGCCCATCAGAAGGGGAAGAGAGGCCAGGAATAGGCAGGTGGAATGGAGAAGGCTAACCGGTATAGGCAGACTGGGGCCACTTTGTTTCCCTATGCAACCCTGTCCCTCACTCCACTGAGAGTCCTTTTCCATCTGCGGGGACAGGAGAGAAACTGGCCTTGTAATAGTTGTGAATTCCTGGCCTCCGGCAGAGTGTTTGAGATCCAGCCTGACCCGGCAACTGTTGGGCTTCCGAGGCAGGATGTGGGGAGCTGTTCTTGACTGCAGAACTTTCTCACCTACAAGCATCCAGAGGCTCTGCATCCCAGGAAAGCCTATGCACCCCACACCTAAAAGAGTCTTTGCAAACCAATTGCAGGCAGCACTTCACAGAGATTAAGACGTAGACAGTGCACCAGTAATACCAGGTGACTGTCATCCCTCTTCATTAGCATAATGAAGCATGTATAGCATACACCCCTGCTATAGAGTCCTGACCGTGGCTCTCCACAGCCACTCGATGGAGAAGATGTTATTGGGATCCTGGCTGCTGTGGAAGCTAGGATCTCGGTGCTCTGTGCCACTCTAGTCTACTTCCGGGTCTCTATTGTCCTTCTCCACTGGACCACAGTATGTGCTGGGACCAGCTTCTTCACCTGACCAAGGTCCACGCTTCCAACTCTCCACTCCAACACTTGGTTCCCTGTGAAACTTTCCCTGACCTCTCCTGGCACCCAGACTCCCTTCGTGCGCTCCTGGATGCAAGAGGACTGCTTCCTCCTTAACTCGCACTGCCTTGAGTTGGAATGGTGGGCTTACAGGATGAACATCTAGACTTATGCAGGCCTCTCCAAGGCCCTGAAGTGCAGAGGGAACTCAGAGAAGGGCTCACAGAGCATTTCCACCCAATGAACAACTTGATGTCGTTGCTGTCATCATTGTCACGATAGAGGCTACGGAGTAGACATTTTACAACACACCCACCCATGAGATCAGCACTAGCACAGAAGAGAAGAGAGAAGAGAACAAATGCTTCAAGACTGACTCGACTAAGACTAGGTGGTGACACATACCTGCTATCCCAGCATTCAGAAGGCAGAAGCAGGTAGATCTCTGTGAATTCAAGGCAGTGGGAAGCTCAAGTCTTGAAAAGTCTGGAAGGGTAGGACTCTGCAGGGGCCCAAGAAGGACCCACGGCAGAGGAGGTTCTCTGGTGCTGAGTGCTCTCGAGACCCTGACAGGGAGACTGGCCAAGGAGAAGCCTTATTAGCTCTGCAGCTCCTCCGTGCCCTTGCCTCAGCACAAGGGCAGTTCCCCCTAGCCACTCCGAACTTTCCACAGCCTTGGACTCTGTTTCCATTGGGTTCCATCCAGACGCCTCATCGACTCCACAAAAACGATGTAGAATACAAAAGCACAGAAGAGCAGCCTAATGTACCTCAAGCCACACAGCCTAGAAGCAGAGAATCCCACCACTAGCACGTGACTTCCATAACAGACCCCTTTTTGCATGTGCTTCAAGCATAGGCCTGGACACAGATTCCGGGATCTCATCTGTGGCCCCGAGCAGTGTCTCTCCAAGGTAGCCATGCCAGAGGAACTCTGTGACTTCTGACATGCCTGCAAGCTGAGACTTTCTTGACACACTCTGTGACGCTAGAGTGCCAAACATTGGCGTCTTTACTTTGCTAGTGAGCCTGGGGACTGGCGTAAGTGGAGTACCACAGAACGCCTGAAACCGCACAGCCACGCAGGGATCTGCCTCGGCTCCCATCAGGACACTCCCTGAGTGGGAGAGAATGGGGGTCAGGGGGAGCTAAAGACAAAGGGCCAGACCTGTGGTCAGGTATTCACCAACTAGTCTAAGCCATAAATGACTTCCCTTCCAGGTCATGTCAAGCATTGCTTTGAGTGCCTCCAAAGATATAAAGTGTATTACCTATCGGTGTAGCAATGATGGCGAACCGTTCTGAGTTTAGCTTGGTAACGGAGCTCTTTTGATGAGGAAACAACAGGTAACATCAAGGACACTGAGCTGGAGGAAGGGAGCACATAAGAAGGCACTAGAAGCTGTAATCTGATCAAACAGAGCTTATTTTTGTCTGATGTACCTGGGCCTTCCCTTTTCCCCAGGACAAACAAATGTATATGAAGCCCTTGTTTGCTTGTACTCAGAGTCAGATGGCTAGGTGTCCTGTCACTGTGGATATGCTGAAGAAGCAGGGATGGCCTCTCCTGCCTGAGTCACCCAGATAGAGGTCCACAGGACCTGAATCCAGACTGCCCTAGCCCCTCTTGGCTATTGTCATCAGGCTGCCCCCCAAGTCACCAAAAAGCCACCCACAGAGGTTGCCTACTACAAACAGCACTACAGGCGTCTTCCAAATCTGGACTGGGACAGTGTGTGCCCCTTGGGATGCAGGGCTCTGTTATTTTTAGATGGATCAGTTGTTCCAGCCCTGTTTTCCTCCCAGACCCCCCACACTGATTTCCCAAGCAATCAAATCCACGTGTTACGGTTCCAGGCCTGGAGCTAGCTGAGGTGAATGCCGAATGCTCATAGAACCACCAAAGGTTGTCTGCCCTCTATCAGTCTTGTCTTCCTGATGGCCCAGACTACAGTGTGGTTCCCAGGAATCAGAATTCCCACATCTTACAATGTTCACAGACCTCCAGAAACCCCAAAGGCCAAAGGAAAAGAAGGGATACCATCTCTAGAAAGAGAAGCAGTCTTCAGGCCAGGGAAAGCCTGGGTGTGCCCTGACACCCAGCCACAAGTCTTCCTTCCCAGTCAAGGTATCTTATTGCTCTGTGAGCTGAATGAAAGGGCAATAGTGGCTTCCACTCTGCCCAGGTGGTCAAGTGCCAGGGGAGAAACAATCATGCACAGACAGATAAAGATACTTTAAGTCGTCTGCCTCACCCTGTAGAGTTGATATCTGTTCACCCCAAATGGTGGGTAAGTAAGAACAAGGCCTCATCTACAGGGAAACTCTGTGGGTTCATTGGCAGTGTGTAAAAAGTTTCCCCTAGGACACAGCAGTACCTGGCACCCTGGCCACTTCCTAATGACTAACAAAGAAGTTAAATCTTGAACAGCACAGAAAGGGAAGTAAGACAGCAGGTTATTTCTGGAATCATGGATTAATAGGAGTTATACTCTGTCCCTCAGTCACTCAGCCATCCCTGGGATGGCTTTTGTCTGAAGTGAGCTACCCCACCCCACCTCTACCCATCTCACAATAGAACATGCCGGTTCTTGGAGGCTCGGAAAGTTCTTGCAACCTAACCACATGATCACCCCTGGGAGCACAGGAGACCCCTCTCATTCTAGCTGTTTCCCTGACCCATCACTCCCCTGCAGGAGCTGCAGCCAGACCCAACCTCCCCACAGCTTGCTGTGTGTTTGGAAGGTTCTGGAAGCATGGGGAGCCCTGAATTCCCCGAAGGAGACAGAGAAGCCAGACCAAAGCCTGCCTTCCTTTGCACATTCTCTCACCCTCTCAGATTCTGTCTCCTCTTATGTAGAAAAAGCCTGGGAATCCCAAGTGATCACGACAGAGGAGACATGAGGAGCACCTTAAACAGTGACAGGATGGCTCTGAGTCACCACCGAAGCCCTTACAGGAGACAGAGGCGTGGAGAAGAAAGGGCTCTTCCAGGCCACCGAGATTGCTTCTGCTGACCAAGCTCAGTGAATAGCATCTACAGTAAGTAGGCAATATTGGAAGCTTCTCCCTGCCCTAGAAAGTCTCTGAAGCCAGCAGAGAGGAAGGCTTTCTAGGCAAGTCCTGACCTCAGATTCCCTAGGACAGGATCACAGAAACAGGCCCTCTTCTCCCACTTGCATGTGCACAAGTACACACACACACACACACACACACACAGAGCCAATATGGTAGGACTTATGCATGGTTCCCCCTGCCTGCCATGGGAGCCAGCCACCTCCCTTTACCAGCCTTCCCCTAATTCTTCCAATGTGGCTGAGAGCTATCAAGTCTGGGAAGGAGAAGGGAAGGGAGGGCCAAGACCACCTCTGCTGATGGCTTGTTTACAGCCCGCCCATCAAGTGTACAAGCCAGTTGGGAGAGCCCTAGGGAGCTACCAGTGACACACTGCAGGCACTAGGGGAGGCCTGACCTCTGTCATTGGAAATGGCACTGAGGACCACCCCAGCTGCCCAGAACCAGAAAAGCCTCCGTGAGTCTAGTGAACCAGCAGAGCCCTGGCAGCTCTGGAGCAACCTAAGCTTGAAAATAGCAAGCCTCCGATCCCCTCCCCCCAAACCAGCATCTTGCCAGGGTAGCCAGAGGGCCTTGCTGTGGCTGCCTGGGCTGGCTGTGCTGGTCCCTGGGGCTGAAGAACAGAGAGGGTGTGGGTGACTCAGAGTTGCTCCCTCTTCTGGTAGCCCACTTGGTAGGTCTCCCGGCAGTGTCCCAGATGAGGGAGGCTATGGGTACCACTCACTACCAGAGAAGCTTCAAATTCTATTCCAAGTTTCCCATGGGCTTGCTGTGTGACCGCAGGTAGGACTCAACCTCTGTAGATCTCTGAAGTGAGAGAGTAAGAATGAGGCTCAGAGCCTGCAGAGAAGATGGATTCAAGGGTGAGAATCAGGACCTGCACTGGAAAGGCTCGGGGAGCTATGAACCACAAAGATATTGAGTAAGGGTGGTGAGTGCTGCAGGATGCTGAGGATCCTGAGCTGAATCAGCCTTTTCCCTCCCCCTTAAGACGTTCCAGCTTAGTTAAGGACCCATCGTGAGAAGAGGCAGCTTGAACGTGAGTGACCGTGGAGGGAGCAACTGCTTAAAAATAAGTAAAGACTTTCACTGTGAAACCTGGAAAATACAGAAGTTAAGCCAGACTTCAAATGAGTAGACGCAAGGACGGATGGGTACACGGGTAGATGAAGAGCATCCATTGGCAGGTGGGTGAGTAGGCAGTAGAGATGGGGACGGGAAAGAGAGACGGATGAGCAGATACGGTTACCAACGTGAGCGGATGTGTAGTTGTATGACCAGATGTGTGGGTAGATGGAAGAGGCAAATAAAGGGAAGGAAGGAAAGAAGGAAGGAAGGAAGGAAGGAAGGAAGGAAGGAAGGAAGGAAGGAAGGAAAGAAGGAAGGAAGGAAGGAAAAATACTTCATTGGGTCAATTTCTATAAACCTCCAGCCAAGTAAAAGGATGGCATGGTAGCTTCCTTCCCTGATCAATTAATAATTAACTAATTATGAAATACTTAAAGAAATAAAAATAATTCATAATTAAACATCTGAGCCCAAGGGAGGGAACCATTAATCCTCCCATTCCACTGAATCTGCTTATTCCAGACTCCTGTCCCGTTCCTCCTCTGATGCAGGAAAGAAAGGAGAAAGGAGCAAAAAGAATTGGCAGCAGGAATGGGACAAACCATTCGTGTACGTTCTGGCTTCTGTCCCCTGATCACGAGCTTGGTTCCCTTATCTCAGTAAAAATGAATGTTGATCACAGACTGGAAATGTGCTTTGAAAGACCTAAAACGTCACTACAAGTTGAAGTGCCCCACTCACTAAATAACCCCCTCAGGTTCCCCAAAAGAAAAAGGTCTAAGTCCTTGGTCAGAAGAGTCTCAAGGATGTTGTACCCAGGACCTTATATCATTGTAGAGGTTAGGAAGATAGGGTGGGGAAAGGGGAGAGAAATCAGTCTGGTTCGGTCCTGGACTCTCATCCACAACCATCACACAAGCACAAGGGCAGCGTGAAGATTATGGTACAGGCAATCCAGACCATTTCCACCCCTGGCTGGGTCCACTATCCCATGATCCTTCACTTGTGCACTGAGGGCACACCCAGGCTTGGAGAAAGTGACAGGCATCCTGGCACTATGCATTTTATAGAGGATTTTTATGTGTGGTGCACAGGGATTGGCCCCTTGGCATTGATGACTAGGGACAAGCTCTGGATCCAGAATGTGGCATCTCAGATCCAAGCTGCATCCTGGAGACTATCCCCACACTTTTTTACCTTCTGCATTGATCAGAATTTTCATCGTTGCAACAAATACGTGAAAAAGTTTGAGGACAGAAAGATTGATTTGGGTTTCTAGATTCAAAGAGTTCAGTCTAAGGTGGCTAAGATCCACAGCTTTTGGCCGGAGATGAGGCCAGCTGTCCTGGTGGTGGACGAATGAATTACAGGAGTCTGCTCACCTCACAGTGGGTAGGAAGAGAGCATGGCAGGAAGGAACAAGGGACAGAGTATATCTTTCCGGGGCAGACCTCTTCTTCCAACTAGACTTCACATCCTCATTTCTATCACACTAATCAATTGATAAGGTCAGGGACATCAAGATCTAGTTACCTCCCAGTGATCAGATCTACCAATCAGAACAAAGCCTTCAACACATGGACATTAAGGGGCATCTGAGATACAGACCCTAATATCTCCCTCTCCTTTCAGTTCCTACATCTGTGAGTGAGACTAACCTCTCTACCTGCTTCCAGAGACTATTATAAGGGGAAGAAGCTCTGGCCCCACCACTGATGGGCAAGTGGCACCCCACTGTCTAGGCAGAGCAGGTAGCCTACTGGAATGTGGGATCCACAGAAAGATGGTACTGGCTGTCCTCAACTGGGAGCTCATACGGATCCAGCATGAGCACAGTGGGAGGCAGGGGTGTGCTGTCCCATGCTGTGTTAGGTAGAGCTCTGCACTCCGCGCCATCTTCTTGTAACAGCAAGGACGTGAGAGCGTAAGCTACTAGAGACAAAAGCCTGGATGGTAATTCAGCTTTGGATTGCTCTTAGCTGTGCAGGTTTAGGAAAGTCAACTAATCTCTTCATGCTTCTACTTCCAAATATATAAAATAGAGATAAGGGCAGAGCTGTTCCAAAGATCAAACACCTTAATGTATAGAAATGGGTTCAAGCGGTCCCACACACATTACAAGCACAATATGAGTTACTAATTAAATAAAGGCATCATCTGAAGCCCAGGTCTGGGGTTGAGACCCCCCCAGGGAGATTCTCTGATCTCAAAAACTGAGTTGCACTTTCCTCTGAGCCCTCCAGGCAACTGCCCCTTCTTCTAACAAGATAGTGATTCTTCTCCTTTGGCCAACATGTATCCATTGTAGGAACCCCTCGTGCCCAGCTGCCACCTATCCTAGGAACATGGCATCTCTGAGTGGTATTTTCAGGGTAAGAGGCAACCAGGAGAAAGTGGGGTGCAGTAAGGAATACGGTACATACCAGAAGGCATGAAAGCAAGGCTAAAGTTTAAAAAAAAAAAAAGTCCCTTGTTTGGGGAGGACCCTAGAGACATTTGGTGGTATTTGGGTACAAAGAGAGACAAGGGCTTAGCAGGGGAAGAAGAGATGGGCTCCGTCACACTGCCATGTCCTGGACACTAGTCTAGAAGGAACAAACAGGTCACTGCAGCAGAAGGGAAGCAACTGGGCTGGACAAAGAGCCAGCCAGGTTTTTACCTGGAACCTCCATGATCCATAAGTACTAGGCAGACATGGTATCATAATGCTTTGTCAGCCTGTACTAGAACTGCCATTCATATACACAACTTTATAGCACTCATGAAGCTAGATCCATTCATCTTCTAGGGCCCTGTGCCCTGTACCAGCCATCGAGCAGACACAGAGATGATCTGCCAAGTAATTAACCAAAGGCAAAGCAGACCATGCCAACTGGGATCGGTAGACAGTTATGCAGAAGAAAAACTCTGGAATCTGAGCACTCAGTCCTGGTGCCCTCTCACTGCAGAATGGCTATGGCAAGTGGCATGGTAACACCCTGCATCCTCAGCTGCATCCTCCACATAAACCTGAAATTTCTTCCTTTCCAGGATTGAGCTTGGATGGGGTTTCAGGCAGTGTAACTACTCAGTAAACACCAGCTAAAAGAACACTATGAAACCCTTTGGGTGCAAAGTTGTAAGACCATGCCCTGGTTCTGACACCAGGAACCAGGGAAGACAGTGTTGAAAGGCAGGGTTTTAAAGCAGAGAGATCTGGTTTAGAACTTTGGCTCTGCTCTTTGCTAGCTGCACAATCCTGAAGAAGTAAATTAGCCTCCCTGTTTTCCTTGTCTGTTCAACACTGACCTCGAGAACTTGAGAGAAGACAGCAGATGTGACTACTATGCTCAGTGTACCAAAAGTGGGCAGTGGCTATCACTGTAGGGACCACTCCTGACAGCAGGGCAGAGGCCCTGCTTGTAAACAAGGTCCCCACCCCACTGCAGTCTGGGGGTTGCTGAGGGCTTTGTTCCCTGCAGGGCGTAGCTGGAGTTGCAGAGGCTGTAGCGGTCTCAAAGCTCCCACCATCTGCACTTCAGGGCCGGCCCATCTGTCCAGCAGTGGGCACACATGTGGCCTCATCTGAGGGCATGGGTCATCAGGGTCAAGCAGGAGAAAATTGGGGGCAGATGAGGAGAAGATTCCAGTTTATTTTTAGAAATAAAGGAGAGAGCAGAGAAAGACAGAAAGGCCCTTGTTTACCAGCTTCTCCCCCATGTGCATGGCAAGCCGGAGTGCGAGTGGGCAACCAGACCCAGACAAAGTATCTGCTCTGCAGCCATTAGCCACCCCAGCCTATGGTGTCCTGCCTATAAGATAGACATGGGTGTCGTTTATAACACAAGATCGTTATGGGAATGGATCAGGGTATATGAGACACTTGGAACAGTGTCCAGTGTTCAGCAAGCAGTGCTATCTGTAGTCACTGCCAATTAAAAATGAGCATATGTAGGTGGGGTGGCCTATGTAGAGAGCTGGGGGCTGAGCAGGCCCAGCAGTCTTCAAAAGAACGCACCGATGGAGGATAAGGGTACCAGAGCGTGGCGAACAGGCCCAGAGAGGTCCCTGCTCCATGGCAGTAGCGCAGGTCTAAGTCTGGACATGACAGGCCCCATTGTGGCTTGCTGGGCATCTTCAGAAAGTGCTCAAATATGGTGGGGATCTTTAAAGTCATTGACCCTTTCTATTTCCAGGCTCAGAGCCTCTGTTCTCAGTTCCTTAAAATGCCATACTATCTCAGGAACAATACGGTAAATATCTGAAGACGCCAAAAGGGACAGTTTGTCCAGGAGATAGCATGCTCCTGAGCTGATAGCACAGAGGTAAGGTGCTGCCTTCATGCAAATGCATGTATGCACGCACGTGTGTGTGCGTGTGTGTGTGTGTGTGTGTGTGTGTGTGTGATTGACTCTTTAGGGGTAGGGTGTGTGTGTGTGTGTGTGTGTGTGATGTGGGGTAGGGTGTGTGTGTGTGTGTGTGTGTGTGTGTGTGTGTGTGTGTGTGTGATTGACTCTCTAGGGGTAGGGGTGTGAGTGAGTGTGTGTGTGTGATTGACTCTTTTAGGGGTAGGGTGTGTGTGTGTGTGTGTGTGTGTGTGTGTGTGTGTGTGTGTGTGATGCAGGTGTGCATGTGTCACAGGTGAACCTGAGCAGACACAATGCTAATTCATATGCTGGAAGGAAGCTACACATGTGTCTATGCACATGTGACTCATACACATAATCAGTGTACACACTCATGTTTGCCCACAAGAAGCACTTGGGCTACAAGAGGCTGTATGTGTTAACCTGACCCACTGGGTACCCATCTGCTGGAATGGCCTATGTTGTGTAGAGGCAACAAACACTTGTTCTGAAGATGGCTTGGCTGAGTCCCACCAGAATGTTCCTGGCTGGCTCTGAAGGCCTGCCCTCCCATGGGCAGCTGACGGCTAAAGGGACAGGGTCCCTGGATCCAGCTCCTCACTTAGACCACCCCATCTATGTATTCATCTTTATTTGGCAGTGACCACAGATAGCACTACTCACTGAGCACTGGACACTGTTCCAAGTGTCTCATATACACTGATCCATTCCCATAATGATCTTGTATAACAAATGACACCCATGTTTATTCATATTTCCCTGGGAAGAGTCCAGAGTCCTATTAGTAAGAGTTTGCTCTCTTCTGGACCTCGGTTTCTCTAACTATCAAAGTGGAATAGCTTAGAGGACCTCTGAGGTGCTCCTTAGCCCATAGACTCCTGGATCCACAGAGAAAGGTAACTGAGAATAGCCATCATTGGGGTAAGCATGGCGGCCTCCAGGAGTGGGTCACCAGACTTCCCCCAGCTGTGGACACTGCCCCATGGTTTATGTCAAATTGTCAGGCCCAATCCGGTTTCCCTCCCAGGCAGAGCCGCCTGCAGTGGAGCTCAGGAGAGGTGGCCTGTCCGGCCGCTATGTTTACAGTGCTCAGATGAGACAGGGAACCTGATCCGGGCAGAGAAGGGTGGGCAGCCCCACTGGGCCCACCATGTCCACACTCATTTCCCGGAGACTGAACATGGCCGGCCCGCCCACCTCGATGAGTCCAGCTGCTAGCTATCCACTCACAGGGAAGCCAGCTCCTTGCAGGCAGGCACCCTGATATTGGTAGTGGTGAGGGAACCCCCAAAGTTGGATGAATAAAGTGCAGAGGGCCAGAGGACTCTCTCAGCGGCTGATCTCTTCTCCCCCAGGTGGACTTTCCTGCCTTGTCAATTCTCACTCAATTATCCAGATGAGGGACAATAAGCTAAGAGGCTGAGATTATGCTCTATGCTTCTTTATGTTTGGGGAAACATAAGGAAAGTAAGATATACGGAGTATGTGAATGTCAAATGTCAGTATCCACACATAAAGTTTTATTAGAACACAACTGCACATGCCTTTTTTGTTTTTGTTTTTTGGGGTTTTTTTTTATTGAGGGGGCTGCTTTTGTGCAGCAGCCACAGAGTTGGAACAGAGTTGCAACAGAGATCATATGACCCACAAAGAAAGATGGCTTCCTTTATGGACGACATCTACCATTCTCTGATCTGCTTCACTCCTAGGTGAAAGAGGAATATCAGGTCTCCATCTTAGAAACTGGCATAGGAACATGTGGACACAAGAAATATCACCTTCTTAGTTCCCTAAAATGCAATTCCTTGCACTAAGTTTTGGGGCCATGCACACATCCAGAATCTTCCTGACGATACCAAGACTGGGGATGGAGGCAGGGACAATACTATCCCAAGCCTTCATCCATGAACTGTTCCTGAGATGCCCTTTGTACCCTCCCTTTGTGCCTCAAGTGTCCAACCCCCTCTGTAACTTCACAACCATCTCCTGATGGCAGCCTCTGCTCCTGAGGGTCATGTAACTTCTCCTGAGTCACATGGATCTGAGGAAAGCCCCTGATGGTGACTTCTGCGCCTGCCACTCCCAACATGGCAGGAATTGTTTCTTCTGACACCAACTGAGATGCTCTTAATATAACCCTAATCACTCCAGACATTGAAAAGTCCCTTCTTCAAGAGGCAGACAGGGTTGGGGATTTAGCTCAGTGGTAGAACAGTTGCCTAGCAAGCGCAAGGCCCTGGGTTCGGTCCTCAGCTCCTGAAAAAGAAAAAAGAAAAAGAAAAAAAAGTGGCAAGCCAACAACCAGGAACCTACTGAGCGAAAGATGAATAAAGAAGAGGGGACAGGAAGTGGACACTGCCTGGAAACAAGGAAGGCCGGTTCTGCCATGACCGTGGAAGCTTGTGGCCTGGGACCCCCAGGACAAAGTTCAAACCTGTACAATGGAGGATAGCAGTCCACTTATGCACTCACACAGGGCTGTGGGGCTAAGGGAAGCTGCATCTAGGAAGGAAGGAAAACGATGCAATGATTAGGGTCAGCAGACAGGCTCAGCTCTGACTCTGGTGTCACTTTGCTCTGGAAAGTTCCCTGGGGCAAGCCCCTACACCCCTCTGTGCTTCTGTCACTGTGATTAAACCCAACTGCACAACCTACCCAGTGATGAAGGTCGCTTGGTGAGGTAATGTAAGAAGAGTTTCTTACACATGAGATAATTGTGCAATCACTGATGGCTCCCCAGTGCTTCTCACAGGATCAGTTTGCTTGGAGTTAGCCTGCAGTGATGGAACTCTGTCTTCTATCTCAGACCACCACTACCTACTTCCTCAGCTCTAGAATTTTCTTCACAGGATTCTTGCCCCACAGGCTCTCTCTGCCCCTCCCCCAACTCCCACCTTGTGGTGGTTTGAATAGGAAGGACCCCCAATGAGCTTATATATTCAAGTGCTTAGTCACCAGGGAGTAGCACTTGTTTGAAAGGATTAGAAGGATTGGAGGTATGACTTTGTTGGGGGAAGTGTGTCACTGGGGGTGGGCTTTGAAGTTTCAAAAGACCATGCCAGGCCCAGTGCCTCTCTTTTGACCTGTAGATCAGAATGTAGCTTCAGCTACTGTTCCAGTGCCACATGTGCTACCATGGTCCCCTCCATGATGATAATAGACTAAACCTCTAAATCTGTAAGCAAGCCTCCAGTTAAATGCTTACTTTTATGAGTTAGGTCATGGTATCCCTTCACAGCAGTAGAATGATGACGTGGACACACCCCCTCAACCATGTCATTTCACAGTTGTACTTGGTTGTTCTACATGTCCAGTCAGCCCAGGACTCTTCCTCATACTGCACACCTGCAAAACCCTGCCCTCAGAACAGACTCTGCAGACCGGAGACCAAGCATGAACACAAGGAAAGGGGGTGGTCCTGGGTAAAGTGAGGCTTCAGGAGAAGTGGGCAGCTGCAGGGAGAGTAGAGAAGCCATGCTGGACCAGGCTATGCCCTTACTCCCACCACTGTCACCTCCTCTCACCTGTGCTACAACACCCCCAGTGGCATCCCCTCAAGTCCCTCCCTTGCAGCTGTTCTACAGAGTGATGGAGGGACCACACAGAGACAAGCTATGCTTAGAAGCAAACTCGTACTGTAAATGTTACAAACGCTCATTCCAGGGACCAGGAGCGCTGACTTGGGCTTTGAGGCTATCATTGAAGTTATTTCATAGCTTGGTGTTCAGTAATTGTTCAAATACATACTTGTGAGCAAATGAATGCACTCCCTTGTTGCTTACTCTCCCTCTACAGCTCAGAAAAATGGTGGTTTTCCTTTCCCTCTAACCCCCTCACTACCACCCACCCATCAACCCCACACTATAAACACACACACACACACACACACACACACACACACACACACACACACACACACACACACCTCCACAAGCCCTATTTAACTCTTCTTTGACATCACTTTTCCTGGCAATGCACCACTACCCCGACACCCTCTCAGCCGTCACTGTTATAGATATTACCAGGCAGGCTACATTTAGGGGCTCTCTGTGTGTTCCTATCTCTTCTCCCTTAACTAGTCTGTAAGCACCATCCAGAGTAGAAAGAGGGTCCCTGACATTCTGCAAGGGGCCTGGCTAAGAGGAAGTGCCCTTTGAGGGCTTTCATGGATAGTGATCTCAGGAGCTGGGCCTTCCACTGACAGGAAGCAAGCCAGGAGCTGCAGTTACCCTCCAGGCCACCAGGGGGTCAAAGAGAAATTAAGCTGGAATTAGGCTGATCGCTTCCTCTCCCCCTGGTGGTGCACAGGAATTACTTTTGTGGCTTCCCAGGCCTGCACACTGACTGTGTGACACTCCAAAGAGAATCTGAACTGGGGTCTGAGTCCACAGGATCCTGAGATGGCCACACCAGGAGAGCTTTTACATCTCAACAAGCTCGAACACCACTCCCCCCCCCCCAACTTACCAGGTAAAATGTGTGAGGCTCACAGAGAAGTTACAGATGCCTAAGGAGCAGAGCCCAGCAATTCTGGGGAACGGGGGAAGGACAGGAGTGTCTGCAGCAATGGGCCAACCAGCCTGACGGTCCTCTCTTCACCCAGCCATGCACCCAGAGCTGGGCACATGCTGTGGCAGATCAGATAGCTGCTGATTGAGTGGTTCCAAGTAATCCCATGATGCACTGCCTATCCATGGAGGTGAGATCTAACTCTGCCTCGAACCAGCATGTGAGTTCCACCACCTCACTCTCTTTACCTGCTCTCCAACACACCTAGAGAACGAGCTGGACCCTGAGTGGCAGGTGGTAGGTTTCCTGGAGCTGCCATCTTGGATTGATCAGCACTAGCCACCTGAGATCTGTGAGGTAGCGTGCTGTAGATGATTACTGATGCCTGGCCCGGGGCCAGGAGGCAATATTATTTATTTGCAAATAAATAATAGAAGATTCCCTAGGCCTGGAAGCCCCAAGCAACACTTCTAAGGCCCCTGTAGCTGTTCCTAATCTAAAGAGCGGTATTTCTCATTTCTCCTGCCTTTTCTGGGACTCTGCAGAGTAGTTTGAAGCTGTGTGCCAGGTGTGACCCCTTTAGAGCTAACCCAGTCAACATGGAGAAGTTCACAGTTGGCCAAAAAAAAACCCCACCTATCTAAATCCACATGCAAACAACTGCAGCTGTCTGAGCCTAGTCTGAAGGACAAAGAGGTTTTAGGGCCAGAGGTCTGATGCTTCGACAGCTAAAGGAACCCTCCTAACCAGCAGCTCAGTGTCCCCTGCTCCCCAGTACCTCAAGGGAGTGTCATCACTAAAGCCCACTGTGTGATTCCTGACAGCATAAGCCCCATACCCCTCATGGCAGCTATGATCAATAGGTCCTGGCAGTTCCACTACAAGCTGTGCCAGGTGCCCCAACATGGTCACAAATCCCTCATGTATCTACCCCATCTCTCTGTTTCTCCCTCTGCCCCAAGGCCTGCTGAAGCTATTCTGGGGAGGAGAGAAGTGAGCGCAGTCATCAGTTTGGCACAGAGCCTGGGGACAGGTGATTTCCCATCCCGAGTCTGTCTCCTCAGAGTCGTCTCTGGCTTTGTGCTCAAGGAGACCCAGGCATGTAGTGTTGCAATGGTCCCAGGAAAGCACAATACAGAGGCAGAGATGCCCACAGGGCTACAGCAGCGTGCCCTCCCTGAGGGTGTCATGTAGACATCTCCACCTGCTGCCTCCTTGGAGGTTTACCAGCCATGGTGGCTGGACAGATCCCAGAGGAAGGTGGGAAGAGCACACTCTGAGGGCACCCTGGCGTCTCTTACCTGGCTGTACTCACAGTCGCAGAGGCCTGGCCTCACTGTTAGCCTTTCTCCCTCAGTGGAGAGCGATCTCCATGCCACCAATCTAGGCTGGGCCATGGTGGGCTGGAAGTTTGCTCCTTGCCTCCCCTCCCCCAAATCATTAAACAAGCTGCAGTGGAAACACAGCTGTCACGTGGCCAGCACGGCCGCCAACCTTGGCACTTCTTCCTTGATCCCGTTTGTTTTTCTAATATAAAACTAATATGACATAATGTATAATCTAATTTGGAAATTACCATTGCTTGGCTGGCCCACACTGCCAGCCAATACCAACAGCAAGAGAAATTATTTAAGAATGTTTCTTTTCCTTCAGAACACAGCTGATAATTTATTTTTCCGTCAGAAGATTATTTTTCTCTTTACGACATTTCCTGCCCTTGTGATTTGTGTTAGGCTTCAACAAAACGCTCTGTGACTAATGCAGGGAGGTGAGCCGACACACCTCTCACTGGACTAAGAAGGTGGGGTGGGGTCAGCCATCGTCAGTAGTGGGCTCAGACCTGTGCCTGGGGATGGGAGGCCAATTAGGCTTTGCAGTGAGAGTACACTAAGGTCAGGAAGTCTTTCTCTGTCCTCGAAGCCATCCCTGAAGGCTGCCCATGTAGCCCAGGAACTGCTGACCTCTGGGGACACTGGTCCCTGTCCAGCATTCCTGAGCAGGAGATCTTAGAACTGGACTTAGCTCTAAATAGAGAGGGGGCTCTTCAGGACTGTGGCTTGTCTACAACTGGGAGAGAGTGCCTCTTCCCTTGAGGCCATGTGCTCGCTGTCTGTCTGTCAGTCTCTCTCTGTCTCTCTCTGTCTCTCTCTCTCTCTCTCTCTCTCTCTCTCTCTCTCTCTCTCACACACACACACACACACACACACACACACACACACACACACAGTCTCCTTATGCGCCGTCTCGCCTACATCTTCAATGCAATATAAGCCAGGCCAAATCACTCCCTGACCCCTCCCTTCATAAGTATTTCAAAGGTCCAGCTGGGTCAGTTTAGAGTTGGTTTCAAATGCCACCACTTAGTATCCTTATGGCCTCTGTGAAGCTCCAGGAATGTCATCTGTACAGTGGGGGGCAATTGGGTAGACATGTTGTGGAGTATATAATGGGCTTCCTACCCAGTGCCACATAGTAAGTGCTCTGGACAGAGATGCTCAGAGGTGATGAGAGAGTTCCGGTCCCTATGATGACCTGGAACCTTGGACAGCAGGCCAGTTCTGGGGCTGCTGGTGTCTGACACTGAGAACTAATTTCGCCAGCACACTAAGCACAGGTTTGCAACTTCCTGCAAGATGCTAAGCAGTGCACCCTCCATGAGACACATGTCGCTTTTCAGGTACTCTGTAGCAAGGGGCTCTAAGAAACTTCCTCCCAACCATAGCACAGGGAGCAGGCACAGAGAACACTCACCCCAGCCACCCGCAGCTGCTCTAACCAGAAAAACTCCATCTCCCACTAAAAACTATTCACCATGAATGGCAGAGTTGATTTCTTCCTGACTGCTGGGGTGGGGTGGGGAGCGGTACACTGATGTGGGCATTTTGGTGAGGGACCATTCTGTTGGCTGTATGGGCTACCTCCTTTGAGTCTTTATTGAAGAGGACCGGGCAGGAGAGGTGTGTCCAGATATCCAGGCACGCCCTGCTCCTTTAACTAAGTTAAGTGGCTGTTTGGGTTTCGCTGCGTGGAGGCAAGCAGCAAATCGTGACGTTGACTGGATGTTTAGACACAGACTCTCCTGCCTGAGTGGTTGTTTGACAGGATGGAGTGGGTGTTTTGTTACTGCCTGGTGACCATTGTGACCTGTGGCTTTTGCGAGGTATGACTGGGTTGACTGCTTGTTTGGCTGTGGTGATGGGTGGTTTCACCAAGTGGACCAGTTGTTCTGTCACGGTGAGAGTGGCTGTTTAAGTGGGATAGGTGCTTTGGCACTCATTAGCTCAATTGCCTGGGTTTGATTGAACTGACTGGATGTTTGGGTGAATTAATCCAAATATTTGGACACTGTTTGTGGCTGTTGATTGGCTGTTTATGGGAGGCTGGGCGTGCTGCTCTCGTTTGACCCAGCCAGCCCATTGTTCTGGCATTGTTTGACCTCGCAGGCTGGTTGTTGAGTCTCTGTGCTGCTTGAGTTTTGTTTAGCTCTAAAGACAGGCTGTTTGGGAGTTGCTGGATCAAGGAGATTGGCGGTTTGATCGTGCTGAACAATTGCTCCAGTATTACTTGACTGCTGATGGATTCAACCTGTGGCGACCCTGTTGCTGCAGTCTGCCCCAGCTGATTACAGGCACCTGCTTTGGGGAACGCTGTTGATAGGCTGTTCAGGCATTGCTGGGACCAACCAACTGTGACCTTGGTGTCTCAGTTCCATTCATTTCTGTTGTTCGGCCAACAGGGCTTAGCTGAATTTAATCATCATTTCTACAGGGTCTCCAGGGTCTGAACAGGTCTGTCCAGGTTGCCTAGCTTTTGGTCTCCTGCCAGCAGGTACACCCATGCCCAGCCCAACCCTACACTTACAACAAGCCACTCCAGAACCCAGCTGAGCTTCTGGGGCAGAGAGAGGACCACGCACCTCCAACATGAACCCGACTGCCGAGAAAGACCAGCAACAGTGCTGCCTGCAGGCTCTCGGATGTGCTCTCCCAACCCGGAGACGAATGCATTTGGCAGAATGCTTCAAGAATGCAACCTCTGGGTTAAGTGGTTGAAATTAAGCCCAGTGGGGCTGTTTCACTGAGAATTTATAGTCGGTCATAGAGCGCAGCCTGATCAAGAGAGCTCTCCACCCATCAAGCTGGAGCTGGCTGCCTACCCAGATTCTTGCCCACAGAATATCCCTTGCCTCTAAGAAGCCTGATGTATGTGGCAATAGGTGACCACACAGTGCTAAGCCCTGTCCTCCCCATGGATTGGGCCACTCCCCAGATATCATGGGAGGTAGGGACAGGCCCTTCTTCCCTTCAGCTTCCTAATGGGAAGGCTCTGGTGGGAGGCTACCCCATGTGAGATGTGTGTGAATGGAGACCAAAGCCCCCACCCACTCACTGGAGAGTTACAGAAGCAGAGCAGACAGAGCAGATCACTTAGTGCTCCAGATAACAGAGATTAAGATTAAGGGTCTCTCCAGAAGAGCGGGACTGACCCCTTATTTTATATGAGGAAACTAAGTCCTGGATGGGGGAGAGGGAGGGGGGACATGACACTTTTCATTTCCTTTCCATTTTGTTTTTTCAGTCGTTGCTTTCAAAATCTGCACCATAGCCCAGGCTAACGTTAAACTTGCGGCTCTCCTGACTCAGCCTTGGCTGGGATTACAGATGTGTACCATACATCAAGGGAGAGAAGGTCTCCATGAGATGGTAGAGGACACTCTGGGTTATCAACTTTTTCAGCATAGAAAGGTTCGAATAGGAAATCCCTGATCAAGGAGCTGAAGCCTCCTTCAGGGTCAGCTCAGAATCACTTAACACCTTCCTGCTGACTGACCTGGACCAGACCCCAGAGCTTGCTAGCCTCATCTTCCCTACATGGAAGAGGCCCAGACATCCTGGTGTAACATTTTCAGTTTACAGACAGGAAGATGGCCCAGTGCTCATGTGAGATTGAACTCTGACCCCCTACCCCCAGCCCAGCTCAGTCTACATTTCCCACCAGACCAGCTGTTCTCTGAACCCTGTAGACCATCATCCTGACAGTTTGGACAGCCTGAATTGTAAAGAGAGCACTGTCATGTGCCTGTGTTGCTACAGTGAACACACCCTGAGTGGTGATTCTGGAGGACAGATGTCCAAGACCCAGGCAGTGGTAGGGTTGGCTCCTTCCAAGGCTTATAAGAACCTGTTCTGCATGCCTTCTTTAGGTTCTAGGGGTAGTCTGGCATCCTTGGGGTTCCTTGGGACGTGGAACCATCATCCCAGCCTCAGCCACCCCTTTCATTCAGCATCTCTTGGACTCCCCACTTTTAAACCGACACCAGCAATCCTGAGTGAGCATCCACTTGGCAGCCTGGTTTTAACTTTATTTCCTCCGTAAGAGTCTACTTTGAAGTGCACACTGTAGGTCCTCAAGTGAGCACAGTAACATATGGATTTGGAGAGGGTCTGATCAAGCCCATTACAGAGAATCTATGGTACTTCACAAGCCACACACACACAGACACACACACACACACACCTACATAGATATACACACATACACATACATATACACACAAATGCACATATACACACACATATATATACACACAAACACACATACATACACACACAAACATACATACACATATATATACACATACATACACACACAAACACACATACACATATATATATACACACAAACACGCATACACACACAAACACACATACACACATACATACACATACACACACTTATACACACATACACAAACACAAACATACACAATCACACACACACGCCTACATACATATACACACATACACATACATATACACAAACACAAACACACAAATGCATACATATACATATACATATATATACACACAAACACACATACACACATACACACACAAGCACACATATACACATACACACATACCCACACACAAACACAAACACACATACACACATACACACACACAAACACAAACACACATACACACACTTATACACACATACACAAACACAAACATACACAATCACACACACACACCTACATACACATACACACATACACATACATATACACAAACACAAAACACACAAATACATATACATACACATATATACACACAAACACACATACACACATACACACACAAACACACATATACACATTCACACATACCCACACACAAACACAAACACACATACACAATCACACACACACACAAACACAAGCATACACACACAAACACAAACACACATACACACACAAACACAAACACAAGCATACACACACAAACACAAACACACATACACAAACACACACACATACAAACACATAGAGACATACACACACACACACACACACACACACACGGACAGCAGGTAACATATTGTCCTCCTGCTTCCTCAGCTTCTCTTTGAGCCGACCGCCCTTCTGAACAGGCTCGTTCCCCTTTCCAGCGCTCTCCTGATCAGTCACTGGGACTTCTTGTTCCCTTTCCCCTGCTCCTCACCTCCCCAGCACTTCCATCTGAAATGTTTCCAGTCACACAGCCAACTCTGCAACCTTTTTTCAAATATGATATAGGGGAGAGGAAGAAGAAAAAAGAAAAGAAAAAAAGCAGAACCCCCGCCCAGCAAAGCAAGGGATATCCCAGAGGTAGCAGCTGCAATAAAATGTTTGCTGGTGTCTTGAAAAACATTATCCATCTCTTTGTCCCCTGCCATTTTCTCTCTGACATCTGAAATCAGATTTCCCATTCTACCTAGCCCCACACTGGGTGTCACTCGTAGTATGTTTTTTAAAGAAACAAAAATTCCAAGATTCTCACTATGCATGCCTTCTTGGCCCTCTGGGCTTAGTTACTCCTTTCTGGAGCT
This sequence comes from Rattus rattus, assembly GCF_011064425.1. Taxonomy (NCBI): domain Eukaryota; kingdom Metazoa; phylum Chordata; class Mammalia; order Rodentia; family Muridae; genus Rattus; species Rattus rattus. Next base: position 41,782,578 of record NC_046154.1, on the reverse strand, counting down.
TGTGAGGTGGCCTTCTCGGCAAAACTTTTCAATCGGCATCCTGTCACTTTTAAGGCATGAAAGCGAGGATCCCAAGTCAGATGCTACCCTCTGGGAGACAGGGAACACACTCTGGACTCACACTGCTGGAGGGTAATGTCCAGGCCAGGGTTTGAAGGACTGGCTCCTTCAGCCTTATCCCTGTCACAAACGCAAACAGGCACCCACACATTGAAACATGCGCACACATGGAGACAAACAGCACAGGAATGTATGCAGGAGCACATGCAGCACACAAGAACGTGCACGCATACAGGAGCACGAGCGTGTGTGCGTGCGCACATGCGTGCGTGCGTGCGTGTGTGTGTGTATGTGTGTGTGTGTATGTTTGTACTCGTGCGCGCGCGCGTGCACCAGCCTGCACAGCACACAGCAGAATGTGCCCATATGCACTGAGATCCTCACCTCACAGTCTATTCTGCTCACTGTTCTGTCACTGGGCTAAAACAACTGAGTTCCTCCTGGAAGCCGCATTCAGCCACCCACTCTCCTACTTACTCCTTCCTTCCTTCCTTCCTTCCTTCCTTCCTTCCTTCCCTCACTCACTCACATGTCTGAAAACTCATTTGCTGGCCTTCTGCCCAATATTTAGATCCATTCAGAGCCTTCATTTGTCACTCTATGCATTTATTCATTTGCACCATTCCCTATTTTGAATATAAATTTAATCTATTGACAGATACCCTAAATGAACGCCTACCATGGGCTATCACCATGCCTTAAAGCTGGGCATGTAGACAAGGAAAGCCCCTGTGTTCTCTCTCTCTCTCTCTCTCTCTCTCTCTCTCTCTCTCTCTCTCTCTCTCTCGCACACGCACAGACTCCTTTCCAGAGTCAGACATAGACACAAGCAGTGGAGATCATACACCAAGACCCATGGGCTAAGGGGGACCCCTGTGACTGGAGGTGACCCCTTTCTACAAAAACCTTTTAGATAAGTTGTCCTGCTGCAGTTTTAAGCCTGAGGGTCACTGCCCAAGTAATGACCCAAGGGAAAAGCTTTTCGACAGCAAGAACAAAAAGAATGGAGACCTCATCTGGGTAATTATCACCCCTACAAGAAATAGGAAGCCTCAGGGGGGATCCTTTCTGCTGTGTAAGGAAACAGGAGGAGTGGTGCATAGCCCTGAGTCAGCAGGAATGGAGCTGTTACTGCGTGAAGAGAAGCTGAGACACCTGCTGGAATTCACTGTCCATTTCTTCGAGGGACTGTTGGCATCAGGAGCAGAGACGCTGCTAGCCTAGGATGCCTCTAGGGAGAGGGCTTCTTGACTGGTTCTCTTCTTACCACCTATGTGTGCCTCCCAGGGACCAGTCCTGCTGGGCTGGGATTCTAGGAAGCCTTCTGATGGCTACCCAGGTGCAGCCTAGGCAGTGGCTCTACAGTGGCCACAGTCACCATGGCTCTGTGCTGGGTATGCTGGGGTGGGAGTGCTCACTTCAGAGAGAAGGAAGATTATTGGTCAGCAGGGAGAGCCAACTCACAGGGACAGGACAGCATAAGTAGGGTCTATGCCTCCTGGAGGGAAGGTCATAGGCAGCAGGTCAAGTGTTGACCAGCTTTCAGAAGACGGGTACAAGTACATGTGTGCTCAAGGTTCTCTCAGTGCGCCTGCATGGATCTTGCTGGCAGGTTCCCTCCTGCCTTCCTTTCAAACAGCCTCTTCCTGCTCCAGGGGTTAAAGGAATCATTTCTTATGCTGAGCCCCTACCTAACTGCAAATGTACCAAGGCAGATGCAGAGGTGGGCCAAACCACATTGACCCTCCAAGACACCACCTACCCAGGTCCTTGGAAACCTCTGACAGTGAGCAGAGATTAGAAAGAGCCTAAAAGACCAGAAGGGCCAGTGGAAGATGACTAGAGTAGAGAAGGTGGCCACATTCACCTGGGAGGTACGATCTTTCGGCAAATAGATGGACCTAACACCAACTTGCTGTGTGTCTTTGAGTGAAGTGGGTAGCCTCTCTGAGCCTTGTTTCTCATCTGAAAAGGGTCATGTGTGTTAATCTTGCTGCTTGTTCCTCAGACAATGCAAGGCAAAGGAAGAGGCTTTGGCTGCTGCAATAGAATAGCTACTCTCTAAACTTGCTCCCATGCATCCGGGACACATAGCTGAAGTTTGTTTCCTACCTCCTGTGAAATTAACTGGGCCCCATGACTAGATTCAAGAGGGTAGGTTGGAAGTGCCACCCTAGAAGCCTCTTAACATTCTCACTGTCAGCGGCCACCTGCCAACATATGGCCAAAACTCTACGGGACAAAAGAGTCATCAAAGAGAATTAGACTCCATTAAAACAGAAAGTTCAGGCCTGAGCCTCAGCCACAAAATCACAACAATCAAGCTGCCTCTTCTAATGTAAAGCTGGGGGAATGTCCTGTGAGGGGAACCAAGTGGTACAGGAGGGAGACGAAACAGAGCCAGAGGTCAGCATCAAGGTGGGTGAGGTACTGAGTCTAGATTCTTCTACAATGAGAGAGCTGAAATCTAGAGAACATTTTGCCCCATCCTGACCCACCCACCACCCAGCCTGGCCCACCCACAGCGGTCCCAGAGTTGATTCAGGTGCTAAAGTCAAGGCTCCCTCCTGACTGAGGAATGCAGGTACCAGTGATCCTGGAGGCCCAGGAATAGGTCCCAATTGCAGCGAGCCAAGGGACCAAGGTGAGGATCCTTCAGAGCAGAACTAGAGGTCATTTTTACCGCCCAGGCCCCTGCCAACCTTAGAGGGTGACTCTGAAGTCAGGCAACCACTGGTTACCCAAACTGGAGACCTTGAGGACCCTTGACGGAGCAGCTGCCCATGCTTTCAGCAAATCCCCAAGTAACACAAGACCACGAGTTAGACTCCAGAATGTCACCCCAGTGGCCTTTGAAGCAAATGTAGGAGGGAAAGTAACTCAGCCAGGAAGCCAGACTCTGTCCTACTTCATCCACCTGTATACCCTATAACCATGTGCCCCAGACAATGACATGAACAGCCTATCACATATCCAGCCACCCCTACCCAGGGCCAAGGCTGTAGGAATTAGCCAGGCCCCTCCGTGTAGCACCCTTAGTCCCTGCAAATCTACAGGAGTCATGGGGCAAACCCAGATGCTGACCCATCCCTGCACACCAGCTTCTAGAGGTCCCACCAGCTCTGCTCCTCCCCAGCCCACACTCACCTTTCCCTGATCACCAACTGTGTGACTGGCTAGCGTGGCAAAGAGAATGTGCCATCGGATCAAAGGCAGACTATCTAGGGTATCAGCTAAGACCTTCCAGGGCGGGGGACGTTTAAGTTGGACCTCAGCAGAGGAGCTTGAATTTGCCCACAATCCCTTATTTTAAATGATACTATCTCTTTGCATTTTATTTGTTCACTTTCAAAATCACTTTCTCTCTTCCAGACTATGTTTTTAGCAAACGGACACTCAAGAGTGTGTAAGTGGTCAACTCTGAGGACCTCTCTAGCCATCATTCCCATTTCCCAATTGAAAGGGCTGAGGCTCAGAAGGGGAACGGGACTTTCAGAGGCCACCCAGCAGAGACTCCATAGGCATCTCAAAATCAGACTCTCCAGCTAGAACTCCTGCCACAAAGGCTGGCTCACCACCTTTTCCTTTTTGAACCACCACCTGGCCCAACCAACTGCCCCACACCTCCTGGTGGACATAGGACACGTTTTACAGGGAGGGAATGCATTGGGTGGGGGGCAGAGAGCACAGAGAGAGAGTTTAACCCCACTATGTTTTCATACTTGGAATCTGAAAACACAGTTTCCCTCAGCAAAGCAGCTTAGCGTTAAGCAGAAAATCGGCTCGAAAGGATGTGATATCATTTATAGCAGTACATTAAATGCAAGCTGAGAAGCTGATATATTTTAGGAACGTTCAGCACACTCTAGACTAATAAACATTTTACAATATTATTGCACATGTTCTTTTCACTTTGTCCAAATAACCATTCCCTTCACATCTAATAAGTCTGTTTGACACATAAGTGGTCTTGGGCAAACACCTCAGAGGCCATGTTTCTCTGTGCATTGATCATTTATTTGTATAGCCCGCCAGGACAGTGACTAATGATTTTGAGGTTGAAACGTCCTCAAACATTGTCTTTGTCCCCCGCTCTTATCATAGAAATGTAAAATAATTTCAACTTGGCCCCAGAAAGTATTGTTATTCGTGTTTGAAAAATGCCTGTCTCTACTCTGCCTGACATAGCATCAATCAGTTTAAAACAATATTTGGAGGAGCCCCAGTCTTCGGGTCCTCCACCAAGCTCTCAAGGTTCCCCAGGAGACAGGCTCCCAAACACCACTTACTGCAGAATTTCCAAACAAACTCGCCACCACCACTGTAGCAGCCCAGAAGCATGATCCCGACAGGCTGGGAGAGTCCTGTCCCTTCACCACCCAGAGAGTGGAGAGTTGCTGGGTACAGCTGGTTCCTCTCAGCTCCAAGAATGTGCATGGGGTTCTAGGCCCCAGTGGTTCTGTGATGGGGACTAACAAACTCACCATAGTCCTGGCCTTTAGGAGCTCCAAATCAGAGCAAGGGCCAACACCAGCTCAGAAAACATTAATGTGAGAAATGGAGAAATTAATTTTCCCTCTGCGTGGGATCTGCCAGTTGAGTCCTTCATTGGAGAACAGCAGTGGTATACCTTTGTACAAATTAGAAGCAAAGGACTTTTGTCTCTAAGCAGATGTGGCTCCAATTTGGACATATTCTTTTGCAGTGTGCGACCCAAGCAAGTGTCCAGAAAGGTCGCGGGCTGGAGTGAGAGCAGAGCTCATTGACCACAGACACAGAGTCAATCCATAAAGGGACGTGCCATTAGGGATTGAAGCACAGTGTGGGGAGGTAATAAGACAGAGGTCTTCATGGAGGAAGAGACCTTTGAGAAAATATAGGTGAGTGACAGGCAGAGGAGGGAGGCAGTTCTCATCCCCATGGACGAAAGAAGAGCTTGACTCCAGATGCAAGCCAAGGAAGCTGCCATTTGGACAGATTTGACATGAAAAAGAAGTAAGAGAGGGTGAGACAAAAAAAAAAATGAATGTTCACAGGCTGGCAGTGGCGGTGCACACCTTTAATCCTAGTACTCAGGAGGCAGGTAGATGAATCTCTGAGTTCAAGACCAGCCTGGTGTACAGAGCAAGTTCCAGGGTGTCCAGGGCTACACAGAGAAATCTTGTCTTGAAAACCCAAAAAGAAAAACAAATAAATGAATGTTTACTGTGCAGATGCATGGCTGGATAGAAGGATGGAAGACCAGACAGGTAGACAGGAGAGTTATGTGTCAGTGGATGGATGGATGGGTGGATGGATGGATGGATGGATGGATGGATGGATGGATGGATGGATAAGTGGATGGATGGAGACAAAGAGGTGTGGGCTTTAAAAATGCCTTACTAAAAAAAAGTGTGCCTTCTCTCCCCAAGTAGAGAAACTTGCATCTTATATTGTCCTACGTAATAGTAGTGGTAGTGGTAGATTTTGTTGTTGTTGTTGTTGTTTTGTCAACTTGACACTAGTTAGAGTCAACAGAGAAAATGAAGTTCAATTATGGTTGGTCTGGAGACAAGTCTATAGGATCTTTTCCTTTTTTTAAATTTTTTTTTTATTAACTTGAGTATTTATTTACATTTCGAGTGTTATTCCCTTTCCCGGTTTCCGGGCAAACATCCCCCTAATCCCTCCCCCTCCCCTTCTTTATGGGTGTTCCCCTCCCCATCCTCCCCCCCTTGCCCCCTCCCCCCCACAATCTAGTTCACTGGGGGTTCCGTCTTAGCAGGACCCAGGCCTTCCCCTTCCACTGGTGATCTTACTAGGATATTCATTGCTACCTATGAGGTCAGAGTCCAGGGTCAGTCCATGTATAGTCTTTGGGTAGTGGCTTAGTCCCTGGAAGCTCTGGTTGCTTGGCATTGTTGTTCATATGGGGTCTTGAGCCCCTTCAAGCTTTCCAGTTCTTTCTCTGATTCCTTCAATGGGGTCCTGTTCTCAGTTCAGTGGTTTGCTGCTGGCATTCACCTCTGTATTTGCTGTATTCTGGCTATGTCTCTCAAGAGAGATCTACATCTGGCTCCTGTCCGCCTGCACTTCTTTGCTTCATCCATCTTGTCTAATTGGGTGGCTGCATATGTATGGGCCACATGTGGGGCAGGCTCTGAATGGGTGTTCCTTCTGTGTCTGTTTTAATCTTTGCCTCTCTATTCCCTGCCAAGGATATTCTTGTTCCCCTTTTAAAGAATGAGTGAAGCATTCACATTTTGATCATCCGTCTTGAGTTTCATGTGTTCTAGGCATCTAGGGTAATTCAAGCATTTGGGCTAAAGCCACTTATCAATGAGTGCATACCATGTGTGATTTTCTGTGATTGGGTTACCTCACTCAGGATGATATTTTCCAGTTCCAACAATTTGCCTATGAATTTCATAAAGGCATTGTTTTTGATAGCTGAGTAATATTCCATTGTGTAGATGTACCACATTTTCTGTAGGATCTTTTCTTGATTAATGATTCAAGTGGGAGGGTCCAGGCCATTGTGGGTAATATCACCCCTGGCCCCGTGGTCTGGGATGGTATAAGAAAGCAAGCTGAGCAAACCATGAAGAGCAAGTCAGTGAGCAGTTCTCCTCTATAAGCTCTTCTTCAGTTCCTGTCTCCAGGTTCCTTCCCTGTGTTCTTGCCTTAGCTTCCCTCAATGGACTGAGACCAGGATGTGTTAGCCAAATAAACTCTTCCCTCCCTAAGTCGCTTTGGTCGTAGTGTTTGTTCACAGCAATAGAAACTGTAACTAAGACAAAAATAACCTCCTGCCCACTGTGAACTGGAAGGATGAGTCTAGCTAGGTGTGGGGGGAACAGTCCACACGCAATAGAAATAGAGTCGCTTTGCTGGGGAAGAAGGCAGGATAGAGCAATGCCTCAAAGCACCTGAGCACTACTGGGGTTCATCTGCAGCTGAGCCTTGAGATCCTTAGGCTTGGAGAAGTGATTTGTCTGTGGCCTTTTTTTGTCAGAACCATCAGGTGGGACACCAAGTTAATGGGATGGCCTAATGAGGCCTCTTTACCACCACACCCAAAAAGCCCAGCCTCCGTGTGTGTTCACTCAGCTCTGGGGTCAAGGGCATGATTCAGGCCACTCTGATCTGCTCCTCCTAGAAAAAATTTTTTTCTGGAACTAATTCATGGGTCAAGAAATCTGCGCTGAGCTCTAGCTTTGACCTCCCTCCCACCCTGCTCTTTCCTCGTGCTTCTCCACCACACCCTATTTGCAAAAGCATGCAAAATGCCACCACGCACATTCTCATTCTCTCTCTCTCTCTCTCTCTCTCTCTCTCTCTCTCTCTCTCTCACACACACACACACACACACACACACACACACACACACACACACATTTGTATGTGATTTTCCTCTCTGTGTGAATTTACATTTTGTCTAAATAATGCTTCTTTTTTTTTTTTTTTTCTTTTCTTTTTTTCGGAGCTGGGGACCGAACCCAGGACCTTGCACTTGCTAGGCAAGCGCTCTACCACTGAGCTAAATCCCCAACCCCTAGATAATGTTTCTTGTCTTTCCAGGACAACTCATGTGTCAGGGAGCCCCTCTGACCCCACATCTGAGGACTTCCTTTGTGTCCCCATGGCTGCTGACCGGTCTCATCATGGCACTTAGGCTTTTATATTTTTGTGATCTACTTACATCATCTTTCTCTATCCTATCATAAGCTGATGGAGAACAAAGGGCAGATGAACAGATGAGCAGGTAAATGAGCAGATAGATGAATGGATGGATGGATGGATAGACAGACAGACAGACTGATAGACAGACAGATAGTTGATGGATAGATGAATAAGTGGGTAGAATGATGAGTTGGTAGGTGGGTGGGTGGATGGATGGATGGATGGATGGATGGATGGACAGGCAGACAGACAGACGAATTTTCTATGATGAGAAACAAATTTGGAGCTTGGCTCCTCTGAGAAAAGTCTCCTGAAATGGAGGAGGAGGAGGAAGAGGAAGAGGAAGAGAAAAGAAGAAAGAGAAAGGAACGATCAGTCCTAAAAACAGCTGTGGTGATGACACTGACAATAATAATCCATGGATTCCCAGATCTGAGTTGATCCATATGAGAGAACAGAGGGAAAAGCTAGGTGGTATGGAGCAGCATCATGCAGGCAGGAGTCCAAGGTCACAGACCGTGCTGCACACAACCTGGGTAAGACACCTGGTCTGTGTGTGAGGCTATGCTGAAGGGATTGGTGAGACATGAGAACAAGGTCAAAGGAATCTGAGTGCTCACCTCATCTAGGCCTCCAACCCCTTCTCCTTTGGGAGAAGCTGGGACCTGAGCCATGGGGCAGGCGAGTGAGCATGCGTGTGCATGTGTGCGCGTGCAAACACACACACACACACACACACACACACACACACACACACACACACCTGCCCAGAGCTTGGGAGTGCTGGAGAAGGGGATTGGAAAAGAGCTAGCAGACCTTGGCTACTGCCTGGTACTGATGTTGGGGCACTGTCCTCCAAGCATGACATGCGCCATCACTGTTTCAAAGTTTCAAAGTGAGAACAGCTGTGATCATTCAGTCACAGATCGGGCATGTCAGCATTGCTTCACAGAAAAGACCATATAGGGAGGTAGGGAAGGTCATCAGCCCCTCACCTGAAATTCCAAACACTTCTTTTTTGCCCACAACCCCGCTAAGATTCTTACCTTAGCTGCACATTGTCTCAAGAAGTGCTAGAATATTGCAGAGGGCAGAAGGTTCATGAAGGAGGGGACTCCATCTATAGAGCTGTCAAGAGTTGTCACCCATTCTGGCCTGGGACTTTTCATTAATATGGGTGTTTTCCAAAAAATGCATTGTTCACTAAGCCAGATTTGGATCCAATTATTACTTTCATCTATCATTGATGACATATATAAGGTATATATACATATACGTGTTTGTGTGTGTGTGTGTGTGTGTGTGTGTGTGTGTTAATTCTCCCCAGGAAACCTTACTAGAACCTTTGGCACCCAAACAGAACCAGAGATGAGTCTGTGAGCAGCCGTTGCCTTGCCTCTGCTGTGGAGGGTGAGACATGCAAAGAAAACTCAGGCATTTGAGACACTCAGAGAATGATCCTAATAAAGCCATCCCCTAACCCCTGTGGCAGTATGGAATGGTGTGCCTTCTTGCTATAGCAGCAGCTACAGTGTCCCTGCTACAGTGTCCCTACTATAGTGTCCCTGCTATGGGTGACAAGACATGCATCAGAAGTAGAGACGTTTGCTTCAGGTAAAGTCCACAGTGGAGATTCCATAGGGCTGTTCTCCTCTGTCTTACAGAGAAGCGTTCCTTCTTGATGAGTGTGATCACCAGAGGAGTATGGAGGTGCCTCACAAAAGCAGATGAAAGACCAAAGAATATGTGACACACATCAAGTAGAACTGTAAGGAAGCTGTGACAGGATTTGCCTGGCCTCTGCTGTGGGTGATAAAGTACCCAACCAAGGCTCAGCTGTCTGCACAGAAATACTTAGCATAAGGAAGGGGTTATAACCAGAAAGAAACATGCAGGTGAAGTCCTCAACATTAGCAACTGATTTGGTAAGCAAATTGGATAAAGGAGAGGATGCAATAAAATATAGGTTTGCCATTTCTTATGTATGGGGGAGAGGACAAGAGAATACAAACTATATCGACACTGAAAAGCCCTTCCTGGGACCCCCAAAACCTGGAAGCTGTGGAAAGAAAGAGTGAAGAGGGGGGAGATAAGGTAAAAACAATAGTGAGGGAATTGGGCATGAATGAAATGTTTGGTTTCCAGTTGGCTGGGTGACATAGGATTGTGCCTCTGGGTTAAGAAGAAAGTTAACTCAGCAGGGAGGTCAAGACGGGTGGGGTTTCTGTGGCTTTGCTGAGCCCTTTGGTGGTACGGGAGAGGCTCCAGAGGACCTGAGCGACAGTGTGGCATGTAAGTCAGCTTGTACAAGTGCTAAGGCAATTAACAGGAGGGGATGAGAAATGGAAAATTGCCAATGGGGCATGGGGTGGGGGACTGTCCATGTCACTCAGAAACAAATATCACAAGATTTGTGTCAAGCTGATGTTCCTAGGGAGAATAATGGCGACCAAATGCCGCACTTGAGAGTTTCTAGAAGACTTTATCGACTGAAAGTTCATCACCAGGGTGGAGAAGATGCAGGTGCACTCCACTGTAACACTGCTGGGCAGGAAGGTGCTCTCACAGGGTGGGAACTCTCCCAACTGCTTCCTTAATGGTGTGGCTACCTGCTAGAACCACGCAGGGTAACTAGAGGCCTCACGTGGAACTGTAGACTCATTGCTCGCCTATGGATATGCAGAGAATTTCAACTGTGTGGATCCAGTGTGTCCTGACAGCTTCCCGGAGCATCCATGGGCAATGGGCATCACACGGCGGATCTGAGATACGGCGGTACAGTAAAAGGATTAAACTCGCCCTAGGGTGGGCAATTATCTCCCCAGTGTATGCTGTGTATGAATATCCCCTGGGGGTGGAGATTGCTGACCCAGCCTGGGACCCTTTGCACGGTTAGACTTAGCCTGATGACACACACCGCAGCTGCAGTACCAGACTAGAGCACATGGAAGATCCAATTGGAGAGAGCATGGCTCTCTTCCCCCTTGGCACTCAGATGGGTGAGCTACCTGAGTCCTCCTGCCTAGGGCAGGAGTGAGGGAAGATGTGCAGTAGCCCAACAGCTCTGCCAGGATAAAGAAACAGAAAGACACACAGAAAATGTCGTGGCATACGCAGAGCTAAGTGAAGTAATGCCTCTCATCTATACCACAAGACTCAGCATTGCTCTTTTGAGGAAACAACAGCTGACAAGAGTGGTGGGATATTTCTCATGCTACATTGGACCTTGGCAACCTTTTGTTACAATTCCTTTAGCTGTTGGACCTGATTGACTTACCTGGAGTAGAAGGCAGTGGATCTTCTGTAGAAAGCTTCCACAATATAATGTTAATCCTGTAAATGCCACCTCACCGATTATCTTACAGGTTTAGAAAAGCATCTGGAAAGCATGGAAGCACATTTGAAGAAATAAAGGCAAGAACTCAGTTCGCACAGGGGGCAGAGGCCGGCGCAGCTGTGAAATTCTTGGGAATCTTAGGGTTGTGAAAGGCACAGACAAGCTACCAACAAGGTGACTGCAGTATACATCCTCTAACAGCCTACGTGTGGATGTGACAGCATCAGGTAAGGAGTTAAATACACAGGGCAACTGCATAGCTAGGAGACGGCACACCCAGAGGACATGGATTTTGTTGGTTTGTTTTTTAAGATTTATTTATTTATTTCGTATATATGAATGTTCTGTCTTCAGACATACCAGAAGAGGGCATCAGACCTCACTACAGATGGTTGTGAGCCACCATTGTGGTTGCTGGAAACTGAACTCAGGACCCCTAGAAGAGCAGTCAGTGCTCTTAACCTCTGAGTCATCTCTTCAGCCTGGATATAAGATATTGTAATGAATCAAGCATGGTGGCTCATTCCTTTAATCCCAGCACTCAGGGGGCAGAGGAAAAGTAACAAAATTCCAGTACACGGGATAGGCTATCTGCCTACAAGTAATGGATTGGCCTGAGGGGCCCTGAGGCCCCCAAAGAACATGTCACACACAGAAGCTCAAGTCTGGTACTTGTCTTAGTCAAGGTTCTATTGCTGTGAAAAGATACCATGACCACAGCAATTCTTACACAGGAAAACATTTCACTGGGGCTGGCTTACAGTTTTAGTCATAATTTTAGTTCATAATCATGGTAGAAAGCATGGCAGCAGGCAAGAATGGTGCTGGAGAAGGAGCTAGGAGTTCTACATCTTGATCTTCAGGTAGCAAGAACTGAATGCCATACTAGGTCTCGTTTGAGCATATGAAAGCTCAAAGCCTGTTCCCTCCCCAACTGACACTCTTTCTCTAAGAAGGCCACACCTACTCCAACAAGGCCCTCCTAGTAGTGCCACTCCCTGAGGGCCAAACATTAAAACACATGAGTCTATGGGGGAGGGGGGTCAACCTATTCAAAGCACCACATTCTACTCCCTGGCTCCCATAGACTTGTAGCCATAACATAATAGAGAAATGCATTCAATCCAACTTCAAAAGTCCCCATAGTTTATAACAGTCTCAACACTATTTAAAGTCCAAATATCAAAGTCTCTCTGAGACTCAGGCAATCTCTTAACTGTAACCCTCTATAAAATAAAAATTAAAAAGCAGATTACATACTTAGAATATAAAATGGCACAGGATATACATTACAATTGCAAAGGGGAGGAAAGGGACCGTAGTGAGGAAATACTAGACCAAAGCAAGACGGAAAACCAGCTGGGCAAACTCCAAACTCTGCTTCTCCATGTTTAATGTCAAAGCATTCTTCAGAACTCCAACTCCTTTCAGTTTTGTTAAATGCAAAGCACTCCTTCCTCTTGGGCTGTTTCTGCTTTCTCTTTCTACTCCCTGTTAGCAGCTCTCCTTGGCAGGTATCCCACAGCTCTGGCACCTCCCAAATTTTGAGGACTCCAAGGCAATCCAAACTTCATCTTCACAATTTCACACAATGGCCTCTCTAGGCCTCCATGCAGAAACACCCCTGACACATGTCTGGCCTCAGCCACTTTCCTTAGTCTCAGACCCTTTCTTCTATTCTTAACTTTAAAACCAGAATCATGTGCCTGAAGCTGCCAAGTTCTGATGCTTGCTGGGCATAGAGCATTGTTTAATTACATCTTCACTAGCTTTCTGTTTCCAGTGGTTTCCTTCACTGCCGAACCTTGGCTATCCTGAAACTTGATCTGTAGACCAGGATGACCTTGAACTCAGAGATCCACCTGCCTCTGCCTCTGCCTCTGTTGTGCTGGGATTAAAGGCTGCACCACCACACCCAACTCTGAGATTTTCTTTAATTCCTTTTCACAGGCTGGATTTGCTTGCACACACTTTCACCAACAAGGCCACACCTACTCCAACAAGGCCACACTTCCTAATAGTGCTATTCTCTATGGGTCAAGCATTCAAACACATGAGTCTAAGGGGGTCGTTCCTATTCAAACCACCACTGCAGTGTACAACAAAAGCCTGTTGCTAAAGTATAGACCCAAGTGGGAAAGCTTCAACTGTCAAATTGCTCTCCAAACACATATCTTTATATCCAAAGACTGTGTTGTCAGCTATGGTCCGGGTGCTTTCTTTTTACAATGGGCAGTGGTTACTGTGCACACAAAGAACTGGTTGTCTTAGTTGGTATTTCTATTGCTGTGATAAAACATCATGAACAAAAGCAATTTGGGGAAGAAAGGGTTTATTTGGCTACAGGTTACAGTCAACCATTGGAAGAATGCAAGGCAGGAACAAAAGGCAGGAACTTAGAAGCAACGGAAGCAGAGGCCATGGATGAATGATAGTTATTGACTTCCTCAGTTTGTTTTCCTGTATCCCCCAAGACTGCCTGCCTAAGGATGGAACCACCCACAGTGGGCTGGGCCCTTCCACATCAAATCGTCAATCAAGAAAAACCCCCATGGGCTAGCTTGCTTACAGGACAATCTGATAGAGGCATTTTTTTCAGTTCTGATTCTTTCTTACCAAATAACTCTAGATTATATCAAATGGACAAAAACGAACCAGCACACCAGTCAACAGGACTGTTGTTTTGGGAAAATAACCCAATTCTCTCTTAAATGAGAGAAAATCATCAGACATCAATGCCTAGGGAGAGCATCAAAGAAGAAAGTGTGGAAAGAATATAAAAGATAGAAGGGGTGCGGTGTTGTATGACTCTGACCTTGAACACGACATTTCCATTGTCACCTCAAAATCAGAACAGCTAATCTGGAGAAATGGTTTACTAGTTAAGAATACTTACCACTCTTCTAAAGGACTCAAGTTTGATTCCCAGTGTCTGTATTGGGTGGTCCACGACTACCTAAACTCCCAACACACACACACACACACACACACACACACACACACACACACACACACAATTTAAAATAATAAAAGTTTTTTTAAATCAAAGCAGCTGTAATTACCCACACACACAAAAGCCCTTCACAAAATCAGGTCTGTTTCCTCAGATAAAGAGAATGTGATGATAAACCCCTCAGTTGAGATTCAGCCACTCCTTCCTGCACATGCATGCACGTACATGCACATGCATGTACATGCATGTACAGCACACACATCGGCTGCCAATAACACTGTCTAAGATGCATGTTGTCTCAGAAACTACTGAACATCAGGAAGGGGAGGGTTACCTGCAGGGAGAACGCCGTCTATGCAGCCTTCAGGAGGTTGTCACCAATGATGAGCTATTAGAGGAGTCATTTATACCCCTGTAAGAAAGCCCAAGAAACAAGCTGGACTTGTATGGAATCACTACAGATGTTTGTCCAGATCTCTCCAGAAAACAGTAGCACGAGGAAAATGAACAGAGAGGCCAGAGAGTCTGAGCTCAGGCCACACCCTTCCCAGGTGCTGGGCAGTGCTGCCCTCCAGACCTCAGACAAGGTGTCTCTGCAGCCCTTTCAACCTAGCAGCAAGCATGGAAGGGGATTCTGGGAATTGAATCCCAGCTCAGCCTTGGTGCTCCCATAGAACACAACTAAGTCTACTGGGTGTTTGGCACAAGGCTAGTAGTCGGTGAAGGTGCACTGAAGAAAAATCTACTATCACTGGGCTTTGAGTGTAACAAAGGCAATTATAAAAATCCTGCTGTTCAATGCTGCTACAGTGGGACACCTTTAGTTACTTGTGGCCTATCATCGAGAAACAGGGAATTAGGGTTATATTTACACTCAGAGTCACAGTGGCTGGAACAGGCAAAAGTTGCTCGCCAAAAATAGCGTGATCTTGTGGGATCATGGACCCAGGCCCCTTCTGCCTGCAGAACTGCCATCACCGTAAGACCTGGGTTGTCTACTGACTGGTGCTGTATCCATTAGATCAGTATCCCAACCCTCAGCCGGGAGGGAGGAAGATTGGGATGCTCTAGTCCTCTCACTTTAAGGACATGCTCTAGAAGCTTGAGGGAACTATCCAGAGCTGAGGTGCCACACTTAGCTGCAGGGAAGGCAAGAAGACAGTCTTAAGATGGCCAGGAATGCAACTAAAGAATGCATATTTAGATCACTTTGTGAAAAAGGAGAAAGAATTGCATGAGGCAACTAATAATTATTACACAACTGTACGGGCAGTAGACAACAGCGATCAGTATCTCAGACACACGAGTCAGACAACCCTGAATTCCATTCCTATGCCCATTTCCTAGCTGCTGAGCAAAGCAAGTGCTTCCCTAGCATCTATGTCCATGGGAACATGAGAGCTTGCTCACTACCAGCCAGGCACTATTCTAAATCGTTTTTATAAGCTGCCATTTCCCCTTTTTCTTTCTCTTTATACTATTTTAAGTTTTAAGATTATAATAATCATTTTTCTCATTCCCTTTCTTCAATCCGAAGCCCTCCCATATACCTCTCCTCGTTGTTTCAGACTCATGACCCCATTTCTCATTCGTTATTGTTACATACATATAAGTATGTGTATATATGGATGTATATCAATTTATGTATATATTCTGAAATACATAGATACATCCTGCTTAGCCTATATAATGTTATAGATCTAATGTATGTTTCAAGGCAACCATTTGGTATTAGCTAAGCAATTGGTGTACTCTTACCCAGAAAGGACTAGTTCTCTCACTCCCAGCATTCCTCAGTTGCCTATAGTTCTTCCTATAGTGCTGAGGTCTCCTAGACTCCCCACTCCCTGTTCTTGTTAGCATCCTATTGTTGTTCTCACCGTTCAGTTTTGTTGTTGTTGTTGTTTTGTTGTTGTTGTTGTTGTTTGTTTGTTTTTTTAGGCAGCCATGTTGGTGAAACTGTATGGGTGCAGTTTCTGACATTCTAACAAGAACTCACAATGTGACAATCTCACAGCAAACTCCCTGGTGCTCTGGCTCTCACAGTCTTCCTGCCCCTTCCTTCTGCAATGATACCAGGGAGTGTGGCTGTTGTATTATAGATATACTCATTGGGACTGGGCTCTACAACCCTGCATTTTGATTGGTTGTGGTCTTTTATAAATGGTCTCTTGTCTGTTGCAAATAGAAATTTCCTTGATAAGGGGTGAGGATCACATTTATCTGTGGGTGTAAGGACAAATATTTAGACTGTAGTTATGGATTATGCTAGTTTAGTAGAGTAGAGGTTGTAGGTTCTCATCTAAGGCTCATGACTTCATCAGTCTGGGGAGTGGACTAGTTTCCCAGTACTAGGTATGATTTCCCAATTGTTGAATGAGTCTTTAATCCAATGAGAGACCTTTTTGGTTACCACCTAGGTATATGTAGCGCCAGTGCACCTCTAGGATTATGATGCAATGTTGTTTGGTTTTGGTTTTGGTGGTTTATTCTTCCTTCCTTTAGAACCATGTGTCAACATGAAAGCTGGTCCTCAGAGAGGAAGGCTTTCAGGTCAGTTTTGACTCAGGAGTCTCTGAGCCCTATTGAAGTGCACGGTGTCTTCGGCAATGCAGACCTACCTTCTACCTCTTGGGAAAACCCGAGGGCAATAGCAGTATTCAATAAGGTGTGGGAGTCTCTTGGACAAACCTGATCTTTTGTTTCCTTCTGTGTGCGTGCATGTGTGCTTGTGTGTGTGCTTGCGTGTGCGCGTGTGAAAAGACAAATTACAGGAGTCAATTCTCTACTTCAATTACATGGGTTCTGAGTATTGAATTCAGATCCTCAGGCTTGGCAGAACATACCCTTACCTGGTGAGCTATTTCACCAGTCCAGGACTGCTAGTTTTAGTTTCACAATGAATATGAGTCAAATACTATCATCCTCATTTTGTAGACAAGGACGCTGAGGCTGGGAACAGAAATTCTTTTCCCAGGGTTATGTTTATTTGTTAACTAAAATGTGATTAATGAGTGCCTGCTCTGTGCCATGCTCTGTGTTGAGCTCTGAGGATACAGGCAAAGTAATCCATGACCTCAGCCCCGCCAGAGCTCCTAGATGGGGAGATGTGATGATGCCCAGCCTGCTCCTCCACTCTGCCAGACTCACCCCCATCACACATGCATAAGGGCTCAGGAGCTCAGTTTAGAGAAAGAATAGTCAAGTGTCCCTTTGTTTTGCCTTAGAGCCTAGCCTGTGCCTGCAACAGCTCTTTGAGAGTTTCGTTCCAACCCAAGCTCCATTTGATTTACTCATACAGGGATCTACCTAGCATGAGGGGGAGAAGGCAGTTCTCAATTGAATAGTCTACTCTGCAAAAGTGTGACCAGCTTACGCAACAACAGTGACCCCCACATACATCAGGCTCCACCTCATGGTCACCAGTACTTGGGAAGCCATTCTACCTCAGGTCATTTTGTACACAAAGATCCCAGGACTCATGAACCAAAGTCACTTCCCAAGATGACACAAAAAAGCACTGGAGGCAGATCCTGCAGAGAACATCACCGAAGGAAAGACAGGGTGACCACCTAGTCTGGGGTTCAAGTGGCCTTGGTCCAGGACAAAGAGGTAGGTACAAAGGCTATTAAAGATCTTTGTGTCTTCTATAGGAACAGAGATACAGAGCTACTCACAGCTCACCAGGGACCCTATATGAAGCCACATGTTGGAGGGGGGAGCTCAACAATCAATCAAAATGCCTAACAGCCCCCACCACAACCACCAAGTGTGCTAGAGGAAAGGCTCAGTCTTTAAAACCAGTACAGCTTTCACAAAGTCCTGAATTTAGTTCCCATCACCTACACCAGGCAACTCACAATCATCTCCAGCCCCAGGATATCCCACACCTTCTTCTAGTCTCTACAGTCACCTGTACTTATGTGCACACTGATATACACATAATTGAAAACAAAATAAATCTTTTGTTCCATCCCTGCTTCCTTAGTAGTCCTTCAGAGAACTGACTTGAGCTCCCACCCACACCCACCCCAGCCATAGGCCTTGGCATACTCATCTGAGGCTAGCCAGCCCCTCCCTAAAGAGATGGAAAAGATAGGGTGACAGACCACCATTCATGGTCTCAGAATCCCCTCCTGCAGAATCGCCGCTTACTTTGGTCTTGTCACTGGGGTAATGAAGCAGGACACACCACAGGGCACACTAAATATGTTGCAGATCTGGCCTACCCAGTCTAGTGACAGTGCTGTCCTGTGAAGACCAGGAGAAAAGGAGGAGGGGCTCAAATGGACTACAAGATGCAGGACTGACACTGGGCTCCTTACCTGCACTAAAATCCAGCAGTATCTCTGGAGGAATAGGGGCAGGACAAAGTACTAGGCAACCACAGAGCTCTAAACACATTGGCAGGCACATGCAACGCCTTCTATAAACAACAGCTCCTTCTCTTCCCACCTGTTTGTCCAAGGGAAGAACCAGGAGCAAACGTCGCTCAGAACAGACTTTGTCAGCACTAGAGCTCGGTCCCTGCTTGAATCAGAATGACTAAGCCCAGTGAGGAGAAGGGACTTTTCCAAGTTCACAAAGTGTGGTACAGACCAAGGCAAGATCTAAGAGCTCTAAGATCTGCAGACAGCTCTACAGAAGCCTGCACCAACCAAGACGCAGCAAAATGAAATGCATGGTCTCGTTCGCTGCAGTACATTCAAGAAGCAGCACAATTTAAGGACATCCACATAGCATCTTCACTGCCTATTGTGTTGAGAAATACCCATCTGAGTTATTTGTGTGTTCTGACATTGCCCCCCCCCAAGACCCTTCCCCCTTTCCTGTTTGGCCTTTGAATTGGAAAGGGCTGTAAACAGGCAGGCGGGCTCTTTGCCCTGGAGGCGGGCCTGTCAACCAGCCAGGGGAAAGGTAGGACCCAGGGGACCCCTGCCCCCACCCCACCCCACACAGCCCAGCTGAAGAACTTGTAAAGACAGGATTTGTTTGTTTTCTTGGATCTGGCTCAGGATCTGGCTGAGGCCAGGCCCTTTGGGGAAAAGCAACTTTTAAATAAATGCTTCAAGATTGTGCAAACATTTCAGTAGTATTGGAGGCCTGGTGTTCTGGGTCAGAGAGGGGAAAAAAATACCCTGTCAATCATTCTAGAGATGAAAACCCGATAGCAAAGCGGTTGGTGAGGACAAGAGCTTGGGTTGCAAATCTCAGTTGTGGCTGGCTGAGACCAAACTACACTTAAGCCCTCTCTCAAAAAATCATTTGCATGTTAATCAATAGAGCAGCCGGCTTGACAGACACAGAGAGCAGAGAGCTGCCAGTGCTCACTGGCAATGAATGAGCTGGTGCGATGCATGCAGAAAGGACTAGACTTGCAGGCACAGGCTGGATTTCAGCCCTCGCTATGCCTCTCTGATAGTTCTGCAGTCCGGAATCAGTGGCTTGACATCACTTAGCCTCAGTTTTCTCACTGGCAAAATGGGCTTGCCAGGTCAATCTTATGCAGACATTGTAAGTATAAAACACAGGTGGCAACAAAAATCCTGGTCCAACTGAAGCACGGAAGCAACAGCAGAGAGGTTAAGCTCCTGTTCATGGGACATTTTCTCTAAACGAGGACTTAAGTATTATTTCAGTGAGCCTAAAACTCCATGCAACACCGTCAGCATGGCCCCTGTATCTCTTCCCTGCTAGGTCCACACCGGCCTAGAGAGGGACTCAGCCCCTGACCTCAGGTCTCAAGACCTTGAAGTGAAGAAGCTCAGAAGTGGAGTACAGATATGTGTGCATAGATGCTCCAGGGTGTGGAGCATGGAGGGGGGCTTGGGGATGCTTGTCTCTGGAGAGATGGGAAATCTGAGCTGGTGTAGAAGGGTGAGGAAGGTGGACCCTGGGGAGAGCTCTCTAGATAGGAGGATCTCCAAAGCAGACATGGATACAGTTACGGGCAATGAAGAGTCATTAGAGAAACAGAGTGAAGTGAAAGAGGAGGATCCTGTACTGGGAGGGTCCAGCTTGGTTCCCCGGGGTTAAGGTAGAATCTTACCTTCCTCTGGCCTCCATCATTCCCTTCCCTACAGCTGGGTGGCTAAGACTCTGACCCTAATCTCTCTATCTGTATCTCTCTGTCTAGCCTGTCTCAAGGGGGCTCGAAGGGGTTAGGTAGAGAGCTGTGAATAGGTTAGCATGCCCCACCGACCCTGGCACCACTGGGTTACAGGTCCGTGAACACACAGTCATGCACATGTGCACACAGGGCACCTGACCCCGTGCAGAGCAAGCAAAGCTCCAGTGTGAGTCCAGCAAATGTATCCAGTGTAATATGCTGGGCTCACAAACTCAAACTGCCTGTTTCTCCTTTAAGAAGAAACTAGCCCCGCCCCAGGCCAGTTTATGAGTGTGTATATCCTAGAGGTCGGTCCCCAGAGTTCTCACTATACCTATGGGGAAACTGAGGCTCAGAGAAGGGAAAAAGCCTATGGGAAGAAGTCTTCCAGAAAGCATAGTCAGGGCACTGACGAGAGAGCCAGCAGAACTCCATGTGGGAATGGCCCTGTGGGAAGGGTATTCTGCATGGAGAGAACACCCAGTGAAATCTCCGTGGGCCTTGGGGAGTTTCTTAGCCTGTCAGAGCTAGTGATGAAGCTGTGGTTGAAGCAGCTGAGGAAGTGCTGGCATCCAAGGCAAGACATCATGAGGCTGATTAGGAGTTGTATGCTTCAAGGAAGCCCCCCCCCCAAAAGGCACAGGTAAAAGAGCTGTGGCATTGGGTCAGTACTTTAGAGAGGTTCCTTTAGAGTGAGATGCACACAGAGAGGTGGAAACTGGGTCTTTTCACGGGGCACTAGAAGACAAAAGCCCCTCCAAGGAGTAGAGCCTGTGCTGCCACTGAGGAAACAATTGAGGATTTTTCATATCTGTAGCATAAACAGCCATCTTCAATCAAGGGACTTCAGCTATGGGACTCAGGACAAAACCACCCACCACCCCTTCTGCACACAAACCCATTTCCAGAGAACTTAGGGCTCAGAAACGAATCCTTGAGGGAGTAGGAGAAATCTCAGGTCCGGAAGATGCTAGCTTCCACCACCACCCCACCCCCCCCCCCTTCCCCTCCCTCCCCCTCCCCTCCCCCCTCCCCCTCCCTCTCCCTCCCCCTCTCTCTCCCTCTCTCCCTCTCTCCCCCTCCCTCCCTCTCTCTCTCTCTCTCTCTCTCCCTCTCCCTCTCTCCCTCTCTCCCTCTCCCTCTCTCCCTCTCTCCTCTCTCCTCTCCTCCCTCCCTCTCTCTCTCTGTAAATGTGTAAATGATGCCTTCTCGCCGGTCTGTTGACTCCCATTATCAGTGTAGCAGCGCTGTGAACGCTGTTGTCTGACGCAGCGACAGGCCTGGGCCAGACAGGGTTTGAACCCCAGTCCCAGGACTGGCAAGCGGCCGTTGTCTCGCCTCTCCTTCCTCCCTCTCCTGCTTCCCCTCTGCGGCTCCCAGCCCAGCGCCTTCCCCTCGTAGTCCTCCTACGGCGCCGCCCCCTCCTCCTCCAGGTCCTCAGAGCCCAAAAAAGCGACACCTGGAGCAATCGCAGCCGCCCCGCGGCCTGGGCCTCATTACGGCCGGCCCTTATCGCGGCGTGCATCGCATTATTTCATTTCAAAGAATCCACTGAGAAGCCCGTCCCCGGCCGACAACAGAAAGTAAAAACACAGCTGACTCCCATTAGGGCCCTCTCACAGGCTCCGCGTGAGGTAATGAAATATGGAAGCGGTGAGATATGTAATGCTTTATTAAGCGGTCTCGGCTACAACGGCGTGCATGCCAATTACGCCTGCAGGCTACCGCCCGCCCCCGGCCGCCGGACCACCAGCGTGCGCCCGGCCTGCGCCCTGGTCTGGCGGAGGAGCGCAGGCAGGGAGGAGGGAACAGGGAGGAGCGCGGGGGAGGCGAGAGGAGTGGTGTGTGGAGGGGAGGGAGGCGCACACGTGGAGGGAGGGGGGCTCAGGGGTGGGGGGAGAGAAAAGGGTTGGAGGGTTGGAGAGGAACACCGGGAGGAGTGAAAAGAGAAGGGGGAGGAGCACAGGGAGGAGGGTGAACGAAGAGGTGGGCAAAGAGGACTAAGGGAATAGGGAGAAGAGGAAGAGAAGGAGGGGAAGGGAGGAGAAGGACCACACAGGTCATTGCAAGCCCCAATGGTTCTTTGCATGGGTGAGAGCCAGAGGACTTCCTGGAAGATCAAAAGGCAACAGCCAGAAATACAGCTCAGAGAGGGAGAGACACTCCTGAGGTCACAGGGATAGAGCCTTGTGAACTGAGGTCCCTCCTACCTGGTCGAGCATAGGAGAAACAAAATACTCCTGCCCTGGAAGAGCGCCCTCTCTGGCGAGGGTAACAACACCCAAGTCAGTGAAGAGCTAGAGCAGGCCACCCAGTCAGTTTGCCCTGGCCAAGGAGGCTTCAGCAGCAATCAATGTTTGTACAGTCTTGCAGGCTGAAGAGCAGCTAACTTAGATAAGAGTTCTCTAAACCTACCCTGGAAACTTTGGAGCACGATATACCCAGGACTCATCTAGAAACTGCTATTGCTGAGCCAACAAGTGTCAGTCAGGGCTGAGGGACAGGAGAACAGCAAGATTGTGTGAACCTAAACTATTCCAAGCAGGGACCTGGGTGCTCATTCATCTCTCCATAGTTATTTTTCTATAATTTTGCTCCCCAATAGGATTTCCTCAGACCCTTCCTACTGCCCTAAAATAGAAAAGTCTAGGAGCTGGAGAGATAGCTCAGGAGTTAAGAGCACTGACTGCTCTTCCAGAGGTCCTGAGTTCAAATCCCAGCAACTACATGGTGGTTCACAACCATCTGTAATGGGATTCAGTGCCCTCTTCTGGTGTGTCTGAAGACAGCTACAGTTGACTCATATAAATAAAATAAATAATTTTTCAAAAAGTCCAGACCTGTGTTTTGATTACACTGGTATCCTCACCCTGCATTCTGCAGACCTGGATCTGAAAAGGCATTCGTAGTATAGCACAGAAAGAATACATGAGGCTTTTAGCTTTTGTGAAATTAGTGTGTGGCAGGTACTGCATGGCCCTTCTGTACATTGGCATCCTGCCTGGTCCTCAGAATGACTGTATGAGAATCTTCTTGAAACTCTCCTGCCTTTCACTCTCCATGTCTTTGGACTTGTTCCTTCAGCCCTATGTGTCTCCTCTCTTTACCTGAGGTATTACTTAGGCTTCCATGGGCTTCAGATAGAAGAGCCCACAGCACAGTGGTTCAAAGACATTCGGCCCTTCTCACAGGTTTAGCCATGTCATGTGATCCACAAAAAAAAAAAAAAAAAAAAAAAAAGAAAGAACAGAAAGAACAGACAGAAAAGAAACAGAACAGCTGTACAGCTGTGCTTAGCCAGAGTCCCAGCTTCCTACTATTTTGTGGCTCCTCCACATCCTCATAGCCAAAACTTGTTCCCCTACACCACAGCCATGCTCAACCTTGGGCCACAGTAGCAAGCATCTTTACCTCCAATCATGTTTAGTATGGAAATTCAGACTCACACCTTCTCGAAGCTGCTAGGAGTGGTGTTAACTTCATCATCAAGCTGAGTGGCAGAGTGTCCTGTGTGACCAGGGGAGAAAGCATTTCTACTAAGAAAAGGAAGAAAAGCACTGAGTCTGAGAACCAAGCAACAAGTCCAGCCACTCTGCGCTGCCTCCTCTGGGAAGGCATCCTCTGGGAAGACGTCCTGCATAACTTCCCAAGAGGAAGCGGCTGTCCCGTTAGTGCTTCCTCAGCCCTCTGCATGTTGCTTCTTCATGCCTTTCAGATAACCCTGTCTCTCCAGACAGCCCTTGGAGTGCTTATTTCCTCTTTTGCAAATAATCAGTATAATGAGTCCTCTCTGGATCCCCGCACGGGGCTGTGAGTTTTATATGTGAACTTGTTTGCTCTTCCTACGCTTTTAGGGCTTCCTGCTTTAATCAATGGGCACAATAATGATACAGACCTCATGAGGTTGCTGCGAGGGTTCAAATAAATGGGTACCGGGGGTTCCTAATGAAATAGGGGCTGGGTACATCCTCAGTAAACAGTGATTGCTTCTGTTGTATGCCTGTGGGCTGACAAATGTTCCCTGCAATGGATAGGGCTAGCCTAGTTAAAATGGTATCGTATGACGTGCACTGCTCGCAGCTGAACTGAAAGGCTAATCTCATTCCAGAGCATGGATGGACCTGCATGTGCATCCAGAGGGCTCTTGATGAAGCTAAAAGTGTTCTCAAACCCCCAACCACCATCCAAGAAGATGCTAATGCTATCTACCTTGCCTTGAATAAGAAAGCCTACTTACCCTAGCTAGTCAGAGCCGTGGCTAAAACTACGCTGAGAGCTGTAATGTAACTATATCGCTTAATCTATATTTTTAATTAATGGAACTAGAAGGGGAAGTAATTGACTAGATACCTGTAAAAAAAAATCTCTATTACCTGTTCATATGAAGATCACGTTCAAACTTGCAGGCTATGGAAACTTAGTACCTCTCTTACTAGCAGCAGTGGTTCTTGCAGGGATGGACTCAACAGAGGTCAAAGAATCTCATGAGTCAACTTAGAATCATTGTAGTACCCTGTTCCCTCCATCCATCCACCTCTGATGTCTAATTTATTTCCCCTTCTGAGAAAGATCCAACCATCCCCCCTTGGGCTCCCCCTTGTTAATTGGCTTCTTTGGGTCTGTGGTTTGTAGCATGGTTATCCTGTACTTTATGGCTAATACCCACTTCTAAGTAAGAACATGCTATGCATGTCCTTTTGGGTTTGGGTTACCTCAGTCAGGATGATGTTTTCTAGTTCCATCCATTTGCCTGCAAAAGTCATGATGCCCTTGTTTTCAATAGCTGAGAAGTGTTCCATTGTATAAGTGAACCCCATTTTCTTTATCTCATTTTCCTCAGCTGAGGGGCATCTGGGTTGTTTCCATTTTCTGACTATTACAAATAGAGCTGCCATGAACATAGCTGAGCAAGTGTCCTTGTGGGATGGTAGAGCTTTTGGGGGGTATATGCCCAGGAGTGATATAGCTGGGTCTTGAGGTAGAACTCTTTCCGATTTTCTGAGAATCCGGCAAATTGATTTCCACAATAGTTGTACAAGTTCGCACTCCCGCCAGCAATAAAGGAGTGTTCCCCTTGCTCCACATCCTTGCCAACATGTGCTGGCCCTTGAGTTTTTTATCTTAGCCATTCTGGTGGGTCTAAGGTAGAATCTCAGAGTTGTTTTGATTTACATTCCCTAGGTGGGAGAGGGGAGAGAGAGGGGAGTGGGTTGGGGGCAGGGGGAGATCAAGTGTAGGGGAGAGCAGGGGAGAGAGAAATTGATGGTGGGCAGAGGGTGTGCACCTCTGGGACATGTTGGAGACCTGGGATGGGAAGAGGTCCCAGAGAGTCCATGGAGTGAGGAGACCCCTGGCAGTGAGGTGGCATGGAGCCTAAAGTGACCACTTCCTGTGGCCAGGCAGGACTCCCAGTGGAGGGATAAAGACAGGAACTCATCCACAAGACTGTCTATCCAAAAAATGCATCCTGCCTGCTAGATTACAGGGACAAATATGGACCAGAGAGAACAGGGGAATGACCAACCAATGTCTGGGTCAAATTCAGACCCATCCCATGGACAAGCCCTGACACTATCAATGATATTCTGTTATTCTTGCAGATGGGATCCTAGCATCACTGTCCTCTGAAAGGCTCTACCCAGTAGCTGATAGAAAGAGTTGCAAAGATCCACAGCCAAACATTAGATGGAGCTTGCAGAGTCTTGTGGAAGAGTTGGGGGAAGAATTGAAGGAGCTGAAGAGGATAGGGACTCCACAGAAAGACCAACTGAGTCAATTAACCTGGACCCTTGAGGGCTCCGAAAGACTGAATCACTAACCAAAGAGCAAGCACGAGCTGGACCTATGTGGCGACTGTGCAGTTTGGTCTTCATGCAGATCCCCAAATGACTGGAGTGGGGACTGTCCCTGACTCGTGCCTGCCTGTGGATCCTGTTCCCCTAACTGGGCTGCCTTGTCTGACCTCAGTGGGAGAGGATGTGTCTAGTTCTGCAGTGACTTGATATGCCATGGTTGGGTGATACCCAGGGGTCAGAGAAGGAGAGAGGGGAATTGGGGGAGGAGCTGTGTGAGGTGGGTACTGGGGGAAGGGGGTGCTGATATTGGGATGTAAAGTAAATAAATCAAATGTTTTAATACATTAGACATAACAGAA
This sequence comes from Rattus rattus, assembly GCF_011064425.1. NCBI lineage: Eukaryota > Metazoa > Chordata > Mammalia > Rodentia > Muridae > Rattus > Rattus rattus. The sequence goes on along the minus strand of NC_046154.1, from coordinate 41,756,303 downwards.
TCTTTACCAAACGTTTGGTTTTTTCTTTTATTTGTAAATTAACCTCAGGCTATTTATATTTTTTTAATATTTGTGTGTGTGTGTGTGTGTGTGTGTGTGTGTGTGTGTGTGTGTGTGTGTGTGTGTGTGTGATGTGTACCAGTGCCAGAAGAGGCCAGAAGAGTCCGTCTGTTCTCTGGAACTGGAGTTGCAGGCCATTGTGAGTCACCTGATATGGATCCGGGGAACCAAAGTCCCTGGTCTGGGAGGGCAGCAAGCACCTTTCTTAACTGCTCTGGACCATTTCAGCAGCCCCTAGTTCCATTTCTCTTGGCCACAGCACTTCGTAGTTCTGTTCTCCACTTTAGTCTTAGGAAATCCACATGTATATCACAGTTCCGAGTCAGCCCCCACGTCAGGCACTGCTGTGTGTGCAGCGTGACTTCAGTTGTGGGACCTACAGTAGGACACAGTGAGCTGACTATCACATTTGGACCCCTAATTACTGCTTCCTGTATCTTCAGAAATAGTTAATTTGATGTAAAAATGAGGTTCCTGTTTGTGCAGGGGACAGCCTGTCACCTACCTGTCAGCACAGTTCCTGGCAGTCAAAACCACCCAGTCTCTTCAGATAGATCAGAGTGTGCTCTGGAGTGGGCCTTACAAATTGATCCATCAAGTCCTATAAGTTAGGCAATGCACACATGCCTGCCAAAGCCTCCAGCTAACTTTTTTTTATAAAGAGAGCCAATCAACTTCCAGAAACATGCAAACATGGAGAAAGAGACCTGTGTATTTATCTGATTCAGAAATGCTCACAGAACACTGATATTCTTCATTAAGTCTTGAAATAACACTGTCGGTTGGGGTGGGGGATGAGAGTCCTGGGAACTGAATCCAGGCCCTCAGACATGCTGGACAAGTGCTCTACCACTAAGCTGCACTCCTTCCCTTGCCCTATCCTGCTGATTTTATGGGGTAAAGGTCACAGCTAGGCATGGCACTTGATGCCTAGAACCCCGTGCTTGGGAGGTAAAGCAAGAGGATAAAGAATTCAAGTCTAAAAACATTCATATGAATAACATTGTGTGCATGGAACTGGTTCCATTCAGGAGTATGTATGTATGTCAGCATACGTGGACACAATAACAATTAGTGACTTAAAAAAGAAAACATGGAATTGAAAGAGAGAGGGGGAAGGGGTATATTGGGAGGTTTTGAGGGAGGAAAGGGAAACGAGAAGTGTAATTAAATTATAATCTCAAAAATAAAAAAATAATAAGTTCCGGGCTCACCTTGGCTGTGAGGTAAGTTCAGGACTAGCCTCAATTATATGAGGTCTTGTTCAAAGAGGGAGGGAGGGAGCGAAAGAGGGAAGGAAGAGAGGGAGGGAAGAAGGGATGGAGGAGGAAAAGGAGGGAAGGAGGGAGGGAGGGAGGGAGGGAGGGAAGGAGGGAAGGAGGGAGGAGGGAAGAAGGGAGGAGCAAAGGGAAGCAGAGGAGAAGGGAAGGGAGAGAAGAATTGAGTTCACACACACCAGACACAAAACCACACCTCGTGACACTCTGTAATGTGAGGAGCAAAGGGTGTCAGTAGACTGGGTGTCCCCTGTGCTCTCAACACTGATTGTGACCTTCTCATATGAACAACCAAAGCTAGCAATTAATTCTCCTAAGTATGCATCTCTTGTGTGACAATTCTTTCCACCGCTGGGGTGTAATTAAATCAACAGGGCATCTAGCAAGTATTCTCATAATCTCGAGAAACTCCAGTTTTTGGTTGACAACGAGCTGCTTATTAGATAAGAAGTTTGTCACCTTGCCAGGACCTGTGTTCTGACCCTGCTTGCAGCATTAAGTTCCCCTATCACAATGCAACCGCCTTCATGATGACAGCACTTGTCTTCTGACTCTATGATGTATAATTGTGTGTTTTATCTTTATTGTTGTGTGTGTGTGTGTGAGAGAGAGAGAGAGAGAGAGAGAGAGAGAGAGGCAGAGAGACAGAGAGAGACAGAGAGAGAGAGACAGAGAGAGAGAGAGAGACAGAGAGAGAGAGAGAGAGAGAGAGACAGACAGAGAGAGAGAGACAGAGAGAGAGAGAGAGAGAGAGAGAGAGAGAGAGAGAGAGAGAGACAGAGAGAGAGAGAGAGAGAGAGACAGACAGAGAGAGAGAGACAGAGAGAGACAGAGAGAGAGAGAGACAGAGAGAGAGAGAGACAGAGAGAGAGAGAGACAGAGACAGAGACAGAGATGGGTGCACCTGCCTTAGCATGTGTGTCCGGTCAGAGAACAGCTTTCAAGAGCTGTTCTTTCCTTGCTCCTCGTCTCTTGACTCAGCGTCTGTCTCATGTCTGCTTTACCCTGTACCCCAGGTTAGCTGACCTCAGAGCGGTATTTCCCTACCTGCTTCTCATCTTGTCCTTGGAGTGCTGGGATTACATATGCACACCACCACATCCGGTTTTTTAGGTGAGTTCCCGGGATGGGATTCAGGTTGTCCAGCTTTCGTGGCAAGCACTTTTTACCTGCTAAGCCATGTTACCAGATGCTCCGTGTTAATGTCCCAACTTTATTGATTTCTTGCTACTTTTGTATTCTGCCTCTCCTCTCCCCCCTCCAGCCTCCCTCTTTTCTACCCTCCTTCCCCTGTTCTTTAGTGATGACGGTGAAAGGGTTTTCTCTCTGCTAGTGGTCAACATCTTTATTTTTTCAGATCCAGGCTAGAAGGAAAGAAATGGAACACAGATGCCACCTTGGGCTTTTCTCAACACCAGTAACTTCATTCTGTCCAGCCCCCTGCCCCAGGTCAGATCAGAGAACATAATCAGAGACCAGCCACCACATATTTTGCTTGTATGTGTCTTAAAGACGAAGTAGAAAGTTCTGAGCATCTTGTCAGAGAAAGAAAACCAACTGCACACTTGGCACCCCGGAGCTGAGTTAGAGTTCTGCCTCTGCCAGTGACCAGCTTCACAAAGGTAGACTGTCACCTTACCTGTGCAGTCATGAGATGGGGCTTCTCAGAAAGGCTGGCGTTAGCACCGATGAAGTCCCTGATGGCTACAGCACTTGCTGTATAACGGTTGCTTAGTAAGCATTTGTTGATGGTCTAACCAAAGGGGAGCACTTCAAGAGTGGAGAAGCAGAGGAGGGAACCGTGTGGGATGTGATGGGAGCTTGTACCTGGTCCTTGTGTTTTGCAGTTGCACAAGTGGCCCCAGGTTCTTCCCTTCCCATCAAGAGGTGGCTCTCAGTCCTCATCCTTTGGTTCTAGTTGGCTGTGTGCTTTCCTTCACCAATGGACCATCAGAAAATGTGATGCAGACAAAGGAGGAAGACTGAAGTTTGCCTCTTCTTGCTGCCTTTGGGAGCGAGTGGCTGCTATGAGGGGAAGAGTCGCAGGCTAGCCTGCTGAGTGGTGAAGAGACACATTGCTCAGGTACCCTTGTCTCCCCGGCCATCGGCTGGCGGTCACTGTCGTCTGATCACAGATGCATCAGCACTGCGCTATTGCCCCATGATAAATTACCTCCAAAGCAGATGTTAAAAATTGTTTTTCATCCTCACAGTTTCTCTGGGAGCAGTTTAGCGACATGACTCAGGGTCAAGATAACATAAGGCTAGACATAAGTTGCTAGATTGAAACCAGTGCAATTGCTTCCAGTTGCTCGCTCTTCATTGGCCTGAATGCCTCGCCAGAGGGACTGGTGCCAGGGTCTTCCAGGCCTCAACATGAGTCTACCCATAAGACTGTGCACTTCACGGAAGCTAGCTTCCTCCCAAGGAAGTGGTGTGTGTGTGTGTGTGTGTGTGTGTGTGTGTGCGTGTGTGTGTGTGTGTGTGTGTGAGAGAGAGAGAGACAGACAGACAGACAGACAGACAAACAGACAGACAGATGGACAGACAGACAGAGACACAGACAAAGAGAGACAGAGAGAACTCGATACGGAAGGAACAGTGTTTCATAACATAACCTCAGAAGTGATATGGTATCCCTTCCACTGTTTGCTATGACCCAGAGATACAGAGTAGGACCACCTATGGATGTGCGGATGCTGTAAACAGAGATCACAATAATCTTGAGCATGGCTCGGTGGCCACGATGTATGATCTTGACCAAGAATAACAGAAGAACCAGTTCACTGAATCTAGTTCTAGGTGCCAAACCAAAGCTTATGCTTGGAGAACTCAGTTAGGGCATTAGATAACGGACACAGGCATCATAGGCCCCAGCAACATTTTCTCCTCTTCCACTCACTCATCCGGTCACCAGCAACATGGACCCGAGCCTGAAACGACTGTCTCTACAGAGACTGCAGATGGCTTGAGTCTGGTTGCTGCAGCTCAAGAAAACTATCAGTGAGCCAGGCCCTTCTTTCTGCCAGCAGCCTCCTACGGAGAGGTCCGCCTCTCTTCTATCCAGCTCTCCTCCTTCTCTGGGACCACCTCTTCCTTGGGTACTAGGCCTAGAGGAGCCTGGGCTGACAAGAACAGAAAACACCCAGCACACTTGCCCCCAGTGTAGCCGTGGCTCAACATGTATGCTTGCTTCCGAGCTTGAGTCTCAACACCCAAAGGGTCCTCCACAGTGAGCCTCCTTGGCCCCTCATTGAACAGACGGGGAAGTGTGCCCAAAGTCACACCACACACCCACAGCACTCTGACTTCCCACCCTAGGTTTATTTCTATGCAGTAAAGACAGAGCCCATTACAAGTCTGGTGACATTTCTGCACAGAAAATGTATTTTTTGAATATTGCCCATCTGGGACTCTGAGAAAGGCCCAGGGCAACAAGAAAGTACCAGAAATAACAGGAAAGGGAGAAGTGAGCTCACTGCCTGGTTACATCTCACTTGTGGCCACTCTTTTGTGCTTTCTTCCTACTCCTTGCAAACCAGGACTCCTGCCTCTTCACATAACTGTGCCAGACCGAAGCATCTAACCCTTACCTGTACAGTGGCCCTGTTGTCCACAGATTAATTTCGCAGTTACATAAGGTCAGGCAGGGTCTCGAAAGTATTAAATAGAAAACTTCTGAAAATAAACAGTTTGTAAGTTCTGAGGTGTGTGTTGCTGTGTAGTGTGATGGAACTCCCCACTGCTGAGCTCTGTCGGGCCGTGAATTGGCTCTCAGTTCCTCATCTCCACACTGTATAAACTGTCCACCTATGACCCGGTTGCTGGACTGGTTACCAGATTAATTGTTACAGTATCACAGTGCTATACTTACGGAGCCCTTACTTTGGCCACAGTGAACAAGGGTAGTTGTGTTGGCAGTTAGGATAGGCCAACCGTGATCTGTAAAGTGCTCGCCTCAAACAAAAAGCTGAATGCTCTTAATAAGATAAAAGAATGTCAGCCCGAGGTTGTTCAGATCTACAGTAAGAACGAATCTTACATCTATGATATTGATATTTCGTGAGTAAGAAAAAATAAGAAGAAGAAAAAAAGGAATGTGTGAATCTAACTATCACATCTCAAGCAGCTAAAGTTATGGCTAGAGTGTATAGCCAGTGCTGAAATGAAGAAGGCATTGGGTGTGTGTGCGTGAGCGCGTGCATGCGGACGTGCACAGGAAGATATCGAGTTCCTGTTTCTGTACTCTCAACAGTTTGGGCATCCACTAGAGGTTCTGCAACGTACCCTTCCCCTATGAATGAGCTATACTGTCCGTGACAAGTGGCAGTTCAGCCTCTGCATAGAGGTTTCTGGTGACCAGGCACTCAGCACTCACATTGCTTAGGAAGAGTTTTGAGAGAAACCCACCTCAGTTCAAATCTCAGCTCTGTAACAGATGGCTGTGTGGCCTTTGGTAAGCCATTTGACCACTTTATATCTACAGTTCCTCCTCTGAAAAGCAGAAGTGATTCCTTCTGAAAAGGGTGACTGTGGTAATTAGCTGTACAAGTGTGTGTGATATTCACAGAAAATCATCGAGGTGCAACGATTAATGCATAGAACTAAGTCAAAACTGGATGGGCACACACAGGGATCCCGTCCGTCCCTTAGCTCTGCCTGCTCCTTCCTGGATACCCTAGCCCACCAGGATTGTCTACCGGACATTTACAGTGCCCCAGAGCTCTCTCCGACTCTCTGCTGTGTGCTTGCCCACTCTCCAGCATGTAAGCTACTACTGTTTCCCTGGGAAGCTGGACCTGGAAGGTGCCAAAGTCAGCAGACCCCAAATGTGAAATTAAGGCCAACAGGCCATTTGAATGGAAATGCAGCACTGTGGGGCAAAGGCGCTCTCCCAGCCTGGGATCATCTTTCACAAAGCAAACCAAATCTGCAAGCCAGTTACTGACTGTGAGAAGTTGTCAGAGGGTTAGGGACAGGAAGTGGGGAGTCATTACACCTTCTCATTGTGAGTCAATATGCCAACCCCAACAAGAGCCTTTCATCCTGCACATCCCCCCCCACAACACATACACACACACACACACACACACACACATACACACACGCACACACACACACACACACACACTGGTGTATTTTACCTCTGCCTAAGCAGTTCCAAGGCCTTCTGTGGTCATATTTGTGTCTCTCACTGCCCTTTCTCATTACCTTCCACCCTTCTCTGCTCTGCTCTGGTCCTCCCTGGCGGCTGTGTAAAGACCTCATCCAAGGAACATAGATATTTCAGGAGTTGGGCTGGGTGCTGATCCGACCACCTCCTTTCTGCTCAGTCACTGATAGTCCAAAGGTAGCCAAATGCCCCTAATAGGAAAGGTTGCTGGGAGGTTGCCTAGGTTTTAGGGACTTCTCCCTGATGTCTTATCAAGGTTCCTGTCCTATCCACCACAATGGCTAGTTCCATCCCTTTCTGGCTTCCTAATCCCTGTCCATGCCTTTGTAAACAGCACCTCTAGACTATTTGCAGGCTGGTAAGATGGCTCAGCAGTTAAGAGTACTGGCTGCTTTCTTTCAGAGAACTGGGATTCGATTTCTAGCTCACGACCATCTGTAACTCCAGTTCCAAGGAGTCTGATGTTGTTCTCCTCTGGCCTCCTCAAAGCCCCAGGCTGTATACACCGTACTGACTGCACAGACATACAGGCAGGCAAAACACCTATACGCACAAAATAATTAAAACTTTAAAAAAATAAAATAATAATAGCAGTCGTCATCGTCATCGTCATCGTCATTGTAGTAGTGGTTGTAGTAGTAACTACTTACTTCCATACCTAGAACAGGCCTCTCCAGGGACAGAAGCTGATCACAGTTACCACAGGTGAGCAGGCGGCAGAGCAGAGGGAGAGCCAGCAGTTCGTAGACGAGCGCTTTGGCCAAGGAAGATGGCATAGTTCGGGGAAGAGAGGCCATGGTGGTGCACAGTAGTGTGAGTGTACTCAGTACCATAAACTGTGTACTTAAAACTGAAACGATCTTTTTAGATGTCTTTCTTTTTCTGAGCTAGGGTGCTGTGATCGGACTCAGATTCAACTCGGTGGCAAGCATCCCCAGCCCTGACCAAGACGCTAACTTTTATGTTAAATGTTTCCTGTGTCTGTGTGTGTGTGTGCTCATATGTGTGTACATGTGTTCATGTATATGTGTACATCTGTGTGTGTGCGTGTGCGCGTGTGTGCACGCGCTCCTGCCACAGCACATGTTTAGAGATTGTAAGGCTCGTGAAGCAAGTTCTCTTACCTGCTAAGTAAACTCAATAGAGCCTTTACCACTGCTGTTTTGAACTCACCTACAGTTACCAACCTAAGCACACTTCCAGTCTCTGCCTGGCACTGTTCCCAGGAGACTCTTCTCCAACAGGTTCCAAGTTCCTTGGACTCAGCTCCAGAAGCTTGCTGGAGATCAGGCAGAGCCACTGAACCCCACGGAGGCCATATCCATTGATCCATAAAAACTCCATCTCCTGTGTAACGGAAGGCACTTCTGTTCTCAAGATATTGAAAGTCTAACCCTCAATGTGAGGGTATTTGAAGGAGCCTTTGGTAAGTAGCAGGATTAGTTAGGTGACAAGGTAAGGTCCCCAAGAGGAAATTAATACCTTCATGAAAGAAAAGATGTGAGGTCTTCTCCCTACTCCTTTCTTCCCTTCCCTTTCTTCTTTCTCTTTATCCCCTATCACCTTCTCCTTCACCCTTTCCTGTCCCTCTACCCAAGAAGAGAAAATAGGAAAAAAAACAAACCTGGAGTTAGCCCTCCCCAGAGTCCAGCCACCCAGGCAGCTGGCACTTTGATCTTTGTGAGAAAATACGTTTCTGTGTGTGAGCCCTCCAGCCAATAGCGTTTGCTATAACAGCACCCAGAGCTGGAGGCTCTGGGACAGGGTGTTCTTTTGGAGCTGCACACACACCTGAGTCTGCTAGCCTGGCCCCAGACCAGGGTCTCATGGTCTCTGATTCACACACTGACTCCAGCTCCCCAACACAACTGGAGAGTTGAGGGAGACAGCCTTACTCTGCCATTGTCTGCATGACCTGGGCTAAGTCAGTCTGTGCTCTGTGACTCAGTTTCCCCTTTTGTACAATGAGGAAGTTAGCCAACAATAAGTAAGGATGTTTTTTGTTTCTAACCAGCAGAGTGAGTCTTTCTTCAAATAAGCCCTTACAAAGAACTCCAAAGCTAAAGCAAAATAAACTCCTGGCTACTTAGGTTGGGAATAGGGTTTGAGGCTGGATCTCCCCTTCTCTACATCCCCAACCCTGATTATGAGCCAGCTCCACATCTAAGGAACCCTAGAGTTCTATGACAAACCCTGCCTTAGAAAGTCCTCCAAAGCTGCCTGGGTTCTGGCAGGGTATAATGGGGACAGCTCTGAGCACCGGAATTCAGTGTCAACTTTTGCTAAATGAATGGCAGGTCCCCGGAAAGGATCCACAGCCTCCTGGGTAGAGAGAGCATCGAGGCCCAGGCCTAGAGACCACCAAAAGGAGATACTCCTGTAACACCCTGGGGTCTGCAGGACTTCTGGGCCCTTGTGCCTACCTCTGCCTGTGGGTGGAATCTTGCCGTTCCCTAGTCCAAGCAACCTGCTACTTCTGAACACAAGCTGTAGGCCAGGCTGTGGCCAAGAGCAATATTTTGTCAGTGAGTCTATTAAGAAAATAATGGAATAAAAGAAGCCACCATTATAAAGTGATGTACAAGCTTCCCTTCAATCTGCCACAGCCTGACTAAGACCGGAAGGGCCCTTCCAGATTGGGCCTGTAGCCAAAAGCTTTAAATAATCATTTAAAAAGTGTGTGTGATTTATCACTGGGGACAGGCTGGCATGGGGCTTCGAGGCAGTCACTCACTCAACATCACAGGCACTGCAGTTCATCGAGTCTGGCCACTTCCTCCTCCATGCTGGTTTATGGATATGGGTGTGGCAACCCTCCTCCCTCCCAGGTGACCTCTGTGCTGTGGACATTCCCAAAGCAGGAAGGATCTAACTATAAATGGTCTCACTCCCTTCTGGCAAGGACAAAGCAAGCCATGGTGACATCTAACGTCTCCTGAGTGTGTGGGACCCTGGCCAGGCATGTTTCTATTACCTCATCTGATACTCTGGACAAGTCAATGAGCCGAGTACTAGAAAGATGAATGTGTTTATATTAGCCTAGGAAAACTGAGGCGCACAGATGTAGGTAACTTGTTTGCTGAGAGGCAGCAAAGCTGACATTCGAACCTATTGTGCTTGGTTCTTGGATCCGTCACTGAGGCTCCATGTGGCCCTCTAGAGGATAGGGCTTCTCTTCTGTCTTCAGTTCCGGATTCCCAGTTATCTCCCTCCTTGGTGCCCTATAATCCTCTGGTCAGAGACAGCCCTCTAAGCCTCCCATGGACCCTGATTCTATTTGGGGTCGGGGGTGGTTCAGGCAGTAAAATGCCTGCCATGCAAACATGAGAACCTGAGTTCAAATCCTCAGCACCCACATAAAAGCTGGGCAAGATGGTGCAGGTCTGGAACCTTTGTGATAGGGGCACAGAGACAGGCAGCTCCTCGGAGCTCTTTGGCCAGTGAGGCTCCGGGTGCAGTGAGAGACCCTGGGTCAAAAAATAAGATGGAGAACAACTGAGGACACTCATTGTCAACCTCTCACCTCCACACACATGTGTACACATATGCACACACATGTGCACATGCACCTACATACATACATGCACATACTCACATGGACATATACCACTCACACAGTTCCTGGCCACGTGCACATGCCCTGAGAGACCAGGAAACAAACATCCTGATCCTAACTCTGGTTTTCAGAGGGGAAAGGTTTTCTCTTCCGACGACGATTATGGAAATAGTCTTTTACCTCCCAAGGCTTCTGAGGAAACTGAAATCAAGATATTAAGCAGGGAGAGACTTGCAGGCTGGAGGGCACTGAGCCTGCAGAAAGTGTCCTATTAGCCTTCCTTATTTCAGAGGTGCCAATGAACTTCTTACACAAACAACTACTAGGATGAGAAGAAACATTCCCACCAATCGAGGCCCATTCAGTGCGAGCTGGGCTGAAGATGACAGTTCTCGCTAGCCAATGTGAGCGTGCTCAGAGACAGGAGGCCTGGTTCCACTTCATTCTCATGTCCTCTCCTCTGGGTATTGCCACTCCCCGCACTACCATGTTCCGTTTACAGGCCCATGCCTGCCATGCCATCAAGAGGCTCTGGAGGACTCCTCCTGTGGCTGCATCTAACTCTGTGCCTCCACCTCTCACTTTGCCCCTGCACAAGCCATGGACCAGAAGATGGGCTCTGTGGATGAATGGATGGATGTGATTTATGGAACAGATGGACACATGAGTGGTAGGGGAGGGTCATGCTCATCTCATGACCTCGCTCTACCTCCAGACGCTTCTGCCCAGGAAATTCTTTCAGGAAACATCACGGAATGCCCTCTAGGGAGGCAGTGATCTCCTTGTCACCAAAACAGAGACAAGAGCTCTGAGAGAAGCCATGAACCATGTCCAGTGACATTCATTCCTAGGGAGCCCTAGGACTTTCCATCACCTGCCATTCCTTAAGACCCACGGACCCCATCACCGTCACAACTCCTTAACACCCTCAGACTTCCATCACTGTCACAACTGTAGCGTATGGCTCTGATTTCAGCAACATTCAGCTCTCCTCTGTCTGGCACCTCCATGACCAAGCTCTCTCATCTGTCTTTCAGGGCTTGCTCTCTAGCCACCGGGGAGGCAGTCTCCAGAGCAGAAACCAGACCATGCCTAGACACGCCCCCTTGGACTCCGCACAGCCTCCAAGTCTATCGTTAACCTGCCTTCCAACAAGCCATGTGGAGCCGATGCTAGGATAGCCACACAGAAAGCAGGAGCCCTGTCCTGACACTGAGGTCAGGTGGTCAGATGACAACATGAAGGCAGAACGGACACAGGACATGTCCTTGAAGAAGAGTGACCTCTAAGAAGGCAGGAGTGCAGGGTTTCAGTGCTGGCGAGGGATCCAGTTAAACTACAGCGCGTCCCATCTCTGGAACTTTCTGTGTGACTTCAAGCAGATAACTAGAATTCTCAGGGTTTCTTATCTGTCATTGTGGGCACTCAGTAGGAAGTGCGTGTGATTTGCCTAGAGAATCCAAACAAAAGATGCCAGTGTTAGCCTGAAGGAGAAAGTGGTTAGAGATGAAATGCTCTGAAGCCTCAGAGAAGAAGGTGAGAGGATCCAGGGATTGGAGAAGGCTTCTTGGAGGAGGCAGCCGTAGATCTGAGCCTTGAGGGAGCAAGACTTCAGTAGAAGAGAGGGATTGATTGGCACCAGAGCACAGGACACTAGCCAAAACCCTGAGCGCGGGGAGAGGTGCTGGCCAGAGTAGCTGAGGTCCATGGAGACCAGAGATTGTATTGTGCTCTTTGCTAACTATATCACGGCAACAACTCTTTCCCCTCAGTCTCCCCATCTGTAGAATGAGCTGCCAGAGTCCTGGAAGCTCTGCACCCAAGCCCTTCAGGACATTTCATTCTGTGCTGCCTAAGCTCCCAGGCTCCTAAATGCTTCCACATGTCAACCCTGACCTGCATGGCTCCTTACCCTCGCCTCCACAGTGTGGCCAGTCAACTCTGCTTCCTGACTCTAGGATGGCCTCCCTGTGGTCCTGGAGCAGACATCTACCTCAGGACCACCAGGTATGATGCCCAGGCAGAAACACAATGTCTGCCCTTAGATGTGGCAGGCTTATTGGTGAGGTCTCCCTCAGGCTCCCAGATCCCAAGAGGTGTCTGTCGGGTTTCAGAGATGTGAATTGAATCCCTGGAGGGGCAACAGCACCCTCTGACTCTTGCAGCAGAGAAACTGGCAAGGCTAAAAGTCACTTCCCTTCAGGTCCCCTGACCCTTACTGATATCTGCAGATGCTAGGCTTTGCCTTTCAAGCTGGAACATGGGGATTCTAGGATTTTGGCACCTGAGGATTCAAGAATCTTCAAACAGATAGAATCTGAGGCTATCAAAACCTGGGGGGTAGAATGGGGAGCAGTTGTTGAATCTCACATCTCTAAAGTCCTGACATTCTAGACTCTCATAATCAGATCATGTATACAGGGAAGAGATAGGACTCATCACTTCCTGACGGTGGCACTGAGTAGGTGAGCTAACATCTCCGTGCTCCATTTTCTTACCTGCAAGATGGGGCTATGCTGCTTTCCACTTCTTAAGGCGGCTGTGTGAACTGAATGAGCTGACATGTACCACAGCACTTAGAACAGTGCCTGGCACACGGACATCAGTACTCTGGCCACAAAGTACTGGGTTCTGACAGCAAGCAATGTGTACCTGAACAAGGGAGAGGGCTCCAGAGGATTCAACCCCATGGGATCCTGGTCGAAAGCCCACCCACACTAAGTCTTGACTCACATAAATAAGTGGACATTATTTTAAGCCACTAGGTATGTGGTGATTTGTTTAAATCAGTAGGAACACCTTCTAGTTGGACTTCACAGGGTGAGCCCAGATTCAGTATGAGTGGGAACACCATAGGATACTGTACACCAGGAGATATGGCTTCCAGCGAACTATATTTGGATACCAGCAATCAAAACCACTATCAATTCCTCAAGGCTGAATCTCACCTTAACGCTGTGCCTGACTGACACTTGTCTGGAAGGTAAAATGCACTGTTATGTTAAGAAAATTGTTTTCTAGGGTTGCTGGATGTGATATTAGAACTGAGCCACCATGCTGAAATCATTATCTAGTTTATCCCCATTCAAACCAAGTGTGTCCTCTCTGAAAAGATTCACAAGGGCCACTTAGCTTGACCTTCTGCCATGAGGGAAGCTGAGCTCTTCAGAGGGAAAGAGATTTCCCAGTGTCCTACAGCAAGCCAGAGCCAGGGCAAGAGATGAAGAATCTGGATGCTCAGCCTCTAGATCAGCTGAGGTAATGAACACTCTATGCTCTGTTCCCCAAAGGAAGAAGCCCACAATACTTCACTTCAGAAGAGGACGGGTAGAGTGGAAACTCCCCACACAGACCCCCAGAGAGCCCGGACTCTGGAGAACAGCTGAGTACCAGAAGCCACAATGCTCACTAAACATGGTATATCCCAATCCTCTGGCGGTGGGATCCAGGCAAATCACTTGTCCCAGTCTTCACCAGGGGATCCAGACAAGGAGGTAAACCCAGAAAAACCCTAAGGTGAGCTCCAAGAGTTGGATTTCTTGGGCAATTTTTTCCACCTCCTGGTTTACTGTTTCTCTTTCCACAACTAAGGGCCCCCTCCTTTAACCCTTGACCCTGTCTCCTCCATCTCCAGTGAAAACTGCCACATATTCTTGATTATCTTGTCTAAAAGAATGTCTTCCTTCCTGCTCTGTGGACGCCCACTCTTTTTTGTAATAACCCTTCAAGGTCCAAAGTAATCCTAACCATCGACCTGTTTTAGCATTTGTTTCCCATGAGAGCGGATCAGCTCTCCAAGGGTAAGGACCTGCGTGTTGCTCACCGCCATATTCTAGGATTCTGACACAGGCAATACTTGTGTTGAACAAAGGAGTGGGTGAGTGGAATTGAGACCTAAGTCTAGGACAGAACTTCAGTGCTGATCCAAGCAAGGATTGTATCTGAGTCCCCAGTTGGTAAAGCAACGGTTCTCAACCTTTGGTGACTGAACGACCCTTTCATAGTGGTTGCTTAAGACCATCAGAAAACCCAGATATTTACATTACAATCCATAACAGAAGCAAAATAACCATTATGAAGTAGCAATGAAAACAAAGGGCTGCAGCATCAAGAAGGGTGAGAACTTCTGCTGTAAAGTGAAGGCATGAGAAGCTGCCCTGAGCCCACTGCCTCTGACCCCTCTCATATCCATCCTGACAACATGAAGAAACCAGAATCTTCACTGGCATGAATAGACAAGTTACCAAGAAAGTCCCTAGATGATAGGCATTTTAAATACATCTCACTTATTGTTCTCTCTGGGTTTACTAAAAGCATGCTTTTATGTCCCACCCCAAGAGTTCTTAGCCAGTATCAATTTTGAGTTGTTACCCAATGAATTAATAAATATATAAATGGATGAGTGGGTGCTTGATGGATAGCTGAACTACTTGATGAACTTAGGATGGATAGTGGATAGATGGGTGGGTGGATGGATAGGTGGGGGGGTAGATGGATGGATGGATGGGGATGGATGGATGGGTGGGTGGATGGATGGGTGGGTGGGTGGATAGGATGGATGGGATGGATGGGATGGATGGATAGATGGATGGATGGATGATGGGTGGGTGGATGGATGGATGGATGAGGGATAGGTGGGTGGGTGGATGTGTAGGTGGATGAGTGGATGGGTAGTATGGGAGGGTGGGAGGGTAGATGGATAGAAGATGGGTAGATGTATGTATTGGTAGATGGATGGATGGATGAGCAAGCAAGTAGATGAAAGGAGAGAGGAGGGGATGATGAATGAGTGGTGAGTGAATAAACAGACTTGGCTTACTGTATTATGAACTCTGCAGAGTCATGGAGCAGAGGTCGCAGTTCTGTGCCCCTACAGGACAGAGCTGAGAGCCGTAAGTCAAAGCTACAGCAAAGTAAACTTTAGTCCACTATAAGCAGAAAAATTGCTATCACAAAATATGCTCCACCCATCACGGGAGGTAGGCAGCAGGAAGGAGCCATATGGTGGTTGAAAGACTGACTTACACTGATTTTTTTCCACCTTCAAACTAGGAGACAATAGGGTTTTGAAGGACTCATAGGGAACTTTCTGTCATCAAAGTGTCTGTGCCCTCATTCTTCTACCCTAGGACTTGGATGCTCTTACCAATCCCTGGGGCTGAGGACAGGGTCAGGCACATGGGCTATACTATGAGCATTTATTAAGTATAATCCTGACAACAAATCAAAGAGTCAAGACTACTTCTTACCCCACATCTGTCTGCTTTCCCCACTTGGCTACATATAAGGTAGCAATGCTAATATTTCAGAATCTTAAACAGCCCAAACTTGAATTTTATTACCCTCTTGGTCTTCATTGCAACCAAGTACAAAAGAATGTAGCAATATCTTCATAACGTTATGGGAGAATTAAATAAAAGAATTGTATGGCCCACCCAGTACCATTTCAAGCACATTGGAACCTTCAATGAGTGATAATAGCATAATCAGTGTTGATTTTAACACTGCTGTTAATATGAAGGGCCACGTCTACATTTGCGTTCATACTTACTAATGCTATTACTATAGTATAGTGTTGCATTACATGGTGTTATTGTAGATGTAGTACTCTAACACTATGGATTCATAGGCGCTTGAACCCACATATTACTCAAAACTGACCTTTTTAGAAGCTTGGGACATTGAAGTTACCATATTGTAGAGCCATGGAAAATTCAATCTGGCTACTCTCTCATCAGGCAGAATTGCTGAGGTACTGAATCCAGAGAGCCCAACAGCCCAGGACAGAAGCCTCTCTCTTCATCCCACAGCTCTAGGGTGCCGAAACACCCTGTGGGACCACCTGGGGGGTCCCAGCTGAACCCCTTGGCCCTATATTCCTGTTCACAGACAATCCAGGATCCCAGGAATTTGTGACCACGGTGAGTGGAGCCACTCATTGAGCCCGGGGGATGATGAAATATGGAAGCTTGCAGAGTTAGCCTGGTGGGGAAGGCCACATTTTCTGTGTCATGTTCTATTGCACGCCAATCAATTACGGTGCGCCCTATATAAACACATCATGAGGGCTTTGACAGGGGGCCGGGGTGAAGTTGGGTGTCAGGGTAAAACAGGGGATAATAAAATCACTGGAGATTTATTCCTCTAAATTGGAAACTTCATGCTTACACCTGACTAAATCATCAGGCTGAAATTGGAGCCGACTCCCACGGAAAACACGTGTAACCTTATCCCATCTTTGTTTAACAGCGACCCATCAAGCCGCTGATGAATTCTACAGATGCGCGAGCATCCTTCAACTCCCTGGGTTGTGGGGGTCTCCATCAGACCCGTCTTCACTGTGCCCACCCTATTCTCTGCTGGCTTTTCCGGGGCTGGCCAAAGGGCTGACTTAAAGGTGGGTATCTATGTGGTCTCCACACTGTGTGTGTACCAGCAATCATCCGTGAAGCTGTCCTGGAGAAGGAGGAGTGCTGTTAAATAACAGGAGAAGCAACCAAGACATCAAGACATAAGCTCCCGGCTAGATGCTGTCCCTCCTAGCTTCAAGTCACAGGTCTGAGAAAGCCCCTGTGGTTAATGACATAGCCTGCCTCTACCCTCACAGAACTTACCTGAGGACTTGGTAAACTGATGATGGACAGAGCCTCTAAATTTATAAGTATGTGGCTTACATTGTTTAATCTTGCATGTGAACTATGCAGCACTGTACGTGGGTCCCAGGAGGTGGTGTGAATTAACCAACCTCTGTGTAAAGGACTTTCCCTGTGTCCAGAGTTATGAGCCACAATGGGGAGGAAGATTCCCAAGAGACTCTGACCATTAAGCTCCCTACCCCATCTGTGTGCTAGAACCCCAGAGCTAGAAGGACTTAAAACAAGCTTTTGTCTGATTCCCACTTCACAGATTAAGAACTACATTCATTGCCGAGATGACAAATCAGAGAGAGAGAGAGAGATCAGAGAGTTTGTGTATCTTTCCTAAATCACACAGTCACACACCAGGGTGTCCCGCTACATTTGCTGACACCCACCCCCCAAGTTCATTAATATATACAGCAATAGCTCTATGGTATCTGATGTCTTATGTCCCTGCCTCTCCCAGACCCTCCCTTGAGACCCATAAAGTCTTCCGCGCTCCAACACACTCACCCCAGTGCACACCGCAGGTAGTCAGTGGCTGGGAGGCTGCAGCAGGAGGTTCCTTGCTCAGAAGAGGGGCCCTAGACTCACATCCTAGGCTTATACCTCCACCATCGCCCTTTCGGTGGGATGGAGTGGGGGAGGGGAGGAGGAGCCCCTGTGTCATTTTCAGCAGCAGTCAGCAGAGCCTTACAAAGTGCAAGATGGCTTTTTTAGCCCACCATAAGGATCTAGTTAAAAACCAATAAATCAGCAGTGAAATGTGCATAGCAGCCTTCTCCGTAAAATCAACATGGCTTGTGCCTCTGCGGGGAGCCTTCTGACTGCCGGCTGAAGCCGGGGCGCGGGCACAGCCCTCCTCCGTCCCGCAAGAGTCTCGGGAAAAGAGAGGGAGATCTCCTCTGCCCCTAGACAAGAAGAATCAGGCAACCCGGAGCGCCGTCAAGGAGGTGCCTGGACTGGAAATCTGCAATCCCCAGACACAGACGTGCCAAGAGCCCAGACCGCCCTTGGCCTCCTCCTCCCGACACGGAAAATCGAATTAGGAGACAGCCGGGCTGGGACTGGATGAGATGCAAGGGCCGGGAGTCTCCCCAGCACCGAATCTGACCGCCAGCTGCAGGGAGGGCAAGGGATCCCTTGGTGCAGACAGCCCCCGAGCCCTGCTTCCCCTCGGGTCGGTATTTAATATCTGTAAAACTGCCACTCGGATTGCCAAGGTAAACAGCGTCCCTGGCAGTTCAAAGGTGAGCGCGCCCTAGCGCTCTCCCTCGGGCCGCGCCGCCATCTCCGCATCGGTGTGCCCCGCGCCGGGTCTCCCACGCACGCTCCAGATTTCTCATTAAAATCGGCGACTGTGTCAACAGCGCAGCCTGGGCTCTGGAACTGGAAAAGCCATTTCGCCGCCCCACCCCGCTCCGCCAGGCCGCCGCCTCTGCGCCGCTCCCCGGC
Organism: Rattus rattus; assembly: GCF_011064425.1. Lineage (NCBI taxonomy): Eukaryota > Metazoa > Chordata > Mammalia > Rodentia > Muridae > Rattus > Rattus rattus. The sequence goes on along the minus strand of NC_046154.1, from coordinate 41,738,144 downwards.
GGGTCCCCGGAGGGTCCCCAACCACGGCACGCTCTCGGGCCCGGGCCAGGCCACCCAGCGGCAGTGCGAGCCCACCCGGCCCCGGCCCAATAGGTGAGAGCGCTGGCGACCCTCAGGCCTCCGCTGGTGACTCACACCCAGCTCTAAGAGGGCATTCTCTGTCCTATGTCAGGATTTCTTGCAGAATCTACAAGACAGCTGCAGCCCCAGACACACCTGGCCAACTTGTTTGCTCCTTGGAACTCCAACTCCTTTTTGTCATGCTGATCTACAGCAGAATATTCGGCCCTTGCCAGCAATAAAATTGCCTGGGAAACAGAGCAAAGGGTGCTGTAAAGAGGGGCGTACACCACTGTAGTAAGACCAGACTCCAGGGTGAGAAGGAAAGACAGTTGGCAATGGAGTTCAGACCCAACTCTGACACACAGGATGCTTGGGTTGCTCCTTTAAAGGGGGTAGAGGCATTAAAGGCTGAAGAGATGGCTCAGCCCTTAGGGCTCCTTCCAGAGGATCCTGGTTCAGCTCCCAGAACTCACTTAAGACTACTCACACATGACTACAGCTCCAGAGGGCCTGGCGTCCTCTTCTGGCTTTTGTGGGCATCCACAAACAGAGATTCTCTCTCACACACTCTCACACTCTCACACACACACACACACACACACACACACACACACACACACACACACACTAAAATTTAGAATAGTGGGGCTGAATGATTGCTCAGTTGTTAAGAACACTTGGGGGAGACACTTGATCCTCTTCCAAGGGTCCCGGTTCAATTTCCAGCACCCACTTGGCAGCTCACAACCGTCTGTAACTATTACCACAACATCTCATGCCCTCTTCTGGTCTCCCTAGGCATCAGACATGCATGTGGTACACAGATACGCATGCACATGGTGCACAGACATTGCAAGCAAAACAACCATAAACCTAAAATAAAATAAATTTCGACATAAATTTAAAGAAAACAGAGAGAATAATGGAAAGGTAATGGCAGGGCCCACCTCCTCCAGCTCCCGGGACTCAGAGCTACTCCACACAGTAGTTACATTTTCATCAGCCTGTATTTATTTATTAAGGCCCTCTTGCACAGCCATGAAAGGAACAGCTGGTAGTCCAGGGGAAACAGGAGGCTGCAAGGAGGCTGACTGTCACGGGAAGGAACTGGAGAGTGTGGACCGGATGCTCCAGACTAGGCCTTGGGGAAGGGAGATGTAGCAGCGGCTGAAAGACAAGAGGGCAGAGGCAATGAAAGAACCTAGGACTTGAATGAAGCCTGATAAGGAAGGAGCTGTGAGGGATGACACAGGCCCAGAGACAGAGGTGGGGCTGATGGAGGAGGTGTGAGCATTTACAAGCTGCGTAACTCTCCGGGAACACATTTAAGTTCTGGTGTTTGGTGTTTATGTATGCCCACGTGTGCACATGCGATTACTTGTTTTTCTTTTGTTTTACAGGGGAAACTGGGAACAAGGCCTCCAACAAATCATGCAGCCAAGTCTCTGGCGTTTGTGGAAATCGCGTTGGTCAGCGCATCTGGAGTACAGTGGATGGGCCTCCTCCTGGATCTCCCTGCCTGGTAAGTACGTGAGTTTGTCTGTATGCGTGAGTTTGTCTGTATGGAAGTGTGTATAATTGGCTATGCCCTAAGATGGACACCCGCAGGCCTGTATGTTTAAAATCTTATTTGTCTGTCTCGATGTGTGCATGCTGTCCTGGTCAGCATTCGTGTAGGAATATGAGTGTGTATGTACCTGTGTATGCAGCTGCAGTAGCAGAAGTCTGAATGAAAGACATGTGCATTTGCTTTTGCATGAGCATCTGTATCGTCTGTGTGTATAAGCTTGAGTTCCCCACACTTTAAGAGAAAACATGGAGTTCTCGCTTCCATGGCAAGGGTGTAGGCTGGAACACATGACTGGGTTCCAATTTAGTTTTCATCAAGGCCAGTCAACTACCACCAGCATGCCATGCCCAGAACCCCAAACCTCACTCCATCTCTCCCATTCAAGTGATCACACTTGCTTCTCTCCTGTCAGACCAGCTGTAAAGCAACCTTCCCACAGGTTCCGGGAACTCAGCCACAGCACCTTGGTGCTTCCCTGATTCCCACTTCCTTCCTTCCTCTGCTTTTCTGTCTCTGTGACGCCCTCTCCATCTCCTTGGAGATTTTTCTGATCCTGCCCTGCTCAGTGTGGAGACTCCTCAGTTCTGGCTCTTGGACCCTCTTTTCTAGACCTGGTAACAGGGTAGTTGGGTTCAAATGAAGACACCACCTCCGAATCTCCATCCTGTCTCTCTCCCTACCCAGTCATGTCTCTGCAAGCCTTTCAAAAGTCCTCCAAATTGGCATGGGCCCTTCCCTGGTGTCTCCCGTCTAGGTGTGGGCTCGTCTCTGTGTACACTTATCCCTGACCCCACCAGTTTCAGCATCCAGACACCCCACATCCTCACCAGACCTTCATGTTTGCCCTGAGGCAAAGCCTGAACCGTTTCCAGAGGCTTCTAAGGACTCCGATGACATCTCCCTGAAGTCATCTCTCCATGCTGGAAGAAGGTCCAACTGCTACATCCTCCAAAAGATACTTCCGTGGCGTTGTCCGTCTCTCGCACCTCTGACTGCCCTTGTCCTGCCTCGTGCTCTTTAGGGCGGTGACCCATGACCAGCTGGCCCCTCAACTACCTCAGCTACATGTCCTCATTCTTAGGTTCCTTTGGCCAGGACCAACTGATCCAGGGCACCCCAAGCTCACGTTCAAAGACTCAGACCCGTCCCAGCTGCTAGTCCCCATAAATGCGGATTAGGTGGCCCCCTTTGAGGCAGACGGGTGGGCTGTGAGAAGAGTTGGTTTGGCATAGATTTTATGACAGGATCACATTTCGTCATCAGACCCCCCTCTGAAGCCAGCCAAGGGCAGGTCAGGGGCAGGGGAATGGGAACCTGAGCTCTCAGTCAGCCCAGAACAGGGCTGCTGGCCCAGGAGGGAGCAGTGCTGGAAGTGCCGGTCAGGGCTTGAGTAACAGCCTGCCCTCTGCCACCCACCCACAGCGTGAACTGGGGTGAGTCCTCTGAATCTCTGCTCTGTGGAATGAGGGCTCTAGAGTAAGCAGGCCCCAGGCCATCTTCACTTGCAAGCTCCTAAACCCTTTTCCAGTCTAATCCACAAAACAACATCACCCTTCCCAAAAGGATGCTAAGCTACTGTAGACTTCCAAACCCATGAACCAAGGTAGCCACATTAAAAGCAGGCTTCTGATTACAAATTTCAGACAAATAAATAGGTTTGAGCATAAGTATACGCCAAGCATTATAAAGGCATATTAAAAGCTCTACCTTATCTGTCTGAAATTCCAATCTAGTTGGGTGTCTCGGGTTTTTAGTGTGTAACTCTGGCATTCCTACATGGTGTGCACTGAGTTTACAGGACATAGCCCCATGGTCCTTCTAAGTAAAACATGTCAGGAAAGTGTTCTTGGACAAGCCATCCTGCTATGATCAAATACAGTTGGAACTCTGTGGGAAAGAAAGAGAATAGCATAGACTGAGCTTCAGAGGCAGCTTGGCGCTGAGGATGATTCAAGGAAAGACTGCAGAGAACAGATGTGTAGGTTGTGTAGCTGGAGTCAGGTCCTGCTACATCCAGTCTGTGCTCTGCTGCGGCTGCTGCTGCTCCTGCTGCTATGTTAGAGAAGAAGGCCCAGGGGTCTTAGTTGAAGCAAAATTACAGCCAGACACTGGGTACGGGAACAGACTCTGGCTGCACAAAGATTAGAGGAAGTAAAAAAAAAAAAGCTTGCATGGTCTAGGAAGAATGTCAAAGATCTACTGAAGAACTGTGGGCTCAGGTCTGTGACACTCATGTGTTCCAGCTCATGTGTTGAACACTCGATTCCCAGATGGTGGCACTGTTGGGGTTATAGGGGATGAGACCTATTTAGAGGAAGTAGGTTCCTGGTCTCTCCAATCTTACTTCCTGCCCACCATGAATGAACAGCCTCTTCTTCCTCCTCTTCCTCCTCTTCTTCCTTCTCCTCCTCTCCCTCCTCCTCCTCCTCCACACACTCCTATAGCAGGGATGTTCTGCTTCACCACAACTTAGAATGAACAGAGCCAAGGTCTATGGACTGAACTCTGCAACTGTGACCCAAAATAAAACTTCCTACCTTGTTTGTATCGGGCACTGCATCACAGTAAGCAAAGGCAACTAACGCCTTCAGAATAAACAATAAATAGTAGTCGATAATGACGGTTGGACTGTTCTTCCTATCAGGTGCTCAATACATGCTGGGGCTTTGCACCAGCTGACCTCCCCCTCCCCCCAACCTCCAGACGTTCTCCCACAGGACCTGGGCCATTTCTTTACTTTTTTATGTGTATGTGTGCTTTGCCTGGATGTATGTCTTTATACCATATGCATGCCTGGTGCCCATGGTAGCAGGGAAGCCTCAGAACTCTGGACCTAGAGCCATGAATAGTTGTGAACCACCTTGTGGATACAGGGAACCAAACTCAGGTCCTCTGCAAGAGAAAGACGTATGTTTAACTACTGAACAGGCTCTCCAGACCCCAGGACCACTTCTTATAACGAAGGCAGTCGGCAGATTCCTACACTCTCTTGCCCAGTATTAGTGAGAGGGGAAGCACCAGGGAGAATAGCCTTGACAAAGTGCATTTCAGCAAGGAAACAGTGAAAACTGCCCAAAGCGAAGGGCGGGGCTGCAGGAGCCCTTGCAAGATGCACTTCCTCGAGTTTCATGCCATTCTCACAACAGCTCTAGGAGTAAGGATCAAAGCCCCACTGTAGAGATGTGAATAACAAGGCTCAGGCAGATCCTTTGTCCAAAGGTCTCAAATCATAACAGTGGGAAGGGAAGCAGCTTTAAAACTCAAGAGCTCCTTTACCTGTACAAGACTGTGTATATGAATGAGAGAGCAACGAAGCCCAAACCCAGCATTCACTTGAGCCTGCTGTACTCTCATACCCACTGAGTCGCTTCAAGAACAAACTTCCCACCACCGTGTCCATCCATGAGGACTCGGAACCCAACCTGCCCATAAGGCACACACATGATTCTTTTCGTGATTTTATAGAGATTTGAGGTATTAGAAACCTTGGATCCAGCCTCAAGTTTCCCATTTCCTGGCTGCAGTTTTTAACTTTCTAAACTTGTGCTTCTTTGCCTGGAAAATTAGGATAAGAATGCCTTGCACTTAGAGATGTTGTGATGGTTCCGTGTAATGGTACGTGGGAAAGAGCTTTCTAAACCAGAAAGCACGGTACTGACGTGTTTCAGGCCCAGATCACAGTCAAACAAAATCACCCGAACTTAAAGCTTTCACCAGTTCAAATCTCCCAGACTCCCAGGGAGGCCTCTGGGCTAGCAGATAATTCCTGCTCACTGCTGACTTGACATCGGATTTGGCGTTCGTCAATGTTTGACATGCCCTTCTGTGTGTGGTGTTGAAATCCTGTGCCAGGCACTCGTGAGTGAGACCATAGTGCTTACCCTTGGGTGGGTGGTCAGTGGGGAAACAGAGACAGACTACAGCCAGTGATCAAACAGAGGCAAGGACAAGACGCACTTGAGCAAACAGTCCAAGGCTAGCCCACAACTTCTCTCCAAGTTTGCTCTGGGCGTAAACACATTTTTTATTTCATTTATCCAACAAATGTCAGTGAGGATCTTCTAATGTGCTGGGATGTATCATCAAACAAAATAGTTTCTGTTACAAGTATCTTAATAGAAATTAATAATGGATTAATCGTGCACATCATATATTCTAATGCTATAACTACAGGTACTATGGAAACAGTAAGGCAAATAAAGGAATGAACCGAGAGAAAAGGGATGAGGCTTTACCTTAATGGGTAGAGGATTTGCCAAGCAAGCAGGAAGCCTTGGGTTTGATCCCCAGCACTGCGAGAACTGGGTATGGTGGTCCCTGCCAATAATCATGAAGTGGAAGCAGGAGTTCCCCAGTTCAAGGCCATTCTCAGCCACAAATCAAGTATCTCAAAAATGTTACTTGATTGATTATATTTTTAAATCTGGGGTGCTAGAAGTGGTTAAAAATGAAAAGAGGAAGGCTGAAAGTGTATTATTAATTAACTAACACAAAGGGACAATTAATCAAAGGGACAGTGGAACTGGCTACTGAGCACAGACATGAAGAGTGAGGACATGATCACTGAATGATCGTGAAGTATGCATAATATTGGTAAAATAAAAAAAAGGCAATAAAATTTGCAGAATGGAGCTATAGCAGGGCTGAGAATAAGTTTCATAACTTTAAGTGTTTATATTTTAAAATAAGGATAACATTAAAATCAGTGGTCAAGGTTGTCATTTTAGGGATTAAAAATAAACAAAGAGAAGGGGGAAATTATCAAATTTGAGAGCAGAGGCTGTGTGCGGTGGCCCCCATCTGTAACCCCAGCACCCAGAGGGCTGAGGCAGAAGGATCTCTGTGAGTCTGAGGCCAGTCTGAAATACATAGTGAGATCCAAATGAGCCAGAGAACAGTGCGAGACCATGTCAAATAAATAAATACATAAATAAACAAATAAATAAACAAATAAATAAATAAATAAATGTATGTTTTCTTTCATACAAGAAATGTTTATAAGAGCTTTATTCATAATATCCCCCAAGGTATAAACAACCCAAATAAATGTATAAACAAAATATGATAGATCCATTCATGGAGCACAGTCCGGACTTCATGGAAAACGACCCACCAACAACACGGACGAAGCTCACAAATGGGCCAAGCAAAAGCAAAAGAATTTAATTCCATCTGCATGAAGTTGAGGAGCATACGCAAACACTAATTTCTAGCGTTAGGAGTTATAACAATGGCTATAGAGGGTGGAACTGATTAAGGAGGGCCATGAGGGAGTTCTCCAGGGGGCATAGAAATGTTCTAGCTTGATTGGGTATGCTATGCTTTGACATTTGAAATGTACCCCATCCCACCCCTGCTCAAATGCTTGAGCGCTTAGCCCTAGGGTAGTGACACTGTTAGAGGAGGCCACAAGGTCTTAGGGGCAGGAGCATGACTGGAGACTGCAGGCCACTGGAGGTAGGCCTTCGGGAGCTCGTAGCCATCCCAGCCTCCAGTCCATTTTCTCTGATTCCCGTCTTACAATGTGCGAAGAAGATGCCCCACAAGCTCACACATACACCAAGCCACCCCCATCATTACCCCAGCCATGCAGCCTTCCCTACCAGGAGGACTGTGCTCTCCAAACTGTAAGACATGGAGTGCTTCATCACAGAGACACGAAAGGTAGCTCACACATCAACCTGTCCATTCGTCAAAGCTCATCAAACCACATTTAGATTTATAGCACAGAATGTGGTGGAATGTAAGCTTTAGAGTTTACAATGAGACCCGTGAAAAGGTGGTTATAGGACGCTTCAGAGAGCCCATGCAGAGGGGTCGGCAGGAAATGCTATAAGGAAGATCCAGCATTTACATGGAGCCTTCAAGAGTAGATAGGATTTGGGAAGGAATGTGATAATCAGAGATGTCAGATGTGAAGGAACTCAGGAATTACTGACAGACTATTTAGCTAAGCACGTGGGAGAGAGCTGGAAGTGATCACGCGGGCTCTTGATTGGAGAGATTGGTTGAGGGCCAGATCCTTGGAGACTAGGAAATGTGTATTCCTTGGGGCCCACAGCGATGTCCCAGGGGCAGACTGGGCACCCAGCCCACTTTTAGGCACATAGAAAATACTCAATAAGTGTTTTTTCCAAACAAATGAAATATAAATAATGAAACTGCTAACAGGTCTCAGCCTAAGCGATGGCTTGGAGCCCTGAGAGGACCTGGGACTGGCTCTGACTCACTCTGTAGAAAAGCCGCATACAGTCCTAGAGTGCTGAACTTGGACACATTCTATCACGAAGCTCAAGTCGCCCTGGGGGCACCATATAACTTTATTGTAAGCTCATGCAATAACACAGGCAAATGGAACAACAATGTAAAGTTGGCTTTAATTAAAATGAAGGGTGTTTTTCTCTCCCTCCTTTTCCTCTTCAGGAAACAAGGCAGCCTGCTGAGCTATATGGAGTGCTCAAAGGAATGTGTCCAAAGCAGGAGACAGCCTCCTATTCCCTGACGAGCTTCAGCAATGTTTGAGCAGCTCCTCCCACTCCCCAGTCTACGCCACATTCCACCTTACATGAGCCACATGGCAGAAGGCACCAAGAAAGCAGAAGCAGCAATGCCTTCCTAAGAGGCACCAGGAAAGGGACAGAAGGGTGAATGTTGCCAGCCATGGAGGGAGGGGAGAAGTTGCCAGTTACAAGGTGCTTGTCCATGTAGCCATCCCCTGTGCTGCTTCCTCAGCAGCAAGCTTCTGTGGAGGTTGTCCTTGATGCACTTCCTGTCTGGTAGGAGGTCGTGAACACAAAAGAAGCACCCATGGCTTTCCACATACACCCAGGGACCCGAATTCAATCCTCAGAACCAATGTTTGAAAAGGCCAGGCATGGTGGTGAGCCTGTACTCTCAGAGCTGGAGAAACAGAAATGAGAGGATCCCAGGGGCTGAGTGGCCAGGTAGCCAAGTTTAACCTACAAGTTCCAGACCAAGTGAGAGACATTGTCTCAGGTGGGTGGTGCCTAAGGAACAGAATGACACCTGGAGTTGTCCTCTGTCATCCACAGGCACAGGCACACAGACAAGTGTACCTCACACATGCGTACCAACAAACATGACCGCAAACACGAGGCAACCACTAAGGAATTCCCGTGAGCTCAGAGTTTTGTCTGGAAGCGCTGACATCTGAAAAAGAACACCGACTGTAAAGGTTCAGGTCAACGATGTGGGAGAGACTCATGAAGAAGGATCAAAAGAGATGGCCCAAGGCTGGGTACTCTATGTCTGTCACCTACCCTGTGTCAACTGCGATGAGAGGGGAAGGCCTGTTTGGAGCATCAGCTAACTCCTTTGGTGTAAACTCTCCCACAGTTGTGGATTTCAAGTTGCCAAGATGAAAGTAACCACCCCACTAGATTCCCAAAAAAGCTGGATACTCATTGGCTATTCAGGTTGATCCCAGAGTACCCCTGGGTCCAGCTCTCTGAGGTGCTCTCAGCTGCGAGAGGAATTCTGAGCACCATATCTCAGCCCAAGACTTGCATTTAAATGATGTCTCCATACTAAGGCTTGTAGCCAGGAGTCTCAAACCCACCAATAATAGCATAACACAAGTATAGCCACCCTCTTCTGAAGAGCTGTCCTGGGCCAGGCTCACCCTTCTGAAGTTTGTTTCATTTTTACAAATCAATGTGCTACTTTTTACAATCATTAATATACTATTATTCTATTCTGTGGATGAGAAAAAACAAGGGTTAGTTTCTAACCTCTGATCACACGGCTTACATTGTACTCCAGAAGCTGCCTGGAAAAACAGTCCTCTGTGAATAACCCTCTTCCTCCATTAGTCCAACGTACATCAGGTGGAAGCCAGAAAACACTCCTTGGTCCTCAGAACCCTTTGGGGGTCAGGTTAAGACAACTGTCCTAGATGCTGTCAATCAACATAGCTACTGGAAACCTGGGTTCAGAAGGAGGAGCAGTGGGGGTTGAGGGTGGGTGGAGTTCGATGTCGTGTCTGGGTCTGTGCAGAAGCATCCCGTTTTCCGAGTGCAGCAGTGATGGGAACTCTGGCATCCAACTCAAATGCTACAGAAACTGAGTGAGCAAACAATGATTTTTACAAAAAATGTAAAATTTTTATATTTTTAAATTTTTATAGATGGCTCAAGCCATCTTCCAGGTGCTCCCCAACCTGTGAGCTATTCAACACCCATAATAAATTTCTATCCTCTTTACCCAAAATGGACTCTGTTGTTTGTAAGGAACCCCAATAAGACAGGTAACCTAGGGTTCAAGTTTGGGTGCTTGTCTGCGGAACTCAAACTTCTACCCACACAGCACAGCCCAATTCCTTCCCCTCCTCCTCCCCACAGCTCTTCACTAAGCACCCTGCCATGTAACCAATGCGGAAACCAAGCTCAAAAGAGATCTGGGCCTGGACCACTGGCCCAAGCCTGTAATCTCAGCTATTCAGGACACTGAGACGGGGAGTAGGGGTGGCAAGATCAAGGGCTGTCTGGGCTGTAGAGTGAGTTCAAGGTCAGAGTGACAAGTTTGTGAGAGCCTGTCTCAAATTAAAAATTAAAAATGGAACTGGATATATAAGACAGTGATAGAGTGCTTTCCTGGTGTGCACGGGGTTCTAGCTATAATGAAGAGAGAGAGAGAGAGAGAGAGAGAGAGAGAGAGAGAGAGAGAGAGGCAGTCAGAGACAGACAGAAAGAGATCTGAACAACTGCTTATTGCACTACTAAGATGAGCCTCCTCTGCGTTTGCTGTGTAGCACTTAGGTGAGTAGAAGAAGATCTGTATGGTCTGGTGAAGCCTAACATAGAGGAATTCTGCTCAATAATGGTCTGACTCCAAAGTACTCCCTGTTTCCACTGCCTCTGCTTTCTCGCCATTCCTGGGAATCAGTGGGTCCGAATGCTCATACAAGTACCCTAGCCGCAGGGGTGAGGCGGGAGGGCATGTGCCTTCTGGAGGAACCTGAGAGATCAGGAGGAATAGAGACCACCACAGACTGGTGCTTTTATATGAGGGGTCTCTCACTGGGCCCCACCCTGAGGCCACCACTCTGGAGGGAGGCTTGGTTTCATCCTGCACCCTAGTCACCCCAAGAGTCCCACCTGCACTGCATCCGAAGAGAGCTCACCCGGGATGGTGAGAACAACGGAAGCCCCTCAACCTGTTTACGTGCAGGAAGAAGTGCCCTGCTGGAGTGAGGTACAGGGTGGAGGGAGTTTTGGGACAGGTGTAAGTGCAGAGTAGAAATGGGGTACTGAGAACAGTAAGTGTTCAGAAGGCTGAGAGGTTGGAGTGGCCGTGACCATAAAGCTGCCATAATGCTGCCACCCTTTAATACAGCTCCTTATGTCATGGTGATATCTCAACCATAAAATTAGTTTTGTTGCTACTGTTATGAACCATAAAGGTAAATCTCTGTGTTTTATGATGGTTTTAGGCAACCCCTGTGAAAGGATCGTTCAACCCCCAAAGGGGTCATGAACCAGAGGTTGAGAACCACAGGTGTAACAAGAAGAGCAAACAGAGCTTCAGTGGTGCATTAGGTGTGTGGAGAACGATAAGGACTAAGTGAAAAGGGAGGCTGAGTGCCTGAAAAAAGAGGCTGAGCGCCTCCTCATCGGCATCCCCTGCTGCCCACTGTGTGTGAATGACTGCAAGCCACAGAGGCCTAGGCCCTGATGCTGGGCTGTGTGAACCACCAGTGAAGCCTTGGGGTCAGCAGTTCCCTGGCTGTAATTTAGTTTTGTTTGATCCCCCACGAACTTTGGAGAGTGTGGGATCATACCCACAACACATTGAAGAGTTTGGGTGTAGCCCAAAGGCCATTCAAAGCACTGAGAAGGGACATCATTCTGTATTTTATTTTATTTCATTTTATTTTATTTTATTTTTTAAGACAGTCTCATTATGCAGTCTAGGTTGGCCTCGAACTCACAGAGTCCTGCCTACCTCTGCTTTCCAAGTGCTGAAATTAAAGGCGAGTTGTATTTTCTTAAAGATTACCCAGGGTTCTCTGGAAAGAAGACAGTGTAGAAGAGACTTGCTGGGGTAATTCTAAAGAGCAGTTAGTGATGGTGGCCTGGGTAGGACATGAGGCAAAGTGAAGGGTGGATATAGGGTGTTCCCAGTTGAACTTAAATTCATTGAGTTAGTATGCTTGTTGTGTGATATAACCCACACCCCTTCCCCAGTTTTGTCATCTGTGAGACAGCCAAAAGGTTGCTAAACATCCTGAGCGAGTGGACTCCCTGTTCACTGTGCTGTTGTATGGGAAGATAGAGGCAGGACAGGGGCCACTCTGGATGCCTTCAGTGGGAGCGCCTGTGGGTCATCTGGTGAAGCTATCACTGAGTTTCTGGCCATTGAAATAGCAGTCAAGAAGAAACTGGAGCTACTGGAGTGCACATGGTATCCCAAAGGCAGTGGGAAGAAAGGAGATGCCCCTAGGGGGGAGTACAATGGGAAACGCACAGGTGCAAGTGAGCACCACACTTTTTGTGGCTTTCTACGCCATATGAGAGAGCTGGGGCCTGCTCCTGAACCCTGGAAAAAATACTAAAGATAACAGTAGCTTCGGCTGTGCCCTGGAGATATGGAGTCATTCATCCTCCTGACCCCAGTGGCCTTGGTTACTGGCCCTGTCTTGATTCCCGGGGGAGGGAGGCCTGAGTCAGCTCCTCTGGGCCCTGAAACTGTCTGAGCCTTCAGACCCAGGCTTAGGCAGCTAAGCCGCAGCCCGTGCTGACAAATCCCTTCTAATAGAGAGATCAACTTTTCAATACTTCAGTGGTTGCCCTCGAGACATCCCAGGGTCTCAGACAACAGGCCAGTCCAAGAGCTATAGAGGACTGGCACCCCAGCACTAGAGACTCTCAAATGACCTCACTGGCTTGTCACCACCCACTCCTGCAGGGACTCCTGGTGCTCTCACTGGAGCCTCATGGGGAGACACAGGGCACAAAGGAGGAGTCCCTGTGAGGCTTATGGACCGAATCACATTGTGGCTCATAAGTGCAATGGCTTCTACTTCCCCACATCTTGGGTCCTTTGAATTTATTCTTCCTCCTGCGGCAAGTTCTCTTCCTCTCAGAATGAGTGAGGTTTCTCCATCACCCCTCTCAAGTCTTTATCAGAAAGTCATGCCCTCGGGAGCAGACTCTATTAATCCTCTTGAAGTGGTAGACACAAGCTCCTCAGTCCTGGCTTTATTTCCCCTGACATCTCTGTTCTTTCTGGAATGCAGTCCCCGTTCCCCACACTGTACATTACTTCTCATTTGTAATGGCTCACGTCGCCCATCTCTGACTAAAGAGAGGTTCCGTGAAAGCAGAAACCCTGCTTCTGCTGCCTCTGATGACTCTTCAAAGGCTAGAACTGAATCTGGCACAATAGACAACCAAGTATTGTCTATTAAGTGACTGACTGACTGACTGACTGACTGACTGACTGACTGACTGACTGACTGTTTGGTGATTGATTGAGGAGATGTGGCTTGACCCAAAGTCAGAGTCCAGACTTTGCATTTTAGTTCCCTCCACATCCGTAGTCTCCACATCCATAGGATAAGGATTACAATGGTTGCTTGGGTTTGAAAGCCATCACAAAGGGTGGGGGGTGGAATAGGCAAGGCATTAAGAGTCAGTTCCAGGGCAGGCAATCAGAGCGTGGAGGTGGGGCTTATGGGAAGCTGGCCTTGTCAACTAGGGAACTCATTGTCCTATGAGGCTAAATCTGGAATGTGTGGGTGTGAGTTGCTTGAGGACCCATTTGACTCATTCTGAGTCCTCATCTTCTACCATGAGATGCTTCCTTCCCAAGTCCAAGCTTTCTGGAAGCCCACTGTCTCTAGCTTCTGGGGTTACCCTCCAGGAGGAGCCCCTCATCTTCTGTAAGAAAGTTCCCCAAGAAGCCAAGAGAACTTAGAGAACACATCCAGATGGCCCCAGATACCATGGAAAGGAAAGCTTGGAACACAGGAGGGAGTGGCTGCTCCCTACACTGAGTGGCTAAGGAGGCAAGCTGGAGCCTTGTGAGACCTCCCTACTACCCCACTCTCAGCCTGACAATGCCCTGACCTTTAAAGCCAACTGTGGCCTGGTCTGAGAAGCCTTTATTGATGGCTCCATGCTACATAGTTCACTATAAGGAGACACAAACACTTCCCCATTTGAATACCCTGTACCCTAGCTAGGCACTCACTCTTGGGGAACAGGGTGTAAAGAGTTGTTGTTGTTGTTGTTGTTGTTGTTGTTTGTTTGTTTGTTTGTTGTTTGGTGGTGGTGGTGGTGTGTGGTCACATGAGCTGTAGGATATATGTGGAGTTCAGAGGATAAGTTTCTAGAGTTAGTTCTTTTCACCTTTGTGTTGTTCTAAGGATGGAACTCGTGTTGTCAGGCTTGCACAGCAAAAACCTTTTACCAGTTGAGCCGTGTCACCATGCCTGAGGGTGAGTTTTTATAAAGCACTCTAAGTTAGGCTGTGGCCAGGGGATATGTTATGAAGGAGTGCTCTGAATGTACTGTCATGGTCTCCCACAATCTCCTTTTGGCCTCTGATCCAAGTCTGTTTCTTCTACTGTTCTGTAGCCGGTATAGAATATAGAGAATGAATAAGCCTCCTCCCTCCATCCCTATCTTCCTGGCCACCCTCACTCTTCCCTGGGGCCTGCAGACAAGCTTCCATGCAGCCTGGAAGCACAATACCTCCTCGAAAGCCATTCTCTGTTTCATCTGTCTGTCGGCGGTCGTCTCCACACCTAAGAACAGCCCACAGTGAGCACTGATGCCTACTTGATGCTCATAGTATAAAAAGGAAGAAAGAGAGGGGAAAGGGAAGGAATAAAGGGAACAATCTGATGCCTGTACACTTAGATCTGTCACTTAAACCCTTCTGAGTTTGAATGCTTCAAACCACTCAGCCGTTATTCCAGTGTGGTCCATGGACCTACAGCAAAACCTCAGGCCAATTCCAGACAGAGTGAATCCGAATGTGCAGATCAGCAGGATCCCCAGGTGCTGGACACGCACTGAGCATTAGGGAAATACAGTACCCAGCTCTGAAGGAGACACTGCCAGACTCACCGACCTCCCAAGAGGGCAAAGAGTGTCAAATGGGTGACTAACGAGAAAGGGTTTTCGAATCCTGGAATATACTGGGCAGATGAGAGAAATTGCTATGACTATTCTTATGATTAATAATAGTCCTCACCAAAAAAAAACCACTTTATAGTTTTGTTTCTAAAACCTCATTAAACTCTGTTCAAATGTGCCATTAAGACTTACGTTCTAGTCCACTGAATTTTGTAAACCCCAAGCCTTCAAAACAGATTGGAGCCTGGGCTTGGGGAAGGGAACACGGGCCTCGCTTGTGATGATCGCCATGGTCCTGATTGAATGCAAATTTTTTTCCCACAACACCCTGCCAACCGATTGATCCTGGGGAAGCAGGAGATGTTGGGAACCAGTTCCTCAGAGAAAGGAAAATCTAAGTAGAGGCAGGGAGTGGAAAAAGACAAGCATGGGGTTTCACGCTGGTTTGCGGGGTTGTACTGCATGCCTGTAATCTTCTGCCTTTCAGCTTTTGCCAAACCATGTGGAAGGAAAAGAGAGCAGAAGAGAAGGGAGCAGACGCTGGTAGGGATTACCTCAGCCACAGGCCGGGCCCCGGGCCACTGCCAACAGCCTTTCAGGGGAGAACCACACGCGCAGCTGTGAGGCACATTGGGCTTTTGATGCCCTGACCACATTGGGCCCATCAGCTCTCATCCTCAAGATAAAGGCAAAGAGTACATCCTGGAGAGACATCTTGGACATAAATTTATGGAGGAAGAGAGTAAGAAACCTGATTGAATATGGTAGCAATTGATAACCAGTACATGGGAGGAAGCAGTAAATACCCAGTATTCAAGGCACCCAGCCTCTTCAGTCAGCATGCGCTGCCATGCTGGTCACTCAAAGCAGGCTCTCCATCAGGAATGTTCTGCAGATTTGGAGAATCATTCAACTAACAAGCATAGTTCAGCTTCCTCATCTCTCTCATCCTTCCCAGGTACAGACTTCCCACCTACCTAGCCCACACCAACGTTGTCCGCCTGATGAGGCTTCGTGGGGCTATCTCACTTATTCTCCGACTAAGTCAGTCAGTCACTCTCCAAACATTCCCTGACATTTCCACTGAGCCAAGTCTGTGTGAGCTCCAGAGACGGGGAAAGGAATTAGGCCTGGAGAAGTCTACAGTTCAGAGCAGAGGGAACACTGAGTAAGTTCTTCCACGGGGGAGATCAAGGTAGCAAAGAGCCACAACTGGGGTCAGGAAGCGGTCTCTGGGGAAGGCCCGTCCGTGCTGAGACCTGAATTACCAGCAGCCTCCTGGATAAGAGGAAGTCATGGGCATTCGAGTCTCTAGAAACTGAAGTTTGCTCGTTCAGAGATACTCAGCCAGCAGGGTGAGGTCAGTCTCTGCATCTGTAATTCTGTGCATACAGTGGTTGAACACCTGACCCCTAGAATGCTGTCTGGGCCCAATCAGGCAGAGCTCAGGGTTGTGGAAACCGGTTACCTCTAGAGCTCTCAGAGCTATTCACACGTGGGTGTGCATGTCTAACAAAGACACACGCCGGGAAGAAAGGTGTGGAAGCACTTACTGAGGCACTATTTGGCAAAGAAGACACATTGCGTGGCTACGGCACATATGGCTGAGAAGTGACTGACTAGGCTAGAGAGGGATACGCTGTGATACGGATAGACCTTAAAAATGTGTCAAATGAGAAAAAAATCAGAAACAGAAGGTGCAGTCAAGGAAAATGCCAGTTACGTAAATTAAAAGCATACGTAAAGAAAACAACACCCTTTTTTATTTTTTTTTTAGACAATGTGCATTTCCAATGACTTGCACCAACACCATCCAAGAGGGAACAGAGAGGTGGGGGAAGGGCTGGGAGTCTAGGGAAGGGGGACAGAGAATACAATGAACGGAAGCAGATCCTGGCAGGAAAAAGGAAGATACTGTGTTGGCACACAGAGGAGGAGACAGAATACATGTGTTATACCTACCCAGGATCATTTAAAAAGAGAAAACACAGACAGCCTGAATAGAGGCAGAAATCAAGGGATGCGAGAAGTCGCTAAGGCAACAGAGCCATCTGCAGTTAGTTTGCAAAGGGCAGGAGAATGAAGCAGAGAGATGTGGTGCGGTGGACAGTGAAGCTGGGACCAGTAAGAGTCCCTGGGCCATCATGAGAACTTTGGATTTTATCTCTATCTACTGAGCACCCCTCGAAAGGCTTTTAACTAGACAGGGCAGGCAAAACTTTGGTGGTCGGCATTCCTAGAGAACCACAGATTCATGGAATGTCATGGACAGATGTGGCCATGGCCTTACAGCTCAGACTTCATGACCTACAAAGTTCTCTCACACTCAGGATCTCGGTGGACCCCACTGCCACACCTGTGGGAGAGGTGAGGCCAATGTTACTTTCATGTACAGGAAGTCGGTGAGGCTTGGGGAATCAAAGAGACTAACATTCTGAAAAAGCAACATCCTTCTTTCCGCAGCTGTGAGACCCAAACTCGTCCTGCCGATGAGCCGAATTCAAATATGTCAAGTGGAATTATGCTAACTCGGTTTAAGTTAATTTGCGTGGTGTTCGGTTGAATCCATTCATTCATTGAAAAGAACATTTTTAGTGCCTACTGTAGACCAGCCTGTGCCAGATGTGAGGGATGCAGCTGTGTGGAAGACAGTCCTGACTGCCCATGGCTAACAGGATAGCAAAGGGAGAGCAGCTTTGCATAATACTCTTGGACCTCACGCTGTTGTAGGGCTTCTTGAACACACCAGCCTCGTTGCTGCCCCAAGGCCTCGTACTTGTTTGCTGTTCTGGGAAAACATTTGTCCCAGGAAACCAGAGAGCTCCCTCCCTCACTTTGTTCAGTTCTGTGCTCAAACAGCATCTCAAGGAGGCTCT
The DNA here is from genome assembly GCF_011064425.1 of Rattus rattus. Classification (NCBI taxonomy): domain Eukaryota; kingdom Metazoa; phylum Chordata; class Mammalia; order Rodentia; family Muridae; genus Rattus; species Rattus rattus. Next base: position 41,720,532 of record NC_046154.1, on the reverse strand, counting down.
CTGTGGCCATCACACTCTTTAATGGCATCAGCCTTTACCCTGATAGATTTGGCCACAGCATACCTACTACTGTCTAATAGGAAGTGCCTGTGAAGTATACGTTCAAGCAGGGTCAAGACTGTCAGCCCAGTACTGCAACGCCCTCAGCACCAGGAACAGGTTTGAACCTGCTGCGTGACTGATAGTAATAGACTTTAAAAGTCAATCAAACTGAGTTAGAGTTGGGTAGAGTAGATATAGGGTAGGTCGGAGGGACTGAGGTCGTTAGGTTGGGATAAATTTGTTCAACATGCAGTTCATAATCCCATACTGAGCACCTACATGGAGATCATAGGTGCTATGTGTGCATGTGAGATTCAGGATAACATGACCACATGAAGAGGTCATATTCTCTTAAATCAGTTTTTAAAGATGTATGTATTTTAATTATGTGTGTATATATGTGGGCAGGGTGGGTCTGGACATATATTAACCACGGGTGCGTGAAGAGTCCAGACAAAGACATGAAGTTCCTTGGAACTGGTGTCACAGGCAATTGTGAACCTCCCAACCTAGATGCTGGGAACTGAATTCTGGTCCTCTGCAAGAGCAGTGCACAGAGTCTATATTCTAAAGAGAGTTATTAAAGGGTTAAGAGAAAGCAAAATGACAAAACTTCAGGTAAGCTTCATTGAGTCAACACATAGTCTGAATTGTTAGGCATGGCTCTGGCTCAGGGCACAGGACTGAGCTCCACCCGCCCCTAGCACAGCCAAGCTAGACAAGCTGAAGCACATGGAGCACTCTCCAGTGGGGTTACACAGCCTGCACACATTTGGACTGCATTGACTGGAGTCAGGTTGCACTGAAGAGACAATAGAATCAAGCTGCAGGCATCATGTGTGCCCTGAAAGTGCTTTGCTCTTCCCTCAGTGAAGGAGGTATGAGACAGGTCAGAGGGACTGAGGATATTGCATTAGGATGGATAGCCTAAGGAATGGGAGGTGAAGCAGGGCTTTACTAAGCTATGCTGGAGAGAAGCTGTGCTGAATTTCTATGACAGCTCCGGCCATGCCCCTTTCCTGAGACCAGAGATCAGTGGACTAAGATTAGAGGGACCAGGTGCAGAGCTGTTCCAAGCTGTCCTCTGGGTCAAGTAATTCTGTGCTGGGTTAATCAGCTGGATATGTCTTGCCCATACCTACAGGACCTGAGGTAGCACAGTCAACAACAGAACACAGGCTCAAGCAACCTAGAGGATACACCGACCCTCCATACTAGGTCCTGTCACCTGCTGTGGTCCTTGGAGACCTACCTTGCTACTAGGCTGGGGCAGTCAACACCTTCTGGATCTCCAGCCTCAAGACAACTGATAACTTTCCAGTACATTCACTTCAGATAAATCCCTTGGGGATTTCCAAACCCAAGTCTCTTTGACTGTTTCCACTTGGGACATCCATCCCCACCATCTTGTGCAGGTGTAGCAGGCAACGAGTGGTCGCCCACATCGTCTTCTTTCCCTGTAGTTTCCTGGATGAGTTTCCTGATGCTGGTCTACTTAGCAACCAGCTACAGCCTTCTCAGTCATGTCCATGAGCACAGTGGGACTTGGATCAATAGCCCCTAGGTGAGCATTATTGAAGACCTGCCAGAGAAGTCTACCTTCATGTTATGACCCTAGGATAGCAGCAGCAGAAGCTAAAGAAGTGACCATGGCCACTCCTAGATGAGAGGCACTTCCAGGAGAGGAGGGTCTCTCCAACCCTGTTCCTCCTGTAATCCACATCAAGGCCAGAGGAGAGCTGAAGGTCATCTCTCCTGACTGTAATTAACTCTACCTCCTTGTCACTGCCTGTCACCCACACAGGCCTGACCAGGTGCCCCCATCATCACTCAGAACTGGAAAGGATTTCTCTCGGGAAGTCATAATTTCATGGAAAAACCATACAGAGAGAGAGAGAGAGAGAGAGAGAGAGAGAGAGAGAGAGAGAGAGAGAGAACACAATTTGTTTTTGTGTCTGTTAAAACAGCAATCTGACAAAGTAAGAAGAAGGAGGAGGAGGAGGAGAAGAAGAGACAGACAGACAGAGAAAGAAAAGAAAGAAAAGAAAGAAAGAAAGAAAAGAAAGAAAGAAAGGAGAAAGAGCTGTCTTTTTTTAAATTAAAAAAAACAAACAACTCCTTTTCTTTTCCAAAGACTGATAGAAAAAAAGGAACCTGAGCCAAAAGGAGAGGAATCTAGATAAAAATAAATAAACAAATCAATAAATAAATAAAATAAATAAGGAAACCCTTGGTTGTGTCCCTTTGAGAAAGGGAAATGATAGAGCCCACAATTCAAGAAAAGTCTTGATGGTTTTTCAAGACGACAAGAAAAAAATTTCCATGCCAGCTACTTCCCTGCTCCTTCCACTCCTCATGGACAAAGAAGAGAAGGCAGGATGGGGGCATCCGGTCCACAGCAGAGACATTTCCACAAGTCCAATGAGGTAAGGAGGGCATAGGGCTCTTCAGTGGCAGAGCCTTGTCGAGCACTTGTTCTCCTCCTGCCTCAGGACTCTTGTTCACACAGCTCTCTGCAGAGAGCCAGCTCCTATACGCATCATATAACCAAGTCCTACATGTGAGTCCTTCATGACTCGCTTAGGTGTCTGTCTCAGGAGCGCCTTCCTCACTCTCAGTCATCCGGTGAAGCTGGATGCACCCTCCGTGCCAGGGATAATGGCCGTCATAACACACCGTGCATCTCTTCCATCAGAACAGAGCTCTGCAAGGGTCGTTGCCTGTTCTCCTTCAAAGGCCAGCACCCCACACACAGGAAGTGCTTGGTATCAGTGGGTCCATCAGTGTGGCCAATATACGCATGCGCAGCACACAGAGAGTCTACAGACGCCAGAGTTACGGAGGGCCACTCAGTGCCAGTGGTTCGGTCAGGACAAGAACTCAGGCCCACTCGCACCCCCAACTACTAAACTACGGCTCCAGCTCTTCTGCCACGCCCAGACAAGCTGCTGTGGCCTTCAAGCATGGAGGTAATACAAACAGAGAGGCTGCTGGTGTGAATTAGACTGTCCCCCACCTCCCTGACCCCCGACTCCACCCTGAGCATCTCTCCTCTCCGAAGTGGCTGCCAAGGACCAGGCTTGGAAACTCTTCCCAGTCTTAATCCACTACATCTGCCATCAAAATCTGTCTTGATTACCCAGGGCAGCGAGAGAGAGAGAGACAGGAGAATGGAGAGAAAGAAGCCTTATGTGCCTCAAAAGCAACTGTCTGGCAATCACTCCTGAGCCTTGTATGGCAGTAGACAGACAGCGTCTCGGCCCTTAGAAACTGTCTTGTCTCCTCATGGACTAATAGCCATCCATCCAGTGTGTGCCAGGCCTTTAAGGGCATCTTACCATCACAGTACTATCCCGCTCTGCAAATTAAGAAACTAGGTCTCAAAGAGGTCACCTACTTACCTAGAATCACACAGCAGGAAGAAGGGTAAGATCCACCTGCCCGTGAGGGACCCCTCACCACCAATGGCAAGCAGGAGAACTGGCTCTGAGGTCATCATAGTGGGTGAGCTGGCCCTGCCCCTCACCTACTGCAGGAGAGCAGGCCCTGCACCTCACCTGGGCAGCACAGTAGAACTAACACTGGATGTAATTGTGGGTGAGCTAGCCTTGAGAGCATAAGTGTAGGAAAGCTGGCCCTGCCTCTTGTCTGCTGGGTGGGCAGATGAGGGAGAGACACCCTCCTCCCCTCCATCGTGCCTCATTATCTATGGCAGGCAGGAGAGCTGACCCTGGTGTCATGAGAGTGGGCAAACTGGCTGTGTCCCTCACTGGCTGCAACACTTAGGAGAGCAGGCCTTGTACCTCTGCCTGAGCAGCAAGGTAGAGTTGTCCTTGGTGTGGGGAGAGGGAGTTTTGCTGGTGAGCTGGTCCTGAGGGCATGAGAGTGGGAGAGCCAGCAGACTGACCAGCTCAAATATCTCTCAGGCCCAGATCCCAGATCCTGCCCCAACATCTACCCCATCGATGAACTTCTGGAGTGCATGAGGGGACCAGTCCTATAGATCCAAAGTTGCAGGATCTCCATGACACAGGGCAACAGCAGTATATCTGACAGGAGTCCCATTGGATTCCAGTATCGATAGAGTAATGTTGCTGTAAAATTATTTTTAAAAAGCTATCTTTTATCCCTCACTAGGTCTGGCACCGTAGTGCCCCATGATATCTGGTAGATATCTTCACCTCAGTCAGCAAAGAGTCTCAGCCACTTTGCTCCATCCCATATCACACTGCTAAGGGCTACTCTCTGAGCCCAGCAACAATCTCTCTACTCGTCTAGTTCCCAAGGCAGGTTGCCACCATGCCAGACATACACATCCCAATTTCGTGGCGGGCTAGCATGTCTAGCCACCACACACTCTCTTAAACTTAAATCACCACGTGAAAGAACTCACAACACAATGACCTCTAATCCAATTGATAATATATAATTGTCCATCTAGACATACAAGCCCTGTACACACCCATCACCTAAGAATATTCATAACAACCTGTAAATGTGCAGAGAGGAATCTTAACATCTGCCTCCATGTTCTCTCCACTGCTTCTCTCCTCCCCTCTCTAAAATTTTCTCCCACCCATCCTTCCTTCTCATCCAATGACAGGCCTCATTCTATCTTATACCTGCCTTCACCTATGTAATGACGTCATCCTACAGAGTAACAGAAGCCAGAGGCCTCATACCAGACCAACAGGTCATTGCAATGAACATTTGCAAGCAAAGAAGTGTGGACAGAAGGGTATACTGTGGGGACACTGACACACTAGAGCTTCCAAAAAGATGATTGTTTTTCTCTGTTTGAGGGGAGGTTGCAAGGGTGCAGGGTAGTAGGAGAGGGGAAGATGAGTGGGATTGGGGTGCATGGTGTGAAATTCACAAAGAAACAATAAAAAGTTGGAAAAAGCTCCACCTGCTTGCAAAGCCACATGCTGTGCTGCCATGATACCCCATTCCCCATGCCTCTTCTAGAACTAACCACTAATCCACACAGTCCACCTCATGGATGTCTGTGAGATCTTCTGGGAGCTGGTCCTGGGACAGTCAGGAACAGAGAGGAAATCTGACAGACAGAGGTCAGAGCTTAAGCCCATGAGGAAACATACATGTGAACATGTCCATACGTCACACATGGACAGTCACACACATACACATATGTGCACACAGAGACACATGTGTATGTGTAAAGGCACACAACACCTCCCAGTGATGTCAGACTCACCATTGCTCTGTCTTATAAGACAGTTCTGAACAGACATGCTGTGGTTCCGACCCTCTGAGAGCCTCAGCCAGTGTGGACCCAGAGTTAGCCCAGTCTCCGTCCTAGTGGACAGGTTCCTGTCTTGGATCATGCGCTCCAGTCCCCTGATGCCAGAGCAGGACTTCCCACCCTCCAGGGCATGAAGCTGAGCAGAGGCAGAGTCCATCACTAGTGAATCCAGTCAAAGAGAAAGATTCTCCCTCTCTGTGGTGAATCTCAGTCAATCTAGGAAGCATGCAAGTTCATATCCAGAAGCATTTTGCTGAATAACAAAGCTAGGCTCTTCAAAGTGCCACCATCAGGAAAGACACAGAAAACACAAACAAAAAGGCTGGGAGACCTCAGAAACAAGGTAACTAGAATGGAATGTTCTAGAAGGTATTGTTTAATACATTGAAAATGTTTGAATGATATTATATAGTAGACGATAGGATATTGTCAGAGTTACAGTTTTGTGGCAATCATCATACTATGATACTGGAGAAGCATGCTTTTTGGGGAGAGGCATGTGCCAAAGTTGGGCGACAGGACAGAGGAGGGAAGGAGAGTGAGAGAGCATGCACACTGGGGAGAAATGAGGGGAGAAAGGAAAGTATTAAGGATTTCCTAACTCCAGATAAAGCACAGAGAAGTGTGGATCCTATGATTCTTATAATTCTTCTTATTTCTATTCCCCACCTCCAAAAAAGGCAGAGAGAGAGTCAGGGATCGCATACGTGTGTATGTGAATGTGTGTGTATGTATTATGTGTATGTGGTGTGTGTGTATGGCATATGTGTATGGTGTTTGTGTATATGTATTAGTGTGTGTGTGGTGTATTGTATATGTGTGTATATATTAGTGTGTGTGGTATATGTGGCATATGCATATGTGGTATGTATGTGTGATGTTTGTGTGGTGTATGTGTATATAGTGTATGTATGTGGCATGGTGTGTACATATGGTATACGTGGGGGGGTGTATGTGTGTACTATTTATGTGTATATGTGAGGAGGAGGGGGTTGGTGAAAAGCATAGCGGGACAGAAGGTTCTGGCGGAGAGGACCCAGGCAGGGTTCCCTCTGAACTCTACTGTTCAAAGGAGGTTTCTCTGGAAAGGAGGCTTCTAGGCAAAAACACACACAGAGGTGGGGGCTCCTTGCCTTCCTGGAGAATGTCCCAGGCTGAGGTCACTGCCGAGGCCCAAAGCTTCTCGATGGACGGGAACTAACATGGTGAGGACTCAGCATGAGGCTAGAATGGTCCAAGGAACAAGACCAAGCAAACCAAGGATGGCAGAGGAGGGGAGGACAGCAGGTGTGGGCAACCTTTCCAAAGTGACCCTGCTCCAAAGCCGATGACAGATGAGCGGGAACTCAGGCGGAGCTCACCTAAGAATCCCCGCATGAGATGAAACAGCTGGCTCAGATGGCAGCGGTGAAGGCCAAGAAATGGCTGCATACTCACCACCACCACCACCACCACCACCACCACCACCCTTTTTTCTAAACAGTCTCAGTATGTTGTTGAGGCTGACCTCAGACTCTGAGGCTCGAGTGATCCAGCCTCAGCCTCTCCAGTAACCAAGCCTACGGCAGTATCACCCTGCCTAACTGATGAATGCGTCTTTGAAGGCAGGGTTTCCTACAGAAGCATGTGACTGACTGTCCTGTCTGGATTTTGTGAAGTCTAAGGAAATCTTCAGGAAAGCTCTCGGTTTGTGCCAGGGCAAGAGGCTTCTGGAACCCTTACAGGACCACATGGAAAGCTACAGAGGAAATCTTCAGCCCTGCAGGTCTCCCCAGAGCCCGTGGCCCCTCCCCCCACCACGCCCTGCCCAGATGGGCCCGCAGAGGCCACAGGTTACAGAGAGGGAGTGCACACCCCAGCAAAGATTGATGCCTTTTAAACAGACCCAGAGCGAGAAGGACAGAGAAAGTCAATATTTGTCCGAGCAAGCCAAACAGGCGGGCTCGCCCAGGAATGTGAAGGAGGGGGAGGGAGGCCAGCGCCCAGAGAACATTATTTCAACAGACAGATATTTGGAAACCGTCGCTGTCCTGTGGGCGGGGGAGGGGCTGGCCATCCTACTCTGTTCCTGCTGAGAAAAGGATGGGCCCAGACCAGGTGGCCAGAGGCTGGCAGAAGAACTGACCCAACCATTTCACATGCCCGAAAATAAGGAAAGGGTTTGAAGCAAGACCCACAGGTCCAATGGCCCAGCATCTTTCTACTTCTTAGTTGAGTTGCGGGTCCTGCGGACTGCTATCCATTCTACTGGATCGAAATCTCACCTGGCTGTCCCATCTTACTTTGCGTCATACATCTGCCAATCTTAGCAACGTAGCTCCTCCCCTCTACCCATCCATCGCAGGTGCTAAGCCACTGTGGCATGATTTTGCTCGAATGGTCCTCAAGATACACCTTCAAATCCTGGTTCAAGGTTCACCTGCAGCCATCTTCCATCCCCAACACACATATACCCAGCCTTCTGGCTTTGGGGTTAGAGCTTTGACGCGGAGCTCAGGGAGGGCTGGATTCGCCAGTTTCTAGCTGATGACTTAAGCTCCGATGACTCCATCCTACTGAATCCTGGTGTATTCAGCCATACGCTGCTGTGACAAGCTGCATAACCCCCCACAGGATGTCTATCCCTTCCTCCTAAAGCCTGAGTATGGCCACTGGGATCTTGAAGAAAGACTGGAGTATGTAGGGCCTATGAGAAGTGGAACACAAGTGGCCACCGAAAGCTTAAAAAGGCAAGTAGCCCTGCGAACTTGACCCTAACCTGGTGAGCTATGTTCTAGACTCTGCCCCTCCCCCACTGGTACTGAGATAGACTCCAGCTTCTAAACTGTGGGTCACAACCAGATATGGGGTTATGAAACTCAATGTGTGGTTGTGACAGTTTTGACGCTAAAGATTTCTGAACGCACAAGCAACAACTAAATTTAAACCGAGCAAGTGATGAATGAGATGTTTTCAGGATTGCTCGTCTTTGATGCATGACGTGACTTCACCACAGCCTTGAATCTCACCATACGCACATCCACGTTGCATAGACCCTGACACCAAGAGACGCCAGCAAATGCTGTCTTAAAAACCCCAGCTCAGAGCAGAGTCGAAAAGGGATGAACTGCAGAGTTTTTCTGTATATACGTGTTTCTTTTGGCTCTTATAGACGTAGTGGTTATATTGAAAAGCAAAGACTCTTAACATTTTCCTATCATCATTCTTTAACATGCAAGTGTCAAACTAGCCTTTGGATTGGCTTGTGTTTCTAATATTTGGGTTTTAAAGATGCTGTTTTCAGGTAGGTGAGCTGGCCCAGTGGGTGAAGGCTGCTGAGAAGCCTGAGAACCTGAGTTTGATTCCTGAGATCCACATGGCAGAAGGAAAGAGAAACAAACCCAGATTTACATTAAAAAGTAAACACAATTTAAAAAGAAATTTAATTGTTTCCACTGCCGTCTTGAGTTTCATTTTTTAAGATTGTTAGATAAATCTGGCTTAGTATTAGGACATAATTTCCAAAAACCTCTGAAATGATCCAAAACACACTTCTGGCATTTTATATTATGTGTCTATGTTAAACAACATTCTCAGCACTGACAATTATAAATTAAGATATCGCTCAACTCTGGAAAGCGCTGGAGATGTTCTCTGGCCCACGGGATAAAATATTCAGCTAAGATTTATTTTTTCTTTCTTTTTTTTAAATGTTTTTATTTTCTTCAATGTGTGTGCAGGTGTGTGGGAATGCACATGTGTGTAATATATACATGGATGCCACAGGACAACCTTGGGTATTGTTCTTCCTCAGGCGCTATCCATCTTGTTTTTTGAGACGGGCTCTCCATCTGAGACCTGGGCCTCACCTTTTAGGCTAGGCTAGCTGGTCAGTCAGCGCCCCAGGATCTGCCTGTCCCTTCCTCCCATGCTTTGGGATATAAGCATGCCTTTGGCAAAGATACTGGGATTGAACTCATGTCTTTATACTCCTAGGGCAAGCACTTTACTGACTTGGCCATCTCCCAGCCCAAGGCTTAATTACATTCCAAATATCCCAAATCTTACTGTCTTGGGGTTTTACTGCTGTGAACAGACACCATGACCACAGCAACTCTTAAAAAGGACAACATTTAATTGGGGCTGCCTTACAGGTTCAGAGGTTCAGTTCATTACCGTCAAGGTGGGAACATGGCAGCATCCAGGCAGGCATGTTGCAGGCAGAGCTGAGAGTTCTACATCTTCATCTGAAGGCTGACTTTCAGGCAGCTAGGATGAGGGTCTCAAAGCCCACACCCACAGTGACACACATACTCCAGCAGGGCCATACTTTCTAATAGCGCCACTCCCTGGGCCGAACATATACAAACCATCCCACTTGCCTTCCCTTCCAACCCCCCAACCCCACTTCCAATATTTTCTTCTTCTTCCACCTTATGTCATTATTTTTTATATCCCGCTGAACTTGATTAGTGCTGCCTGCATCCTCATGGATGTGGGCCACCCATTGGAGCATGGGGCAAGCCATCACAGCCACGCTCCCAAAGAATAAACGACTTCCCTTCTCCCAACGGCCATTCATGCCAATGGCTCCTGAGCTAGAGGTAGAGTTCAAGAGCCAGTCCTCATCCATGCTGGAATGCTGCCTGGCTTGACCTTGTGCTGAAGCCATGGCTGCTGAGAGCTCATCAATGCAGCTGTGCGGCTGTGTGCAGAAGTCAGCATTTCACGGCATCCCCTCATCTGACACTCTTTCTACCCACTTCTTCCAACGTATTCCCAGAGCCTTGTGGGGGATGGGTAATATAAGTGTCCCATTAAGGGCTGAGTACTCAACAAGTCACTCGTCCCCAGCATGTTGACCAGATATGAGTCTCTGCATTGACCGAAGAAAGAAGTTTCTGTGGCCAAAGTTGAAAACAACACCAATCCGTCTGTATAAACACAAGCATTTAGAAGGCAGTTTGACACGAACATTTAGGGAAACCACACTAGGATGTTCATTTCTAGAGCCCCATGACCTTCACAGCCATGGGCATTTGACAGGTATCAGGCATAAGTTCCCTCTTTTGGAACATACCTCAAATCCAAGCAGGAAGCAGCTGGTTACCCCTACAACAGCCATGTCACTATTGCTCCTGCATGGACAAAACAACTAGTGTCTCCCCCCCGTGGCCTGTATAGCACCTTCCTGCACTGTGCAAACTAGCCAGTAGAGAAGTCTCCAGGGCCAGTTCCAGCTTGAGTCCTCAAATCCTGCAGCCAAAGTGCGGTTGGTCTTCAGCCATGCAGTCAGACCATCGAGCTACAGTAGACAACCAAAACTGTGTGTTGCTTGGGGGTCCTCTGTGACCAATAACTTTTAGGAAAATGTTTCACACCTGGCACTGAATCTTCATTTAATAATTCATGTCTTTCGTGGGTACCGTGCAGGGTACCTCCATTCAAGCTCTTTCTTTGTTTTTAATTACATTTTAATTAATTTCAAAACAGTGGGCCCTCATACATCTTTAGTTTTAGATACCCACCCCTACCCCTCTCGTTTCTTGCCTCCTTATTTAACCAAGATATAATTCTTTATGTAAAAAATAAATAATAATAATAATAATAATAATAAACAAACATCCATCTCATTAGAATCAAATTCATTTTCACCCTCGATAAATGATAATACTATATGTATTCTAAGGAACTGTTTTCAATAGTTTAAATAGTTTAGTGGACTTTCTATCATAAATGTTTGAGTCGTATATGTAATTTATGTGTGTATATACCTGGGGTTAAATAAAAGCCTGTTAGGTGAAAGGGGGCAAGTGGAAAACATTTAACAACCCCTTCTCTAGTCTAGGAGGATTGTGCTAACTTGTCCAAGCTATAACAGGAAGCCGACTGATTTGAGCATCACCTTCATGCCTCTGGGACTCTGTCCCAACCACATGACACTTAGAGAATGCTCCCTCCAGTAGAGAAAGGGATTGGGAGCTCCTGGGTGTCCCCTCAGTGCTATCCCAGCCCTGACCCCTACATAATTCCCATGATCCTCCTTTGCTTGTTTCCATGTCTGCTTATCCCTCCAAGGTAAGAACAACTTGAGGGCAGACAGGAAGTAGCACAATTATCTTGGTATAAATGAGCGAGTGAATGAGTAAATGTTTATGTCTGTCCACACACAGCAGAGCTTTAAGTACTGTACTTCATCGTACAGTCAAATCCCTGGGACAGAGTAACAAAATTCTACAACCTGCCACACCAAATGCAAGAATTTAAATGCTAGAAGAGGGGCTTGAAACCATGTGGGACTTGTAGGAAAGACGGATGGATATCCTTCTTGCCTATATTGCAGACTTCCTGGTGGCTTTTCTTTGCTGACACGATGAAAGGGTAAGGCCTCCCATGTAGGTTTCACACCTGCCTGCTTCCTCTGATCAGGTGTGGCCAGGTGGTCCCTGGTAGTCATCAGTTCCACGCATGGACCATGGTTATGCTGAAGTGCACGGCCACAGTCCTACAACATCTCGGGCACAATAAATTATTATTTCATTTCATGTACAAGCGTCCTTTAATACGTGCCAGGGAATAAATTGAAGGCCAGACAAGTGGGACAATTTATCTAAAGTCTTGTCTGAAAGAGTCAGAGGGAATCTCGTGACTGGAACAGCAGCCTGAGCCACTTAGCTGTGGCTTCTCTAGATTCATTCAGCAAATACTTGCCAAGCCTTCTCTGAGTCCAGACTTACTCTATGTCTCAAGAACAGAGAGCTAGCTCAGCCTGGTGGAGAAACAGACCCTTAAAACTCACAGTTTAGTAGTGGAACATGGGGAGTCCCTGGAGAACCAGAAGTGGGTATTTAAATCTGATGAGCATCAGAAATAAAGCACCCTCTGTAACAGCCTATCACAGAAAAGAGGACAGGCAAGATCTTTGAGAGAGGGAATTTCAAGCAAAGCAGACAACATACAAAGATGCCCATAGTTAAGAAGAGAGCACGTAAAAAAAAAAAAAAAGGAAGAGGAGGAGGAGGAGGAGGAGGAGGAGGAGGAGGAGGAGGAGGAGGAGGAGGAGGAGGAGGAGGAGGAGGAGGAGGAGGAGGAGGAAGAAGAAGAAGAAGAAGAAGAAGAAGAAGAAGAAGAAGAAGAAGAAGAAGAAGAAGAAGAAGAAGAAGAAGAAGAAGAAGAAGAAGAAGAAGAAGAAGAAGGTAGCACGTTCAAAAACCAGAAAAAAAATTGGAATGGCAGAAGGGTAGTGGATCAGACAGGGACACAATAGAAGCTGAGCAAGGACTAGAAGGAGCCCTGAGCGGGTTGGGGATTTAGCTCAGTGGTAGAGCGCTTGCCTAGGAAGCGCAAGGCCCTGGGTTCGGTCCCCAGCTCCGGAAAAAAAAAAAAAAAAAAAAAAAAAAAAAAAAAAAAAAAGGAGCCCTGAGGGCTGAGATTGCCCTCACACCCCAGGGTAACGAGACACTCTGTAAAGGATTTAAGCGGCAGAAGGCCTTGGTCAAATCTCATCTTTCTGAAATAGCACCTATCTTGAACCCAGTATTTATGAACTCACAGCCGTTCTTCCTACTGCACTGCATTTGATCCTCACAGCAACATCATTATCGCCTTACGACAGCTCGATTTACAAACGAGAAAGCTGCAACGCAGAAAGGTTGAGTACCGTGTCCAAGGTCACACAGCTAGAAAGTGTCAGAAATGAGATTTGAACAGACCGTCTGGCTCCAGAGTCTAAGAGCTCACCCTGGCGGAAGAGCTCTCTCAGAATCAGGGTTCAGACACGTTTGCACGACACTGGAGCCCTGCACGGGGCCAAGCAAAGGGGAGGCACCAATCCAGGCTGCCTGGCAATCTAGGGAGAAATACCGCTCTCCAAGCATCTCTGAGCACAAGGTCAATTGGACTTGGGTGGTCAATCACTGATGGTTCAGCAACTCTTCCGCACCCTGCCCCCGGGATGCTGATGCTCCGTGCCCACCAGCACACAGTGCACCCTGAGCTTTGGAGTCTTATCAGCTCCCCAGATTTCTCTGGGGTTTCTCCCAGCTCAGATTTTCTGGAAGTTCTTTCCGCTTCGCTACTGATGCTATCTCCCCGTGTGTTTCCCATTAGTGGAGCGATTAACACTCACCCATTTGCATAAGCTCGGAGGCCCCACACGCTCAGGAGCCTCAGCCTCTGCATGGCTGGAGAGAGGTTGCAAAACCTACCCACAAGCCTCCTGGGAATCCACTTGACCTTACTAGATGCCGTAGGTTCCTCTCAAAGGTGGGGATGGTGACAGCAAGTGCTCCCTGACAGTGACACACAGACAAAACTTTGAATCAGTAAAGAACCTAGGTGTTATGACTACCCTCGCAACCGTCTGTAATAGGATCTGATGCCCTCTTCTGAGGTGTCTGAAGACAGATACAGGGTACTCATACACATAAAATAAATAACTCGTAAAAAAAAAGTGCATACATATATAATATATATTGCAAAAAAAACCACAATCAAGCTAATTAACATATTCATGTCTCAAAGTTACCATTTGTGAGACCATATAAGATATGCTGTCTTAGCAAACTTCAACCATATATCATGCGATGTAATTAGCCATGGTCACCACGCAGTTTTTAAGAATCCAGAATTTATTTGTGTTGCACGCCTGAAACTTGGTACCCTTTGCCCCATGCCTGCCTCCGGCTGCTGAGTCAACTTTCCTGAATGCACCTCATAATTAGATCATGAAGAACTTGTCTTTCTGTGCCCAGTGGGTTCCATTTTGCATTACGTCCTCCAGGTTTGCCTACATTGTCACAAATGATATGTTTTCCTTCTTTTTCAAGGATGACGGGTGTTCTTGTGGGGGGGGGTGCGTGAGTGTGTGTGTGTGTGTGTGTGTGTGTGTGTGTGTGTGTGTGATTTTTCTGATTCATTCATCAACAGACAGACTCTAGGGTTGTTTCCATATCTCAGGTACTCAGACTGTTGCAGTGAGCACTGGTGTGCAAACATCCTCTCGCTGTACTGAGTAGTTTTCTCTGCCTATGGAATTGCTGGCTCCACCACAGAACAAAGGAGGCAGCCTGCCCTCCTTGTTTATCAGGCCTTAGGAATCACCATTCTGGCATGGTGAGCCCAAGCTGATGAATTCTCATGTAATTCTCATCATTTCTTGTAAGAGAAGAATTGTTGTTCCCATTTTACAGACAGGAAAATTGATGTGTGGAGATGTAAAGTTACTGAAAGGCCTCCCTGGCTGCCCAAGCCTGAGATGGCTGTCTTGGACCTACTGCCTTCACACTCAGCCCACCTCAGACCCAGGTCTCTCCAGAAACACAGGAAAGATGGGAACCCTTGTGGAGCTGCACTGTCCCTCCCCACCAATAGAAAGTGTCCTGTGCATGTTAACATAGGCAAGAGTCAGCCTTTCTTCAACTCAAGCTAGATGCCAGCCTTCTTAACTGCCCTGTAACATTAGTTACCCTGACAGCACACGTGGAGAAACTAAGGCACCTAGAGGCAGAGTCCACTGCCTAAGATCATGCAACTAACTAGTAAGCAAATGGCTGAACCAGGATTTGAACCAGACCTCATATTCTTTTCCATAATACCAGAGATGCTGAGATACACACACACACACACACACACACACACACACACACACACACACACACACACACACACGCCACCCAGGTGTTCTCAATGATCCAGGCCACTGTATCTGACTGGCCAACCCCACCCACTTTACCACATCCAGGATGCCCCTGGGTGAGGATTCCTGGGGTGAGGTAGTATGGAGTTTCCAAGGAGTCAGATTGCTGTTGTGGAAGGAGGTGGCCAGCACACAGGAGGTGGGCAGCCCAGGGGCAGTCTCCCCTATCAGGACTTGGTGCTATTTACATACTGCGGGCCTCAGATCCTGCTCATGATAGGAAGATTTGCTGCTGTTTTCCTGTGCCCTCACCATGATCCATCTGTTACCTTTTAGAAGGGCCTCAGTGGCCCTGGCTGACTTGCTAGGAAGTAGATAGGTGGTCTCCTACAGAACCCACCCTGCCACCCTCAGGCATTCACCCAGAAAAGCTCCCAGCTATAGATCCCAAGTGACTCTGCAAGTTTCTAGGAATGGCCTGAAGGAGATGCTCCTGACCCTCCCGGGAAACTGGCAGGACCTAAAGATGCCCAGCACAGCCCTCTGTTCCCACTAAAGCTCAGTGTCCCATCCATCCGGACTGCCCAGCAGAACCAATAGTGGAATTGGGGTAGATGAAGGCACTGTCTGCACTAACAGGTCACATAGATGCTGGGGAGGAGGAGGAAATTTTCATCAAGTGTGACCACAACTCCTAAGAGCTCCCCAGAGGCCCAACTGCCTTTTCTTCCTCTACTCACTCCTCAGATTTCTAGACTAGTTGGCCAGGATACTGAACTCCATGCCAGGGTCAGAATTCAGTTTCTAAGTCCCACGCCTGTCCTCCTGTATGACCCGGGGGAAATATCTTCCCTTCCAAGGCTACTCCAAAATGAAGGCTTGTCCCTGCAGCCACCTAGAACTCAGAACTAATGGACCCTGTTCCAGAATGACTGTGATCCTGTCTCCAGGCTCTAAGAGAAGCAGTCACTACTAGGATGAGCACTGGTCATCATAGAAGTTTCCAGCCAGCGCCTTTCCATCCCATCCCATCCTGGCTGGCCTTCATTCTGTCCCTTCTTGTAAATAAAAACCAAGAGGCAAACTCTGGAGCAGGCTTAGAGAAGATTCCCAAAGGGTTTTAGATTTGCCAGGGGGAGGCAGATCTGCTGGCTAGAGGCCCCTCACCCCTCAAGACAAGCAACTGTCCCCTTAATCAAATGCATACACAAGACTCTAGAGAGAGCCAGTGGGAATGGACTCACTAACACTTGGATCTGCTTTCTGGCTCAGAGGAGGAAGTAGACCTTTTAATGGAAAGGGCTGGAGCCTTTCCTCCTCTCGAGAAAAACTATTTATCTAAAACTAATAATACTAACTTTTTTAAAAATTGTTCTGAGTACACACAACAGTTTAGCCAAGTTGGGGATTTTGCTGCAGGCTCCCAATCACAAAGTCCAAGTCTCCTCCCCCCACTGTCCTTGGGGTCCTCTCCTCTGTGGGCACAGGCCATGGGACAGTGATTATAGCCACATGGCCAGTGACGATTGAGATGCCCCAGGAAATGATGAGTTAAAATGGACAGATATGGGCTGGAGAGATGGCTCAGCAGTTAAGAGCACTAACTGCTCTTCCAGAGGTCCTGGGTTCAATTCCTAACAACCACACGGTGGCTCACAATCTGATGGGATTAGATCCTTTCTTTTGGTGTATCTGAGAACAGCCACTATGTACTAGATTTTTTAAAAAGCCCTTTTTAGAGGAAAAATAAACCTGCTCGAGTTGGTGATCTTAACTAAAACATCAACTTTCATTTAAAAGAAAAAGATGGACAGACACTAACCTCTTCTCAAGACCCACCTCCTCAGCCACCCCCTGCCTTGGTCCTCAACCCAGTCCCTTGTCCTGCTTACTCCAGATCCCATCTCTACCCAAGCTAAGAGCCTTAAATCCCTCAAATGCCACCATAGGTATCCCTCTAAATTCCAGAGATACCCAAAAACTCTGAGGGTTTCTCCCTTCAGTTTGTCCCTGAGGAGGTGAGGAACCTTGTTTCTTCCAGGGCACTAAAGTCTCTGTTCACAGAGCAGGTACAGGATCAGGTTTAAATGAATCTCACTTTGTAAAATATTTATTTATTTATTATATATAAGTGCAAGGTAGCTGTCTTCAGACACACCAAAAGAATCAAATCTCATTACAGATGGTTGTGAGCCACCATGTGGTTGCTGGGAATTGAACTCAGGACCTCTGGAGGAGCAGTCGGTGCTCTTAACCACTGAGCCATCTCTCCAGCTAATCTCACTCTTTTTAATCCACCTATTGAGTCCCCACCAACCTGGAAGAAAGGATGAAGGCGGATCTATAACTGAACAGCCCCCGTGGACCCATTCATCTGATACACAGTGTTGCACACAGGATGCCATAGCTGATGGATCCACTTTACAGCTCCCCGGCCTTACCTCATCCCATGTGGCTTCTGCAAACTCTTCCCTCAGCCAGGAGTGGCCCTAGTTTCACCTTTGCTCATTTGAGAAGACCATCCCAGTATTCAAGGGGCCAACAGAACCCATCTTATACTGGTGGAGCCCAGGGTGACACTGTCAGCGTGCAAGTTCTTACCCCTCGTGCTCAGCAACAGCCTGACACATAGTCGGTCTTCAGAAAAGTTTAGTTAAGCCCAGCTTAGGGGCACATGGCCTGAGTTCAAGACCAACATTTGCAACATGAAACCCTGTGTTGGAAGGGAAGAAGAAAAGAAGGAAGTGAAGGAAAGATTAGTTAAACTGAGTTGAACATTTTCAGAACAGAGTAAAGATGAAGTAGTTGGTGAGTTTTTATGTGATGCAAAACAGTCCTGCGATCACTGTATGCTCAGCTACAGACCATGAGTGGCAGTTGCTTCCGTAATACCATGCAGTAGCCACAGAGTAGCAAAGTGCTGGGCGACTGCTGCCACTGCCTGATCCAGGCTATACAGTGTATAAGCCAGGTCTGAACATGTGATAGATGGGTGGATGGATATATAGATGAACATATGGATGGATGGATGGATGGATGGATGGATGGATGGATGGATGGATGGATGAGTGGATTATAGATTCATGGGTGGGTGGGTGAAATGGCTGGATGGACTAGAGGCAATTCCAGCTGCTTTCATACTGCAAGTCACCAATCATCCAAGAGCAGCTAGTCTTTAGTCTTTGTTAAGAAGTCATGAGGATCTGAGCATGGTGGTGCACACCTTTAATCCTAGCACTTAGGAGACAGAGGCAAGTGGCTCTCTGTGAGTTCAAGACAAGCCCAATCTACAGAGTAAGTTCCGGACAGCCAGAGCTGTTAGAGAAACCCTGCCTCAAGAAGGAGGAGGAAAAGGAGAAGAAAAAGAAGTTATGACTGCGAACTCTACCTCCCTCTGTCCTATGTGACTGTACCTTATTCTCCCAGCTCTAAAGAGAGTCTTTCTACATTACTAGAGTCTCTCTTGCCCTTGGAGGCCTAGTGTGTCTTATTATTTTTAGGGACAAGTCCATCTCTTGCTGCCTGGCCTTTGCCTACTCCACATAGCTCAGGTTCTTTGTCCTTCCCTAACTTCAAATGGAGCCTTCTGAGGCAGCATGGAGCAAAACTGCTATCATCTCTCCCTGAGTGCAGGCTCACATAGTCTGAAGGTCTTGCCTTGGTTTTGCTAGCCCACCCATCACTAAGGGATGCCCACACATCACTAAGCAGAGGTAGTAAGGTTCCCTGTAACACATACTCACAGCAGAAACAGCAGCTGTAGCTGTAGTCAAGATGAACCTTGGGAAGTTGAGGGTTTGAGATGGGTGGATGGCACCGCTCACTGTGCTCCCAAGGACCTCAGCAAGAGTCTGACCAGCCCCATCTCCCACTGAATGAGCAATCAGGAGAACCACGTGTATATTTGCATAATGTTTGTGCTCAATTTGCTTCTTATTTGCATAAGTCCTCTAGCCTATCCTCCTGGGCAATTCTCTAGGTGAACACAGTCCCTCGTATCCTAGCAAGTGAAAGCCTTTCTAGTAGCCTCTGGAGGCCCCTCCCTTGAACCTGGCTAGGTCCCCTAAAGCATAGGTTGAGGCTGCGTCCCAAGAATCAAGCACGCAAGGCTGATCAGAGTCCTGCATAAGCGTTTGCAGATATGGCAGAGCTCAGGGAGAGGTAGGTGCAGAGGAGAGGTACCTGTCAATCTCTACCTAGTCCTACTTTTGCTCACCGTCTTTCCCTTTCGAAGAAGCCCTGGAACAATAACACCAAAAAGGAGACATTCCAACCGGGGTATAAAAATCAAATGGGATTTTAGTGAGTTCCTGAGTTAGGTTTTCCAAAGATAATAGGAAAATGGGGACCACAGTGAAGAGGGGCAGAGGCCTGCTTCCATAGCTTGATATGATTATTTATTCTACAAATCAGGGGATAGGCCATAGATGACGAATGATGGTCAAGAAATAGACTCATGCTGGATCAATAGGTAAGTGATTGATGGATACAAGGTGATTAATAGAGGGATAATTGATAAATTGTTAAGAAATTATAAGCAGTGGCTACATAATAAATGTTAGGTTACAGAGATGAATGACAGATGAGAGATAACAGACAGTGCACATTTGGATGAATGTCTGACTTTGTGCCACATGCCAAGGAAACAGTGATGGGTTAAGCATGCTCCCTCCCGCCTGTGAGACGGACAAGCAAGCAATTAATTAAAATTCAGTGTGGAGAGAGCTATGTTAGAGAGATGTGCAAATTGTTGTTGGAGTACGGAGATGGGGACTATTAATTCAGCTGGCAATGGAATAGGAAAAGATGCAGCGTAGACAGCGTCACAAGACTGACATTTGAGCTGAGGGTTCCGAAGAATGAAAGAGGATGGTCACCAATCGCTCAGGATGTGGGGGAAGGCATTCAGGAGGAGGAAATGGCCTGAAACAATGCATGCAGGTACAAGAGAAATAAAAAACGGTCAGGTAGAGGGAGGCCCTAGTGAACAACAATAAGAAAGAAGCCACCACCACACTAGGGTCCTAGCAACTGAACAAATGCAGAATCTGTAAAACCACACACGACCGACCCCACCCCTGCACGCCTTAAATGGTGCAAATGCTCTGTACAAAGTACAGACGGACCTACTCTCAGCAAGATGTGGTGAAAAAAAAACCTCCAATCCCAGCACCCGGGAGGCGAAGCAAGAGAATCAGGAATTGAAGGCCTGGATCTGCCTCACAACCCCTCTGAAGCCAGCCTCCGTACATGATACCCTGAAGAATGGAAAGAAAGAGAGGAAGAGAAAGGAAAGTTCCAAATTTCAATAGGACATTCCCAGACTGGGAGATTGAAAGGTCACAAAAGCATGACCCAGGAAGGAAAAGATAAAGTATGGATGGATCATAGGTGAGCAAATGCGTAGATGTATGAGCTGGTGGCAGATGGGTGGATGGAGGCATTGATAAATGGATATAGGGATGACAGGTGGGTGGATGGGTAGGTGGATGGGCGGGTAGATGGTAAGGAGATGGATGGACAGGGTGGGTGAGTGGGTGGGTTGACAAGGATGGAGGGGGGATGGATGAGTGGGTAGATGCTTAATGAACATAGAGATGAATGGTGGATGTTTGGATGGATGAATGGAAAACTAGATTCATCTGACATTTATAATGATTTGACCAACTGAACCGCTGAATGGGCAGTTGCTGAGAGAGAGAGAGATCAGCATACGTATGAAGGAAGGAAAGAGGGAGACTGGCCAACAGGGGAGTGAACACAGATGAATGGATGACGCTGGAGCCAGAGAGAAGCCTACAAATGTTAGGACATCTGGAAATCAGAAAAGCTCCCTGCTGGGTTGAGAAGGTGGTTTCTCAGCTGAGAGAGGTAAAGAGACCCTTCTTATTATTTTATTTCATTTATTTAATTTTCGAAGCAAGGTCTCCCCAGATACTCCAGGCTGATCAGGATCATGTTGGAATCACTCAGGCCAGCCTTGAACTTGAAATCTTCCTCCTCAGCCTTGGGAGGGCTGGGATTATAGGTATGTGCCACCATGCCGGACTGAGAGATCTCATTAATAATAACCGTGATGAGAGGGAATGTTTGCATTTGAAGGTAACTCTTGCACTCCCAATTAATAACTGCATACTTCTTTTACTTTATTACAAACAAAACAAAACTTGCAAATATGTGAGGCTCAAGTTGGAAGCTGGATAATCGCCTCAGCTAGAAGCCCTGCAGATTTCCCTAACTAAATTTAGCACATCTCCATTATTCCCACTCTATAGAAAAGAATGATTACCATCCAGTTCCACACCAACAACGATGAGCGACACCAGAGATCCAACCCCTAGGCTCTACTAGATCAGGAGGGAGCTGCAGAGATGTCCGAAGAGGCAAATGGGCAAAGTACATCCACACACCCAGGTGCCTGGCGCGACCAGAGCTTGGTAGAGGATACTAGGGAGCCTAGAGGAGGAGAGGCTGGGAGGGTAGAGGAGGTGAGCATGGCTGGGAAGAGAAGGCATTGAGAAGAATAACTTCTTCCCATCTGTTTGTCTAACTATGTCTTCACTTCCTTTGAAGTAAGGCTGACTGCACCAGGATATCCAGTGTCTACAGCATGGATGGGCAAACCTACACCTTGATGCATATGGATGCCTGAAAACTTAAGTGTCTCTCTTCCACCTTGAGCCAGCTCCTCCACCTTCCTGACTCCCCTCTCCTACACTCTAGCTCTCCAGGTCTAATGGGAAAGAATTCCTGTCTCAGCCTAAATCCATGAGCTTGGCTGTGAGTCCCTCAAGTGGAGGGCCTCCCCTCAGGTTCTTCACGTGTAAAGCAAATCTAGTGATAGATTTTATCGAATATGAAATGAAATGCAAGCTATCACCTGGCCTTGCATTTGTTAAAGGTGCAATCACATTAAGCAAATGTTTAGTTTTCTTCTTTTTTTTTTCATGGCAAAATGGCCCCAAAAAGCCAGATGTGGTGGTGCATGCCTTTAATCTCAGCACTAAGGAAGCGGACTTCTCTAAATTCAAGTTTAGTCTGATCTACATAGTGAGTTTCAGGCCAGGCAGAACTACATAAAAAAACCTTGTCTCGGGGTTGGGGATTTGGCTCAGTGGTAGAGCGCTTGCCTAGAAAGGCCCTGGGTTCGGTCCCCAGCTCCAAAAAAAAGAATAGAAAGAAAAAAACCTTGTCTCAAAAAAATTATTTTCAGAAAAAAAAGCTTTTTATCCAGTCATAATTATTTATTCTTACACACACAGCTACCCGGGAGGCAAAAAAACATTAGGTTTGCCTGTCATGAATGGTATGTAGCATAGACAACAAAATGTGACCCTGACTTTAAAAAAAAGGTTTGAATATTACACATGTTTTTTGAAAATTAGGGACTTCAGGTATAGCTTAATGGTAAATTGTTTGCTTAGCATGTGAAAGGCCTAAGGTCAACCTCCAGCTACAGCAAACCAAAAACATAATGCTACACCAGTACACCAAAGGCAGAGAGACAGGATGATCTCTGTAAGTACAAAAGCCAGCCTGGTCTACAGAGCAAATTCCAGGCCAACAGAACTACACAGTGATACTGTCTATGGACGAATGGGTGGGTGGATGGATGGATGGATGGATGGATGGATGGATGGATGGATGGATGGATGGACAGACAGACAGCCACAGACACAGACAGATAGATAAATATATAGATAGACTCACAATTATTTAATAAAGCAGAAAATCCAAATTTAGAGGGGAAAGGGTTGAGGGAAATTAATATTTAAAATTATAAGGGGGACTTTCTATATCATTATTTCTTAGATTCTCTTTGTTGTTTAAGAATCTATACAGCCCAGTTAACCTTGAACTCATGTCTCTCCTGACTCAGTCTTCCAAGTTCTGGGACTCCTGACATGAGCCACTATATCTAGCTAAGAACCTCTTCTATAAATCTTATTGTCATCATTGGTTATATTATTATCTCCACCTTACAGATGTAGGAACTGATCCCCAATGACTCCTAGCCAATAACTGGAGGCACCATCACTCAAATCTTCCTTCTGCCAATCCAGTGATTTGGTAGCAATCATGCTTTTGTATGACTCTTCCTGATGTTAACCTTGTTGTACTGTAATTGTTTTCCAGTGCTGAGAATCAAAACCACTGTACCACAGAACTGTATCCCTGGCCTCTTCTACTCCATGTGTAATTATCATACGTGTTCATGGGACCACATCTCAATGTAAACCCGAGGAAACTTCAGATATCCAGAGCCTTTGCTGATGCTTTATTCCAGAAGCCGAGCTGTGTGACTGCCATGGGCAAAAGGACACATTAGAACTGACCATTTTTTTTCGGAGCTGAGGACCGAACCCAGGGCCTTGCACTTGCTAGGCAAGCGCTCTACCACTGAGCTAAATCCCCAACCCCAGAACTGACCATTTTTAAGAACCATTTGTTACAAGATGGGAACATAAGCCAGTGCTTGAGCACTAGACTCTCTCCTTAGCTCCTCAAGAAAGCAAAAAGCTTTTTGTCTGACCCACAGAAATTTCTCTATAAAACTATGAAACTGGGACTGGAGATATGACTGACTGCATGGCTCAGTGTACTTGTAGTTTTTGCATCAGACCTGGGTTTAATTCTCAGCACCCACAAGACAACTCATGAACCATCCACAACTCCACTGCCAAGGGATTCAGCACCCTTTTCAGACCTCCACGGGCACCAGACACCAACATAGTACACAAACCTAAATGCAAGCCAAACACTCACATACATAAAATTAGATTTTAAAAACCTTATTTTTAAATATATAAGTGAATATAAATAGGAAACTCTTAGGGGTGGGAAAACGGCTCAAGTGGTTAAAAGCGCTTGCAGCTCTTGTAGGAGACCTTAGTTCACCTCCTACCACTCATGTTGGGCAGCTCACAACTGCCTGCAATTCCAGCTCCTGGAGGGCCCAAGACGGGCGGTGAGTGCCCAATGCTCTGACTTCTGAAGACACCTGCATTCATATGCACATACTCCAACACACACACACACACACACACACACACACACACACACACACACAGTGGAAGAAGAGAGAGAAAGTGCAAATGCATCATTAAATATAAATTGCTTTTTTATACGACTCTTTCCCTAGCCTCTTACTCACGATATGTAGAAAGTAGTTTAAGCATTTAGTGCTGAGGACAGCCAGTCCTCCTTCCACCCCACCCTGAGTGTATGTATCTCAGCACATCACTTCTTTTTCCTGTCTCCATTTCCTCAATAATGACAACAAAAAGTCTCACTGTTGACTACCGCATGCATCCTTCTAAACAGGCATGAGCTCACATCCCTCCCCCGAACTCCTGGCAGGTGCATGTTGCCGTTCTTTTTGCTACACAAAGACAGGAGGAAGACACCCACCTAGAGGTTGAATGATGCACCCAAAGTTACAGAGCGGCAGACCATGGAGGGAGAATCTGAACCCAGGCAGCCTGGCTCTGGCAAAAGGATCAGATGCTTCCAGATGCCCTCATGCACAGCGTTGGTTTTAAACCCGAAGAGAAGTCTAAGGAACTTGGATGCCTCCCCAGCTCCAGAGTCAGAACCCACTCTGCCCCAGGACATGGACAGTACCTCTGAGACCTGCTTTCTTTTTTCCCAGCTTCTGACTGTGGCCATCACCACTCTCAGAGCTGAAGGTCCCAGCCCTGCCCACCTCCAACCCTGCCAGTTCTGAACGTTGTACCTTCAGCTGGACTCCCTCTCTCTCTCTCTCTCTCTCTCTCTCTCTCTCTCTCTCTCTCTCTCTCTCTCTCTCCCTCCCTCCCTCCCTCCCTCCCTCCCTCCCTCCTCTTTCTTTCCTCTTGACAAATAGAAAAAGTATCATTTTAGGAGGGGTCTGTGTCTCTGTGTGTGTGTGTGTGTGTGTGTGTGTGTGTGTGAGAGAGAGAGAGAGAGAGAGAGAGAGAGAGAGAGAGAGAGAGAGAGTGTGTGTGTGTGTGTGTTCTCTGGCCATAGGAATAAATGACATACTTGGCCCTTCCCCCAAGTCCCAGTTGTATAACACCGGAAAAGACAAGGAGCTGGACAGAAACACAAGGAGGTGGCCACAGCCTCCTGCCCACCCACCCCATCCCACCACAGGCCACACAGCAGGGTTTCCTCGGCAGCCCAATCCCTTCCCCTTCCCTTCTGCAAGGAATGACGGTTGTGGCCTCCAGGCCGACCTGGGAAATGAAGCATTCTTGCCCACCTTCCAGCCTCATTGCCCACAGTGCCCTGGCAGGAGCCCCTTTTTCCAGACAAACCAGGCTCCTCATTGATCTCAGCACATGCTTCATGCTTTCCTACCCCCGTGCCCACATGTCTTCCAGGAGTACCCACCCGCTCCTTTCCCTGGATCTGAACCTAGCACCCTGCAAAGGCCTTGCTGGAGACAAGCACCTGCCTGAGAACTCACTGGACAGTACCAGGTGCTGGGACACAGTAACCAGGAAGCCAGTGACGGACCAGCTCCAAAAGCAGAAAAGTGATCATAAGCTGCAAACAACAACAACCCTGCCATACACTTCTGCCCAGATGTGCCCCCTGCCCCCTCCTCCCACACCCCTCCCACACCCTCCTCCCCTTCCCTCCTCTCTCCTGGGGCACCATCATAGTCACCACACTAATGCTTACTCAAAGCAATCCTCAGCAATCCACGTCCCTCCATTCCACTACCATCCTTACATAGAGAACATTATGTTCTCGAAGCTTCAAAGCCTTCAGCCATGCCTACCTCTCCTCCAAGAACCATAGTCTTCTAAATATAGCCTCACTAGAGTGATGACTCCTGGAGCAGCCCTTTTGTCAATCCTCGTTGCCTTAATCCACTGGCCCCTCAGCCTAGGGGTCTTTGATCTTCAACCCCTTCCTCCTGCCCCAGTGTGACACAGCACAGCACCCTGCAGCAGTACCTGAGTACTGTGCAGAGTATATGAGGCAGTGGAAGCTGTGCTTGCCCCAGTCGAGCCAGAAAGGCCCCAGTGCTCACTGCACATGACTCCACATTGTGCTGAGCAATGTCATTCCTATGGTCGGGGAAAGATGGATTTTTACTTTTCTGCTTGGCTCCAAATTATTCTCTTGGGTAGCTTTCGAATGTCTTTTTAGTACTTCAGTGTAGGCTGCTTGACAGAGAGACCGATGCAGCAGGCAGATGCAGCTTCAACCAGCAAAACTCCTCACTTGGGCTGGCTTGCAGCTCACTGGTACAGTCCTTGTTTAGTGAGGGCAGACCCTGGGTGCCATCCCAGCACCCCGCCCCCACCCCCACAAATTAACCAATTACAGTCATCTCGCCATTTACTGTCCAGGAGTTGAGATGATAAATACTTCTCATTAATGACTCTAGATTTAAAATAATCTGAAAGCTGAGAATATGATTCAGTAGACAAGAACACATGCTGAGAAAACGAGAACCTGAGTTTGGATCCCAGAACCTACATTAAAAGCTGGACATGAGGCTAGAGAGATGGCTCAGCGGTTAAGAGCGCTAATTGCTCTTCCATAGTTCCTGAGTTCAAATTCCCAGCAACCACATGGTGGCTCACAACCATCTGTACTGGGACCTGATGCCCTCTTCTGCTGTGTCTGAAGAGAGCGACAGTGTAGTCATATCATTAAAGTAAATAAATCTTTAAAAAAAAAAAAAAAAAAAAGCTGGACCCGGCCACCAGCACCTAGGAGACAGAGACAGAAGGATCACTGGATCATCCTGGCAGAGAAAAATGGCAAATCCCAATTTTGATGAAAGGCTCTGTCTTAAAGAACTAAGACAGAGCTCCCAGCATCCTCCTCAGGCCTCTACAGAGGAGCACACGTGATGATCATAATAACAGTGGTGGTAGTAGCGGTAATTTGTGAATTTCCCAGCCGGGAAAGCGACTCAGTCATAATGTTAAGCAGCCACGTAAAAAGCCAGGCACAAGCCATGCACCTGTAACCGCAGCATTGTAAAGGTGGGGATAGAGAGATACTGGGGATAGGAGGACCCTGGGGATAGAGAGACCCTGGAGATAGGAGGACCCTGGGGATAGGAGGACCCTGGGAATAGGAGGACCCTGGGACTACTTTTCAGCCAATTTAGCCAAACTGGTGAGATCCAGACCAATTAAGACCTTGTCTTGAAAAATAATAATAATACAGTGAAGAGCAATAGAATAAGGCATCAAGCGTGTATTCTTGGTCTCCATGTGCTCATATACATGTCTACAAGAAACACATAAACATCCATTCAACCCATAGAGCACACACACACACAAGAAGAAGAAGAAGAAGAAGAAGAAGAAGAAGAAGAAGAAGAAGAAGAAGAAGAAGAAGAAGAAGAAGAAGAAGAAGAAGAAGAAGAAGAAGAAGAAGAAGAGGGGAGGAGGAGGAGGAAGAAGAGAAAGGAGGGGGAGTGAGAAGAGGGGAAGGGGGAGGAGGAGGAGGAGGAGGAGGAGGAGGAGGAGGAAGAAGAAGAAGAAGAAGAAGAAGGAGGAGGAGGAGGAGGAGGAGGAGGAGGAGGTGGAGAAGGAGGAGGAGAAGGAGGAGGAGGAGAGGAGGAGGAGGAGGAGGAGACAAAATAAAACTTAGTGGGATAAAGGGCCAAGTCAGTAGAAGGCAGTGTGCACTATAGGAGCATTTGGGAGGCACAAAGCTAAATGAAGTTCTCTAATTCTGATAAGCACAGGCGAGCGGGTGCTGCAGTGATGAAGAGGTGATGATGATCAAGGGTAAGACTTAATCTGTCTCAGATTCTTGAGCTAATAGTTTGAATTTCTTAGAGTGTGAGCTCTCCAAAGAGGGCTAGTCCTTTGCATGTTTCCAAAAGTATGATTTGTGCAAGGGAAGAGGCTCTGCAGTCACAGAGCGTTTGCTAGCATCATTCACAAGGTGAAGTCTGACATAGCCCTAGCTCCCCAAGGCTCTTCTATGAAGTTCCCACAGGAGACCTCAAAGCTGGCTGAGTGGTGGGTCCTCGCCCACTCAGTTACTTTCAAAGCCACATGTTGATGGGTACAGACCTTCAGAAAGGCAGGCATCTCAGCACCAGGAGCCACCATCCTCTGTAGACCTGTGCTCGGAGTGACTTCCCCCAATACTTACAAGCAGGGAAGGCTAAGAGGTCCATCCAATGGAACTGAGACAACACCGGGCCTTCTCTGGAATGGAGGAACTTCAGTTGCTCCCAGCCAAGCACCTATAAGATGCTATTGCTCTAGGAAAACTTTACATGGGCCAACTCAAAACCCAAAGACTAACCATTGGAAAGCAGAAGGACCCCTTCTGGGAGCACTGAGAAAGAAGTCCTTCCGGGAGATGAGAAGCTTCAGAGGGTCACAAATGTCATTGTTGCTCTAGTCACAATTATTGCCCTGAAGAAAAAGAACATAGAAACACACTGTCTCCCTACAGGAGGAAATACATACTCTGGTGACCATCAGGTGACTTGAACCTGTGGAACAGGAAAACATCTCTTTAAACATTCTCATGCCCCCCTTCCTCAAATCTGAGCAGAAAACACTGAGCACAGCGTGTGCAGAAGGCAGTGGGGCTGCACGGTGAGGCAGAGCAGGTCCAGCAAGAGGAGTATGAGCTTGCACGAGAGCTGGGCCAGTTGTGGGCACGGAGGTGTGTGTGTCTATTTCTCTTTGTGTCTATTTCTTCTAGAATTTGAAGGTTGCTCCCACAGGCTTGTCATGAACTACCATTAAATAATGAGTACTTAACACATAGTAGGTGCTCAAGAAAGCTGGTGTACTTTACAAATACCTATTCTTTTCAAAAAAAACCGATAGGCCCAGGACATTCCTTCCTTTACAAAGGAATTCACCGTGGGGTCCCTTTAAGCCTTCAGCCTTACAAGTGTGTTTTAAATGGAATTGTTTGCAGAAATCCATTTACACATGACTTTTTAAAAACACAGCCACTGCTCTAATGAAGGCGAGCAGATGGAGCTCCTGGGGCACAGTCTCTCAGCCTCAGATCCTGTCCAGCAGGATTCTCTGAAATACTGGAGACTAAAAACATCGGCTCTGAAAAACCCACAAAGACCCAACCGGTCGCCCTCTGGGAAGTCTTTTTTTCCATGCATATTTGGAAGGCTTGTGGTGTTTCCAGCTATGGGTCCAAGATTATGAGGACAATAGCAATAGGCTAAGGACATTAGCTAACATTTGCTGAGGCTTTCCTAGGTTAGGCATTGTGCTAATTCCCATGAGTTATTATTTTCACCCGCACAGGGTGAAAGAGGCTAATACCTGTCAAATCGCAGTGTGTGCTTGTAGATGAAAAAAGGTCCCACAATTCCTCACAAAGAAAAAATATCTCACAGGCTATTACCTTTGTTGTTTTTCTGATAGGGAAGTAGAGGCAGTGAGTAGGTAAGTCATGTGCCTAAAATTGCCCATCTGTAAATAAGGAGTTGTTTTGAACAAGTCTATCTGTGAAGCACACCCTGTTACATGCCACTGCTCTCTCTGTGTCCTCGGTCTCTCCCCACCTGCCCTGCATCCAGCAGAGCCAGGACTGCTAGGCAGAGGGTCCCTATGGGAGGCACTGGCCCTCCTTCTGCCCCCTCCCCATCTCACTTAGCCCTCCACAAGCTGTTGTCAATTGCACTGAAGTATTTACAGCAACCATCAGCCGCTGACACCTCCATCCACGTGGGCTATAATTTGATGCTCAAGTTGTTAAGCATCGGCTTTCCAGCAGCGACTCTTCATACATGAGTGTCTCCCCCAAGAGCCAGGCTGTCTGTCTCTCTGCTGCTCCCCACGCCTGCACACCTCTCCTGCCGGTCCTATGTGTGCACACATATGTTCACTTGCCAAATGCATCACTTGCAGAAGCATGTAGATGCACATACATGTATACACACAAACACACACACACACACACACACACACACACAAGCACAGACTCCATCATGAAACCATCACAGTCTCTTAAGGACATGCCCTGTGTACCACAAATTACTGACCTCACCCCATTCACACAGCTTGTCACACACACACACACACACACACACACACACACACAACACAACAACACCACGACCACAGAGGAAATGGCTGGGGTATTCTGTGAAGTAGTATTTGAAAGTGATGATGGCTAGTAATGCTAACCCAGGAAATAGCTTCTCCACGTAATAACTCATCGGAAAATTACTCTTTATTAGGGAAAGCACGTAAATATTCAACATGCTCTCTCGTGAACTTGTGTTAAATTATAGCTGTCGCTCACATGTGCTTGCATCTGTTTACTTCCAAGTTGGTGTGTCTACCTAAACCCCTGGGCAACAGAGACCATGTGTCTGCATCCACCTTTATGCAGCTGATCACAGCAGCAGCAGACCCTGCACGATAGCTCTGTTATGGGCCAGCTACTAACAGAACAATGGGAAGATGAGAAAGGGATAGAGGATAAGTGAAGGGAGTGAACTGGGCACAGGCCGGGGGTAAAAGAAGAACGTGCAACCCATGCACCCAGAAGACAATGGATTCAGGGATACTTCACCATGGAATCAGTCCAGAGCATTAAGGCTAATCCGTTAAGGGTCAGGAGAGAACGAAGCTTCCCTGGCCCATGAAAGCCAGGATCAGCCTTAGACCCTTTCAGAAGTGTAAGGAGGCATTCAGGAGGCTCTGCAGGGTTAGATAACAGCATGATCCAGAGCTGAGATGGAACCCCACTTTATAAACTGCCTTCCTTGGGAGGCTTGGACAGTCTATCACACAAGGAGTTTCCTGCTAGGCCTAGAGCTGGGATGGAAAGAAAAACTGGGTAATAAAGGAGGGAAGGGAGAAGTTCTGAGTTGGATGGATGAGAATACCAAGACTCCAGGAAAACCAGGACCCCAACAGAAATGAAGAATGGGAGCTAGCCAGAGGATTGGAAGGCCAACCTAAGCTACAAGTGAGAGCCTGCCTAAAAAGGAAAAATGGAGAAGCAACTGTGTCTTGAGCTGCTAAATAATAGACAGTGGACCAGGGTTGGCTGGTTGGTTGATCAGTTGCTTGGTTGGTTAGTTGGTTGGTTGGTTGGTTGGTTGGTTGGTTGGTTTGAGCCCAGCTTTCCAATGGATGCAAGTCCTCTAGAAAAGTCTCCTAGAGCCTGGACAGGCAAAGCAGGGTGAGTGTGGGCATACCAAACCACCAGACCCTGCCAAAGGAGTCATGTAGTGGCCTTAGGAAAGCTAGAAGCTGTTGGGAGAGAACAGACAGACCTGGGGAAGGGAGACCACACCTGTAACTTGGGGGACCATAGTATAAATCTTTGTTTAAACACAGTGCTGCTTCTGATGGTGCAAACATACAACAGCCACTGGAGTTTTCACTAAGACTCATCTCACAGCACTGTGAGCACAATGAGAGGTGGGGATTGGAAAGTGCTCTCTGGCAATGTAGATGAGCCTCCACACTGACCAAGAGGGCCAGGAGGAGACCATCACAGCACAGTGAGAAAAATGACTCAGTTAAACTTTACCATTGTCACTCTTGGGGTGTGCTCTGTCCTACCTCTTTCCACACAGGATCTGTTGTTGGCCGACAGGGCAGGATCACCTGCCTGTGTGTGGGCGCTGAGAGAATGAGGACAGAGGCAAACAAAACGACAACAGACCCTAGGACAAGAAAGCCATTCACTAAGACTTTCAGTGGAACACTAATTCCATGCACACCTACTATATACTAGGTACTATTGGTTTAAGCCATGGCTTTGGTAAGCAAACACAGGCTACTTTACTCTGAATGGGTATCTGCTGATCTGAGTTTATTCCTCTGCCTTCTACACATGATCATGGAGCCTCTTTCCTTACCCTATGAAACCCCCCTTCCAAAGAACAGCACTCCCCCTAGAATCTAGCAAAGAGAAGGAATTGTAGATAGGAGATGAGTCAACCATTGAACAGAACTCCATCTGGTGATCTCTGGGCAGCCAGGAGCCAGGGCTGTCCTGAGTGAGCTGTCTGCATAGAGTGGGCCATGGAGAATAGGATGTGGAGCGCCTGTATCCAGAAGCCACCCAGCACAGGTGAGCACAGACGTCTCTGTGTCTCCCCCTGGACTCACCATACAGCATACAGGTGTGTCTCTCTCCCTCTGTGCACTCTCCCTGGTATGGCACAATGCGCTGTGGGGTGCCAACAAGCCATGCCAGTCTCTTAAAGGGACGTTAAGACACTGAGTGGAACAAACGACTCAAGGAGACTTTGGTAGTCAAGGTGATGCAATCAGCAAGTCCCATTCCTAACCTCACCTGTACACACAGTCAGACTCCATGCAGGCAGGTGGAGCCATAAGACTGGGTTTGGGCTGAGAAATACAGTCACAGGTGATATTTGTCATCTCCAGACTACACACATGGCCCTATAGCAAATACGCCTTTCAGAATCCTCTGTCCCCTCTGTCACTCTCCTCACTGAGTTTAGAAGAAGCAATAGACAATGACAAAAACATGGAGTTTAAGTCCACCACCCCCAAGGGGCCCATGGATAAAATATGATGGGTCACAGCTCTGTAAGTCTGGCTAGAAAAACAAACTTATCTTTATTTTAAGAAACTTCTAAACTGAGGTAGACCATTTTGTGCATTGACAGGGGTAACAGATTCTGTCAGAATTTTCCGAACCTAAAACTGCTACCCATAGAAAATTTAAACACATTCTTACAGAATGTCAAAATCCTTCTGCTGACCACTTTTAAGATTGTACTATAACATCACTACCATTATATCAATGTGCTACATTTGTTTCCTGTTTTTCCCTTTTAAGACAGAATCTTGCTGTGCTGTGCAAGATGGCCTGAAGTTAACTGTGTAAGCCTCAGTCTTCCGAGTAGAACTGCAGGCCTCTAACATCATACCCAACTTTATTATTCTACCATCACGAACTATCTTACCGTAGGTCTTACTATAAAGCAATTTTTTTAATATTTTGATATTTGAATCCCAGTAGAATGTGTTATTTTTTATGCCTGCAAATCTGATTACTTGCATTTAAAAACATGTTTTGTTAGGGGTTTGTAGACTTCACTAGTCTGCCCAAGGAGACTCCATGATATTTTTAAAATAATCCTCTAGGAATGATAGAGAACTTGATGGAGAAGCTGTGGACCCGTGGGTGGCTGTGGACCGGTGGATGGCTGTGTGCCCGTTACCACCATTGTCAATGATTCAGTATTGGACAGTGGGCAGATGAGAGAATAGTAACTTTTATTTGTTCAAAGACAGAGAACTTGAGGACCTCTTACAATGCAGAGAGAGCCCACGTGACCACAGAGAATGGTCATTCTACTACAAACCTGTGTCTGGGAGGCCTAGTCATGGCAGAGTCAATAGCCCTTTGCTGCACGGCAGGTAAGGGGCAGTCAAGGAGCTGTATGACTAAGAGCCATTCCCTGGCAAGACCATGGAGTCAATGTATGGTCCAGGGTGGAGACATGATTCCCTTCTCTGAAGTTACTCCTGCTCAGGATGAATTTCCAACCAATGCATACTGACCTTTAGGTCTCTGAATATAGAAGTCTCACTTTATGTCAGTTTCCTTTCCATAAATTCAATTACTTAGGCTCAACCACAGTCCAAAAAAAATTAGATGGAAATTTCCAGAAATAAACAATCCATACATTTTACAACGCTCTCTTATAATATATTTATAAGTATTCTATTGTCAGTTGTTGTTGGAGACTTGTATTGTGTTTGATATATGTCAAACTGCATCACAGGTGTGTCTATATATAGGTTAAAAACACATAGACCCTGGTACTACCTAGGGTTCAGGTATCCACATTTCTGGACAACACAAACTTGCAACACTTTGGGCAACAGGCCTTGTGGAAGAGAGGAATGCAACAGGCCTTGGAAAGTTACCCAACCCCCGTGAGTAAGGGGGAACCCCTGTTGCTTTGGCAGCCACACGAGGAGTCAAATAGGGTGTAAAAATAGGATGGGTCCTCTCCAACCCCTGTGAGTGACCCTTCATCCTGTAGAATCGGAATCTGAGGCAACCTCTTTCTCCCCAACCCCACCCTTAAAAGTCACACTCTTAGCCCATTGCTTCCCTCTTCTCCCACCCACACCCAGCCCTTGAACTGGGACACTCATCCTCTATGTGCACACAAAACTGGAGAGCGCCACAGACACTGTTGCTCAGGTGGTGTGTGAAGGCGTCAGGCAGACAGCTCTTTGGCCTCCTTTAGAATGTAAGGTGCCAGCTATTTCTGTCTAGAGGATGGAGAAGCACTAAGCTTGAACAAAGGTTGTCTGGCAACTCTGGCTGCATAGTGCTGTTCCTCCCCCCACCTTTCCAAGGACCTTCTCAATAAAAGGTCACATTTCTAAACAATAAATAACTGAATAAATAAATACGCACAGTGCAGCATACTTTTGGAAGCCTTGCACCATGTACTAGGAACAGAGAGCTACAACAGATTCGGCTACTGTTCTTGAGTGCTCCCAACATGGTAAGAATGGTGAGCAGAAAGTAATACATCAAGGTTAATTCATTAAAGTGCTAAAAGGGCTGGGCTGGAGAGGTTACTGTGAGGTTAAGAGCACTGGCTGCTCTTCCAGAGGTCTTGAGTTGGGTTCTCAGCAACCACATGGTGGCTCACAACCATCTACAATGGAATCTGATGCCCTCTTCTGGCCTGCAGGTGTACATGCAGATGGAGCACTCATATGCATAATTTTTTTTTTTTAAGCATTAAAAGCTAAAGATGTAGCTCAGTGGTAAAGTACCGCATGGCATTTGCAAAGCCCTGGATGCTATCCCCAGTCAAAAATAATGCACTAGAAATCATAGCAGCATTGGGAATAGAATCTGATCGTAGAGAATGGGGGTGGGGGGAGAAGATATAGTGGGGGTGGATGCATCTGATCAGAGGTGAGCCATGAAAAAGAAAGAACAATTTGATCCATAACCTATACAGTCATTGGCTGTTGAAAATCGTTGAAAGGTATGCCCCTGGACTTCTAGAATCGTCCTTTTAATCAATGGTTATTTATTTTTTACAAATACCATGAAAAAGAAGTTTCACCATTGAAGGGCTCTCCCAGCCTAAGGCTAAGCTGGTTTCCATACTCATGAAAAGACCAGGCTGCCCCTTTCAACTTTGAGGTACTAGGGAAAGAAGTGTATCTGGAGACCCTCTGTGTGTCAGGATGAAGGCTAGGCCCCTCCTTGCTGTGTTTCAGGAAGATTGTGCAGTTGGGAGCAGTGAGGGACAGAAGAATTCTGAAATGGATCCTGATTCCCTGGGGCTGTCGTGTCTGAGCAGCCCAGAAACCAGAACTGCAAAAGAAGTTAGAGTCAAAGAGGATACAGTTGTGTGCTGCCCTCCCTCCATCATTCCAGCCTTCCAGAGTTAGAAGTGAACCCCACCCTGAATGCTGCCCTTCAACTCTCCTCCCTAAAAGTCCAAGGTGTTCGTCCTCACAGCCCACACAGCAGCTTTAATTAGATCTGTCTCTGTGTGTGTCTTTATGGCGTTAGACGGTCATCCTGAGAACAGGAACCACATGCAGTCTGTTCACCATCATATCTTTCATCTAAGACAGAAGACCAGGCACAAAGTGGGTCCTTAAAAGGCTATCAAGATTGAAGACGTGGGTCCAAGGCGTGGGCATGGGAGCACAGTTCAACAGATGAAAGCAGCCTCAACATGAGTGCCTTTTGTCTTACAAAGAGAGGGCCCAAGAAATAACAAAACATGAACTACTGTTACACTTCTCTTGTAGGGCACCTGCTTATGAATGAGGCCGCTGGGTGTAACGGAGGAGGGAAGAAGGAAGAAAGGATAAAGAAAACTAAAGATGTTATGTCTGTAGGAGTAAAGCAGCTAACAGTTTGGGGGGAGGGTTCCCTGCTAGGGTACAGGAGCCCCAAAACAGCCTAAGCCTCTCATTTGCACAGGGCACACTTTGAGAAGGAGGGTACAGAGACAGCCCAAGCACATGCCTGTCAGCATGGATTTGCTTGGGGTCACTTTAGGGTCATCTCTGAAAGCAGAAGGTCAGACCCATTTGTGGCAGGGTCACCTTTGTTGGCTTAGGGTCATCCCTCTCTAGCACCAGGTCGTTGACTTTGGAGCAAAGTCCTCCTGGCTTACAGAATCAGCCTCCAAGGAAGGTCATTCTGAGGTGAAGCAGGGTCATCACCATTAGGAGGCTCATCTCTGTTAGCTCAGGAAGTCCTGGGTTGGACAGGGTATTCTCCTGGACTTTGGGGCCAGCGGCGCCCCCAGGTGGCTGGGCTTGGCCAGTCAGCACTTGGATCCCTGCCAGGGAGGGTTTCAGGAGCCTTAATCCCGAGGTTCCACTCTCTGTATCTCTCACAGTTGTGGAAGGGACAGAGCCCACTCAGACCCTGGACCCCTCAGGAACTACACTACTACCAAAGATTCTTGCACACATCTTTGGGATGCCCTGCTCCCAGAACACAATTTAGAGCACATCTGAGACTCGAATCTGCCACAGTGAATCTATGATGTAGGCAAAGAAGAGACAAGCCACAGGTAGGGTCAAATGACCAGGCCACACCCACTCTACTCCCCTGAATCTGGGCACAGACACCCACTCTGTCAACTAGCCTCTGAGAGTCCCACCCCTCCTCTTAAAAGAGGGGAGGGAGCTTAAGTCCTCAGGTTTGGTTTCGGTAAAGTCTTTGTGGAAGAAGCAGGTCATACCCACTTCCCTTCCCAGGCTTTGGAATGGCTCTTCTCTGCTGTTCATCCTGACCCATGTGTTTCTGGGAGGAACTCTGTCTCTCAGCACCCCTCCTCATTCACATCATAGCTGGGCTTTGGGAAAGAAGATGCTTGGGAAGTGTACAGAAAACCCAATGTGGGCAGAGACTCCTATTCATGCTTTGCACTGCTATAGAGTTCATGGTTGGTGTTGAGTTTAAGGACTGTCAGGTGACCCCTCCTCCACAATGGAGGCAGACTCAGTCCTCCCTAGGGACCACGCCTTCCACTCAGTCCTTCTCAATTCTTTAGGGCTCTGCCAAGGGAAAAGAAAACCCAGAGTCCCACGTAAAAGTACCACACCACCAAAAAAGGAAGTAAGCCACTCCCTTCTGGTCCGCTGTACCACTGCTGGGCTCAGGTGCTGCCAGGGGTTTCTGCAGAGCCTGGCACAGACGCAACACCCTCACTGCACTAAGAAAAAAATGGGTTTGAAAAAAGACTGTTAAGCCTACCGGGAGAGAAGAGCTAAGACACAACCACTGACACCAGAGCAGAAAACGGGATCTGACTTACTCCAACTCGCTTCAAACAAATAAACTGAAGCCTTGTAAGAAGTCTTAGTCTAAGGACAGAGAGAGTCAGCACCATTGCTAGAACTGAGATCCTTTTTTCTCCCTCTCTACCCCTAGTATAGATAGCCATCATCACAGTACAAGCTAGGAGGAAGCCCTGGAAGAGAGAGAAGGAAAACTAAAGCCTACCAGACACTCGTAGGCTGAGTATCAGCCAGGATTCCTAGTACCACATGAGAGAAAACACAGTTGTACACACACACACACACACACACACACACACACACACACACACGCACGCACGCACCAGCAAATACATCCAAACCAAGAAACAATGATTACAGTCAGACTCATCTTTATCTCCCACTTTTTGAAGAGTTGGACACGGTGAGGCAAAGCTTAGAGCATCTATGTGGTCCAGCAGAAGGTTAGAGTCATAACGGTTCATCTAACCAGAAGAAATAGAGGGGAAGGAAACCAATACCTCCAACAACCATCAGGAAAGAGACAGACTGGCTGGCTAATTGTCACCATATCTTCTCCCCTCTGAGAAGGTAGAGGATTTGACTCCTCCCCAACTCTAAGGTGAGGCAGCATTTGCTCACCTGCACTCCTCTCTCCTGCCATTAGCACCTGGCTCATCTAAAGGTCATCTATTTCATCTTGGTTTACCAGAATCACTGACTGCTCTACTCTTCCGGACTGTGTGGAGAAAGGAGAATTTAAAGGCAACGACAATCCAGTGTCTTGGGATTTCCCAGGAACTGAAAAGCAGTTGAAGAGGTTGGAATTTCTTCGTGTTATCCAGATGAATACTTTGTCTAAGATGGTTTACAGAGAGCGCAGTGTTCTCCTACAGACCCAGGATGCTGCCAAGCACCTTTAGGCAAACTCTGGTCTTCGTCCTCCTTTCACTGTCCAGACCTGTTTCTACAGCCAAGGGTCAGCCTTGGCTACTTTGTAAGATCTAGTGGCTGTGCTGTCTGCACTTGCGCCTTGATTTAGAGAGACAGTTTCCTGAGAGTGAAAGCAGAGGCTCCAAAGGACCTAGGACTGCTAACCACGTTCTTCTGTACAGGCTGGAGTAGAGGAGGCTGTCTGGCAGCCCTGCCTGGGAGACAGGCAGAGACTGGATCATGATACCCGTTAGCTGACCTGGAACAACCAGGACCAGGAGCCCAGATAAGATACAGTAACTGCCCATAATGGGCAAACCTAAGGAGGAAGTCAGCCTGCTCCTCTGCTGGCCAAATCATGGTACCTTCGGCAGTTTTGCGCCACGTTCCAGATCTCTAGCTTGGTCTGCATCTGGGGAGGAAAGTGGGAGAACATAGACAGGTCTAGGGAATAAAGGGCCAAGCCACGGGTGATTGTACCCCAACCCTCTCCACCCACATACTTCCAGTCTCTGCCAAGTCCTCCAAGGATATTCTCCACACACACAGACTCACACTAAAAAGGGTCGCGAATATCTTCATTAGCAAATGCAAATTAGCAAATACTTGTAAGCACAGAAGCAGGAGCAGAATGCAGATCTAACCCCATCAACAGAAATGATCACGTAGCCCAAACAAATGCTACACGCATATCTATTACAACTCTAATCTGACTCGAATGTGTGTGTGTGTGTGTGTGTGTGTGTGTGTGAGAGAGAGAGAGAGAGAGAGAGAGAGAGAGAGAGAGAGAGAGAGGTTGCTCAGCACAGCAGAGCTCAACTAGAAGTTGCTTCGAATCTATATGCTTGTTGATTTGTTTTGGCTTGGTTTGGTTTGGTTTGGTTTTTGTTTTGGTTTAAGAGAGAGTCTCACTGTGTAGCTCTCGCTGGCCTGGAAATCACTGTTTACCAGACTCGCCTCCGACTCAGAAATCCATCTGCCTCTGCCTCTGCCTCTGCCTCTGGAGCACTGCAATTGAAGGCATGTACGCCACTCCAGGCAGCCTAATTTGTTTTTTTCATTGTCAGGTTTGCAAACACACCCTAGCAATGATCACAGACCCTCCGGTGCAAAGCCCGGCTGGCTGAGGAGGCCAGGAGGGCGATGAATCGATACAAAGCCGGCCCACTAGCGTCGGACACCGGTATCCATTCTGGCTTTCCAGGTCCTTGACGTCTCATCCCAGGTCCACAGTTAACTCTATGCGGCGACCTCATGCTGGTCCTTTCAGCTCCGATCTCGGAACCCTCTAGCTCCGGCAGTTTGGGTCCCAGACTAATTTAAGCTATCGCCCATCCAGCTGCTTTCTTTAACATAAAGAAGCAGGATTAATTCCCAAAGATGTAAGAATGTGAGAGTAACCGGCAGGTGCGACGTAAACCCAAAGAGCACGGAAGAGGCTGACAGGCGGGAAACCAGGCTAGATGAGGGCATAGAGGTGGGCTCCCTACCCCCAGAGGAGCCCAGAATCACATCTACATCTGAATGGGAAGCCCTGGAGTCCGCTCCGCACCGACACCTGCTGGAGGAGGGGGCCTCAAAGTAAGGGTCTTCGGTTACCATAGGCTAATTAATTTGAACAATAAAGTCCACTCTAGTGTCCTCAAGTTTCCGAACACACCGTACCCACCCGACTCCCAAACACACACACACACACACACACACACACACACACACACACACACACACACACACACTCTCTGGCAGTTTCTACACCGACAAGTGGAAATACACTTCTCGGGTCCTCACTTAGTTTTAGGAATCGAAAGGATGGGTTTAAATGTTTTGTTGTCCCACTCAAGAATTCGCTCTCTCCAGTCCCAAGCAAGATTTAACTGAACCCCAATTCCAAAGATATTTCTGCCTCAATAGACAAAAGTAATCCAGGGTGAACCAACCCTGAGACCATTTCCAGCTTCCGAGGAAACTGAGGAGAGACCTTCCAAAGATGCTGGCCTCGGTTGCTGAAACTCGCAGAAGCCCCAACATCCGAGACTGAGTGCATCCTTCCCAGTGGCAGGCACGCCAACTCTGATGTGGGTTTACCGTGATTCTAGGGTCTACGAAAGATTGGGCGGGGATAGAGGGGTGGTGAAGACTCCCAGCTACAGAGTTCCTCTTGGGGACCACGAAATTTAGACCAACAATGGGAAGGGAAAGTGAACATGGAGAAAGGTTCACCCGGAGAAAAACCCAGCCGACGACGGAGAAACGCCGAGCAGCGAGCCATTTCTACTCGAGTCCGCGTAGAGCGAAAAGACCACATTGGGCAGGGACCCCTTTTGCACAGCGCTGAGCCCAAAGATGGTTGGAAACAATCCCGAGTATGTTGCCAGCAGCCGAACACACAGCAGAAGCCTTCCTTCTCCGGCTGACCAAGCCTCCCAGGTCTCCAGGTCTAGCGAGACTACGGTGGTATTATAGCAGCGCTGCGCAGCGCCGTGTGGGCTAGAAGGAGGCGGTGCCCGCTCCGCCCCACCGCGCGGCGCGCCCTCCAGCTTTCCGACAAATTCGTTTTCAAAACCAGAGCCCCGGAACCTCTGTCTTTCCTATAGAGCTCTCTATTGGTGCGCGTCTATACCAGCC
This sequence comes from Rattus rattus, assembly GCF_011064425.1. Classification (NCBI taxonomy): domain Eukaryota; kingdom Metazoa; phylum Chordata; class Mammalia; order Rodentia; family Muridae; genus Rattus; species Rattus rattus. The sequence goes on along the minus strand of NC_046154.1, from coordinate 41,679,815 downwards.
TTTAAAAAAATCAGAAGCGCTACCTCCAAAATCCAATCATATGTTTGTTCTCAAACACTGATATTTGAACACTTAAGGGACCGCATTCTCCCTCCCACCCTTGCCCACCTTTAAGTCTCTACAGAAACCTCACAGTGCCAGCCCGAGGGACAAATGTGGGCTGGGTCTCACCGTCCTGGTTAGCCCTCCCGGACGCCTCCCAGGCCCCAGCCTAAACAGCCTTTTGAACTATGCATGGAAATAATTTAGACACAAACCCAAACTCTCCTCGCCTCTCTTCCGTGGAAAGCGCGGGGTTGGGAGGAAACTCCGAATCCTGTCCGTGAAGACCTGGGCACACTGCCTCCTCCCACCGTTTCCTAAGCCGCAAGCTTAGGAGGCACGCTCCGCACTCCAAATCTTTTCTCTCTTTCTCTTGCAAGGACCGTCGTTTAAACTGCGTCGGCGCCTTTATTCGCCTGACCCTGGGCGCAGGGAAACCAGCCTGGTCGGTCATTGTCCTTTCTGGACTGCCCCCACCCCCGCCCCAATCAGTGTCACAAAACGCCCCTTTCAACAGATTCCAAACCCTCTTCACCTCGGCTCACCGAGCCTTCAACTTCATTGAGTGAGCACTACCGCGGCGCTGGAGGAGGCGAAGTTTAAATAAACCCGAGCGCAAAGGGAGGAGGCGGGGGTCGCCGAGGGTTGGTAGTTGAAGGGGAGGGTGGAGGTAGAAGTGTTTTTGAAAAGGGGAAAAAAGTCATCGGGGAGGGAAAAGTGCTTTGTAACCATGAAGACGCGCCTGCTGTGGCGAGAACAAATTGGAGAGGGAGGGGAAGTGTCCCCCTCCAACATTGGCTCCTGGGTGGTCTAGTGGGGAGCCCCTAGAGAAAGAAAGAAAGATGGGGAGGAATATGTGGTGAAAAGAATTAACCACTTTAATTGGGTCGCAACAGAGACTGGGCAGCAGGCTCACGGATGGGCCTCTATCACTCAGACCAAATACTCATCGATAAAATAAAATGTCTGCCCTTAGCCATGCTGAAAAAACGTATGTCAAAGTTGGAGAATCGAGACTGTTCTTCACAGCTGTAGAAAGTAAATCTGCAAAGAGGGAGAAATTTGCCCGGAAAGACCCCCTCCCTCCTTATGGCTTCTTGCCTCCTGGCGCCGGATGAAAAGGAATCAAATTGAACGAAATTGAACGAAATGAAGTGAAATTGACCAGTGAAATTCGCCAATTTTCTTCTCCTTTAAACCGCCCGCTCTCGACAGCACTCTCAGAACCTCAGGCTGATTTCTTACCAATTTTTTTTCTCACCTTGGAGAGATCAAGGTGTGCCCTGGATATTTTCTTATTGTCACTGATTGTTGGTACCTATGAGGCGACAGACCTCGGCTGTCTCCACCCAAGTAGGGAGGGAAGCCTAGAGAGCTGTTTCAGATGGGAAGACCTGTTTCACCTGACCCAGGAAATTGGGCCTCTAACCGAACCCACACCAGCCCTAGGCACCCACAGGTCTATCCGGGAAAGAGTCGCCAGACTGCCAGACGTCTACCATACAAACCCTGCAACCACTCCCTTCTTGCATTCCAGTTCCCAGCTCCTAACATCTTAGCTCTGAACACAACCTAACCGAGTCCAAAATTTCAAACACCTCCCCTTCTCCCTTGCTTTTAGCACCTGGAACCTTCCCCAGGGTTGCCAGCTGAGCTTGGGTGGTTTCACCGGCCAGGCTTGACCTGTTGACTCACTGGGAAGCTAGAATCTAAGTAGAGGGTCCCCTTGGGGACCCCAAGAGCCCTAGAAAACTCTTACACATTTCATCCATTTCTGCAAGCCTGTATTTCTACCATTGGTACAAACACAAACACCAAGCAAGATACACACACACACACACACACACACACACACACACACACACACACCAGGACAAATAGCAATTCATCCAGAAGAATCTTCCCCTTCCCCTGTAAGTAGCAGTTACAGCCGGATCACCTACCTATCTACCATCCAATATGAATTCTGCCTAACTCTTTGATTCAAAACTCCAAGCTAATATGTAGAATCTAATATTCCAAACTAATGTCTATAGTTAATATTCATGGCAGAAAGGTCTTTTTTGACCCAGATCAAACAGATTCCCCAGCATGTGTACGCACACACAAACATGTCCACTGACTTGTGCCAGTCACATACACCCCTCCTCAACTAAAAACAAACAAAACCATACTCATCAAAATCTTTTTAAGTCAGTGAAGCAGCAGGTCAGAGACCATGATTCCAGTACTGGCCAATATTCCTCACTCTAGACTTCTGAACCTAATCTAACTTCTGATCTATTTGACAAGATGGTGGGGAGGCAGCCCACTGCATTCTATCTCCCTGACTTCCCGGTCTTTCAGAGATGAGGGAGGGAGACTCTCGGCGTCCTAACAGGAGAACTAGTTCACCACTCACACCTGAGTGAGCCTCTTCTCCCTGAAGACCTTGAGTGAGGAGGAAGTCTGACTCTTCAGTCCGTTCCCAGCTCCAGTATTTTCCCCTCTGGCTCCTGCCGCACGCCTCTTCCTTACGCCTTCCTTCTCTGCCAGCTAAGGGACACTAATGAGTTTTGGTCATTTCTTTTGTCCACACCCCCAAGTTCTTTGCATCTGCGTCTCTGACACAGTCTTCTACTTTCTCTGTTATTTGTCTTCAGCCTGTGCCCCGACTGTCAGTTTTCTGCGAAGGCTGAAAGCATTGTTTCGTCCTGCACGTCCACATGCCTCTCCTACATCCTCAGGGAATATACAGAACAAGGAATAACCATCTTCGCTTCAGCCAAAGTATAACCCTCACCCCCCACCCCCGCCCCATGTTTGCAGATCTGGCTGTTGGGAATCCCAAGCACAAGGCTGAGAGCACAGGGGTCCAGGGTAGTCTTAATCCGACCAGAAGGTTTGTCCTTAGGCAGGAGTTTCTGGCTACGAGCATGGCCCCAGGAAGCCAGCCCTTTGCCCTAGCAGAGGGAACCCCCACTCACTGTTTAGTTGATCATATCCTCTAGCCCACTCAAGCTGGGTGAGGGTGAGATTTCTAATTCAGTTTGGAGAGTCCCTAAATAAAGCCTTGCACTGTCAGACATGTGTGGGAGTGGGGGTTCTAAAGGCCCTCCAGGGACAAAAAGAAATGCCCTCCTATTAAAGATGGACAGTGACTGACAGTCATAGCACATATGCATGGACAGACACACATAGAAACAAAAACTCAAACATGCTTGGAATACACTTCTTACACACACACACACACACACACACACACACACACACACACACACAACAAAACAAACAAAAAACCCAGAGTGGCCAAGACAAATACAAAACCGAACTACCAAAATCGCCATTGAAAGGCCCCTGCACACACAGAAACAGAGAGTCAGATAAAATATGATTCAAGAGACACGGACTTGTACTCAGTAGGCACAGTGCTCCCTCCAGTACTTAGCACTAAAAACTGCCCAGGCTACACTAAAATCTATACTAGAAGAAGGTGAGACTTCTAGGGTGTAGTTGAAACAGAATCCCTCTGTCCAGCCCCAGGCTTTTGCCCTTCCTTGTACTAGAATGAAAATGAAAGTGGTCACAGGCTTCCAGAGACCTGGCCCCGTTCGAAGCAAAAGGCCACCCGGCAGTGTATAGAGCCTCCCTCCACCATCTGACTTGCTCAAAGCTTCCTTCGCCTATCTAGCTCTTTCTCCCTCTCCCTCTGCTGGGGAGCTTGAAGTCTTCCTGGAGAGCCCCCGACAAGGACAAGGGAGTTCAGGCAAGCAGATTGAGCTGGTGACTGCTGCTAAGTTCACATACATTTATTCAATAGACACCAATGAAGAGGAAGAGGGAGACAGTTTTTTTTTTCTTCCACACAGACCATCAGACGATTTCACAGAGTCTCCGCTAAGTGGAGAAGTCTAAATCAATGCACACCAGTGGACAGAGAGTGCGGGGGAAGGGGTCAGCCCGCTGTACAGATATTTACACATAACTATAGGACCCGCTGCCAGAGCTCTGTGCCCTTGCCCACCCAATTCCCACCTCTCCAGACCCTCTTCTCCCACCCAATCTCATTGCCTTTAACTACAATAAATATCACAGGGCCTGGGACAGAGAAGAAGGCCCAGAGGACCGCTAGCCCTGGATTGCTGGGCCTATGGACCACGGGAAAAGCCAAAGAGGGCTCCTTAAAAAACAGCCAAACGCCAAAGAGAAAACATTTTCCTCGGGGGAATTGGCTTTGCGATTTCTTCAAAGATTGTGGAGACCCCCGTTTCACTTCTCTTAGCTTCCCGACTGTGTAAACCCTGCCTTAGGCTTGGAGGGAACCAGCTTCCTTTAAGAATAGCAAAAGGAACCAAAAAATATGAAATTTTCTCTTAAGCACAAAGCAGATAACAGATGTCTTTAAATTATAATATTGGATAAGCGAGTCTCAAAGTTGAGGAAGGAATGGGGCGGTGGATTTTTCAAGCCATAGGTGATTCTGGCGAGATCCAACAACCGACAGGCGTATCTCTGCCAAAGCCTTCTTCTCCGACTGTGAGAGGCGCAGAGGCAAGAAACAGAGAAGGTTCCTGCTCTCCTTTTTGCTGCTCAAACAGAAAAGGAATCTCCACTTTAAACCTATTGCGTAGGCGAGGGGAGCCCGGAGCCCGCTTCGTCCCAACTGCCGGTGACATTCTGAGCTTGCAGCTGAAGTGCCTGATCACGCGTGACGGCCTAGGTCTGGAGACTCTTCATAAATAGACTCCCTGAATTCCGCTGGGACCGGCCGAGCTCCCCAGAGAGGTTAAGGAGTGAGGGCCTAACTGACCCCGAGCCCCCGGTGCGGTCAAAAGTGGCAGCCACTGAGGCCGGCGACTTTGCTGGCAAACGAGGGCCCTGATGATAGGAGTGAGTCCCCTGGGTGCGAGAGGCGGATATGGCCAGCCACCGGAGTCAGAGCCGGGGCAGTCAGCATGGCCAAGACTTGGGCTTGACCCCCAGGACCTGCGGCTGCCGCGAAAGGAGATCCCGGAGAACCGTCGCCGCTGCCCGGGGGTGCGGCCCCGCCACCACCGTGGCCCATGATGTGGTCTATAGAGAAGGAAGGCCTCTGGCCTGCCCCTGCGCCCCCGCCACCCGCACCACCGCCGGCGTCCGTCTTGAGGCCCTGACGCAGGAGTGCAGAGGACAGGGTGGCCGCTGTGCCAGCTGCGGGGGGACTCAGGGACGCGGGGTAGAAAGCCTTGGCGCAACCCAGCTCTGCGCCTAGAAAAGCAGGCAGCCCTGCGGGGCTCGGGCCAGATCCCGGGGCAGGCGCAGGGGCGGGCGCCGAGGTCGCGCCGGCGAATACCGAGGCCGTCGGAGGTCCGGGTGGAGGCGCAGCGGCGCGGCCCGGGGGAACTGACAGCTGGCAAGGCGCGGTGGCAGCAAAGGCGAAGGCGTGCGGGTGTGGATGCGGGTGAGGGGCCGGGCCCGGTGGAGGTGCGCCGTAGGCCGGGAGCGCCAGCCCGTAGCCGTAGCCGTAGGCGCCGTAAGCGGCGAAGCCCGAGAGGAAGGCGCCAGGGTCCCCGGCCGCGGCAGCCCCGCCACGCAGTAGCAGCTCCGGGTGAGGATGCGGGTGTGGATGCGGCGGCGGCAGAGGCTGCCGCTTGAAGCGCTTGCGGCGCCGCAGGAAGCTGCCGTTGTCGAACATGTCGGCCGACTCCGGGTCGAGCGTCCAGTAGTTGCCCTTGCCCGGGTTGCCCGGCTCGCGGGGGATCTTAACGAAGCAGTCGTTGAGGGAGAGGTTGTGGCGGATGCTGTTCTGCCAGGCGGGGAACTTCTCCCGGTAGTAGGGGAAGCGGCCGCTGATGAACTCGCAGATCTCGCTCAGCGTCAGGCGCTTCTTGGGGCTCTGCAGGATGGCCATGGTGATGAGCGCAATGTACGAATAAGGTGGTTTTACCAGAGGGCTCCGTGTCGCCGCGCCCCCCGACGGCGGCCCGGGTCCCGGTCCGGGCCCCGGCCCCGTTGCGCCTCGGGCTGCATGCACGCCCGGCCCGGGGCTTCCCGCTGCGGCCGCCGCCCCCCGGGGCCCTAGAGCGCGGGGCTCGCAGTCGGAGCAGCCTCCCGACTCTTCCTCGTCCTCAGCCACGTCCGCCTCGGCTTCCTCCGGGGCAGGCTCGTGGCCGTGCGGGAGCACGTCCCGAGGGGCGCGGGGCCCGGAGCGGGCTGTGAGCTCCCCCCCACCGCTGCCGCCGCCCACCACGTCTATATCTGCGTCGGGCTCGGACAGAGCGGCCGGGGAGCTCTCGGAGGACATGATCTCGCAACAGCAGCTGCCCAGGGTCATGGTGCCGCCGCCGCCTCCGCCGCTCTCCGGCTCCGCTCGGCCCGTGGCTCCGGCTCCACCGTGCTGTCTCTCGGACCAGTGTTTTGCGCGCGGGCGGGGAGGGGGCGGAGGACAGGGAGGGGATGTCCCCTAGCTCCTCAGCGCCCCCTGGTGTTGAGACTCCTGGACTTTCACCGTGCAGGGCGCACCCAACCGGTGCTGCCCCGGGACTAGAAAACCGGGCACCGGAGGAGAGCAGTGAAGCTGCCCGTTATTCGGTCGAATCTGGGCTTCTGGGCCCCCGGAGACATAATTGGAGCTTCGGGCGATTAGTCCCTCCCGCCTGGTGGCAGCCTAAGGCGGAAGAACTGTGGGCCCGGGGCGGAGCTCCCGGGGCAGGGTGGGGCGGGGAAGGAAGGGGGCGGGCAGAGGTCCTCTGCTCCCGGGCCCGGCGGGAACAAACTGCCGCGGTGGCGGGAGCTAAGCTCGCTTGGCTGGAGGCGGGTCATCCTTCTTCTCGCAGCTCCCGCAACCCGGTGGCTCCCTGGAGCCACCACCTTCAGTGCGCTCAGTTGCTGGGACTCAAGGCTTATGCCAGTGCAGCTGCAGTTGGTGGTGGCAATGGCTAGAAACCTCCTCTCCTCCTCTCCCCAAGGCGGCGCCCGGGCCACCCGAGCCGAAGCGCGGATGGATCGCGAGTGAATCGAGACGCCCAGACCGACGCCACGGACAAGAACCTACTGGAGGCCAAGCGGGTTCCGGCCGGCTAGAGGAGAGAGTGATCCGGAGGAACAAACTGGAACAAACTTGGCTCCCGCAGATGCTACTCAGAGAGGTGAGAAACGTCTGCGGTGGTTCTCTCCTTTCCCTCCAAGGCTCCAGCCCTGCCACTGTCCCCGGGAACACCTCTGCTCCTACTCCCCTTAGTGATTTGTCTCCGCAGATGCCGCATTCTCCGTGCGCCTACAGGTCCTTAGCTTAGGTTTGCAGGGTCGATTTATTTATTTATTTATTTATTTATTTATTTATTTATTTATTTATTTTTGTCTCAGCATCTCAATCTCTGTAATTGTCTCTTGACACCACCCCCCCGTGCATTTCCTGCGGAAATTGCGTTTTCCTGGATGTTTGTTCCTAAGTCTAACAAACCTGCTCTTAATTTCTGGATTTAGAGAACTTACAACAGAACTCCCACAGAGACCTCCCCTGAAGAAACTTAACCTCAGTCCTGGACCAGTGTTGCCTTTTTATCTGGGGACCTTCTCCACAGAAAGTTGGTCCAATATGCTATTTCTACTAGCCGGATTCCTGCCCATCTTCTTAGTCCTTCTTCCCTTCTCTCCCTCTAGGACCCAGAAACAAGTCGCTCCATTTCATACTGAACCCATTTCAGCCTCTTGAGGCTGGAAGGGACAGGCTAAGGAACTGGACAGACGGCTGACTGTTGCCTCAACAGCGCCGCACAGTGGCCAAGGCTCCAGCATAGGAGGTCTCAGTACCTGCTGTGTCCCATAGTCCCAAACCTCTGTCACCCTCGTTAGGTAACTTCCTTTCAGAGCCCTACTTTCCTTGTAGGCGCGATTAAGAGCAGGGCCAGAGGACTTAAACTGCTGGGATCCAAACTTTGGTTTCACCAGTTACCAGCTGTCTCACCTGGCTAATTTTAACCTTTTTGCCTGTCTCTTCCTCTAAAATAAAATTTAAAACACCTGCCTCAAGGCTGACATGATTGTAAGCCCTTCCATAAGTAAATAACTTCAGCATTCAGAATGCTGCGGCAAGAGGTTTGCTTCAAGTTCCAGGCCAGTCTGAGCTACAGATGAAACTCTGACTCAGAATTAAGTAAGTAAATAAAATAAGATGAATTTACCTTGTGACCAATATCTAAAGGCAGCCATTATAGGCCACTGATTAGGTAGACTCTAGGTGCCCTATTCTCGGGGAGAGAAGGTGGCTCCCACCTGGTAGTACCACAGTAACATCTCTAGACAGTGTGCTGGAATGTGTGCACACTTGTACACTCACACACAAACACCCAGAGGATGAGGGAAGAGAGGGAGAGAGAGAGAGAGAGAGAGAGAGAGAGAGAGAGAGAGAGAGAGAGAGAGCGCTCTGAGTAAGGTTATGAGAAGGAAATTTGCTTAATGTAAGCAGAATATGTATAAGGGTGGGTGAACCCCTTTATCTAACAGCAGCCTTCAGGATGAAGGCAGGGATTACCAAGCCCCCTCTGGGACCTCTGACCAAGGGGACCCACTTAGTGTGCTGGGTCTGCATAAACCAAGTATCCCTGGGAAAGAGAATAGGTCCAGCACTCAAAACAGGGACAGTAAATTGAATAGACTAGTGGCCCTGGAAGTGGAATGTTCTGGCGACCACAGTCATACTTCAAGTTTGCTTTGCTTAATGGAGTAACCCTCTCTCCCACAAGATTCCACTCAGATACTCCACACCACCAACCACATCCTTACTCCTACCCAGCTCTCTGCTAGCGTCCCAGGAAGTAAAGAGGAGAACAGCATTGGCATCTTCTAATCTGTTTCACCTTCACTTCAAAACGGGCAAACCTGTGAGTAATCTCCTGCTTTCCCGGTGCCCTCCTGATATTGCAGGCTCCAGCTCCGTGTTCAGCCTCTGGGAGGACTGACTAAAGCGTTTGTCTCTCAGATCTCCTTGAAGGCTCCACGCAAAACAGGGCCAGCTCTTGCTGCCCTCCGCTGCATCCTACAGCCCATTCGCTGAGACTGAAGCTCCGGCTGGAAAAAGCAGTCAAGAAGCCCTGGCTTCTACTCTTTGGGGCCATTAGTGAGGCATGTCCTTCAGGGATCATCCAAACTTAACACCAACAAGAATGGAAAGAAAGGGCCAGGGCAGGATATTGCTTGCCAGGTTTTTGAGGTGTTCTACGTTATACCCCACCCGTCCCAGAACTCTTCTCTTTACCCAAATAACTGCTTTCCGGGACCCTCCCCCTCGCCTAGGGGGAGCTGGTCTTTGCTTAAGGCCCAGCAGCCTCCATCTGTCTCACTGCTTAGCCACCCAGCTTGAGCAGCCTGGAACAATTGAGAAGATGCTCCAAGGAGACGGTGTGTCTATGCCGGGCCTTACATCCCAAAATGTTTTTATAACTGGCCAGGAGTTGTGTCTGTTGTGAAGTATGTGTGGTTCCTACTGGCTTCCAAGCCATCTACCTCTCCAGCTTCTCTTAAGAAAGAGCCCCACAGGGAAGCCATTTTTATGGATCTGGAAAGGAAAAGCTCTCCCGGGATCATATGGCTACGTTTAAGTCAGTGGCAAAACTGCTAAGGTACTGAGCTGCTGACGCAGAAGTGTGTCCCTTGACTCAGAAGAACATAGCCTGAAGTCTTAGAATCTGGAGCTCAAAGAGCAGCCTGGCAGACCCCAGGCACTTCTAGGCCGTGGAAAGAGGGAGGAGCTAAGCCGAGCATACCGTGTTCATGCACTTTTACAAATTCGTTTACCAACAGGCTAACCTTGGAGAAAGCTGCAGAGCCAATGCCAGCCCCCTCCCCTGCTCCAAGAGGCCACAGCCCCGTTTTGAGATTAAAAACAACAAAAAAAAACAGCAAAAAACAACAACAACAACAACAAAAACCAAAACAAAACCACGGCTGCAGCTGCTACAACTCCCATCTCTAAACCTGCTTTGGAATCTAAGCTTCCCTTGGCTGGATTTGGAGGTAGAGACCTGATTCTATGCCCACAAAGGTGGGCGTAAGGTGACCGGGACCATAGGCACAGAGATGACAGATGACTGGGATTCCAGTGTTTGCACCATCATTTCAGCAGCCCAAGCCCAGCAGCCTCTGCTCTATCCCACAGCTAGGATGACACCCTTTTCCTCTGGTTTCATCAATGCTGGCCAAGGACCTCTCTATTCTCAAAGTAGTGGGAGTCTTGCTTAAGCACCTATAACCTACTTGGCGGCGGCGGCGGCGGCGGCGGCGGCAGCGGCGGCGGTTGCAGCGGCGGTTAGGACCAGAATAAGCTATGGATCCCGTTCGTGGGAAGAGGGTTGCAAGCTCAAGAGAGGATAAAAGTAGCACCACCCCCAAACCGCGGAGCGGAAGCGCCTGCTTAACATACCCGAAAGGCCAGGCTTCGCAAGCGCACGCAGGAGAGCTGAAGTTCGGCAGAGTAAGTAAGTGAGGACAATTCCAGCGCTGAAGCGAGCGCTCCAATTCTACACGTTCCCTTGTGGATTCTATGGACCCGAGGTCCGAGGGTCTGTTTGTCTGTCTGAGTGTGTATTTTTTTTCCTTCGCTTAACTTGCTCAGTGTGATCAAGAATGCCCCAGAGCGGCAGTCCTCTTACGCATTTTCCCTACCGACCTCACTTGGCGTTCACTGGGTCCGGGTGAGCTGAGACTTCCCTGGAATGCTGTCTGTTCAAACTTAAAGTTTTCCTCTAGAACCTGCGGGAGCAGAGACCTGGTCTGGGACTGGCCGGTTGACCCCAGAGGGAACGGCTGTGTGTTAGTGTGTAGATCTAGGGCGGAGCGATAAGAGTCTGGGAGACAGAGGAGTGTGGAAAGCTACGAAGCTGCCATAGAGCCTCGTGGGCACGGGCCACGACCTCCTTCGTACCGATCTCACACTGAGTCTAAAGAGCTTCGCTCTGAGAATAGACCGCTCTTCTAAGTGTCCTAAATTGGGGTAGGGTTAAGGGGACTGTGCCTAGCCTTAGGGACTCAGTTACCCTATGCATCGTCACATTTCACTTTTCCCAATGATTGGTGAAGTTGTAGGTCCTCGGATGGGCAGAGAAATGCTGCAGAATTCTCAGGCTCGTGGGGTACATGCGGAGCCTCTTAAACCTAGAGGAAGCTGAATAGAACCAGCCAGAGCCGGGCCCTAGCTGCTCAGTTGCTGTGGGTGGATTCCTGGAGAACAGCGACCTCTGGAGGACCGTCGCATCCACGAAAAGCCAGGAACAACACACTTGGCTGAGTCCAAATCGCCATCTTTCCACCCCACTCCTACACACTTCTTTGGCACTCATCCAGAAACTTAGGACTCCACTCTTCGCTCATCTTTCCCTCTGAAGCCTCCTCGGAGAAGCCTTCCCAAAGTCAAGTCCGTCCTCCCTCTCTGCACTGAGCTTCTCAAAACCTAACATCTGGACCCTCAACTCCTGCTCTGCTCACTACTGAGAAATCCACCTGCTTTCTACCCCACCCATTTTCAAAGAGACCGTTAATTCACTCCACACCCACCCTTTGTGAGCCATGCTAAGGGTGTGTGTGTGTGTGTGTGTGTGTGTGTGTGTGTGTGTGTGTGGTTGTTGTTGTTGTTTCTTTCTTTCTTTCTCTCTCCCCCTCTCTCCCTCCCTCTTACCCTTCCTCCCTCCCTCCTGTCTTGGTAAAGGAACACTGAGGTCTAAAACTGGACAATGAATTTTCTTTTTTTAAAATTGATAATGTGTTTATTACTGTGAGGTAACACGTACTTATTAGAGTGCTAAAAAAATAATTCCATATGCTCCCCAAGTGATGTGTTTTTTCAGAGGTGAAGAGAGCATCTAACTTTATTTCTCTGTGGGTGAAAACCCCATAACGAGACTTTTTTTAAAGCAGTGATCTCTCTGGAGTCTATGGACCTGCATCCACAGAGCATTTAGAGGCAGGTTCTTTGAACGTTTCCCTGTGGGCCTGTGAGTTGTGTTAATAATTTCAGCATCCTCAGTAATTTTTGATAGGTCCTGCTCCAGCAGTCTGTCACAGACTGCATTGTGTTTTGAGTTTCCCTGTGGACTGTAGGTTTTTCAAAACTCATTTCTCACGTGGGGAAGTGGAAACACAGAGGCGAATGCATTTCCTGAGAGTCACACAGCAGATAGGCAGTAGAAGTGGGGACTGGAGGTTTAATACCACACTTCCCAGGGCAGTGTTCTCTTTGTCTCTCCTGAAGGAGAAGCATGTAATGTGTGGAAGGGGTCATTCTGATGGGGACTCAGAGAGAGGGTTGGGGTGAAGAAAATAGGAAATGAAGAGGGAATTGGGGAGCTCACTGCTCCAGAATAGGACCATAAAGAAAGCAGACAAGGAGGCTGTGCTGTGTTTCAGATGGAATTAACTGTGGTGGGTGTGAGCTCCCCATTACTGAAGTAGAGACTAGACGACCCCTGAATTAGTGTCTTAGTGACCTAAGGTAAAGCAGGAAGGGCTTGCTCAGGTCATCACCTAATCCTCCTCCCATAACTCTCAGAAGATGATCTCGAAGGTCTCCACTGTCTTGCTTGTAAAATCAGAAATTTGGGCTTTGGACTAGGACCAAAGAAATTTCTAGCTAGTCATCTCAGGGGCTCCTGAGAAGTTTGAAAAACTCTGTACAGAGTCGAGTTTTCTCTGGGAAATAAAAAGAAGTGTCTATCCAAAGATCCAGTCATAGGAGTGTGGTCTCCTAGCAAGAGATGAGTGGAATTTACTTCTATTTCCTGCTTACGTGCCTGCACGTGGCTGTGAGGTATGTTCAAGTTCTCCTTGTGGCACTGACTGTAAGGGCTAGAAACAATATAAATGCCCAGCAGTGAGAAGATGGGGGAGAGTAAGTAATGGTAACAGGCCCTAGAACAGAAGAGCATGTAGTGTGAAACAGAATAAAGACGTCCACGCAGTAGTCTAAAAGGCACTCCAGGGTACACTGTTAAGTGAAAAGGATTGTGGAGCAGTAATAACATTTGTGTCTCCAACTGTCGTAGGTTTTGTTCGTTTGTTTGTTTCTTTTTTTTTTTTTTTTTCGGAGCGGGGGACCGAACCCAGGGCCTTGCCCTTGCTAGGCAAGCGCTCTACCACTGAGCTAAATCCCCAACCCCTGTTTGTTTCATTTTTAAGACAGGGTCTTGCTATGTGGCCTAACTGTCTTACAGCTTGCTATGTAGATCAGGCTAGCCTCACAAAGATCTGCCTGCTTCTGCATTTGGTGTGCTGAGATTAAAGGTGTATGCCACCAACCCTAACTGTGGTGTTTTTTTCCTTTGAGGATAATATATGTGCATTGGTTTGTGTATACAAACCGAAATACCTGTCAAGCACTCCCCAACTGAGCATCTTCCTAGCCTCAAGGAGGACTTTCCATGAAATGCCTTTTAAAGACAAATGGATATATTACACATCCAGCAACAAAATAAAACAGTTTAAAGGGATAATTGGATCACCCTAATCAATGAGGCGTGTGTGCAGAACATGAGAATGATAAAGCCGTGAGTGAGTGTTGGGTATTTCCCGTGGGACTCCAACCTGAAAATATAGTTGGTCAGCTGTGTGTCTTGATAGTTAGGTCTAGTGGGTGACAGTGACTGTCCAGTGACATCAGGCAGGGACGAAGGCAGGTCTAACTAGACTGGGAATCTGTGCTTCCCTTCTTTAACTCTTTCTTCTCTTGGTCTCAACATCATTGAAAGTTGTCTCTCTTTTTTTCCATCCAATTTTCTAGGCTACAGATTCCAGTGGATGGCTTCATAGGAACCAGAGCAACTGTTCTCTCTCTCTCTCTCTCTCTCTCTCTCTCTCTCTCTCTCTCCCTCCTCCTCCCCTCCCCCTCCCTCCCTCCCCCCTCTCCCCTCTCCCTGTCTCTCTCTGTCTCCCCCCTCCCTCACTCCTTCCCTCCCTCCCCCTTTCCCCCATTCCCAAGCCTCAACCCAGAGCCAAGATCCTCCTCCATAGCCAAGCTCCTCCAGGAAGTCTTAGTCATCCTGAGTCTCTCCCAGCTCAGAAAGGATGACTGCCTGTGGTGAGGGCTGTGTTTTCCTCAAGTAAGGCCTGGGGCCTTTTTCCTCAAGTCTCCTTTGAGGAGTCCCTTGAGGAGGAGAGGTAGCCCAAGCTAAAGCCTTAACATGTCCACCTCAGGCTGCCTCATGAGGAAGACAGTAGAGCAGAAAAGACAGGAGCCATGTTTTTTAGGAGTTGGTTCTCTCTTTCTACCACAGGGTCCCAGGGATGGAGCTCAGGTCATCACACTTGGTGGCACGTGCTTTTAGCCAGTGAGCCCTATCATCAGCCCCCATTTTGTTTGACATAGGTCAGAAAGCACTCACCTGCCAGTTACAGAGGTCACCATACCATAACATAAAGAACTAGGTATGTTCTTCCTGTTGTCACAGGGGGCTCAGGCTAAGGCCAAGATGAGTGAGCGACCAGGGTTCTTCGCAGCTTCCTCACGGTATAAAACATCTGATACACTATATGACTGTCGGCCAGAGTCTGTAAGTTGAGACAGAATTTGATTTGTCTCTGAGCTCTCATTGTGGAAGAGGACGGAGCCTTGCCCGATCTAAGAGGTTAGGGGAATTAAGAATTGCTATGAAAACTATAGAAAGGGAAAGGTTTTGGGCTGGGCGTGTGGCCTGTGAAACCTCATGTTTTCTGCCTCAGCCTCACATCTCTTCCTTAGTTTCTCTCTTACAGTGTACGGTGTTTCTCCACACCTAGAACTATACCTCCCGACCCCGTTCCTAGTTCCCTTGCAGTGGAACAGCTACCAAGCACTGCCAAGAAGAAGTCGAGAGGAAATTGAGATCTGTGAGGGATTCTCAGAGAATGTGGGAACTATAGCCAGTTTCCTATTCCACACCAAACAAGTGGGTTTCTGACTGGAACAAGGACTTGGTCCCCACCAGGCTGCCATGTCATCCAAGGGAACCCTGGCTTCAGTCCAGTGAGTTCCTTCATTTGCTTCAAATAAGTACATACAACATGGCCAACAGGTGGCACTGTTGTCCCCACAGACTTGATGGGGAAGAGGAAAGAGACCAGCAGAGGAGGCAATCTAGATAGAGGGGGAGGAAATTGAAAATGAGTCAAGAAAACAGAAATATAAAACCTATCACTTGGCTTGAAATGACACCTGGGACCAGGTTACAGGGTTGGGACTTAGGGTGAACCAGGGAATGTTACTTGTGGCTGGGACCTTCCATCTAAACTTTCATCTACTCAGTTCTTCCTCAGGCAGGAGATTGGCTACCCTCCTTCCTCCCTCCCTCCCTCCCTCTCTCACTGAGACAGGATTTCTCTGTATAGTTTTGGCTGGCCTGGGACTCACTATGTAAACCAAGCTAGCCTTGAACTCGGGGATCTACCTGCCTTTGCTGGGATTAAAGGCATGAGCCACCACACCCAATGTTATTGGGCTTTCATAACTTCATAAAGTACATTGAGTTGGGATAGCTTCTCTAGAAAATAGTTTTTAAAGATGTATTTATTTATGTATATGAGTTCTGTGTCTTCCTGTACGTCCCATGTCAGAAGATGACAGCAACCCCATAACAGATGGTTGTGAGCCACCATGTGGTTGCTAGGAATTGAACTCAGTACCTCCGGAAGAGCAGTCAGTGCTCTTAACCACTGGGTCCTCTCTACAGCCCTGAAAATGGTTTTCTTAATGGTCTGACAGCATTTACAGGTAAACCAGCCTGGGTGTCCTCTGTGGGAGCAGTTGAGGAACTGACTCGGAAGGGTTTTTTTCTTCTGTGCTCATAGATGTTCAGAGCCTAGCACCCCCTAATTCAGTCACTCTAGACCTTGGTCAATGGTTGATTCTTTTTGTAGCTTTGTACATCTGCTCTTCTCCTCCTTCGAGAAGCACTGTTTTCTGCAATATCCCTTTGAGTGGTTTCCCTGACTCACCTCAGGTCTCCTCTAATACCATTCACGTAGTTTGAGACTACAAAGGTTCTTCTGAGCATAAGTTTGGTTACACTCACAAGATTTAAAAGTCCATATTTTTAAATGTATGGTTTTCAATTTGTATATTTATAAGAAGTCTGTGATATTAACTCTCTTTTAGCCTAAGAGTTATTTATTTAAATGTGTTTTCTATTGCATTGTAAGTCATAGGGTTCTCTTCACTTAAAAGTTAAAGTATTAACCCAGGTATCTTGCAAAGTCTTCCCTGTCACTATTATCATCTCCCAAAGAGGTTCTTCACATGATCTTATATAAACCAGGCACACCAGGTATAGGCTGTCCATTTTGTTCATTATTCTTTCTTAGGTAAATCCCAGTTACATAATGTTGACTTCTTTCTTGACCTGGATCTACAGGCCCTCAAACTAGCTTAGCACCATCCTAAGTCCAAAGCCCCCCTTCCCCACATCCTAAGTCCTCCTACATCAGGAAGCAGCTCTATCTGAATACCTTTCCTCCAAGCTCTTTCTCAAATGAACAACATGGGTCAGTGTGTAAAGGGCTTGCCATACAAACCAGATAATCTGTTTGATCCCCAAAACCTATGAGGGAAGGAGAAATTGGCTTCTAAAAAAAGTCTTCATCTGATGTCCACATGCATGCCAAGGCTTATGAACACATCATGATACACACACGAGAGCACACATATCACACAATAATAATAAAGAATTCTCCGGCTAGAAAGGTGGTACAGCAGTTAAGAGCATTGACTGCTTTTCCAAGGTCTTGAGGTCAATTCCCAATAACCACATGGTGGCTCACAACCATCTGTAATGGGATCCAGTGCCCTCTCTTAGTGTGTCTGAAGACATTGACAGAGTACTCAAATGTGTAAAATAAATAAATTTTTTTAAAAAAATAATTCTCAATACTTCATCTTCTTAGCCAAACACTTACCCGCATGCTGTAATACTGTCCCGGCTTCCCAGGAGGTAGCATATACTAAACTGAGAACGCTCCTCCCATTCTCTCTTTCCCTACAGCCTCCCCCAGAGAAAGTCTACAGAAACACGGCTTTGACTCAACTCTTTCACTGTCAAAGTGCATATTTAGCTTCTCATGTTAAAATAATCATCTTAATTTCAGATGTGTAGTTTCCAAAACAATTTACCTCTATTGGAGCAAAGAAATAAACAAAGAAAAAGGGAGATATAGAATCCAGGAAGCAGAAGACGTAACGCAGGACAGAGATGAAGGGATGGTGAAAGAAATTCCAGAGTGACATCTGTACAGCAGACATGGAGAGCCACCAGACCAGACTGGAGCCAGAGGACAGAGAAAGCTGCGAGAGTCGCCCCCAGGAGAGCAGTCATGGAGCAAAAACAGTGCTGAATTTTCTTAGACAGTCGGTCTTGTGAACAATTGTACTGTTGGAAAGGGAGGGAAATTTTAGCAGTACATAGAGGCTGAACAAATGAAAACAAAAAGACGTAGTTAGGTACAGGAAAAAAATTAAAAATCGAACACACAAAAGTCAAGAGCATTGTACACTTGTGATTTATCAGATAACAAACTGCGTACAGTATACAAAGTAGCAATGTAAACGTTATTATAAAAATGAATTTAACCTAAAGTTAGTGATTTTTGATAATCAGGTGTCATATCAGAAAGCTAATCATTGGAGCTGAGGGTGCGTTTTTTAGTGATAGAGCGCTTGATTGACATGTTTAAGGCATGGGTTTGATCCCCAGGCATTGCAAAAACAAAAGGAAAGAAAGAGGAAGAAAAACACCTCACTCGTTACTGTTTCAAGAAAGAATATAAACATGGGAATGTATTCCAAAATAAGCAAATGAGAACTGTGTTTGCAGAACCGCACAGGAGTTGGGGCTTGCAGGGCTAGATGCAGAGCTTTGAGGAACAGTGCAAGGCCTCAATCACGAGCTTTGAATTGCTGTATGGCTAGTGTGTGTACTTATTCCAATTGAACAAAAATTTCAAGAACTTAAGATGTAGCTCAGAGGTACCGTACTTGACTGGGATGTGCAAGGCTGTGGTTTCAATCCCTAGTACCAATAAAATGAACATTAAAATGTGCCTTCAGAATAAAATTACTTCTGATTTTCTTTTTATTTTTTAATATATATATATATATATATATATATATGGCTGGAGAAATGGTTCAGCAGTTGAGAGTACTGACTGCTCTTCCAGAGGTCCTGAGTTCAATTCCCAGCAACCACATGGTGGCTCACAACCATCTATAATGGAATCTGATGCCCTCTTCTGGTGTGTCTGAGGACAGTGACAGTGTACTCACATACATTAAATAAATAATTTTTAAAAATGTACATGTATGAGTGCTTTGCCTGCGTGCATGTATGTAAGCAGGCCACATGCATTTTTTGTGCTAAAAAGGTTAGAATAGGGCATCAGATCCTTGGAACTAGAGTATCAATGATTGTGCACCACATGGTGCTGGAAGTGGAATCCAGGTCCTGTCCAAGAGCATGAAGTGTACTTGATTGGTGAGCTATCACTCTAGCTCCAATTTCTGATATTTTTCTTTTAATTTCCCTGTATGAGTGTTTTGCCTGCATGCATGTCTGTGCACCGTGTACATGCCTGGTGCCCAAGGAAGCCAGAAGAGGGCATCAGATGCCCTTTGAACTGGGGTTACAGACAGTTGTGAGCCACCACCACGTTGGTGCTTAGAATTGAACCTGAGTTCTCTGGAAGAGCAGTCAGTGCTCTTAGTCACTAAGCCATCATCTCTCCAGGCCCATTTACATCGCTGAGACAGGGTTTCTCAGTGAAAATGGAGCTCCAGTCTCAGCTAGACTGACTGACCAGTGAAGCCCCAGGATCTACCTGTCAGCTTCATAGTGCTGGGTGACACACATAAGCTAACAAACGATGCTAGTGATTCCAGCTCAGGTCACATGCTTGCACAGCGAGCCCCTTGGCTGACAAGCCATCTCTCCAGCCCATCTCCAGGGCGTTTTAACAGGAGAGCTAGGTTACCTTCTGGCTTTTCAACATCTGCCAAAATGTCAAAATATTTAGGGCACTATTTGACCTATTGCTTTTCAGACTCTAAACTCTCTGGAGACATACACAACTTTTCTTGTTTGTATCTCTATTGGGCACAGAATGTGCTTGATGCCATTGAATAAAAACCCTGTCTCAAACAAACAAACAAAAAGTAGAAAAAGGAAAAAGAAACTGAAAATACGTTTGGGTTCCCAGTCTTACACTGCTCTGGCTAGCTTTTCCCAGAGTGCCCTCTAATCCTGACTGAGATGTCTGGCTCTGACAAGAATGGAATTGAGAGCTGAAGGCGACATGCTTTGGTCTTCAGGGTGGCAAGTGGGTTCTTCCCTTCCCTAGGAATGTCCTAAATTGAGAAGACATTTGTGTACAGATGCTGGGAGGCAGGAAGCTGGGCAGCCGCACCATTTGAAGCAGAAGAAAATTTGCATTTTGGTCTTTGTGGCTCCCTTCCCAGAGAACAGAGGCGGGATTTCCTGCTGCCTGCTGGGTCCAGGTGGGCCAGTTTTCTCAAATGGGAAACAGAAAAACTGCCTCTGTCTCCACCTCATTCTCTTTCTTATGCCCCCACAAGTCACCTTGAGAACAGCAAAGAACAACAGACAAGAAAGTATTGGCAATTTATTCATTATTCACTGAGGCAGACACTGTATTAGGCATTGAGCAATTCGGTTGTTCAGCCAGCCAATCCACAGATGCTAAGGGCTGCTATGCACCAGGCAAAGTGAAGCTGACCCTTGTTCAAAGCAGCTAACAGATAGGAGAAGGCATTTGTTATATCACCATCCTACCTCCAAAGAGGACTTTCTGCCTTCTCAGATTCCCCCACCTTTCTTCTCTGAGAAGCTCCTTGTCCACCCTCACCTTCCATTGCCTCCCTGATGGGTCAAACACTGATATCTAGGAGAGAAACATCGGGCACATCCATGAGACCGTCAATCACTTGGGCTTCCAACATGACTGGTATCCTCTCCCCTGCTCTTCCCTACCCCGAGTTAAGATCAACTAGATTGGGAGCCGTGGAGCTGGAGCAGAAATCTTGGGAAAGCTCGGCTTTTGGTTAGCACCAAAGACTGGGATAAGGTCACAGACCAAGTCTGGGGGCAGCGACGCTGGTGCCCTGTCCTTGGTGCTGGGCACAACAAGAATCAATTCAGTCAATGCGGCTGGCCCTCTCATAATCCAGCAGGGGACACAAAATGAAGCTCAGACTGGGAAAGTGGCCTATGACTTAGCCTCACCCCTTAGAGCAGAGAGCTTTATCTTTTAGGCTGAGCCCCCCGTTTGAGCCCATTGTTTCTTCTCCATCCTGGTATGCCCTTATCGTTCGAGGATTCTGTCTGATGATTCGATAAGTCCGGCAGTGGGGGTTGAAATCCTGCATTTCTAGCAAGAATCCAAGTGATAAGGTTCTGTGGACCTCATTTTGAGGAACGGACATTTTTCTTTGCTGAGACATGATGATTGGATTAATGCTAATTAATGCCAATTATACTGTGGTACCGGAAATGGTCTCAAAGGTCAGGCAACCTGCTTTCTAAGTGCACTCAACCCACCCCATTTCATCTCTACCATCTATGAGATGCAGGTGGCAGATTTTGACCAGGCCGACTGTGTGCACAGTTATGTGGAATCACTCCTTGATGCTACTTCAGCAGAATTTGCCTAATGACTCAGAAGGAGATTCATCCCACATGGAATCCCGTGAGGCAAACGTCACCCACCATCCTTCCCAGCAACTCCCCAAGTTCCCAGCCAACACAACAAACCCAGAGAAAGGTTTCTTCGTTGTTCTTTTTAATTAAACTAGCTTTGATTGAAAAATAACAATAACCAGATAAGTTCTGTGCTTTCCATGGGATGGGGCAGCCACAGACGCCGGTTAATTTCCCCTTCAGTCAGAAGATCCTGGTACTGTGTAACCTAGTCTGAAGAACTGTCCTCAGGACCCGGAGCAGAGCCTCAAATGAGTCTGTGGAGGGGTGGGGCTCGGAAAGAAAACAAGTGCAGACAGGTAAAGCTGGGGCAGGAGACAAATTTGTCATAATTATCAGAAAATGGAGAAAGAGGTGCAAGAAGTAATGAACCCAGAAGTCTGACCTCTGACATATTGGCAAACATCAGAGATGGAGGAGGTGCCCTGGGTGGAAAGCTTCCACTGACTGGAACTCACCGGGACATATTCGGGGCTGGAGTCCCCACTTTGACCGTCCAGTTCCAGAGCACGGGACATGGCAGTGCGAGACTGCATAGGTGGGTGCACAAGTAGAGGGAGGAATGAAGGCCTCAAATAAGAGAGGGCGCTTCAGTCTAGTGGTGAGACGTCAGAGTCTCTCCAGGGATGGAGAAGGGTAGGGAAGGTTTAGCCTCCTGTAAGGCTCAGGGACCCAGCGTGGATCGCACCACGCTGCGGGCGGGCAGCACCACAGACAAGCTCCGCCAGGGTCTCCCTCAGAAGAGAGGCTCACAGGTAGCGCTCCAGCCCGGGCGGGAAGCCCGGCTGTCTCAGGTAGGCTTCTCCGGCGCCGAGTGGCCCCAGCGCGCCAGCCGATCCTGCCAAGGCCAGGAGAGGCTCGGCGGGCAACGGTGCGGGCAGCCCCAGGCGCTCGGGCGCGGGCGAGTAGAGCGGCGGCGAGGCTGCGGCAGCGCAGGGCGGGAAGGAGGCGTCGGGCGCGGCGCAGCAGGGCGGCTCGGGCGCCACGGGTCCTGGCGGCTCGGGCTGCAAGCCCAGCAGGCTGTCCAGGCGGAAGAGGCGCGCGGGCGGTGCGGGCGCAGGTGCGGGTGCGGGCGGGAAGGGCGCGTAGGGAAAGGGCGGTGGCGGCGGCGCTGGCAGCTCGGTGCGCTTAAAGCGCTTGCGGCGCCGCAGGAAGCTGCCGTTGTCGAACATATCGGCGGCCGCGGGATCGAGCGTCCAGTAGTTGCCCTTGCCCGGATTGCCCGGCTCGCGCGGCACCTTGACGAAGCAGTCGTTGAGGGTGAGGTTGTGGCGGATGCTGTTCTGCCACTTGCGCGGGCTGTCGCGGTAGAAGGCGAAGCGCTCGGTGATGAAGCGGTAGATGGCTGCCAGCGTGAGACGACGGCCCGGAGCGTGCGCCAGGGCCATAGCGATAAGAGCGATGTACGAGTAAGGCGGCTTCCCACGCTGTAGCGGCCGCCGACGTCGCCTCCCAGGGCCCGGCGCGGCCGGGGGCTCGGAGTCCCCACCGCCCACCACCTCCTCTGGTTCGCGCCCGGGCTCGTCTCCGGCCAGCGGTGGAGGCTGCGGCCCCGACGGCGAGACCGAGGGCAGGGTCGGAAAGCCCGAGAAAGCGACGTGCGCATCCATGTGCCAGGACCTAGGGATGCGGAGCCCCTGCCCGCGCCCCGGAGAGCAGGGGTCGCAGGTTCGCCTTATATGGACACACACACCCCCACCTCCCGAGGAGAGGGCTCAGACCTGCCCTCTAATTTGCTTTCCCAGCCCCCTTCCTGAGCTGGCAGCCCACCTCTGTTTCTCCCCCTCACTTGGTCTGGTCCCTCTGGGTCAATTTTTTTCAGACCCTCCCTCATCCCTGAGTTAGTCTCGGGCCCCATCCCCATCCCGTGGTATTTCGTTGCTCAGCTCCCGTTACTCCCGCCTCTTTGGGTCAACCCCAATCACAAATCCACCCATTCAGCACAGTCTACTGCCCTCTCCCCATTTTGTGCCTTCTAGAGGTCAGATTCCCTTTAACCTCCCCTACCTTCTAGTCCCCTCTCCAACAGTCTTTGCTAGCCCTCAGCGTCCTAATGCTCAGGGAAGCATTAGGCTCCTTTGGACAGTAGAGAATCATAGACCAGGTGATACAGGGTAGCGCAGAACCAGGCTGCCTTTGTTGCAGGGAAAGATTTTTGGAAGCCCTAACTCCTTTCCCTGCTGCACACCCTTCGTCCTTATCCATCCCTGACTCCAAGCCTTGTGAACTTGTTTTGAACGTATAGGATGGCAAAAAGTACTCCAATTGCTTTAAAAAGAAGAGCCCCCCAAAAGGTGCATACCCCCAAACGCTTCTACTGAAGGAAGGGCTTACTATGCCAAGTTCCAGAGGCACTTACTGCCAAGGTCTTGAGAGTACAGTCAGCCCTTGAGAAAATGCGTCCCCCCCCCCGTTAGACTCCATCTCTGATGAAGTATACCGTATCCCCCTGCAAATGTCCAAAGCTAGATTCGTGTGGCCTGTAGTCTTGGATGCAGAATCCAAACTCAAACACGGAGCTTGTACTGGCTGGTCTAGTGTGTCAACTTGACACAAGCTGAAGTTATCACAGAGAAAGGAGCCTCAGTTGAGAAAATGTCTCCATGAGACCCAGCTGTAAGGCATTTTCTCAACTAGTGATCAAGCGGGGAGAACCCAGCCCATTGTGGGTGGTGCTGTCCCTGGGCTGGTGGTCTTGGGTTCTATAAGAAAGCAAGCTGAGCAAGCCAGGGGAAGCAAACCAGTAAGTAACATCCCTCCATGGCCTCTGCATCAGCTCCTGCTTCCTGCCCTGTGTGAGTTCCAGTTTTGACTTCCTTTGGTGATGAACAGCAATGTGGAAGTGTAAGCTGAATCAACCCTTTCCTCCCCAACTTGCTTCTTGGTCATGATGTTTTGTGCAGGAATAGAAACCCTGACAAAGACGGAGCTCAAGGATTCCCCTCTTGTACTCTCAACTGACAATACACCACAGTTTAGCATTTTGGTAAATACTTTCTGGTATTTCACTGGCATTTAAGTTCCACTGGGAGGTATTATTATCCCTGTTTCTTGACTGGAGAAACCGGTGCTCCGAGAGGCTAAATAGTATACCTCCTTGCCTCACACAAGGTACACTAATAGTGGCACAGTGAAACCCTGTGGTCAGAGCGCTGCCCATCACCACTCTTGTAATGCCTTTCCTTGTAATGGAAGCTTTAGTCCAGCATGGTGGCACGAATGTGTGATTGCAGCACCAGAGAGACTGAGGCCACTTAAGGGCTAGGCTAGGCTATGTAGTGGTACTCCCTATCAAAAGGCTTGATGATATGCAGTCTAAGTCCTTGGCATGCAAGTGTGAAGTCCTGAGTTCATAACTTTAGAACCCACATGAAACTGAACTCGGTGGTGCTTCAGTAGTCCTAGTACCTGTATGACAAGACAGGAAGCAGAGACGAAGAACCCTCAGAAGCTTGTGAGGAGCTAGCCTACTGTAGGCAGTTTGAACAAGAGAACCTGTGTCAAACTAGGTAGGTGAGGACTGACCCCTGCGATTTTCCTCAGACTTCACACATGGGCACTCCCAAATGCATGTATGCCCCTACGAATCACACACACACAAAACACGCACACAAAAGAGAGAGGACTTCAGAAACGAATACAGTAGAATTCCTCTAGTCTGCCCCACTTTAGCTGCCCAAGTCATTTCCCAGTCTCTCTCCTGAACTCCTGGTCAACAGATCCAGGCGCCCATTGGACATCACCTCATAATGTCTCCACGCACCTCGGTCCCTCATTCTAAATGACTCCCTCCCCAGTCCAGCCTGCTCTTCTATCAGCATTCCCAATCTCAGTAAGTAGACACCCCTTCTTGGAATAAGTCCCTGTACCCAGGCCACTGCCACATCCTGTCAAGACCACACAGATCCCAAACCCATTTCTCCTTCAATTCTGGACCCGGTTCAGCTGCCTCATTCACCAAGAGCTTCTGAGCCAGGCCTTTTGCCAGTGCTCAGGACCAGATAGAAATGAGATGGTCTAGCGGAAAAATGGACAGTTACACACGGAGTAAGAGAGGGAGGAGACTGAGGAACCAGACTGGAAGATGATGGCCCTCGCAGGTCTAGAGACAATGCCCCAAACAGAACAACGAAGGCTGTGTTAGAACAGACCCTGCTGCTCGACCCACTTCCCATTCATCCTGTGTCAGCACAGACTACCTGGAGCACAGGACAGTGAAATCCCCCACACAGCTCACCACAGACGAGGACAAGACCAGCCACTGTGGCAGCAGAGCCACATGAGCAAGGCCACCTGTTGTTCAAGCCTGTTTCCTCACCTGCCATGTGGACACAATGACATCTCCATATTAAGGAGGGAGGGCCTGGCCCGCTGTGGATCTTGATAAGAAGCTCCCCCCATCCGGGTGTTAACCAGGGGAGCAGAAGACAGCCAACCATGCTATCTTTCCAGCCAGGTACAGTGTTATCCTGCAGGTGGACTCACATGCAGAACCAGTATTGACAGAACCTTAGCCTCTCTCACCTTCCCCTAGGGATGAAACTCCTATCATAGCTCGCGTAATACCTCCAAGGAGGAAATTGGCTGTTATTACACCCTATGGCTGACTACAGGGTTTTGCATTGTTTTTTTGTAGGTACCTTCAATGTCCTAGGCCATGTGTATAGTCTGGGACATAATATATGCTCAATAAATGATCCCGAATGTGTGGCTGGCTATGCTAATTCTGAGAAGGGTGGGGACGAGGAGCTGAGCCAAAGGGGTGAGAACCCAGACTTTGCCAGTTCTTTGTGCCTACCTACCCCCTCCCTCCATTGGGCCTGCTTCCCAGAGTGGAGCAAGCTGGTGTCAGGGGGCGGCCCAAAGGGCTAATCCGTGTTTTCAGCGTGGCTGGGCCCTCTTTTCACAGGCCCTGGGCCGGACGTGATGCGGCTGAGCATCCGGGCATAAGACGGCCAGTGAAGGTGGCCCCTTTCTCATGGGCCTGGATTCCAGGCGGCCCAGCGTCTGAGTGGAGCCCCTGGGGCGGGAGGAACACAGTAGCTGGGCAGGGCAGTCCTTTGTCTGACCACACTGGGTGGATATTCGTGCTGGCAGGAGGGATTAATGGCCAGGGATTGGCCCTGGGGCCGGCCTTCCCACTGCCCTTTGGAGGCCAAAGGCCCAGGTCAGGGCACACAACGTTGATGGCTCTCCAGATAGGAGTGGAAATTCCCACCCTTGTCCAAAGCTATTTGCACTAGGCTCCAAGACCCTCTGCCCCAGCCCTGGCTTGAGAAGCACCATTAGCTCAGACAGACTTGGAGGCAAGAAATGGAAGGGCAGCTAGAACTTACCAAGTATTCTGGGTGTGTGTGTGTGTGTGTGTGTGTGTGTGTGTGTGTGTGTGTGTGTGTGTGTGTGTGTGTGTGTGCTGTGACTGAGAGTCATTTTTGGTCCTTGGCTAAGATTCTCACTCCATAATTACCTACACAGAGCTCTGGAAATAGCTACATTAACCCAAAGAGGTCCTAAGAGGCCAGTCTGAGCTGCTCCCAGACCCCTCCACCCCCAAGGCTTTCCTAAGATCTCCTGTTTGAGATCTAATATTTATTTCAAAGCTCTCTCTCAAAGCCTGGAGACAACCCTAGC
Source organism: Rattus rattus (assembly GCF_011064425.1). NCBI lineage: Eukaryota > Metazoa > Chordata > Mammalia > Rodentia > Muridae > Rattus > Rattus rattus. Next base: position 41,653,461 of record NC_046154.1, on the reverse strand, counting down.
TCGGGATGGGGGTGGGGCAGTAAATCCAAGGCAATCTCAAACCATCTCTGGCCATTCATGTGCCTGAGGGCTCCATATGAAAGCTATGCAGGATATGTCTCATTCCTCAGGCATCGGGAGTCAGCTGGGGGCCATCTGGAACCACACTGTACGGATGCCCTATCTGACCAGGCTCCTCCTACACAGACAGGACTGAGAGCAGTAAGCCAGGTGTCGCCTCAGGGCCTGTCAGGGAGCACACAGGGAGGGGTGAGGAGATGTTCTTCTTTGTGGTTCTTCCTTCCTCAGGCTGTCACTCCAGATATATCCAAAGGATGTGCGCCCTGGCTACCTGGATGCTGGGTCCCAGTGACAGTCTTTCATCTGCTTTCACTAGGCTAAGAAGGGGGCAGGCAGATGTTCTCTGTACTTGGTAGCAAGTTTATGAGTCTGGCAGAGTAAGGGCAGCAGGAACACAAAAGAAGAACCTCACCCAGCCTGGCTGAGTCAGGCTTCCTGGAAGGGGTGAAGCTCTAGGTGACCAGGTGAGGAAGAATGGAAGGTGGACCAGGAGATCACTGTAACTCCCCATAGCAGCTCTGTCACGGTGCTTATGTACTGTGTCTGTCTCCTTACCGGGCATTGTGTGCATCCCACATCTCATAGGAGGGCCCTGGCAACTAGCCAGGTGCCATGAAGGAGTAGCTGATCCGTAGATGTCTGTTGGGTGGTGAGACCAGGCTGAGTACTGAGGTCCGGAAGCAAGAGTATCTGACCCATCCTGGAAAGTGGAAAGACTTGCTGCTTTCCTGAGCATCATGAGAGTCTCCAGCATACTCTAGGGCTGCGTGTGTATCTCCACTTACGGTTATTCCCCATGATGGCTGGTGTCCAGGCTCATGAGACTGAGGCAAAGGAGACAGGCAGGTCAGGCTGTAGCTGATTTTTTTTTTTTTTGTCATGTTAAGAGGACTTTTGAAAAGGTCCCAGCAAGATAGTGACCAGAATTTACTTGGTTCCCTTAGACTGTGGAGGGAAGAGCGTGGAAGGAAGGCCTGCCCTGTGGTGAGGTGTGTACCTAGGGAGAAGCAGTGGGGAACCGAAGACACTTTGTTCCCATTAGCCGACTAGAGGGAGAGCCTGGGCTCACCCACACCTGGGCACACACTCCAGAAGCCATCGCATCCTCCGCTCCTTACCTCTCCCTGACACCCTTTTCTACTGGCAGAGGTCCGTCACTTCTCAGACATCCTTCTGTCCCCATGCCCATTTCAGCATTTCCTATAACTGCCTCTGAGCAGCCTCTCTGGTCTCCCTGCCTTCCCTCTCTTTCCAGAAAGAGAGCCATACCTCAGCTGTGGCTGCAGAAACACTAGCAATCCCTGCCTCTCTCGGAGTCTCATCAGACCAGGGTTCCTCTGGCAGGCACCACGGGATAGGCCTGTGCACCATGCCAGCGACACCTGTCCCACCTCCTTTCCCTGCTTCCTCCCAAGACACACAGAGCCACAGAGCCAAATGGAGTCAAGTCCCTCTCTACTCTGAGCCTTTGCTAGACAACATCACAACAGCCCAGTTTGGCAGCTAAGATACAAGCCCGGCCCTGCCTATTGTTCCCGAGAGCCCATAATATCGTACGTTCTTTAACACAGCAAGTTCCATCTTCTTCCTCTGAAAAACTCATGGTGTCAGGTCACCAACAAATAGGCACACAAGAAACCTCAGGGGCTTCTCGCCCAAGGGCAGAGGGGAAAGGAATCACCTTTCTTTCCCTCTGCCCTCCGGCCAAGAGAGGCCCTTCTTCCCTAACCTGCTAGCGCCTTCCTTTTTGTCCCATGAGAGCTACTATCAGAAGATAACCATTTTGTCTTCTAGAAACCATTTCTCAGGTCCTTTCTCCTTTCCCAGACAACAAGCCTGACATCTCTGGCTTGCTGGTATTCAAAGAGATCTCTACACTTGTTCTCAAGGTAGAAGAATGTGGGGGGTCTGGAGTAGGACTGGGTCGTTTAAGCTCCAAGCTGTGCTGCACAGCTCCTCAGGAAGCACTTGATGAGCCCCTTCTGAATAAATAAGAAATGACCACCCATGTCCAGACAGTCATTTGGGACTGTCAGCATTCTGACATCTCCCTCACCTCTGCAACCTCACAGCCTCAGTGGGTTCAGGCCTCCCTGGTTTCTCAGGCTTTCCCTAAATTTCTGGGGGAGTCTCCCAGGCTGGCTGAACCAGGAGAAAGATAAACTGGAGCCCAGATTCCCCACCCACCTACCCACTCATCTACTCTGTGTTCCATTCAAGTCACCCACCACTGCGGCCAATGTCATATGTAGGCTCCTAGCACCTGGTGGTTCCTGAAATGATCTAGGCCAGTGATTACCAACCTCCAGGCCCCTTAGCTTGAGGCATCTGGAAGCCATGTGGTCCCCAGGACGGCCTGTAAGCTGGATCGACAGTGTGCCCCCCACACCAGTACGACTGTTTCCTAAATGCATGTAGATGCTGCTGTGATGGATAAATATAACCACATTTAAAAGCTTTGCAGTTGTTTTTATTTTTGTCATAATTTTAAACCCATCGGTAGACGTTGAAAGCACAACTACTTTCATATGGGGAGGCAAGGAGGTTGTTTTTCAGTTCCCATTCTTAACCTCCCACTGGACTGCAATGTGCCTTCTTTATAATTTCTGGACAGTGAAGTCCAAAATGGGGAAAGACTTGGCTGAAGTATCACAGCAAGTTAATGCAAAATCAAAAATAAAGCCTAGGCATCTGACGCCCAGAACCTTCTTCCTGCATGCACTCGGCAGTCTTTATGCAGCATCTGACTAGTGTAGGCTTTGCTAGGCATCAAAGCTAAAGGTAAGGCCAAAGGTCCTCCCTTCAGGGGCTGATAGTGGATGGGGGGTGTCTATGAATGGAGAGAAAGGCTGACCGGAGACTTCATCCTAATTACTAAAAGAAGCCGTTGAAGGACCTGCGTGGGAAATGTGAGGGTCCTGTTGTACAAGCCCTCAGTTGCCATGTGGGGCACCGTCTGGAAGTGCTTATCACTTAGAACAATTTGGCAGCATCCACGGAAAACACAAAGCAATGAAAGCTGTAAGGGAATATAGCTCCAACTTAATAAGGGGTCAGAGGTAGGATCGGTAGCATTCGAGCTCTGTCTCAACTTTCCCTTGGTGCTCTTTGCTGCCAATCAAGAGTGGAGCTCGTCTTCTGGCTGACACAAGACAACAGCACCCAGATCTGCAGCTCTTACATTCCAAAATAGAGTTAACACTTCCATGACTAATTTTTCAGGAGAGGAAAGTTCCTATTTACTACCCCCAAATATTTCAACTCCCATTGGCAGATACCGATCACGCTCCCCTTCTTCAACAAATCACAATGAGGAGGAATGAGTGACTTGTTAACTTAGAACCTTCATACATCTGGGACTGGGGATTGGTCATTTACAAATAAATCAGGTTTCTGTGTAGAAGAGTAAATGGTAACAAGTGAAAATACACACACACACAGACACAGACACAGACACACACACACACACACACACACACATCAGGAAAGAGGAAGAGAAACCCTCAGCGATCTCTACTACTGAGGGAGAAGAGAGGAAGCCAAAGGGGCCACACTGGAGTTGACTCAACAGGAAGGTGACCATCGTGCACTCATATCTGCCATTCATGATTGTACTTGCTGCTCTGGTTTACCGGCTTGGCCCTCAGCTCCTGGGGCAGGGCCAAGGACAACTATTTGTGAGCCTATAATGGACCATGTAAGAGGAAAAGACAGTACAAGTCCTCAATAAAAAGCACCAGCTTCCGTTTGACAAGCGTTCCAAATAGGGACCACGGGGTTGGGGATTTAGCTCAGTGGTAGAGCGCTTGCCTAGGAAGCGCAAGGCCCTGGGTTCGGTCCCCAGCTCCGGAAAAAAAAAAAAAAAGAACCAAAAAAAAAAAAAACCAAAACCAAATAGGGACCAGTGATAATAGCCCAGAGAGGCTGGCTGAACGATCAGACAGGAACAATCACCCTGACCACCATGAGCCCCAGTTCCTCTTTAGAGAGTTAGGAGAGGATGTTTGTTTTCTTTAGCCACATTGACCTCTCCCAAAAGAATCACGTCTTTATCATCTTGAAGAGTGGGAAGGAAGGGATTAGGACAGGGAGAACTGGCCGACTGGGGCTGTAGAAAGCTAAGAGCCAGTGTGCGAGCCAGCCCCCTAGCCTCTGAGAGTGTGTACGTCTCGTCCAGGCTCTGCTTTTGGTAACGTCATGTTGGTAGTTTGAAATGAACCACATGGGAGTGTTTACACCACGAACATTGGCAGATGCTACAAATCAGGATGCCCCTGACAAAGACCTAGGCAGTTAAATACTCCCCAGCTCACACATTGGCAATAGACCAACCACTAAAATAATCAACATCAGCCCATAAGGTCACTTTTCCCCATGCAGCTCAGTGGTACTCTAGGAGGGGAGAGGCTAAAGAAGGGTATCTGGGGACATGGAAGAGTAGACAACTGTTTTCTCTTTGGCTCTGCAGGCTCACACTCACAGTTAGAGCATTTGCCCTAGCTAGGATTACTAGGTCAGAACTGTAAGTAATGTCTTGAATCCTTTCAGCGGTTCCATTAGTCAGGCCTGCCACTCTTATACTATGTACTTTTATACTAAAGGAGACGCATGACTCCACTGGTTATGAAATGCCCCCCATACTATCTTGGAATGTGCTTAGTAATACAAGTACAAGGATAGTTATTACTGCTGTTTATCATAACGTCAAACCCAGCATTCTATAGTCAGGATGGATCTGTCCCCTAGAACGTTGGGTAAACATTAAAAAAAATCAAACAAAAATGTTTTCGTCCCGCATAGTAGCACATTCCTTTAATAACAGCATTCATGAGGCAGAAACTGGCAGATCTCTATGAGTTTGGGGCCAGCCTGGTCTATATAGCAAGTTTCGGGCTACATAGTGAGACTGTAACTCAAAAACAAATAAGCAAAACAAAACAACTATTTCTATTAGTTCTACCCCAATGTTGTATACTTTAAAAAAAATCCTTCAAGAATAATTCTTGCTGCCTAAATATTCTTGGATGGGTAGCCTTTCATTGGCCAGTAGGCTATTTATTAGGGCTTATACTCTTAGAGAAAACTGTCTTTCCCTCTCCCAGCAGCTTGCCAAAGTGTCATACCCTAGGGTGGGGTAGTATGTTAAATGCCCCTCTCCATGCTGGAGATTTAGTCTGTCTTAGGCTTGCACAGGTCTTATGCATGATGGCACAGCAAATATGAATTTGCATGTACAGTTTTCCTGCTGTGTCCTGAAGACTCCGTTTCCTTGTAGTAATCAGTTGCCTCTGGCTCTTAGGCTCTTTCCATCCTCTCAATGATCCCCGAGCCTGGAGGAGGCAGAGGTGGTACAGATGTTTCCTTTAGTGATGAGCATCCTGCAGTCTCTTGGTCTCTGCACAGTGGCTCGTTGTAGATCACCATGTTAATTTTAAGGAACATTTAAGGATGTGATGAACTGTGTCGTGATAGAATGGTATGTATTACAAGTGAGCTATACAAATTATGCACACGGTTGAAAAGAGAATGGGGCTATGACCAGGAGGCTAGATACGTAGCTCAATAATACAGTGCTTGCCCAGAAATCATGAGGTCCTAGGCTTAATGTCCAGCATTTGAAAAATGAATCTGCTCTCAAACGATGGACATAATTCATCAAACTGTGCTCTTGTAATATACAACATCATTGTGAATATGTGAATAGAGCTACAAAAAGGTTCAAAAATTACATGCACTGTAGAAGATAGAAAGAAAATGGAGTGGTTATTTCACAGTCTAGTGGGTGTGGTGGCACATTCCTGCTGTCCCAGTTACTCCAGTGACTGGGGCAGGGGAGTCCCCTAAGCCTATGAGTTACGAGCAGCATGAGCATCACAGTGAGATCCTGCGTGCCAAAATCAAACGGAGAGAGGGAGGAGGAGGAGGAAGAGGAGGAGATCCTGTGTGCCAAAACTAAAAGACCGAGAGAGGGAGAAGGAGGAACAGGAGGAAGAAAGGAAGAGGAGGAGGAGGAGGAGGAGGAGAAAGAAGGAAGGAAGGAAGGAAGGAAGGAAGGAAGGAAGGAAGGAAGGAAGGAAGGGGAAGAAATCCTGTGTGACAAAGTAAAAAAGGAGAAAGGGAGGAAGAGGAGGAGGAGGAGGAGGAGGAGGAGATCCTGTGTGCGGAAATCAAAAGACAGAGAAGAGAGGGAGGATGAGAAGGAGGAGAAAAAGAGGAAGGAGGAAGAGAAAGAAGAGGAAGAAGGAGGGGGAAGACAAAAGGAGGAAGTGGAGGAGATCCTGTGTGCCAAAATGAAAAGGAGAAAGGGAGGATGAGGAGAAGAGGAAGAAGGAGGAGGAAGAGAAGGAGAAGCAATTGACTGAGGGTGCTTAGCTCTGTGCTGCACTATCAATCTGGAGTCACATTTAGTGTATACCTATTCAAAAATGGCTTAATTCAGGCATGGGTAGCTGGCCAGCAGTTAGGAGCACATACTGCTCTTGGAGAGGACCTTACTTCAGTCCCAGGACCCTACTCAGACAAGTCACAGCTACCTGAAACTCCAGCTCCAAGAGCTCTGACGCCCTCTTCTGTCCCTGCGAGTACCTGCATTCTGATATGTATATAGCTGTACACAGACAAGCAGGTACACATGATTTTTTATAGAATCTTATTTAAGTGGTTTGTTTCCATTTTTAAAACATAAATATTAAACATACATGAATTAATTAACTTGAAAAATGTTCATTTCAAAAACTTTCTCCAGGGCTGGAGAGATGGCTCAGAGGTTATAAGAGCTGGCTACTCTTCCAGAGGTCCTGAGTTCAATTCCCAGCAACCACATGGTGGCTCACGACCATCTGTAATGAGATCTGATGCCCTCTTTTGGTGTGTCTACAAAAGGCTACAGTGTAGTCATATGCATAAAATAAATATATAATCCTTTTAAAAACTACTATGTCCAATTTACAGATGAGAGTGGAGGTTCGTGGAGCTGTAAGGAGAAGCCCAGAACCTTCAGCTGAAAATGGTTCTGACTCCGGGCCTATCCAGGGTAAACCACTAAGTGCATTTAGAGCTTTCACTTGGCAAATTACTGCTTGCCTGGAGAGTTCCCATTTGACCAACAAAGAAAGAGAGAATGTTCAAGTTTTGAACCCATATCTTCTGGCCCCCTGGGGACCCAGAGCCCGGGCTCCTGGCTTGCCATTCAAACATCTCTTCCACCACCACCCAACAAGTACTGTCCCCACAGTAGCCCCATAAGGCGGGGATGGCCTACACTGCTCCACAGGGACGAGACAAGGCAAGGTTTGCTCCAAGGCCTAGAGTCAATTGTACATCTCCCAGAAGACTGGAAGCGCAGGAAGCATACAGAAGCTTGGATGGGGAAGAGGGCTCTGTCAGAGGCTGGAGGCAGCATCTGGAACAGCTATGCCTCTGAAGGAGGCATGCAGTCATTAGCAGGGCTTTGACATGTTTTGGAGCCAATAATTGCATGTTGACTCCACATCCCGCTGTGAGCGGCCACTGCTCAGGATGTAATGAGTATCTTTCCTGTAGAGGCGGGGCATGTTCACGCTCCTCCCTGCCCTCCTGCCGGCCTGCACTGCTCTTACGCTGGCTGCTGGTCTGGTTGGCATTAGTCATGCCTGCTTTCCTATTTTTAGACTTATCCCATAGTCCTAGAACCAGCTGTTCCATGCCACTGTGGGTGAGGACTCTCTGAATGGGCCAAGGACCAGCCTGGTAGGAGAGAGAAGCATCCAATGCAGTCCTCTGCTGTGGCAAAACTCATTTTCTTTTCTCTTTCCAAGACTCCGCCAAGAGATTTTTCTGTCTCTTCCCATCCCCCCTCCAAGGAGCTAGGAAGAAAGAAAAGGAGGAATTAAAAAGATAAGAAAAGAGAAAGATCTGATAGAATACAGATGAACTTGTAGCTCCCACCTATTTGGGTTGTTTTGGGGGGGAGGGGTGGCTTGCTTTTTTTTTTTTTTTTTTTTTTTGCTTTTGTTTTTTGTTTATTTGCTTTGTTTCGTTTTTGAGATGAGGTTTCAAAACCTGTACAGCCTTGGCTATCCTGAAACTCACTGTGCAGACCAGGCTGGCCTCAAACTCAGAGATCTGCTCTCCTTTGCCTCCTGAGAGCTGGGATTAAAGGCATGCACCATCACACCTGGCCAGTTTTATCTGTCTTGCTTAATCTTCCCATTCTGCCTTCCTCAGGAAGCTTTCCTGACAGGGATAAGTCTCCTGACCTCTCCACAGTGCCCTCTCCGGCGGTTCCCTCGGTCACAGCTGTTGTCACATGAGGTATGGAGTCACATGAGGTATGGAGCTCAGCTCCCTCTCCTACATCCTGAGAATGGAGGGTGTGACTTCCTCCTCTAGCAAGATGCCTGGTGTCCAAGATTGGACCAGGGATAGAAAGATATGAGATAAATGCAGATTAAATGGCCAGCTGAAGGAAGAAAGTGATGGATGCTTTAATAGAGTATGAGGGATTAAAAGGGACATGGCAGGACCTTGTTATCCACATACAAGGAACCTGAGACATAGGGAAGGTTTTGTAGGGATGACAGTTCACAAGGGACAAAACACCAGCTCAAAGGAATGATGTTGAAAAGTGAGATAGGGACAGATATGGTACAGGATGGAAATGGCCTTAAGGGTGCGTGGGACGGAGCGCTCTCGTGAGTCCTCTTCATGAGTCTTCTTCACGCCTCTTTCACTCTCACAAAGCCTTGTTTCAGCGGGGGGGGGGGGGCTGGCCGTGCAGGCCTCCCTGTTCCCATCCCATTTCTGCAGCGAGAGGAGATGAAAAAGCTTCGCTTCAGAGAAAGGATCTGAGAGGTTCCCAGAGGAGCCCACACTCTCTACCGAGTAGGCACCAAAGACAGTGGCAGCTTCCAGCCAGCTGAGAAGCAGTTCTCAAAAACACATGGGGACAGCACAGACACAACCCTAGAGTAAGACCCGTGGGGACTGTGAAGCCGCCGCTAGGGTTCCTCACATTCTTGGTGCATTCTGTACTCATCAGCTACTTCCAGCCACACTGTCGTAAGTCTGTGAGGTGAGTGTCAGTTTTACCATTTTACAGATGGGGAAACCTCAAGTTTAGAGGATAAATAAAAGTCCCAGAGAATTATAGGCTCCAGCAGAACACTTAGTCCCATCTTCTTTGGATGTAAGTTAAGAAGCTACAGCTACGAGAGGGTGCGGGTATGCCTGGAGTCACAGAGTCGCTCAGCAGGATGGTCCAGGATTGGAAAGAGAATTCAGTGGTATCTGATTACAGGTGTGCAATAAATGTCTTCAGAGATCTACCCTGATCTTGCTTCTCTTGAACCCACCAACACATCTGTCCTACAACTGTGGGAATAGCTGTGTGTGCGTGTGTGTGTGTGTGTGTGTGTGTGTGTGTGTGTGTGTGTGCACATGATGGTATATAAATAGTCCAGACTACAAGTCAATGAGAAACTTCCCAGAGCCAAGAGACAGGGAACCAGAATCAGAGTCTTGTGTCTGCCACTCCTGACCCTAACTAAGTCATTCTAGCCCCAAGTCTCATGGTCATCAGAAGCCTGGAGACTTTGACGCCAATGATGTTGGGCCACAACAAGAATCAGTCTAATTTTCTGTCAAACGGTGTCCTCAGATGACCCTGATAATCTCTGCAGACTTGTAGTTTTACCGTAGGGTGGTTAGATGCGCTCCTCCTACTGTTCCCATACTGTTTCCAGTGAAGGGAGGCAGGATAGTGAAAGATTTCAGAAGAGAAAGGCACCACTAACAAGCTAGTTCACACATTACTGCCAGTTGCCAGCCCCAGTGACTGCTCCATTTGCTCCTCCCAACAGCAGGACGCACAGGCTTCCTCTTCCAGAAAAAGGAATAAGTGCTCTACCTCGGGGGTGCAGGTTCTGGAGGTGGCAGAGAGGTCAGCATACCCATTTTGTAGATGCACCTTTGGCACTGAGTCCTGCTGCTCCCTAAAAGGCCGAAGGGCAACCTGAGCTTCTCCAACACAGTTCTTCTCAAAGCCTCATAGTCTTTAGCCCTAAGCGCCCTCAGCTCCAAGCCTCTCACACAGAGCTTTCCAGAGCAACTTACAGGATGCCCCTGACCACAGTCAGACCCCTTTCACCGCACCTCTTACCTCTGTTCAGTGATGGTTGCAAATGCAGTTACCTTATCTTGTGGGTCACTGTCCTGTGATCTCTAAATCCCTGCTAATGACCCCATTGTTCTATAGCCAAGGTTTCCTTGCAACCTGTTCCCAAGAACCCCTATCATTGGTGTCCCCTACAGAGGCAGGGCAGATGAGTCCTGAAGTTCAGAGGAGACACCAGTTTCTGAGACAAATTCTGAGCTGAAGGATGGGAAAAGAAGTGAGGGGCATATGAATTGTCCCTACCTGTGTCATTCTTGAGGTCTGTGCATTCCATTGTGTGTGTGCATGCATGCATGTGTGTGTGTGTGTGTGTGTGTGTTTTTGATATCTGTCTGTCTGTGATGCTCAAGATTGAACCCAGGAGTGCATGTGCACTAAGGAAATACTCCATCACTGAACTATATCCCCAGCTCAACTATCAATTCTTTAAAAAAAAAAAACACTTTATTTTTTTATTTTTGATTGTGTGGTTCTATGCACATTGGTGAGGTATGCACAGAGGCTAAGGGAGGGCATTAGATCTTCTCCAGCTGTAGCTACAGGTGGTTGTGAGCCACTCCATCTGGGTCCTGAAAGTCAAACAATCCTGCGAGAGCAGGATGAGTTCCTAACCACTGAGCCATCTCTGCAGCCTCCCAACTATCAAATCCCAACACGGTGATCAGATACAATAAGAACCTTAATGCTTTTGGACTGCAATCATGTGGTGTCATTCTGTGTCAGTCTCCAGTGACCTCCTAGACTGGGACAAGGCAAATCCTCCAGTGCCCCTCATAGCTCTCCTTGCTCCCGCTGCACTGGCCTCCTGGGCTGCTCTAGGAAGACAGTAAGGATCATGCCCTTTTCCACTTCCTCCCTCTGAAGTAGATCCTCCCACCAACTGGAATACTTTCCCTCATATATCCATGTGGGCCCTGCCTTGACCCTTAGTGACCACCCCAAACAAACTTAGGCTGCCCTTTGTGACCCTTCGCTACTGTATTTCTGTTTGTAGTGCCCTTCTGAGACCTATCTGATATGGACAACATTTAAACTATCTCCAAGAAGCTCTTGTGTTTGAATACTTGGTCCCCAGATGGTAGCTATGCTTAAGGAGGTTGTGAGGCCTCTCTGTCGTGGTCTGCATGGATTCCCTCTCTGCTTCCTGGGCCACTGAGACGCAGGGAAGCCATGTTGTAAGCTTCTTATGTCACACATCTCCACTACACCTGTCATGAGGAACTGTATCCCCTGAACCAGGAGCCAAGTTAAACCTCTCCTCTTAAGTGGCTTCTTGTCAGGGATATGACCACAGAACAAGAACAGGAACTAATGTAACAGCATTACCATAAGACTCCCTTTGTTATCTCTGCCTCCTGTCTGTGTGCCCCCACTGGGAGGTAAGCTAAGCTCTAGGGGGCAGGAACTTTCAAGAGCCTCCCCCCATTTTCATGAGTCCTAACCCCACCCCTCTGTTTTATTCCAAACATCTAGCCCAGTGCAGAGCAAGTGCCCAGGAGTAACATTTGGAACTAACTCGCTCATGATGGCATTTATGTATAGGGGCCCATCTGTTCTTCCTGCCTTTTAGCTCAGATGTTACAAGAGGCCTCAGAGTTGGGTGTCTGCCCTGATGCCAAGGTTTCTTGGGGCCTTTGATTCACCTTCCTTTGGGCACACCAGTCGTAAAGGGGAGGAGCAAGTCTGGGGCGGGGGGAGAGCCCTGCCTGCAGTTTGGAACAATATTTGGCTGGGGTCAGGAACTCTGTGGGAAGAGTCCTGGGTTCCAAGGAGCCAAGGACAAAACAGGCCAAGAACTCTTTGCCTTAATTTGTTGCCTCTAAATTCCTCCCAGAAATGAGGCGTGTCAGTCTTCAAACTCTGGGTTTTATGAGGTAATTATAGCGATTACTATAAATCTCCTGTGTGTCGTTTTCAAAGGGGCAATTTAGCGGAGGGACCAGGCACCATTTTCGTTCCTCATTAAGTGATTAGGTTTGTTTGGCAAGTCCCGACACCAATGGCTGGAGGCAAAATCCGCTGGACTTGGTGAGGGCAATTCTGGAGCCTGCTCACAGCTCAGCATCCAGCGCTTACTGCCCCAGCCTCTCAGCCCGAAGGAACTGGGAAGTCCTTTCATTGAGCAAAGGAGGAGGAAACGAACTGCCCATATTACACTCCAGTAGAGCCAGACTGCCTCTCAGAGCTCTTCAGAGCCAAAGTAAACCTTGCCTCCTTTTAACTGTTTCTCGTTTACATTTGACCCTCAACAAAAAGTTGGACTAACACAGTGAGGTACAATGAAAGAGCCACAGTCCTTGCCCCTCAGCTACTACACAGGGCCTAGACATGGCTTCTGGACTTCATGGTAAGAAAACAGGAATAATGTCCCAGACGATCAAACCAATGTGGATTTGGTTTTCTGGGAAAGTTTAGAACAGGAGGCAAACAGGATTAGAGGAGGCTTCCTGGAAGGCATGAGACTTCAAGCAGACCTTGCAAGTCCACTTCAAATTGTCAGCCTTTCGCATCAGGCACTCTTTGGGTTTGTCCCATTTCAGCTGCTACTGTCATCGGTGAACCTTTAAATGAGTTAACCCCACAAACTCTGCCTCCCTCCTGTGTGAAGGAGAACACAACAGCTGCCTATGGCTTCGTAGAGGTGGAGGCTCACAGTAAGAGTTCATCCTGAGGAGGAAACGATGAGTAACCTGTAAATCTATTGTCTTTTTCTAACAACCCTGTTGTTCAATGCCAAGCAACCAGAGCTTCCAGGGACTAAGCCACTACCCAAAGACTATACATGGACTGACCCTGGCCTCTGACCTCATAGGTAGCAATGAATATCCTAGTAAGATCACCAGTGGAAGGGGAAGCCCTTGGTCCTGCCAAGACTGAACCCCCAGTGAACGGGATTGTTGGGGGGAGGGGGTAATGGGGGGGAGGATGGGGAGGGGAACACCCATATAGAAGGGGAGGGGGAGGGGTTAGGGGATGTTGGCCTGGAAACCGGGAAAGGAGTAACAATCAAATGTAAATAAGAAATACTCAAGTTAATAAAAAAAAAAAAAGAAAGAAATACTCAAGTTAATAAAGATTAAAACAAACAAACAAACAAACAAACAAAACCCTGTTGTTAATCGAGATGAGGGAGAGGAAGCTGACCTACTCTTTGGTTCCTGAGATTATGCTGGAATCCCTGGGGGGAAAGTATCCAGAAAATACTTTGTGAGAGACCCAACTGCATCTACATACCAAGTTCCCGTCCCTTAGAGGCTCAAGCAGGACTGGGGGAGTCGGGGGGGGGGGAAGGGTTGAGTAAGAGGAGTAGTTGAGCTGTCCATCACAGCTCAGAGATGAGGAAGACCTGTGCACCTGTGTCTGAGGCTGGATAGGATCCTAAAACATTAGCTTAGAGTGAGGAGCACCAGAGTTTGTGGACCAAAACTTCAGTTGTGGGCTAGTACAAGAAAACTACATAATGGACTGCTCCATAAAAACAGTGTTGACACACGCCTTTAATCCCAGCACTTGGGAAGCAGAGGCAGGCAGATATACAAGTTTGAGGTCAGCCTGGTCTACAGAGTGAGTTCCAGGATAGCCAGGGCTACACAAAGAAACCCTGTTTGAGAAAGAAAGAAAGAAAGAAAGAAAGAAAAGAAAGAAAGAAAGAAAGAAAAGAAAGAAAGAAAGAAAAAAGAAAGGAGGGAAGGAGGAGGGAGGGAGGAGGGAGGGAGGGAGGGAGGGAGGGAGGGAGAAAGGAAGCTAGCTAAGCATTACCGTGTGAGCAAGTAGAGAGCCAGGCAGCAGACAGTATTCCTCTGATTCCTCTGTGGTTCCTACTTCAAGCTCCAGCTTGAGTTTCCGCCCTGGCATCCCTCATAATGGACTGTCACCAGAACTGTAGACCAAATAAACCTTTTCTCTCTCCAAGTTGATTTTGGGCAGAATGTCTTAGGACAGCAACAGAAAAGAAGCTAGAACAGACAGCTACAAACTCACAGTGACCAAGACAGGGTGAGGGAGCGTTGGTAGACAAATCATTGTAAGAAATTTCAGGGCCACAGCAGCAGAAGGAACACTAGACTCCAGCAGGAACACTGGGGTGCCCATGCCTGCTGGGGACACAGAGACAGACAGAGGCAAGAAAGGGTTGTTTACCTCCCCTCGGCTGAGCCAGAATGCAACCTGAGTCTGCCCTGGGAAGATCTGCATGGGCTCTCCAGAGGGAGAGGCTGCGGGCTCCTGAGGAACACAAATGTCCATAGGAGACCATCCATGGGTGGGGAGAGTGGAAGGAAGTTATCTAGTGGCGGACAGGAAGTGCGGTATCAGCTCATACACTTTACACTTGAGTGTGAACTAGCAAAGGTTATTGGAGGAAACCCAGAGTAAGACAAACACCTCCAATGACCTCAGGAAACAATGCAAGAAGCAGAGAAGAGCTAAACATGGATTTTAAAAATTCTGTTAATATCCTCACAGAGGTTCAGTAAGAAACTGGACCCATCAAATAAGAACTATATGGCATGAAAGAAAAAAAAGAAGAAATATCCAAGAATACTCAAAAATAGACACATTTTAAAATTTAATTTAATTTAAAATTTAATACAATGTTTTAAAGGCTAAGTAACCTACCCATGAAACTTACTTTTAAACAGACGGAAGTAAAAGTGGGAGAAAAATAGCTGTATATGGTAATCAGAGATTGTCATCCCCTGCCTGGTGTAATAGTTTTCTATTGTTGCACAACAAATTTACCAGCTAGAAGCTCGAACAGCACTGTTTCGTTCCTCACAGCTCTGCCTGTCAGCATTTGGGCAAGAGCAGCTGGATTCTGCTCACTGGAACCCAGAGGCAGGCTCTTATCTGGAAGCTCGGGGGAAGAGTCCACCACCAGGGTCATGCAACTACTAGCAGAACTCAATTCCTTGGAGGTATGACCCTGCCACCCCTGAGTCCTCCCTGTCAACAGCAGGCCACTTTCTCTCTCCTTGGCACAAGGCCCTCTCCATCCTCAAAGCAAGCAACGGCAGGTCAAGTGCTTCCCATGCCTGGGCCTCCTTGGATTTCTTCTCTCCTGCCAGCCAGAGACCCTTTTTTTTTTTTTTTTTTTTAAAAAAACGGACTCTTACAGCTTGATTGACCACAGTCTGATAATTGACCTTTTGCCATAAAGCAGAATCACATGTTCAAAGGGGACAGGGCTGCATGAGGGTAAGAGCTCCCTGGGCAGAGTTCTGACTGCCACCCTAAGATAACTCCCTCCTTCGAGAACTACGAGGTAAAGGAGATTTAATAGCTGCAGCTGAGGAACAGACCAAACGACATAGGATGTGGAGAAACTCAGTCAAACCCAATGTTGTCTCCTGAGCCATTTAAGTCAAAGCTGAGAACTTTGCCCAGTTGACAATAGAGATGACAGATGCAAACCATGAGGAAGGTTCTGCCTCCTCTGCTGTGTTGAAGATGGAAGGGCAGGTGGGAAAGGCCCGAGAGTAGCCTCCAGCGCCACAGACACCTGATGAACAGCAGTCCGCAAGGAAATGAGGTCCTCTGCCTTTCTGTCAGAAAGAAGAAGCTTGGAGGTGAATTTTTCCAGAGCCTCCAGGAAGAGCCTGAACCAGATGACACCTTGATTTTAGGCTTTGGACACTGTGAAGGGGACCCAGCTGACTCTTCCCAGACTTCTGGCCTGCAGAACGCCAGACAATAAGCAGGTGTTTTAAGTCAATTGTGGTGACTTATTGTGAAGTCATAGAAACCAAATCCCCCAGGGATTTAGCCTTTGGCCTGTGAGTCTCAAGTTTGTCCTCTGCCTATGTCAATAAAAGCCATCCTGGACTGGTGGTTAAGCTCTCAGACCACAGACAGGCAGACCTGGGTCTATGAGGATTGACCAAACAAATACGAGGTTCAATCTTCAACTCTTCTTTCTTCCCACTTCTCTAGAAAGTTCCTCACAGCCGCCCTCTGCCCTGGGTCTGCTGCTGCCTGCCCTGTGGTGCACTGATCCCATGAGCACAGCAGACATCTTTGGAAGGGCATCAGTCTTTTGTCTCTGGAGTTGTGTAGGGCTCTGTCATAAGTGGACTGTGGGAATGTCTCTTAGAGAAGTCCGAGCTACTTAGTGGGGAGGAAGAAGGACTCCTGCCCAAGAATCTGAAAAGCAGAGGTGTCATGGCTTCTTGCCTTCCTGACCCCACCTCGTGTGGGGGTTTTTAAAACTCTTTTGTGTGTGTCTATGATATGCGTGAGTGCTGATGTATGTGTGGAGGTCAAGCAGCCTCACGTGTCCTTACCTTCTGCGTTGGTTTGAATATGCTTGGCCCAGGGAGTGTCACCGTTTGGAGGTGTGGCCTTGTTGGAGTTGGTGTGGCCTTGTCAGAGAAAGTGTGTATCGCTCTGAGTGTTGGCTTTGAGACCCTCGTCCTAGCTGTCTGCAAGTCAGGCTTCTCCTGTTTGCCTTTGGAACAAGATGTAGAACTCTCAGCTCGTCCTGCACCATGCCTGCCTGGAAGCTGTCATGCTCCCACCTTGATGATAATGGACTGAATCTCTGAACTTGTCAGGCAGCCCCAAATAAATGTTGTCATTTATAAGAGTTGCCTTGGTCATAGAGTCTTTTTACAGCAATGGAAACTCTAAGACACCTCCATCTTGTTTCACACAGGCTGTCTTTGTCGTTCATTGCTGTATATGCTGTGGGCCTTGTGCTTTGGGGGGGTTCTCCTGTCTCGATCTCCTTTCTCCCCACGGAGAGCTGGAATCGCGGGTGTGCGTGCTGTCTCGCTAGGCTTCTGTGTGGATTCTGCAGACTCGGATCCTCGGTCTTGCACAGTGAGTGGTTTACTTACTGAGCCATTCCCTCAGCCTCTACCGTGCGTTTAGAAACTGACATTTGTAACCCCGAATCACAGAAAGCCAGGAGGAGAGTGTTGAAGGCCAGAGACCTCTTCAGCTTGATCAGTTGGGGTGTAGCCTGTATTTTGGCTTGGTGTGAGCTTGTTTACTTCACTTCGTTAATGTGTATTAGTGATTCTGGCAGCTCTGCCCTGGAGGAGTCTGGGATAGCTGTTCCCAGACAAGGGTTAGGTAGGAGTCATGTGCTTATCAGGACCTGGTAAATGCATTCATGTAAGGTGCATTGTTCTGCTAGAGGAGACCTTGCTTCCGTGGCCTGTTACAGGAAGAAGATAAAAATACAGGGGACACTGGGAAAAAGTCAGGGTTGGGCGTACAGAGCTCTGTGCAAAAAAACAGAAGAGGAAGGTACAGGCTTGTGTATGCACAGAAACCGATCAGTTTCAGAAAGCGGAAGGTAGACAGACGCAGAATGGACCCTGGGCGCCCCCTCGTGACTACGTTGATAACTACAGCTACCGCAACCTAGACAGCCAGTGCCCAGCTAGCTGACAAAGTGCTTTGCGTATTTCCTATTGTGAGGACCATTCCCTTATCCAGGAAGAGCACCCATGTGATTTGGGGGGGGGGAAGATTTGTGTAAGTGCATTTGTGTTTGGTGTTGTGTGTCTGTGTGCTTTTGTCTGGTGTCTTGAGGGTGTTTTCAAATATGTGCATGCATGTATGTACCATTTACATTTGTACCTTGAGAGTCTATGTATAGGGGTGGTGTGTGAGCTGGGTGTGCAAACACACCCTAACTGCTAGTATGCAAACATGGATGTGTGCGTGCTGGTGCCAAACCCTGCGTGTGTATGGTGTATCCATGGGTCTGATTGCTCGTGGACTTATGTCTGAGTGCATGTGTTAATGTAACTTCTTGGGGCTTGGCTTTCTTTTCTGTTACACATTGAAACGGTTAAGCTCCATAATCTTATTGTTTGTTTAAAGTTTGGTCTTGGATGCAGGCCTGTTCTAGAATAACTAGCAGATGCAAAAAGCATCCATTATGTATTTTTGCAATTAGCCAAAAACCCAGAAACTTTTCTTAAATAACAGACACAATTCTGTGGGTTGCTTATTGCTGGGGACCCACCTCCTAGCCAGCTTGCCCTGGGCCCAGCCCCAACCTAGGCCAAGCCAGAGAGGGTTTTCAAAATGTCCCAAGTGAGATGGAAAAACCCATTAAGGGTTTCAGAATAGAACTCAGGGGAGCTTACAGGGAGGAGGAAGAGAGGGGAGGGGGTGGTGGTAGGGGGGCAGAGCGGGGAGAAGGGTGGAAGGAGATAAACAAGAGGGCAGGCTCAGAAATCCAAAGGGCTTTGTAGAACGGGCTCATATAGCTTAATGGTCACGCAGCTTTCAAGACTGGGCTCTGTCACTTAATCACAGGACACCATCTGTGCTCCTTAACCTCTCACTGAAGACTTTCTGCCGCACCTCCCCACTTACCTTGTGTGCCCCCTTTTCACACAGGGACCTTCCCTCTTGCTATCAGAAGGCTTTGCCATATCCTTCACTTCTGTCTTTTTTTTTGGGGGGGGGGTGCTGTTTCTCCATGGAAGCATACAGTTCCTCTTCTCCATTACAGAGTTACCTCCCAAGCACTAGTAGCAGCGCTCCCAGAAGCCTTTGCTGGGTAGCTGCCCCTGGGAAGCAGAAAGAGAAGCCAAGGGAACGTTTCAGCATTAGGGTTCTTATGAGATGGCACAAATTCATGTGGTACCCTGACCCTTTCCCTACACTTCTTTGGCAAGAG
Source organism: Rattus rattus (assembly GCF_011064425.1). Classification (NCBI taxonomy): domain Eukaryota; kingdom Metazoa; phylum Chordata; class Mammalia; order Rodentia; family Muridae; genus Rattus; species Rattus rattus. The sequence continues at coordinate 41,634,607 of NC_046154.1, read as the reverse complement.
AACTCCTGCGTCCTGGGTCTCGAGAAAGCCTGAGAATATATCTGGGGTTCTGGGGTGGACCTCAGACTCCACTCCAACTCAAACACGATGGCCACTGAACCACAGAGCCTCCAAGCTGGAAGATGGCTTGCTTGTGTCCAGGGTAGAGGAACAAGTCCTTAAGAAGGACTTGAAGAAGCTCAACTGACTGTTGGGAAATCTTATCTTACGTCTTCCTTACACAGCTCATCTGCCCTCAAGCCATGCTCAACACATCCACTCCACCTCTCTTCAGAGTTTGGGGGTCCTCATGCTCTCCCAGCCTTTGGGGATCCTAGAAACTGCTGAATAAGATAAAGAGAGCAACCCGCCATCCCTTTGGCAACTCCTCTAACAAGAGACCATCAGGGGCCTTTCCCCCAGTCCTGGAGCTTCTGCAATGCAGACAAGGTAACAGTTTCGTTTGTGAGCTTTTATTAACTGCCTGCTGACAGCCAAGCCACTCGTTAAGGACCTGATGTACACCAGGCACTTGGTCCCTTGCCCACGAAGCTGCATGACTGTAGGTTTCTAGCATTTATCCCAATCGCCTTTAATATAGAGGCTCTCAGAGTACCAGTGTCACCTAAATGTTTGTAAAAGATGGTAATGCTAATGTGCTAGTAATTCCAGTGCAGGGAGGTGGAGACCAGTGGAGCTTTGGGCTCACCGGTAGCTAGTCTAGCCTTGGTGAGTAATAGGCCAATGGGATCCTTCTCAAAAAGCAAGGTAGACAGCACCTGAGGAAGGATGCCTGTCCTTTGTCCTTCACACATGTGAATCTGCATCACACTCATATATACACTCACACACAGAGACACAGACACATACACAAGAACAGACAGACAGACAGACAGACAGACAGACAGACAGAGCCACTGAGAGAGAGAAATATTTTTGACCATACACTAGATTGACGGTTCAGAAACCCACAGGGTGGGCCGCATTCTGGGTCTGACCATCCCTCACAAAGATTCCATTTGAGAACCACTGGTTGGATTCATCCAAGTAGCCTTAAAATTAAATTAGATTTTCTGGAGGTGGAGCCCAAGGCATTGGCTTTTGTTTTAAACGTGGTTTAAAATACATAAATTCAATAAATGTTCATGAAGTCCTTTTGCACAGTAACAGCGGTTCTGGAGCATCATGGGAAGACTGCTTCGCCTTTGCAAGTCCTTGACTGGAAGGTGGTAGACAAAGCACGCTGGTGCTGGAGGAAGAGCCAGGAGAGCAGGGTTCTCAGCCTAACTCTGCTTCCAACAGTCTGGAGAACCTCGAGGACACTTCTCTTTTCCATTACCCAAAGCTTAGCAGGAATTGTACTGACCCCCACCCGTCAGTAAGAGAATATGGAAAAAATATAACAAGTCTTTTAAAGCATCTTTCCACACTCAATAACTGATCAAGATCTAGCATTTTAGGCTGACTAAAGGGCTCGGCTGGTAAATGCACTTGGTATCAACCTGACAACCCAAATTCAGTCCTGAGGAGGCCCCACACAACAGAAAGAGGACAGCCATTCCCACAAGCTGTTCTCTGACCGCCAGTGTAGATGTAGTGCTCACCCCCACCCAATAACATAATTAATTAATTAATTAATTAATAATTACAAATTTAAAAAAAATCACAATGCTGAGTGCTAGGGAGATGGCTCGGTTCTGAAAAGCACTCCTTGCTCTTTCAGTGGACCTGAGTTCAGTTCCTAGCACCTACTTCAAGTGGCTCACAATCCTGTAAGTCCAGCCCCAGGGGCTCTAACCCCTTCTCTGCCTTCCTTGGACCCCTGCACACATGTAGCATACATGCAAACACATACCCATAAGTTTTTTTTAAAAAAAATTAAAAGAAGTGCCAGCTGAGCATGGTGGTGCATCCTTTGTTAATCCCAATACTCAGGATACGGAGGCAGGAGGATCACCGTGAGTTTGAAGCTATCGTGTTTGTGGTCTACATATGAGCTCCAGACCAGACAGGACTTCATAGCAAAATACTGTCTCAAAACAAAACAACAAAAAGCAAAACAAAACATCACAAAGGTCTAGAGAGAGAGCTCAGTAGGTGAAGGTACTTGCCACTGTCTGATGACCTGAGTTTGGTCAGCAGGACCCACATAGTGAGCTGACTCCATGTGTGCTCTGGCTTCCACACACGTAGCATGGCATGAGCATGCCTCCCTCCATATATTCAGTGTGATCAAAAACAACAGAAACACCACAATGGCCGGCTGCGGAGGGAGATCAGGCTGCCTAGTTTCAATAAATATAGTCATTGTTAAAGCCCTGAGGGTATACTATAATTTTATAAGGTTTCAAGCAGACATTCGCACTAAGTGGTTTCAAATCTAAAACATAAACCAGAAACTTGCCTTTTTATAGCAGAGATTTTCCAAGTCCTAACACAATAATGGTGAAATAGAGGGATGATGGGTCAAACCAAAGCTAGGGCCAGTGAGAAGGCGGGTCAAGCACTTGCCAGGAAAACCTGATGACCAGAGTTCAATCATCGGAACCCACATAAAGGTGGCAGGAGAGAACTGACTCCACAAAGCTATCTTTTGACAATAATAATAATAATAATAATAATAATAATAATAATAATAATATAATTTAAAAAATTAAGATCGATGCGATGTCTGCCAGAATGGAGTTTCCTGGTCATAGTCCCCTTTTCTTTTAACCACTGAGAGTCACATTTTAAGTCTTCCTGAATTGTATGCTAAAAGCAGAATGGAGCTGATGATGTACAAAGTCTGCCTCCCTTCCTATCCCTATATGTTCAACCACTCCCAACCTTCAGGGTCTTCTTTCCAACAAGTGTTTATGGAGGGCTTACTCTGCACTTGGGCCCTGGGAAACAGGGACCTCTAAACTGATGTGGGTTTGTGAGGTTGTTGTTGTTATTGTTATTACTATTATTATTGTTATTGTTACTATTATTATTATCATCATCATTATTGTTATTATCATTATCATTATTATTTTGAAGACAAGGTCTCACCATGTAGCCTTGGCTGGCATGGAATGCACTGTGTAGACCAGACTGTCCTACAACTCACAGAAACCCACCTGCCTCTGCCTCCCAAGTGCTGGAACTAAGGCATGCACCACCATGACTGGCCATAAAACTGATGGTTTTGATTGTTGTATAAACACATTGAACTTTCAAGGAATAAAGAGAACCAAATAAAAAATAAAGGACTAATAATTTTACTCTCCTGGCTCTTAAATCTAGCCAGAAGTTACACACACACACACACACACACACACACACACACACACAAGATCACATCTCACAATAACACAAGAAATGTAAGATCTTTCTTTCCAACAAGATGGGTCAGCAGCAGGCAAAGGCAGCTGCTTCCAAGAATGACCTGACTTGTTTAATCCCCAGGACCTACATGATGGAAGGATACACAGGGCTTCTACAAGTTCTCTGATGACCTATGCTATGGTAGTGTGTGTGTGTGTGTGTGTGTGTGTGTGTGTGTGTGTGTGTGTGTGTGTACACAGCACAACACATAAAAATGTAATAGCTTTTTTTTTTTGAGAGACGGGGTTTCACTATGTAGCCTTGGCTAGCCTCACACTCATAGAGATCTGTCTACCTCTGCCCCTTTCCCTTAAGTGCTGGTATCAAAGTCATGCAGTGCAATATTTTTCACACTTTTTATTCATTCTTTGTGAGTTTCACATCATGCACTCCAGTCCCACTCATCTCCCCATTCCCTTGAATCCACCTTCTGCCCTCGCCACTTCACCCCAGAAATAAAAGCCTGCAAGCAAAAAATGAACAAAACGAAGCATAGGAAATATGTCATCGTTGAAGCTGCAGCATGTCATAGTGTGTCCCATAGTGTACCCCTCCGTCCACACATCTTCACTTGTGAATGTTCCTTGCAATGAGTCATTGGTCTGGTTCGAGGTCTCTGACTTCTATGACACAATTAATACTGGACCCTCAGCAGACTCCTCCCAGTTATCCTGTTGTTGCCCTGTATCATGGAGGTCCTGCAGTTTGAGATCAGCAGCAGGACCAGCCATTTTCCATGCTCCAACAGTTCACAGATGCTGTAGATTTCCGAGTGGGACAACTCAAAGCCCTGGATCTGGGCCTGGGTGTAGCAGAGCTGGTCAGCCCAATTGCTCTCCCTTATCCACACCACCAGGGTGAGCGCTCCAGCACTGCTCTGGCTAGGCCACCCAATGCCACCATTGGCAATAGGAAGGGCCAGCTCTCCTGCTCTCCTGCTCTGGGGCCAGCTCACCCACACCTCCAGAGCCAGCTCCACTGGGCTGTCCAGTAGAGGTGCAGAGATTGGGGACACTCTCCCAAGTGCTTCAACAAGTGAGGGACTGGACCAGCTTTCTTGTGTTCATGCCTCTGGGCTGGCTCACTTGCATCGCCCCCACCATGGCTAGCTCTATCGTGCTGAGGTACAAAGCCTGCTCTCTCACCAGTGAGGGGCAGGGACTTCATGACCTCTGGGCCAGCTATCCTGACTACTACAGGTGGCCAGGGAGGAAAGGTTGCATCACCACTGCACCCACACCACCTCCTGGCAGACAAGTGGCGAGGCCAGCTCTCCAGCACCCACACCCACGGGGCTGGCTCACCTGTGTCTCCTTCACCAGGGACCACTTTCCTGAGTCCTGTAGCCAGTGAGGGGCAGGACTGCTCACCTGCTCTCATAATCCTGAAGTCAGCTCTCTCAACTGCCCCAGGTGAGGGGTGAGGGGGCAAAGGGTGCACCAGTGCCACCACACAGCAGACAAGTGGCAGAGTCAGCTCTCCCCCACTCATGTCCTTGGCGCAGCTCAGCCACACCACTAGGACCAGCCCCACTGTGCAGCCCAGGCAAGGTGCAGGGCCTGCTGTCCTGAGTGGTGCCACAGGTGAGAGGTGGGCCCAGCTGCTGCATGGCCACCAATCCAGATGTGGCCCTCAGTGGCAACACAGGCAGGTTACTCAGCAGTCTATTCCTCTCCTCTCTCGTGTCTGCAGTTCCATCTCCGTCACAACGCTTAGACTTTCTCCACCATACACCTGCACATTGTAGTGGCTCCTGCTGCAGGCGGGCCATGCTGACCTCTGCCCACACAACATAGAGTGGTGGCGAGAATATCTGCAGTGTAATATTAAAGGAAGGGAGGAAGGAAGGAAGGAAGGAAGGAAGGAAGGAAGGAAGGAAGGAAGGAAGGAAGGAAGGAAGGCAAGCAAGGAGCCAGGCATGGTAGCACAGGTCTATAATCCCAGCACTCAGAAAGTAGATGGTAGCATCAAGAAGATCAGAATTTTAAGGCCATCCTTAATGCTACAAAGGAGTTTGAGGCTGGCATAGGCTACATAAGACCCTGATTGTCAGTCAATCAGTCAATCAATCAGTCAATCTATGGGAAAAGGTGGAAGAATAGCAGAGGTATGTGAGGAGGTATAACATTGGCTGTAAGTAGGCAGCACGTAGTAAGATTGGAAGCAGACTAGATGACTTAGGGTTTTATTGCTGTGAAGGGACACCATGACCATGGTAACTCTTATAAAGAAAAACATTATATTGGGGCTGGCTTACAGTTTCAGAGGTTTAGTCCATTATCATCATGGTGGGAAACATGGTGGCACGCAGGCAGACATGGTGCTGGAAAATGAGCTGAGAGCTCTACATCTTGATGAGCAAGTAGCACGGAGACAGTGTGTCACACTGAGCATAGCTTGAACATATAAGACCTTAAAGGCTCCCACCCCACACAGGAACAGGCTTTCTCTAACAAGGTCACACCTACTCCAACAACCTCCTGATAGTGCCATTCACAGTGGACCAAGCATTTAAATACAGGAATCTATGGGGGAGGGGGGATTCCTATTCAAACCACCACACTGGATGAGGCTCAAGGTGAATGCATCAAGTGTATCAGTTCCAAACCCCAACTACTGCTTATAGAGCTCATTAGGCAATTGGCTTAGACTCTTTGGGCCTCACTTAAATCATCATGCAAAAGGAAAACAATTCCAAAGTGCCTCAGAATTGCTAGGAAAACAAAATGAGACCACAGAAGTAAAAGCCAGCCAGCATTAAAGGCATATATTGCTGACTGTGGTAGCTCACACTTGTAAATCCAGCAGGGTAAGACAGGAAGGAGGACTGCAGCACAGGGCGTGCAGGTCAATGCAGTTAGTTCCAGGCCAGCCTGGGCCAGAGTGAGAGCTTAGTTAAAAAACAAAAACACCAAAAACAAAAACAAAGAACTAAAGCAAAACGGCTAGTGGCTCAGTGGATAAAGCGCTTCACATGAGCATGGGTTCAGAGTCCCCAACCCTATGGAAAGCCAGGCATAGTGACAGCCTATGGTTTCAGCACTCCGGAGACCAAACCAGATGAGATCCCTGGGCAAGCTCTGAGTTCAGTAAATAGACTGAAAAATCAGATCAACTTCCAACCTTTACATGCATGTACACACACACATGTACAAGCATCCTCATACACATGAACCCCTCTCACATGGACATGTATAAAATATCCATACATATGGAGAAAAAAGGCATTTCACTCCAAGTGTGGTTAAGAAACCTCTAGACCTTAGTTTGGTAAACTTGTAATGACCGCATACATTTGACGGTTCTATCTTTGTCCCAGCAGCCATTTTGAAAGACCAATTTTTATAAGATTTTGGTGTTATTACCATCCTCTGGAACCAAGCCTCAGGACTGACACCCCTGAAAATTGGCTTGTGAGCTAAAGCTAAGAGGGTACACCCTGAGTGAATGTCATTAGCCTGAGACAATAAATCGAGTCCTATGTGTATATAGCTATTACTTTACCAATTATTTATATACACGTGGTCACATAAGGCAGTGACTTTCCTCTAATTAACTACTTTGAATCAAACTCGGAAATACCCATAAAACGACTCAAAACGCAAAGAGGAATGAAGATAGATGGTGTTAAGATGAAGTACATTCCTCATCCCATTTTTGTTTGGGACAGAACAAGAATGGTGTTTGATGAGTGACAGCAGGACAAGCCAGCCCCAGCAAGGACCATAATGTACATAGAGTGGAACGAAATCTCTCTTGCCCCATGCCATTCCACTCCCCCAGATTTTGTATTTTTCCATTAGCACACAGCAGTTAAGTCTCAAGCCCAAGCCCAGTATTTACCTTCCTTTCTGAAACAGCGCTTATCCACCCTAAGGCTCTAAACAGTGGACAAGGGAAATACTCTGCTCAGCCATGTTGGATAAAGCATGCAACACACCCCGGCTAGGTGAGATCGGGAGTTTCGAGGAAGCTGGTTTTATTGTCCAGATTGTCCTCCTGGGCGCATATGATCTTTTCCTCTTGCCTCAGCATCCTTAGTAGTCAGGATGATAGGCACCTGTCAAGGCACCAAGAGGAGATTGCTCTTTTAACTTGGTCAGTTTTTTATTTTAGTTCTTGTGGTGCTGGAAACTGAACCAGGGCGTAGAGCATGCTGAACAAATGCTCTACCATGGAGTTGTGTCCTGAGGTCAACCACTCAGTCACTCTAAAGTGGAAATACTCTCTCCCAATCTAAAAGCTAGCCAGTTAAATCTTATTTTTCCCCTTCTAAATAATGAAAAGAATCTGCTCATTTAACCCACCATCCCAAATAAGGACAAGGCAACGACAGTCTATGTACTGGTAGTGAGAAAACAGCCTGCCATCTTGGGGACACTTTTGATGCTGTCCTACCAGATCAGACACACAGCATGCCAACTCCTGGCAGCTTGTAAAAACCGCCTATAAACAACTCAGGGTGCGCGGGGCACAGAACTTTATGCTTTCTGTAATTCTGTGCTTTTTAAGTACTGATTGCTGAACCCAGCCAATAGCTTTGCCCTCCGGCCCAGGATGTTCTGAGAATTAGGCAGTTGGCAGGCGGCCAATTCTGCTGCATGCTTAGAGACAAAAGGGTTTAGAGCGCCCAACACAACTTACTGAATTAAGGCATTTTTGTGGAAAATCATCTTAAACTAAGATGTCAGGTGTGACGGTGCATACCTTTTATCCCAGCATTTACTTGGGAGGCCGAGAAAGGCAGTTCTCTTGTGAAATTGAGGCCAGCCAAGGCTACAATGGAGAGACACTGTCTAAGAAAATACTGTAAGAATAAATATTTCCAAAGCTCACAAACATGTTTTTGTTTGTTTGTTTAAGTTAATTCTTTGCTGGCCATTGACAGTGCATGCCTTTAATCCCAGCACTCAGGAGGCAGAGGTAGGTAGATCTGAGTTCAAGGCCAGCCTGGTCTACAGATTGAATTCCAGGACAAACAAGATGATTCTTATCTATATATCTCTGCACATGCAGGGCGGGGTATGTGTGTGTGTGTGTGTGTGTGTGTTAATGTATATCTATTCACACATGGAAGCCAAAGAGGGCACCAGATCCCTCAAGAGCTGGAATTGATCATATAGACAGGCACTGTGCTGGGATTCAAACTTATTATTATTCATGAAGTGCTCTTAATTAGTACTGTTCATGAACACACTACAGGCTAGAATGTGGTAATATATTTGGTAACTTAATCAAGAAAGGCCTCTTTGAAGACAGACTCAATAGAGGGTTTTGCTCTAATGGGCCAGCAGGCAGGGATCTGTAAAAGCTGGAGCCCAGCAGCCTGGAGCTAGTATGGTTAACCTTAGCTTAAAATTCAGTTTGAGTTTCCCTATCTCCCCACAAGAGGCAAGCTGGTGAAACACAGGCTTGGAAAGTACCCAGATCATTACATCATCATCAACAATTACACCTACACCTAACACACCAGCTCCAAGAATGAGAAAGGAAAGGGACAGGTGGTTAGGACCATTGTTTTCCTTTCTCTCTAGCACATAAGCTTCCCTTTTACTGAAAAATGATTAGAATTAGGGAATATTCGATTTAGATGGAGACACAAAGGTGTTAGTGATCACTGAAGTAGGGATAACTGAACCAGTCTGGGGTACACACCTAGGATCACAGCACCGAACAGGAGGGTGAGCTTGAACTACACAGTTAAAACCTGTCTCACAGGACAGGAAAAATAAATGAAATTAACTAACAGAAGATATCTGAATTTCCCTATTAGTGACTCAGAGAGAAAACCAGAAGGCAAAGAATGTGCTGGTGGCACAATTGCGTGTGTCAGTGGGTACCCTTTGAAAATGAATGCCCCAATCTCCAAGGAAGGAATGCTAACTTCCCATGGCCTAATCTTTCAATCAATTGCCATTGTCTCCAGGTACCTCTTGACTGCAAAGTCTAAAATGGCAAGGACATGGCCAGTCCACAAAAAGCCCACATTTGAAGACATTCCCTGCTGTTAATTTCCTTCCAAGAGACAAGCAAAGAATGCTTCCTACAGGTGGTGAAACAGGTTACATGTGCTCTGCCCAGACCAACTCTTGAAGAAATGAGATATTACACAGTTTAAGTCTAGACAGCCAAACACATGGCAGGGTGGGAGTTCTCCTGTCTGCACTCTGTTTGTGCTCAGCACTCGTGTGTTAAATATACTCTTTCATGTCTAATACACTTAAAGAGAACAGAAATCAGAACCAGCAAGGACAGCAAAGGCATCGATCGGCACAGCCTTTATTGGAATTATTTACTCAATAATCATATACACCCAAGACTAGACATGGATATAGCAAGATATAGCAAGGCTCAAGAGTAAAGTCCTTCAAGAATTGCAAAAGCTTCTTAATACTGCATCTTTGATAAACAGAACGACTAAACTAGCAAAGTCAGAAGCATCTCATCAACTCCAAAACTCAATACTGCTAACACATTATCCTTCTTAAAAGGCAAAGTCACTTGTAAGTTAGAAGTTACTGCGGGCTGTTTGTCTGCAAATGCCAGAGAGGTATTTGAGGACACCTAGTCCCCTAAAAACCTGAAGGGTGTTCTTGCAGTCATCAGCAAGAATATCTACATTTCCAGCTGGTGCATTTCTTCACTTTGCATGAACAGGAAGTCTGTAACCTCACTTCATTTCATAGCTGTGTTGATTAACCACAAACAAAACCTCTGCTCCACTGAATTGAAATACCAGACAAAAATTCACTATAATCTTCCAAGAACCAAGACAGACTGAATATAAGTGTGTGCTCAGTACACTACAGTAGAAGGGATACTTTGTTTTTTAATGACAAGTAGTGTTTTGAAAGACACACAGAAATGTATTATTTTTAAAAGTCCATTAACTTGTTACTACTCTCAATAAATTTAAATATAAAATTTAATTATATAAAGTCTGTGTTCTCTTTAACACTATGTACTAAACAGTGTAAGTGCTGAAATGAGGAACATTTAAAGAAATCTATAAGAACCTTAGACACAGGCTGAACAGACAGCTCACTCAAGGGTGAGAAGCATTTGCAGCTCTTGCACAGGACCTGGGTTGTTCCAAGCACCCACAAGGCAACTCACAATTTTCTGTAACTCTAGCAGCAGGAGCTCTGGCACCTTCTGACTTTTGTGGGCACTGGGCATGCACATGGTATGCAAACATACATGCAGACAAGACATTCATAAACATTGTTTAATAAAGAACCTTAGTTACCACTCGGTTTTAGGGATAGGAAATAAAGACCAAAGAAAAAAAGAAAACAAATTTTTAATTTTTTAGAGAAAGAAAATCACTTGGACTTTCAAACTTTATTGAAAAAGCAAGCAGGAAGGGAATCAAACATTTATAAGATATATTTATTATCTTTCTGACCAAAGTGCAATGATTTTTTAAAATCTTTTAAAACAAGTAACCATGAAAAACATATTCCAGAAAATAAAATACAAATGGGATTTTAACCATTAGATTGCTTTATCTAATTTATTCCAACTCTGTATTTAGTCTAAGAAACAAAACAAACAAAAAAAACCTTGAACAAATTATTATTAAAACAAGAACAAATTAGCATAAACTAGTGAATGCGTGTCAAGAGTCTACTTCTAGGAACTATGCTAACATCGGCTGAATGATGACTAGCTCTGTGTCCCAGAGCACAGGAACACAAGTCACTCCTTGTGACCCTTGCCCCACAGATGATGTCAGAAGACAGCTGACAATCCTGCCAGGCTCTGAAGCTCCTGTCCCGACTCAAACCTTGGAACAAAGCCTTTGCACAAGCTGTAGTAAATCAATCTCTACGTTTTAACTTTCGACAGGAAATGGTCAGTCATCTGATAAATAGAACATTGCTAGGAATCCATTTTCTGAGTTTGTTTACTAAACACCTTGAGCAAGAACCAGCTACACATAAAGTTCCTTTAAATTTGGTCCACAAATTCACTTAGCAGGTTGGAAATTTTAAATGTGCAGTAAGAGGAAGTGGAAATCCCAAATCCCAACACACTGCAATTACAAAAGGGATACACATGCATACTAAAAAGAAACTGTCTCCCAGAAGGCACAGACATAAAAGGGATTAAGGGGATAGTCTTTTAACACAGACAAGAATTAGCTGATACCCTTCTTCATTTTGTGAGCACCATAATACCTAAAATGATTTAAACCTGAATTCACTGTGCACTGTGACCACAAATTAAAAAACACATAATTTGTCTTACTATATATTTCTAGACATTAATTGAGATGTAATCTTAAAACTGCCTTAAAAGGGGGCTGTGATAGCAGCTATCAAAGCAATATTCAAGCATGATTTCAAAGATGTCCCAGGGTTAGTTAGCCTTCTTTGTCAAAAATCTTCATAACGTCACCAAAAACCTGTCGGGGAGAAAGACAATTTTAAAAGCAGATATTGTTAAAACACAGTGTAGCATGTTTGAGGTCCTAGGTTCAAGTCCCAACACCCAAATTAAAAATAAACGAAATACAGATAAAAGATTGTACAGCTAAGTTCCTGTTCAAAAACATCAATTTTGTACTGATTTTATTTTTTTTTTCTTTTCTTTTTTTAGGAGCTGGGGACCGAACCCAGGGCCTTGCGCTTGCTAGGCAAGCGCTCTACCACTGAGCTAAATCCCCAACCCCCTTGTACTGATTTTAAACATCATAATTTCTTCCACTCCTTTCACTCTATCAGTAAGTTAAACAAAGCACATAAAGCTGTGAGCTTCTGCCTTCCATTTTATTAAAATGCTTTTGGACTAAATGTGCTTCTTGATGGGCTGCCAGCAGTCTGCTAAAATACAAACTCCAACGACAGAGTCATCCTGACTCTAAATGGCCAAGTGCTCTCTCTCATGTACCGACCGACTCCCTGCTACAGGCAGAAAACAAGAAATCTGCAGGTGACAGATTTGCTCAGTGAGCCCTCCTCAGAGCCTTGCTTTGGCCAGTGATTTCAAGAGAAACGAGACTGAGGATTGGGGAAAGGGAGAGTAGATGAACTTAGAAAGCAGTAGGAGCATCTGCAGGCAGGGACTGACAGACACTGAGCTCTGAGCAAGACAGAGAGAGAAAGCTGCATCCTGGGAAACCTGTACCTCAGGAGCTCTGTGTTCTGTAAGAGAGACCAGCTGGGGCCCTTGGCTATGACGTGCCAGTTGTGCTACAGATTTTAACAATGAACAAGATCCAAATCATTGTACTGAAAATACCAATCTTTCCCTGTTTGAGGAAAGAGGTTTGGAATTAATAAACCACCCACTTCTTGTGAAAAACAGGTCTGATGTTATAAAACCCATTTTAGTCTTACTAAAAAAAAAAAGCACGTTTCACAGTTAGCCTCAAACGTCTTGAAAAGCTAAGTCCTATCGTTTAGAATATCTTTTCTTTATACCTACCCCAGTGATCACGTTTTTTATTTGCTGCAAGGACAAGGCAGATACACTTACTTCATCAACAGACTTAGAAGCGTCTATTTTCTTGACTTTGCCCATTTCTTCATATAGGTCAATAATTGGTTTTGTTGATTCAAGATAAGTCTGAATTCTGCAAAAGAAACAATTATTTCACAGTTGTAGATTAACTGTCCTCCCTCTTGCACACTATAGAAAGGTTGACAAGAGAGTCTGATGCTTTCTCTTTTTACCCAAGACACTGTGCCTATGTGAGAATGACATGTTCTTTTTCTCAACAAAATAGAACAGAACAGAACAACCCGTTCGCACGTGCACACCAGGAATGGGGTGGTAAGGCTGAGGTACCTCTTTTCCAAGCTCTCTCTGTTGTCATCACTCCTACCACTACTTTTTCCCCTTTCAAGACATCGGTCAATACAGATCTAAAGAGACAGAAGTAAAAAGTTATGCTTAAAAATAAGCAGAAAAGAAAATATTTTGAAGAGACTGAAACAGAAAAAAAACCACAAAACATTCTGCATTAAACTGAACGTGTCTAAGTCATTAATCAACATGCAAAATCTTTTTAAATTTAAACATGTGGTACAATTTATATAAACTAGGTTAAATAAGTACAGATCATAGTAAGAATTCATTCATGACTCAGTTTTTCCTGCTGTGTTTTTTTCAAATGGCAATAAAAAGAAGATCTGTGTGGGTATGGCTTCGTCTCTGACATATTATTAACTCATTAGGGATGAATTATGTGCCTCAAACTTTGTACCATTTTTGCTTACTTTACAATAATTCCATAAATATCCAAATATTTGAGTCAACATATTTGAATAAAGCATCTCTTGTTAATCGTGAATACACATTCCTTAGTTATAAAGCTGTGGTAACATTCTAAAGTTAACTTTGAAGAATAAGTGAAAACATATTTTTAAGAGTTGGGAGGAGAGAGCTCCATTTTAAAACAACTCAAAAGCCGTGGCAAGCCTTTAGGAGAGGCACATTTATAATTCAACCTAAGAACAGCCTACTTCCTTAAGGCACTACTTCAGATTCAGGCTGCTGGCGTCAATTGAATACAATTTATAGCATGGTGGTTGTCCAACACAGTCAGGCTTTTTAATTAATGATTCTGAGAAATTTGTTTACTTATTCAAAGGTATGTCTGGGTTTGCTATTAAAATTGTTGGGGGTAGGAATGGAGAATTTATTCTTGCTATTTTCCAAATCATTTTATTCTTGGACAACAAATTCCTCACAATAGTAGGCTTCTCCACTTTTCCAGATCTGTACCTTCTAGTAAACAACACACCATTCCGAGCAGCACACACTTAAGCAGCACTCCAGCTTCATAACCTAACATTACTATATATGATGTTTATCAAAACAAACAAAAAACCAACTTGACTTTTCTTCTATATAGAAAATAAAGCAAGCCTTAGGGTCACAAAGCTACCAATACTGATAGCCCTCAACATTCTATTAACAAGGTAATGCTGTTCTGCCCACCCAATCTAGTCATTCACTGGATATATATGCTGCTGCCAACAGAATATATAAATGAAAAAATCCTTATTTTTCTCTAACAGCTGACCACCTATAGCTGGAAGCCCATGAGGACAGATGAGTATGTGCATTACCTCATTATTACAGTCAAAAAACAGAACAAAAGATACATCTGCTTTCCCATCCATGGTCTTGTTCCAACCCTGAAGGTTGTCTTGATTTCTTGGAAAGCCATCAATCAAGAATTTATTCTTCTGAGCATTGGCAGCCATTGTTTGGTCCATTTCCTAAAAACAGAAAGACTTAGGCTCAATACTGCATCACCAAAGGGCAATTTCTTTCCCTTTATTTTTCTCTCTATGTAGTCCTAGCTGTCCTGGAACTCACTCTGTACACCATGCTTCTGCGTATCAAAGGCACGCACCACCACGCCCAGTTAAAAGACAATTTCTTAGGCAGAAGAGCAGGCAGGTGGCTATTTGCTACTTTCCCCTAAGCCACAAGCATGGACGGTACACAGGGAAACAGCCTAGGCAGAAATGACCAACTTCTTGACATGGCTGCTTCCTGGAGAGACTGTAGATATGTGTTCCCCTATTCTTCTTGTTCCCCCACTTCTGCAGTTTCCATATCTTATGAAATATATCCTGTAGTGTGCATACTGAATGTCCTCTGAAGATTCATGTGTTTGTTAAAAGCTTGGTCTCTGGGGTGGGCCTACCTTCAAGACAGTGGCCTCATTGCTCACTGGAATACACTTCTAAGGATGACTAGGGATCAACATGTCTAAACAGAAGCAGTGGCAGTGCCTCCCTCCCTGTCTTCTGTGCCTTAGCTTACGTGCAAGGCCATGTGCACCACTTATCTCAGAAGAGCATATCGCCCAATGGCATTGTAGTCATTTTAGTTTTTATAGATAGGCTTTATGGTGTTAACTCTGTAATGTTTCTGTTCTGTCCTTGTCCTTATAGCAAGTGTCACTTTATGATGGAGATAGGCAGTTTTGTTCAAACACCATAAGAGTGCACTTGCACAAAATCCTGGCCCTTTTATCTTTTTGCTTCCTGGCCAAGAGGTAGTCTTCTTTACTGTGAGTATCACTGACACCTAGCATCCCTACCAGTGGGCCACAACCATGTCTACTGAACTAAGATGCTAGGACAGTGACAGCTCATCAGCACAGCGCATATGCCTTCTCATACAAGCTAACCTCAGAGCTTTGCTGTAACATCCGTGCCGCTCACATCTCTCCCTCTCTAATCACTGTGCTATTGGAGGAAGCAGTTCTGGTTTTTTGTTTTTCAGATAGGGACTCACTATGTAACATGGTCTGGTTTCCAACTTGAAGAACTAGGGTTATGTGTGTGCACGACTGCTCACTGCTGAAAACACGCTCCTTCTATCGGGGCTCAAATTTACCATAATTCAAACCTAGTAGCTGCAAGCTGGGAAAGCACTCTATTACTGTGCAACATCCCAGTCTTTTTACTTTTTGTTTGTTTATTTATTTACTGAGCAGGATCCCACTGAATTCTCCAGGTTAGCCTTGAACTCAGCCATAGCTCAGGTCAGCCGTGACTAAGATTCCTCTGACCTTAGCTTCCCAAGCCTGTATTACCAGACCTGCCAACTTGTTAGCACTATTAGGACTCAATACCAAAATAAAAAACTAGGAGACAGAGATAGACAAATCTTTAAGTCTGAGACTGGCCTTGTCTACACAGAGAGCTACAGGACAGCCAGAGCTATATAAAGCTTGTCTCAAAAGCAAAATAAGATAAAATTATAAAAATCTCAAGTTAATCATACCTAAATGGCACTGGCTACCTCCGAACACAGACAGCACAAGTGCGACACATTCAGAAATAGTGCGAAAACATATCTCATCATCTTTTTCCAAAGCTAGAACTTATACAGAATATGGGAGTAATATGAACAGTAGATGTAATCTTTAATCTGTCTAAATCCTTGGCAGACTGTGTAAGAGTCATTCTACAACCCACGTGTCTCCAGTTACACCCAAGATTCAATATTGAGATCCATTTACTGCTTCCTTTTCCTAACAATGCAATTCTGTTTCACTAGTTTTGTTATGTCAAAATACCTGTTACGGATTAGTCCTAGGGACCTGCAGGAAAGCACTACCTACCAAGGTAGGGTGTGTGTGAGTGAGTGAGTGTGTGTGTGTGTGTGTGTGTGTGTGTGTGTGTGTGTGTGTGTGTGAGTGTGAGTGTGTGTGTGTGTGTGTGTGTGTGTGTGTGTGTGTGTGTGTGTGTATTTTCAATCTCACATTGAAAATAGCAATGCATTCATGAGGAAAATAAAGAGACTTTAAAACAGAAACGATGAGAACAAGCGTGAATGGGAGTCACAGCAGGAGAGAACACATTCCAGAGAAGGGAGGACAGAGCAGTGGAAGGGAGAGTAACCCCAGCGGGAGAGAACTGTCGCATGCTGGGAAGGATGGGTCCTGGAATCCGAAGAGGCAGATGCAGGGAGACCCCTTCCAGGCCAGCCTGGGATACATGAGGCTGTTTCAGAAACAAAACAACATATACCTATGTGTACGTTAGCTGGCCTTAGACCAAGGCAGAGCATCCTGGCTACTGTCAATTTCTTCACAGTGAAAGCACTTTCCTACACTGCCATTTTCAAAGACCACACTACCTTCCATAATCAAGAAATTTAATAGTCTGGTTTCTTATTATTCAAATGAAGTTGAATTTAGCTTCTTATGTCCCTGGTAGTTTGAACAAGTTGGTGTTTATGCTTCTTACCCTCTTTAATAAACTGATGGTTATCTCAACTGGTACAATCTTTCCTTCTTTAATGTACTTTTCAATAAGTTCGCCATACTGTGAATCTGGATTCTTCCTTTCATCACGAAGAAGCTCTCCTGCAGAAAGGTGTGTGTAGCCATATTTCTGGAACAAAAAACATATAGAAATATCAGCATTCATTCAACCCAGTGACAGGAATATACATAAATTTATGTTAATTTCTATTATAATTTTCTACAATAAAGTAGTTTTGCTTATAGGGTAAATAAATACTAAAAGAAAATTCAAGAGATTTTATATATTCCAGTTTGCTTATTAGTAAACAGACTTATCCTTTTATAACCACGTTTGCACAATGAAAGTACCTCAACATTCATCTAACTAGTCAAAACACTGACATCTCACAGTACTTTTTCACAAACACAATCCAAGTTTAAATGTAAGAATGAAAATATCTACCAAAAATCCGAAACTCAAAACAAAAAAGTCAGTATGTCTAAACTGACCCATATGTCATTTGGGTTTGTGCAAGCGCACTCTTATGGTGTTTGAACAAAACTGCCTATCTCCATCATAAAGTGGCACTTGCTATAAGGACAAGGACAGAACAGAAACATTACAGAGTTAACACCATAAACCTATCTATAAAAATTAAAATGACTACAATGCCATTGGCTGATACACTCTTCTGAGATAAGTGGTGCACATGGCCTTGCACTTACGCTAAGGCACAGAAGACAGGGAGGGAGGCACTGCCACTGCTTCAGTGCAGTAAGGAGACCACAGTCTCAAGGAAAGCCTGAATCATGAAAAGCTTCCCCATATGAATTTACATGTCTACTTCTACTAATGAAAAGAACGACACAACCCACTCTCAAATATTAGGATATTCATATTTAATACATATTCATACAACATACATCACTCTAAATTCTTAAGAGTCCTTCAACGCATTTTTATCTTGTATATATACTTTATAACTTAAGGTTAAGGTGTGAGGCAGCCCACACCATTACCCAACTCTTAAAACTGTTTCCTGGGGGGCTGGAGCGATGGCTCAGTGGTTAAGAGCACTGACTGCTCTTCCAGAGGTCCTGAGTTCAATTCCCAGCAACAACATGGTGGCTCACAACCATCTGTAATGGGATCTGATGCCCTCTTCTGGTGTGTCTGAAGACAGCTACAGTGTACTCATACACATAAAATAAATAAATCTTAAAAAAACAAAAAACAAGTGTTTCTCACCCAGTGTGGTAGTATGTATCGAGGGGCTGGGGCAGGAGAACTCTGAGTTTTAAGGCCATTAAAAACAAACAAACCAACCAACCCCAGGTACTTCAATTGAGTTTTTTAGAAAGCTCCAAATGATCAAAACTATAATGAGCTTTCTGCGGCATCTTCATCCCCATTCTACCTCCTGAAAGGACTGGTTATATTTGTTCCTGCTCATAAAATAGTAACGTAGCAATAATGCTATCAGCAGAGGAAATAAACTCTGAAAAGGTTATTTGCTGCCTGAACTTAGATATAAATTTGGATGAAAATAAAGAAACCGGGTTGGGGATTTAACTCAGTGGTAGAGCGCTTGCCTAGCAAGCGCAAGGCCCTGGGTTCACTCCCCAGCTCCAAAAAAAAAAAAGAAAAAAAAAAAGAAAATAAAGAAACCATAGCATAGCATCATCATGTTTCTATCTCATCCCTGTAAGTGCTTCTAGTAAGAGAATTTATCAGAAATGTTAAAATTGCCATCTGTTTAAAGAACTCCTGCTATTTATTTACAGAAAATAGAAATGTAAAATTGTTCAATCACTTCCACACTGGTTGCTAAATTGCCTGCTTCATCACTGAGCACAGGCAGATGTCTGAAAGTTGAGTACTAAAGGACTTTATGAAAAATGAGTGTGACCTACTCTCCCACTTACTATGTACACTTTTCAAAAGCATTTGCCACTACTGTCCACAAATGATGGCAGCTTCCTGTCACACCTTTTCTGCTGGCTCTTGCTTGGAAGCTCTGCTTGCTGCATGCTCGTCTCTGGCCAAGTGCTTACAGCATATAGTTAATATTGGACAATGCAGAGACAAACAGCTCTACTGACAGCACATGCGCTAGAGAGTGCTCTGTGGTCCTGCAATGTGAACCATACACAGTCAGAAACCTGGCAGGTAATTTACATTATGGTACTCACCATTTCCTGACATCAGAGGACTCAAACTAGCAAGATTATGTATTAGAAAATGGGATTAGATCACTTTCAGAAAAAAAAGAAAACTAGTTATAAATTGGACCTATAGACATATAATATACACATAAACGGTACTGTAAAAGCAACTTTTTAGAGTTTATTTTTTAATTTTATGTTTATATATATATGTGTGTGTATATATATATGAATGACAGTGTAGATCTGTGTATGTGAGTATTGTGCCTGCAAAGGTCACAAGAGTGTTGGTTCTTCTGTAGCTGAAGTTATAGGTGGCTACGAGACTGACAACATGAGTGCTGGGAGCCAACTTCTAGGAAAGCTTAAGCACTGCGGCCACCACCAATGTAAGACAACTTTACAGTCTGTCTGAGAAGCAAGTGGCATTGCCGACAAAGTCAAAGGAGTATATCTCAGCATAGCCATGTCAACACCCTGGGTCTATGTCCCACTTTCTCGTTGACATTCCATTTTTACAATCTCTTAACCAGGTTCATTTTTCTACTACATTCTTCATAAGGATTTTACTGAAGCCATGCTCTAAGAGAATTTCAACATCAAAAAAGTAACCATCATTTACAAACTAGTTACCATGGAACTGGGCTGTTATTAAGTGATGAGTGATGGCAAATCTCAAGAAAGCAAAAATAGATATTTCTGGCCTTAGCCAATTTTTTCTCACATTATTTTTTAGCAAGTAAAGCCTAGTGGTTCTCATATTCATAAGCACAGCAGCTTATAAATCCTATAAACTACAAGGACAATAGCAATTATTAGGTATTATTCAACTAAGATAGTTTTCTAGTGACTAATATCCAAGCCCAATATAGTGAGGGTATCTATCTAAGCTTTAAGATTTCATCTTTGTTCTTCTAGAGGTTGAAAAGAGCTGAAGAGATGTCTTGGTTGTTAAAAGCACTTGCTTCTCTCGTAAAGGACCTGGACTCAATCCCTGGCCCAAGATGGAGACTCGCAACTGTCTGACTCCAGCTCCAGGAGGTCGGATCCCTCTTCTGGCTCCACAGGCACTGCATGAATGCGGTCCACAGACATAACATGCAGGCAAGACATCCATATACACAACTTTTTAAAAAAATATTTATTTATTTATTTATTTATTTATTTATTTATTTATTTATTTATTATGTAAGTACACTGTAGCTGTCTTCAGACACACCAGAAGAAGGCATCAGACCTCACTACAGATGGTTGTGAGCCACCATGTGGTTGCTGGGAATTGAACTCAGGACCTCTGGAAGAGCAGTCAGTGCTCTTAACCACTGAGCCATCTCCAGCCCACACAACTGGGTTTTTTAATCAATTAAATTTTATTTTTAAAAAGCAAAAAAGCCAGGTATTACTTTAGGGTATAATAGCTAAGTTGGCAGAGTGTTTTCTACCATGTGTGAAGTCCATACATCTAACATACAACACGCCATTAAAAAGGCATACTAAAGCACGTGGTGGTGCACACCTTTAATCCCAGCACTGGGGAGGCAGAGATAAGTGGATCTCTGTGAGTTTGAGACCAGCCTGGTCTACAGAGTAAGTTCCAGGACAGCTAGGATGGCACAGAGAACTCTGTCTTAGGGGTGAAAAAGGTATAGTGATACAGGCTTCTAATCTCAGTGCTTAGAGGTGAAGGCAGGAGGATCAGAAGTTCAAGGTCATTCTCAGCTTCTAACAAGTTTGAGGTCAGCCTAAGATATATGGAACTCTGTCTCAAAAAACAAAACAAAACAAAACAAACACAAGGTCAGCTCATGACATGGCTCAGTGGGTAAAGATATTTGTCACCAATCTTGAAGACCTGAGTTTGATCACAGGATCCACAAAGTGGAAGAAGAGAACCAACTACCACAAGCTGTGCTCTGACCTCCACGTGTGGATCGCTGCATGAGCAGGAGTATGTGCAGATACACACGTAAGAAAAAATAAAAAGAAAAAATACATAATTGGGTATAGTGGCACTTACAGTCTCAGCACTCAGGAGGCAGTGGCAGGAGAACCATTCCATGTTTGAGGCTGGCAAGGGCACACAGCAAGACCCTGTCTCAAAAAGAATGACGACAGCCAGGTGCACGCCTTTAATCGAGACAGAGGCAAAAACAAGGATTTCCCAGTTTGAACCAGACGGGTCTACAGAATGAATTCCAGGATAGCCAGGGATACAGAGAGAAACCCTGTCTGTGGAAAAAAAAGGTGGGGGAGGGAGAAAGGGAGGAAAGAGTTTTGAAAAAGAAGTCAGAGAGAAGGAAGAGGAAGAGAAGAAACCAAAGAAAATGAGTTGTAAAGCAACACTTATGAACCAAGCATGACGGTTCAATTTGGAGGATGACAAGTCACCATGGTCTCAGTAAGAACAAAGCAGTACTCTTTAGCACAAGCAGGCAGATGTCAATTTAATCTACTCCAACCACTGAGGCTTAGTCACTGTTTTACTGCTGCGAAGAGACACCATGACTAAGGCAATTCTTATAGAGAAAGCATTTAATTGGGGGTTGTTTTAAAGTTTCAGACGGTCGGTACATAATCAAGACAGGAAGCAGAGAGGCATGGCACTGGAACAGTAGCTGAGGGCTTTATGTCCTGAACCACAGTGAAACCTCAAACTCCTCTCCGCCCCAGTGATACACCTCCTCCAGCAAGACCATACCTCCCAATCCTTCCCTCACAGTCTACCAAGGAACAAGACATTCAAATATAGAGATTATGGATGACACAGTCATTTAAACCACCACACATTTAAAAAAATTTCACTTTTTAAGCAACTGCCTTTTCTTCCTTTCAAATTTTAGATAATGCTGGGATCTGGGACATTCCTCAGTGGTACAATACTTCACCTGGCAGGTGAAAGGCTGTGGGCTCAACCCTTAATACTAAAACCACACACAAAACTTTAAAAATTAGATGTGGTCCTATATAAAAAAAATCAAAATTAAAAAAAAAATTAGGAGAGTTGGTATAGACTTGTAATCTCAGAACCCAGGAACCAGAAGCAGGAGGGATCAGGAGTTTGAAACAAACCTTGGCTCAGTAAAACCCTCTCTAAAAGGGAAAAGAAGAAGAAAAAGCAGAGTTCAAGACACAAATGTTATACCAATACAAGGACTGTGAAAGCAGGAGTATTCCAATGCCTAGTGCCTCCTCTTTCTGTTAATGTAGAGTTTAGAAAGTGACATTAGACTGCTGTGTGAAATGAATCTCCTTAATCTCACAGAAGGAAGACAGCAGGAATATATGCTACACATACAGCTTTAAAGCAGTTGAGCAAATAAAATTACTCAGCATCTAAAAACAAAACCAACACTTCTTGCTGGATATGGTAGCACTTCCCTTTACTTGAAAGGCAGAAGTGTGCTAACTAACCTCTGTGAGTTCAAGGCCAATCTGGGCTACAAAGAGAGAGAGACCCTGTCTCAAAAAACTCCTTCATTATTCCTGTGTAGATGTATGTGGGCGCTTGTGGAGGTCACAGGACAACTTGTGAAAGTTGGTTCTCTTCTCTTCTACCATGTACCATGTACATTCTAAGGATCCAACTTTGGCTAGTCTTGCTAGCAAGCACTTTACCTACTAAGCCCTCTCTGGCCCTCAAAGTCCTTACTATTTGGGGGTCTGGAGAGATGGCTCAGTGAGTAAGTGCTTGTCTTACAAGCAAGAGGACCTGAGTTTGGATCCAAGTACTTAAATAAAAGTGGGGCATAACCATACACAATCTACAATCCTAGCATGGGGACCAGAGAGCAGTCACAGTCTAGCCAAAATGGCAAGCCCCAGGTTCAATAAGAAATCACCTGGAAAACAGTCTTGCACAGGGCATGGTGGCACACATCTTTAATTCAGCACTTGGGGGGCAAATGCAAGAGGATTCTCTGAATTCCAGACAGCTTGGGCTACACATTGAGACCCTGCCCAAAACCAAAACCAAAGCTAAGTCTACCAAAGTCTGCAAAAAGCCTTAAATACTGAGGTTCCAAAAAACTGGCAATACAAATATTTCTGTGCATAACAACAAAAACAAACAAAAACCCCAAAAAACATGAGACACAATAAGAATTTATTTCTCTTGTTTGTTCATATTTTCTGCTTACTCTTTTTTAAATCAACCAGCAGTGACTAGTCAGGAAATATTCATTTGGGAGGGGGACAGTAAGTAGGTCTAAAGCATTCGCTGCACAACCGGATTCAATCCCCAAAGCCCATGGTGCAAGGAGACAACTGATCCCAAAGGTTATCCTTTGATCGCCACAATCAGTCTATGATTCATACGTGGATACTTGTCTTCCTACCACACAGACACACACACACACACACACACACACACACACACACACACACACACACACTAGTAAAGACAGGTGACAGGTGAGATGGCCCAGAGAGTAAAGGTGTTTGCTGCTAAGCCTCAGGACCTAAGTTCAATCCCTAGAACCCATTTAGTGGAAGAAAAAAATCAACTCCAGCAAGTGGTCCTCTGATTTCTGCACACAAGTATATACAAACACATGTAAATTTTAAAATGTAATAAAAATAGTGATAAAACAAATTTAGGAATAAACTTAAAATGCACTGTGTAAGAATTATATGAAGAAACGAAAAGAGAGGGGGCATAAAGCTGGGAGAAAGATATACCCAGGGAATACCTCAGGAAGCTGAAAGGAAGGAGTCAGATACAGTGTATACATGTATGAAATTTTCAGAGAATAGTAAAAAAGTATTGAAACCTATGAAAGATTCCTACTGAAACATTTGTGTTTTTACACATTAGTCTAAAAATATACCTCCTACTGGGTGGAGGCAAAGGGGATGGATCAATGTGAGTTCCAGGCCAGTGAGAGCTACAGTTAGACCCGATAGATAGATAGATAGATAGATAGATAGATAGATAGATAGATAGATAGATAGATAGATAGATAGATAGACAGACATTGAAAATGATTGGAATTTGTCTGTTTATTTTGTAGTGTTGGGGATCAAACCCAAAGCTTCTGAAAATGGTAGGCAAGGGGCTCTGCCACTGAACTACCCACACACCAAACATGTTTGTTTGCTTAAAAAACAAACAAAAAATACTTGATGAATTTATTGACAAGTTTCTAAGAAATAAGCATAAATAGTCAAAATTGGAAATAATATTTACAATTACAAATGAGGACTTGCCTAACTATAAACGAAACATTTTAAAACAGGCACTAACAAAGCAGTTCTGAAACAGAATATATAAACAGTCCAAATGGGAATTCAATGATAGTAACATTAAAACTTAGTGAAGACGGACTGGAGAGATGGCTCAGAGGTTAAAAGCACTGACTGCTCTTCCAGATGCCCTGAGTTCAATCCCAGCAACCACAGGGCGGCTCACAACCATCTGTAATGGGATCTGATGTCCTCTTCTGTAGTATGTCTGAAGACAGTGGCAGTGTACTCACATATATTAAATAAATAAACCTTTAAAAATAAATGTCTCAGTGAAGAAGCAGGTGCAGTGACACGCCCTGTAACCCTAGCACTTGGGACGTGAGAAGAGCCAAGAGGATCAGACTCAGCTTCCTAGTGAGTTTGAGGTCACTCTGGGCTATATGAGACCTGGATCCAAAACAAAACAAAACCCTTACGAATCAGTGAAGAAAATGAGTGATATGTGTTCACCATTTCAATGAGTATCAATTCATAGAAAAATCAGATCCTTATCTCATCACAGGCAAATGTCCAGTTACTTAAAGCTCTAAAACAAAAAGCAAGCAGTACTAAAGAAAAAGAATTCTGAGATATAGACAGGTGTTGCTAAGCAAAGTCAAATAACTTGGGTTTATATTTGATCACATAAAAACTTCTGAACAGAGAAAGGCTTCAGAACTATAAAGGAGTTACCAGGGAAACTGAGGCAGAAAGATCTGAAGTTTAAGGCCAGCTTGGGCTACATAGCAAGACTATGTCTCAAAAAGGCAAAGTGAGTTTGATGTGCCAGCTCATAACTATAATCCTAGACCCAAGGAGGCTGAGGCAGGAGGACTATCTTTAGTTTGAGACTAGCCTGTGTTACCTAGTAGTTCAAGGTAAGACTGGGCTAAAATGTGAGACCTATCTCAAAATATAAGGAAAAAAATCCAAAAACCCAAAAGAACCAAAACCAACAACAAAGGCTAGGCAACAGCTTAGAAGAAACTATTTTTACAGCCAGGCAGTGATGGTGCACACCTTTAATCTCAGCACTTGGAAGGCAGAAGCAGGTAGAGATCTTAGTTTAAGGTCAGCCTGGTCTACAGAGTGAGTTCCAGGATAGCCAGGGCTACACAGGAAGTTGGGGAGAGGAGGGGAGGGGACGGGAGTTGTCAGTAAATCTAAGTTTTAGTTTGCACATCTTTTGACTCAATTCAATTTCTAGGTTGGTGAGATGGCTCAAGAGTCACTTTCTACCAAGCCTGGTGACCTGTATTCATCCCTAGCCACAGCAAGCTAGAAGGAAAGAACCAACTCCCGCAAATTGTCCTTTGACTTCTATATACCCATATGCAATAAATAAATGGTTTTGAAGATTAACAATTTTAACAGGACCATAAACTCACTTCACTATTGTCCAATGGTAGCGCTTATAACCACCTTGTATCTCCCCAAATCTGATTCCAAGAGAAAGGGAAACTGAACCTGTACCATCAACACTTGCTTCGAATGTGAAAGGGGATCATTTAGGAAATGACAGCTTAAGGGCTGGAGATGGCTCAGCAGTGAAACACTGTCTGCTCTGGGAGAGGACCTAGGCTTAGATCCTAGGTACCCACATGGTGGCTCAGGACTTTCTTTAACTCCAGTATCAGGGAATCTGACATCCTCTTCGGACGTCCACAGGCACAAGGCATGCACATGGCACACGTGTATATATGTAACAAAAACACTTACAAACTTAAAATAAAAAAAACTTAAAAGAAAATAACAGCTTTAGAGGAAAGTCTCCATGAACTTCCCCCAAACCGAAAAATCAACTCAAATGTTTAGATAAAATTTTCTCTGAAAAGTGATCCATCCCATAAACAAAGGAGAAACCAAAGTACAATACAGCAACACACCACATGGGCATGGAGTCAAGAGTTATAGACGAGACAGAAAACAGTCCAGTTTCACATCCTAGAAACAGATGCAAATTTAGAATTCATGAGATTACCCAAAGGTTTAAAAGGAAACATATTCAATGAGGCCTGGCTCCAGACATTAGAGTTCAAAATTATAAACAAAACATTTGAAAAATACCATGTGTATAGATATAGTGGACAACATACACACACCATCTTAAGCTCTGAAATGACCTATCAGAACTGCTCTGCTAAGCAACCTTTCTCAATAACAAAATAATCAAATACTGCTTATAGAAAAGAATCACCTTCATTTTTAGTTCAATAACCTATCTTACCAGAAAATATAAGTAAAATCATTTGCTTTTGAGAATTTGTGCATATTATATTTTGGTTTAAAATTTACCTTCATAAATATATATACTCATTTTAAAAGTCAATCTAGGAATATATATTTTGTTTTGATGGGGCCTCACTTTATAGCCCTGGCTATCCTGGAACTCTCTATGTAGATCAGGGTGGACTGAACTCACAGAGATTCACCTGCCTTTGCTTCCAGAATGCTGGGATTAAAGATGTGTACCACCATGTTCAGCCCAAGAATATATGTTTTTGATTAAATAGCAATCAATCCTAATCCAGCCTAAGATCTAATGTTGAATATGGATAACTATGTCTACTTTTAGACTGCAGAGCAACAAGTTCTTGATTGAAGTGTTCATCAAGGGAAATGCCATAAAAAGGGACAAACTCATAGAAAATATTTTCTTTTCCTACCACAGCTACACACTGAAAATGGGCACCTTCTCCCATCAAACTAATCTGATCTAACTAACTAGAACCT
The DNA here is from genome assembly GCF_011064425.1 of Rattus rattus. Lineage (NCBI taxonomy): Eukaryota > Metazoa > Chordata > Mammalia > Rodentia > Muridae > Rattus > Rattus rattus. The sequence continues at coordinate 41,607,432 of NC_046154.1, read as the reverse complement.
ATGCTACCTCTCCTTTTCTTTCTATTATTATCCCTTCTCTATCTGTCCTCAACTCCAATATAGTTATCAGTTATTGTCTCTGTAGTCCTGGACTAACTTACCAAGTTTTTAATTCTCTGCATCACAAGCATGAAAAAGTACACTGTGAGTAAATATTCAAGATACATTATTACCTGGTCATTAAAACTTCCTTTCCAAGGACATTACAAAAATAAAAATAAAAGGGCCCACAGGATGAGATTATGTTTTACAATTTAAAACTTTAGGTGCAAGGCTGGAGAGATGGCTCAGTGATGAAGAACATTGGCTGCTCTTCTGGAGGACCCAGTTCTATTCCCACCACCCACATGACAGCTCCCAATTTCCACAACTCCAGTTCCAGGGTAAACTGAAATGTGCTGACTTCCTACCTAATACAGAGAAAACTTGGTCCAGGTCTCCTGAGCCCCACTGAAAATTAGTCCTTAATGGGCCTTAGTAATTAGACCTTGACACACCTTGGTGACGAATGCAGACATGTAGTTTTAGCCTTCAAGTTTCTGTAAGGTCTGAGTGGGAGAGTTGATGGAAGGAGGGAAGGATATTTACTGAAAGAGAAATCCCAGGAGGAAACCTTCCATATACGAAATTAGAGTTTATGAAGATTGTATCCTTCCTGTGCTTGGATGACGCCTTTGGAATAAGTGCTAATGATGGCTTTAGCACCTAACAATGAGTTCCCTAGTCACAAAAAAGGAATTGGGGCAAATTAACTTCAGAGTAGTTCAGGGACTGTTCTAGAACTCCATTATACAACTTACCTTTCCAAGGAATTGCATCCTTATCATTAGCGTTGTACTCACACCTGTAGTGCACAGGTAAGTCCAGCATATACTCTGTATTAGTACAGTTAAGCAATAACTGTCTGAAAGAAGGTGATCACCTCCTAGCAGCCAGGCTGAGTATATGTACTACTCAAGTTTGGCTAGGTTATGGAATAGCGATCCCCCAAACCCAACGGCATAATATAGCAAGTTTTATTTCTTACTTATGCTGCCTACTTATTAAGGATACATGGCCTGCTATGACCTTTGACTCACAAAATCTGCTGGTGTACATTTAAAAGGGGACTCAAAGTCAACAGGGATGTGTAACACAGGGATGTACTTGAAAACTTCATCCCCACACAAAGAACCAGGTGTATCTGACCATCTTGATCCTGCCAGATTCTGGCCATTTGCTTGTTTCATTTGCTTCAGAAACACTGCCATTTCTATTTGTGTTGCCCAACAGTCACTAAATGAATAACAAAGATAATCTTCGACCATCTGAAAACCTAAATTAACCATTAAGTCAATCACACGATCCAAACTTATAAAGTGCATCTATGCTCTCAGTAGACACCAAGAAAATGGAAATTCATGTTATGATCCACCTAAACAGTATGTAACTATATAGGTAACTATACTGTGTGTTTAAACACAAGTGCTTTCCAATAGCAAACACCAATGACTAATACATTCTGGAAGCTCCAAACAGGAAGTGGGCAGGAAGCAGTCTTTCACATACCCAAAAATGAGTATATCTACTTCTTAGTATGTGGCATACTCCAAAGATGAATGGAACCAACTTACAGGTCTTTTAAAAAAGACTGACAGAAACCAGGCACAGAGACTATGTTTCACAGGACCTTTGTGAGAGTAGTAAGTTACAACTAGTGCTTTTTCCTTTATCCAACTGATATTTTGTTAACTTTCTTCATCAAGCAGAACAAAACTGTCAGCAGAGTCTCTCCAGCTACACCTGTTCTCTATTAACTTCTAAATGCTCTTATCACATGTTTAGTCTGTAAAAACATTCTTGATTTGACAGGTTAAAGCAACTGAAATGTTACAGCAAATACACTCTCATGCAGCAACTGAATTAAGGTATTAGCTTAAAAGTAACAAGACCTGGAACATGGCATAAAAACAAGAGAGCAAGCCTCTGTACGCGCTCACTTTTGTTCTCTCTCTCTCTCTCTCTCTCTCTCTCTCTCTCTCTCTCTCTCTCTCTCTCTCTCTCTGCACGCGCTCACTTTTGTTCTCTCTCTCTCTCTCTCTCTCTCTCTCTCACACACACACACACACACACACACATACATACATGGTGGGATAGGAGTGCCCATGCAAAGCCTCCCTAGCATGATTTTTCCTTTTTAAAAACAATTACTTTTATTTCAGCTGCCTGTAAGTACACCAAGTATGTGCCTGGTACCCATCAGAGGGCATCCAATGCTTTGAAACTGGGGTTACATACAGATGGCTGTGAGTCACCTTGTGGGTGCTGGGAACTGATCCCAGGTCCCCTGTAAGAGCAGCCAGCACTCTTAATGCTAAGCCACCTCTCCAGACCCTGAAGTCATTTTTTAGAAATGCTCTGATTTCGATTCAAAACCAACTGTTAGACTGTACTTGTGTGTGACTTTGAGGTCTTCCACAAACACAGTTTTAATAGCATTTGAACTGGAACACATCTAGATTAACCAAATATGGTCCGTGGAACTTCAATCTAAAGGGAATAAATCAAGATTTCAAAGAGAATAAGGATGTGGAAATAACTGATATTAAAGAAGAACAATTTAGGGTGGACTGAGGAAGAGACTAATTTTAATGTTTTGTTTTGGTTTTTTAACTGTTAGATCCAGACACGATCCGGCAGGCCTTTGGTCCCAGCACTCTAGGTAGAGGCAAGTAGTTCTCTGAGCTCAAAGCCAGCCTAGTCTACAGAACTAGTTCCAGGACAACCAGAGCTATAAAAAAAAATCCCATCTTGGAAAAAAAATTACTATTAGCTCCCTTAACCCAGAGGAGCTGGAGGTTATTTTGGAATCCTGGTCTGAGATTCACAAAGGCCATGAACTCTGATATTGTGAATTTCCCATTGCTAGGCCCACATATGACAAAAAGCAATTTAAAGGAGGGTTTACATGGGCTCACAGTTTAAGGGAATAGTCAATAATGGGAGAAGGGCAGGACAGCAAGAGGATTCCCAGATGTTATAAAAATCCAGGAAACTAGAACAGCTCTCCTCAGCTCACCATCCAATCTGATGAGAGTTTTTATAACAAAAGGTGGAAAAATAGAAAAATTGTTCTCCTAGAAAACTTAAGGTTCTCTGGTCTTTGAATTCTAAGTACCACCAGCTTCTTTGATTCTCCTGTTTACATACGGCCTCTCATGGCCTCTCAGCATTTAAAAGTGTGAGAGAGTTCTCCAAATATAAACCCTTTTACATGTTTTAATTACATCTCTTAATAGCTGTGTTCCTCTGGAAAACTCAATTTTTTCCCAAGTAATCGTAAGTAATTATCAATTAAAATAAAATGCAGATACTATGAGGCACCAATCCACTTTTATGAATCCAATAAACAAAATATCCATACACAAAGTTACATTTACAAGAAAGCTCACTGAAGCACAATTAACAGCAAAAATACCCATAGAAACTGTTCTGAATAGCCATCAAGTGAAATGGTACAACTGTGCTATGACAATACCCAGAATACTCTGCAGCTACAATAAAAATCTATCAAGTATATAGAAAGCCCTAAAAGACTAAATGAACATGATTAATTTAGTTTTGGGGGAAAGTGAATAACCTATTAGATGTAAAGGTTTTAAATATTTCCAGCCGATGGCTTGGCTCATTTGCTGCTCTTATGTAGAGAAGTGCAGTTTGGTTCCAGTACCCACATGGCAGCTCACAACTGTATATAACTCTAGTTCCAGGAGAGCTACACATTCTTCTGCCCTCAGAGGCAGCAGGCATTTATGCAGTACATGCAGGCAAACACTCATCACACACATAAAATTAAAACAGGAAGTCTGCTTTGTTTTTTTTAGATACAGATAGGAAAGCAGTAAATAATGGTAACCTCTAGATGGAAAGAAAGAAACTGATCTTGTCTCTGACATGTACTTTTGCAATTTAAAATAGAAAAATATAGTAGAAGTTCTTCTCACCTCTCCTAAAAAATGAACATAAAAAACCTTATGTTAACTTGGAAGGCAGAAGCAAGCCGACCTCTGTGAGTTTGAGGCCAGACTGGTCTACAAAGCCAGTTCGAGGACAGCCAGGACTGTTACCAGAGAATCCTTCTCCAAAACCAAAACCAAAAAGGAAACAAAACAAAAAGCAAAAGCAAACAAAAAAACCACTACCACTAAAACAAAACAAAAAAACCTTACCTTATAACAAGCACTCTTAAATAGTGTTTCTCCAACAGAGTCAAATTTTGTTGCCTTTTTAAACATGCCTGGGTTTTTGCCTGCATGTATGTATGTGTGCCATGTGAAAGTCTGGTGCCTGTGAAAGTCAAAAGCCTGGAACTGAAGTTACAGGCGGAGTGAGCGCCATGTGGGTGCTACCAATCTAACTAAGTGCTCTTAAGAACAAAGCCATCTCTAGCTCCCAAAGGCAAGTGTTTTGTAAACCATTTCTTTTATAGACTCTTTATAGCTTTTAATTTTTTTTAAAAAAATCATCCTTTAAACCCTATCCTACCAAGAAAAAAAAAGTCCAACTCTTAAAGGACTAGAGTAAAACTAAAGGTCTACCAGATTTTTCTTTAGCTCCTTATGAATGTGTGTGATGAGTTCTGGATTTTGAAATGAAAAGCTTTTAAAATTCTGCTCAGTGTAGTTTCCATTCATTCACTCGGAGTAAACAAAAACATCTCAAAGACAGGTCTTATTCATGTTAGTCCAGAAAGCTACTTGGGTGCCCCCTAGAGACCAAATTTTTAAAATGCATACAGCTTCATGATATATTAATGTCTTCTGCCATCACTTTTAATCACCAAGTACCTACTGTGTGCTAGGTACAATGCTCAACAACAGAGACAAAAAGATAAATAAAAATCAAGTTCTGACTTCTACATGCCTAAATTCAATCTCATCCAAAACTTTTCTAACCATAGTATGCGTCATCCATTCAAGAAGGCTCTTAAGGAAGTTATGACACAGATGATAAACATAAGCTTTACTCACTACTTATGTAAACAAAATGTTCATAGTGTGTGAAAAAGAAATTAAATATTCTTTCCAACCAACCCATACAAAATTGGGGATGCTATTTTCAAAAGTAACTTTCGGTCACAGTTCTCTAATTTATTTTTGACCAAAACAAATATAAAGCTTAATTTTTAAAAATGAACAAGTGAGGCCTGATGACCTGACTTCCATCCCTGAGCTCACGTAAAGGTGAAAGGAGGGAACCAACTCCACAAAGCTGTCCTCTACACATGTACCGTAGTATGTGCACATACACTTATACACACACAACATATTAAGTAAGAAATTTAAATGATACAACATCCCTCTGAATCTTAGGAAAACATCATTATATAATAATTTCACTGAATAACTTAGTTGAAATAAAAGTATTAGAGACTTAGAAAATAGTATAAAAGAACAAAGATTTGGAAATAATTAGAAAATAAAATTAAACTGAAAGGACAACTATAAATAAATGAGTGAAGTCAATTCCTAAAGCTCTCTCAAAACTTCTTGCTCCAGGAGGAGACACAGTAAAAGGCTCTCTCTCCATCTGACCTGCCCTCCCCTCCCCATGGAGCAATTACCAAAGTAGAGTGTGACTCCAGAAAACTTCAGCTTCCCTACCCCTTACCTAACTCCAATTCTCCAGAGCCTGAGGGTCAAGTACCCTCCAGTTCTGTATCCCGGAAACCAAGGTGCACTTCTGACAGCACATGGTAGCATACACTTCCAGTCCTAGCACTTGGGAGACTGAGGCAGGAAAAGAGAGTTTGAGGCCAGTCTGAGTGAGGGTAAGGAGACCATACCTCAAAACAAACAACACAACACAACTTCTGGCAGCCTGAAGCTCTCTCCAAAGAAACAATTCTGTAATCAACCACATTTCAGGTACCCTGTAAACTAAATTTGCTTTGATGACAGTTGGCAAATTTAACATTAAGTTATATAACATTTTCCCTACAGGAAAAAATTAATTTTAAAACTTGCCATCTTTGGGGATTATGCTCACAGCTGCCTGCCTGCATAATGAAATATTGAGCCAAAATGCAGACTCACAAAGGGTTTGGGAAATGCCTGACTTACCTGACTCCAGACATCCCAGTGTTTATTTAAGCAGCTGAAGAACAGTCATTGTTAAATTATACATCTGAAACAGGAGAGTATCCGACGGATGTTTATGGCAACTGGAATCAACAGCAAACAGTTCAAAACAATCTATTCTAGATGGCCTGGTGAGACAGGCCTAGAATCACAACTTTTTATGACATTGTGCCAAAAGAACCACAAGTTTAAGGCCTGCCTTAGTTACAGAGTAAATGATGGGACAACTTATTAAGAATTTTAAAGTAAAAAGAACAAAGGGAGATGCTCTGTCACAGAGTGCATGCCTTTCACATTTGAGACCCTGGGCTTCACTGTCAGTGCAACCAGAAAAATGAACAAAAACAGAACCAACAACCCACGGCTTAAGTTCATATAACTGCTAAAGTCTTAAATAGTAAGTAAAAGAATAGATCTCAAAAAAAACCCAAAACATCATGGATTCTGATAATTAACAAGTATTATCAACTACTACTTCACAAAGTAGAAATACTAGTCACTGACCACAGAGATTTTTAATCCAGTGGAGTAACAGGTATTATTAGATTGAGTACAGACATTTAAGGAGATAAATTCAGAAAGTATTTGGGTGCACTCAAATATGAATGCACCTTTAGGGGCTACAGAGTTTGGCTCAGAGGTTAAGAACACTCACTGACTACTCTTCCAGAGGTCCTGAGTTCAATTCACCACAACCACATGGTGGCTCACAACCATCTGTAATGGGATAAGATGCCCTCTTCTGGTATGTAAAGAGTAGGACAGTGTACTCTTTTTTTTTAAGTTTGTTTATTTGTTTGTTTATTTATTTATTTATTTATTTATTTATTTATTTAATGCATATGAGTATACTGTCCCTGTCTTCAGACAGGCCAGAAGAAGGCATCAGATCCCATTACAGATGGTTGTGAGCCACCCTGTGGTTGCTGGGAATTGAACTCAGGACGGCTGGAAGAGCAGTCAGTGCTCTTAACCACTGAGCCATCTCTCCAGCCCGACAGTGTACTCTCTTAAAAATAAAAAGTACTGCATCTTTAAAATAAAAATGACCAGTTTCAGATAGTAATCTTATAGTGATCTTATACCAGCCTGCTGTTCTTTACAATACATTAAATAAACCTGCTGTCTTTCCAAAAATAAATTAAATGACTGATAAAATAAAACCAGGAAGCTTAAACATTTGCATCTATGTGCCAGGTGTGCGACCTCATTTAACAGTCACAAATACAAAACAGACATTTCTATTTTCTTCCTTCTTACAAAGGAACTTAAACTAAAAGAAACTTCTCTGGGGCTAGAAAAAAACAATACCAGAGTCAGGTCTTGAAGCGCTTACCTGTTTTTATTCTAAATCCCTACTCCTTCCTTTACCATGCTATCTATATTTTAATCATTTTACTTATAAAATAAACCTGAAACCATCCACTTGGCATTTGGCTTTTTTTTTTTAAAGATTTATTTCATATATTGAGTACACTATAGTTGTCTTCAGATACACCAGAAGAGGACATCGGATCCCATTACAGACAGTTGTGAGCCATCATGTGGTTACTGGGAATTGAACTCAGAACCTCAGGAAGAGCAGTCAGCGCTCTTAACCACTGAGCCATCTCTCCAGCCTGGCATTTGGCTTTTTAAAAGGTAAAACAAACAGAAGTAAAAATAAGGAGAAAAATTATACGTTCTTTGTGATTAACTGGTTTTCAAAAGTCATCTGTCATTCTAAATACAACTGTAAAACATTTAACTTTAAGAACACATTATTTTATATATTGTGGGTGTTCTTTAGATAATAGAATATAGGACAGGAGTTGAATGTATGAATGTGGAAAACATCCAAAGCAAATATAGGCCACAGCCTATAGGAAAAGAAATTATTTATCAAGTTCTGGGTCAAAACTTTTTACCAAGCACTCAATTCAATGGTGAAAGTTGGATGTTTTACCCCAACTCTGATTGCCTTTTCTTTCTGATTGTCTTGTTTCCTTTAAAACACTGCCCAAGACAGTCCGTTAAGCCTTCCTCACCACATCATAACAGCTCAGAGGGGTTAGAAAATCGGGGTGTGTACCCATACCTGCTTGAATTAGAAGTCTGCCTCTCTCCTTGTACATGCCATCCCTGACCTCAAATACTAAAAGAATGGAACTGGTAAACTTATGTCAAAACTTCCATTGTATACAGATATTTGTGTGGGCAAACATTCTAGCCACAGCTCGAGAGTGAACATCAGAGGACAACTCGCGGGGGGGAGGGGGGACTGGTTCTCTCTATGTGGGTCTCAGGGATGGAACTTAGCGGCAGGCGCCCTAACCCGTTCAGCCATCTCTCCAGCCCTAAAGTAAACATTCATTTTAAATAAAAGTATTTTATAGTTGGGTGGTGCTTTACTTTCTCGGAGAGCAGAGTTTCTTATTTGCTTAGACAACTGAGGTTCAGTGAGAGTGAGTGACTCACTCGTCCAAGGAAAAGGCGTTGAGTTGGCAGCTGGGCCAAAGGTTAGTGCCTGGGCTCTCACGGCTCCGGTACTTTAACTACCACAAGATCCGGGTCAGGTTCCACAAGGCGGATTAGCCGAGGACTGACAGCCAGGGATGTAGCGAGAAGAAAAGACCCCGATCCCAGAGGGGAAGCAAGGGCGCGCGGAAACAAAGCGGACACCGCGGCGCGCACTCGCAGACTCGACGCCCCTCGGCCTGGGCGCGCGGTGGCCGTCGGGACTCGTAGTCCGCTCCCCACGGCGGGGGGCGCGGCCGCCAGCGCGGCTGCTCCCTCTGGCCCCGGCCCGCTCAACCCGGGAGCTCTCCGCCGCCCTCCCACACGTCCTCACCTCAACAATGCGCGCGCACTGGGTCCCCTTGCCCGCACCGGGCCCGCCCAAAACGAACACGACCAACGGCTTCATGAGTTGGAGAGGGAAGAACCGCAGTCCGCGGGTTAGCGGCGGGAAGCTCGGGACCAGGACGTGCAGCAGCCAGCGACGACAGCTGCTCAGCATACAACGCGCCTCTGACAGCGGCCGGCGCGGTGGCGCGGGCGGGGCGGCAGGGAGGGGGCGGGCTGAGCGGGCGCCCGGCCCCGCCGCCAGCTGCGGGCCGCAGCGACAGGAAGGGGCGGGGCCTCTGTGCGCGCCGACAGCTTCCGCTCGCGATTCCGGTTCTTCCTAGCGTTGCTAGAGACCCAAGGCTTTTTGTTATCAGAGTCTGGGTTGATGCTTAGCCAAACCAGTGGTTCAGTCTCCCGGATTTCCCTCACCCAAGAGAAGTGGCCGAACTGAAAAGGCAAACACAGGAATCAATAGGAACAACGGCATTGTAGGGAAGGAAACCAAGGGAAAACAAGAACAGTTTGGTTGAGGTTTGCAGAGAAGGCCTCTAAAGAAATGACCTTGGAACCAAGACGTGAGGACTGAAGAGAGCAGAGACTGGGATGCAATGACCCACCGAGAGAGGAGGGCATGCTGGAAAGTTAGGGCTGGATAAGGGGAATGAAAAGTCATAAATGGAGAGTTGAGGTGGTTATGGAAAAAACACTTAGGTTATATTCTAACAGCCGGGAAAGCCTTTAAGGGTAGCTCTGTTAACCCTGACTCGGGCCATTAGGGAAAAATCTGAACAGAGGAGAAAAAAAGTGAACTGAGCCTGGATGAACACAAACCTTTGAAAGTTGGAGACGACAATTTTCATGGAGTTTTTATAGTAACAGAACAAAGTTATGCATCAGGGCAAATTTTTTCAGGTAAGTTGGTGGAAATGGTTTCTAGCAAAGCCGGAACTGCTGTTGGCCCCAGATGCTAAATGATGATGAAAGGTATGAGACACAAACTGGTCCAAAGGTAATAAGTTATCTCAATTGACTGTTCACAATCAGTTACAAATTGAACTCCTGTTCTATACTTCCCTCCCTTCTCACTACTGCACTTGACAAGAGATAGGGTAAAACAAAGTCCACCTACCCCAGAACTCTCCTAAGGTGCTTTATAAATTGGGCCTGCAAGCTCACTCTGAGGTCTCTACAATATATAATGGGAGACCGAAGCATGCTGGACTTCTACAGAATAAAACACTCTTTGCGTTTGCATACTATTTGAGTCCCAGGTGTCATTCTTTGGTGAATCATGGACCCTTACAGTGACGTTTCTTAGCCTGTGGGTTTGGAAGCTAGGGTTCTGTTTGTATATTACAAATGGACTTACCTAAGACTGTTAGGTTACATAGAAGTGAGCAAGAAGTCGTTGTTTGGGGCTAAGATAAATAATTTGGCTCTGGACCTATAATATTCCAACTTTCCAAATAAACCTAAGTCAAAGGCTGAAGCAGGAGGATGATGGGTTTGAAGCCTGACTCTATTCCCAGCATTTGGGAGGCAGAGGCAGATGGATCTCTGAATTTGAGGGCACCCTCATCTGGTTTACCAGTCGGAGCTACATAGACTCCCATCTCCAAAACAATAACAAAACCCAAACAACTTGATACACAATTATAATTGCAGCAGCTTGTAGGTGGAGGTAAGAAAAGAAGTACTTCACAGCCAGCTTCAACTTCACATTGTTTCAAGTTAGCCTGGGCCACATGAGATCCTGCTTTTTAAAAATCCAAAGCAAAATTGGCCCAAGAATATTTAGCAATGAGAAGCAAGGAGCTTCCAAGTCTGTGTTTTTGCTCATGGAAAAGCAGAGCATGAGAGACTTGAAAGAAACAAAACCAATCCTGACTCCTTGTATTGTAGGAAGGAAGTACCTTGTCTGGGGCAGTGCCCCATTTTTGTACTGATATTAGGGCAGGGAGGATGGAGCATGTACCACAAGTACACAGGCCTTTCTTGAAGTCTTATTGCTACTAATTAGTCGTTCTGGCCTTAGAGAACTACTACAAATCCTTACACTTTAAACTCAGAAAAAAGTAAAATGAAAATGTGTCAAAGATCATCAAGGCTCAGTGGGTAATTGGACAGTGATGGTAGATGCCTTTAATACCAGGACTCCAGAGGCAGAAATAGATCTCTGGTCTACAGAACAGGTTCCAGGATACCAGGATACCCAGGACTACACAGAGAAACTCTTGAAAGGCCAAAAAAAAAAAAAAAAAAAAAAAAAAAAAAACCCAACAACCAATTCTTAGCTTACAAGTTATGGTTTGCTGACCACCTGTGACCCAGAACAACTGATGGTAACCCAGTAACCCAAGCTCAAAAGGTTCCAAGCCCCCAGCTAGGACAGTAGCATATGAGAATAAGGAGAACCAGTCATACTAGGAAGAGGTGGTAGGAATATGAAATAGGCCATACTGAGCTAGGCATGGTGAGCCATGCTTGTAATCCCAGCACTCAGGGTAGACGTAGCAGCTATATGTGACTCCTACAGGCTTGCAAGATGGCCTTGCGGATAAAAGTTCTTAACTGTGCAGGCCTGACGACCTGAATTCATTCGTTGTGGAGCCCACGGTGGAAGGAGAAAAAGTTTCAAAAAATGGTTATAGCCCCGGCTGGCCTAGAACTTGCTATGTAGATTAGGCTGGCTGATCTCTAGCTCACAGAGATCTGCCTGGCTCTGGCTCTGGATTGCCTTTTTACAAAGAAACTATTTAGGGCCAGTTAGTGCTTCAGCAAGTTAAGCTACTTGCTTTCAAACCTGGAGACCTCAGTTCAATCTCTGGAGCCCACCTAGTAGAAACACATACAATTAAGAAAAGTTTCAAAGAATATTTAAAATAGAAATTAAAAAGGTCATATCCAAGTAAACGTGCCTTATTCTCTTATGTGCATACTCCCCTGGTAACCACTATATCTTCTCTGGCCAATAGAGCTATAAGATCTTAAGGGTGTGAGGTCTGTGGGAAGAGTCTATGCTCTTGGCTAACTTTAAGGAAGTTTATGTTTGAGGCAAACACAAAAAGACACTCTGTTGCTTCCACTGTAGAGCACCAGAACAGAGAATTCCACCCAAGGGTCTAAGTCCAAAACTTTCTGGAATACTTACATGTCTGTGTCCCCCTGGATAACTGACCACAATAAATTGAGTACTTGTTTTCCATCCCATCCATCGCCTGCCAAGTATGCTAAGCGACAAAAGGAAATAATAATTTTATGTTGAAAGATATAAAAGAGAAACCCCAATTCCTGTCTCTGACAGGGATTTTATGAGGAGTCATTTCTAGGAAGGATCAGGATGTGCAAAGAAACACTTCCTTTCTAGTTGGCTCTTGGAGCATATTATTACCCATTGCTATTTACCAAAGGTTAATGGGTTAAACTACAAGAAACAGTTTCCTTAGCACATACAGTTTGGGTTATAGGTCATCTTTATTCCATACAATATCAGCTAACTTTTTCCAAAAAATTCCCCTTCACATAACTGGTAATTTTACGTTGGCTTTGGGCCGGTTGCTCCGTAGAACTATGGGTTTCACCAAGAATTGCTTGGATGTCTTCCTGTCTCCTGACGGCTCGTTCTGATAGTAAACATTCTAAGAGGTGGAGAAAGAAAACTACACATGTCTAAAACGTGGACTCAGAAACGATCACAGTGACACTTCTACCATATTCCAGTCAACCAGGCACGGAACCCTCAAAGAGAGAGGGTACATAGGCACTACTCACTGATAAAATACTATCAGAGAGTCTCAAGCTATGTTTTTTCCTTACTCTGTGCATGTGTGTGAGCCAGAGGTTGACATCATAGTGTGTGTGTGTGTGTGTGTGTGTGTGTGTGTGTGTGTGTGTGCGTGCGTGCGCGCGCGTGTGTGCGCGCCACAAGGTGATGTCAGGGATCTTCCCCAATCACTCTTATTTACATGTTCATCTATTTTTTAGGTCCTGGATATCTTGAAACTCTATGTAGATCAGGCTGGCCTCGAACTCACAGAGATTTGCTTTCTTCTGCTGCGATCAGTGGTGTGTGCTACTCTACCTAGTGTTACAGTCAGCTTTGAGTAAGAGTCTCACCAAACCTTAAGCTCCACTGGCTGGCCATTGAGCCCCAGAGAGTCTCTCCCAGTGCTGGTACCTGGCTCTTTTCCCCCCCTTTAAAAAAGAATGGATGTGGGTTGGGGATTTGGCTCAGTGGTAGAGCGCTTGCCTAGCAAGCGCAAGGCCCTGGGTTCGGTTCCCAGCTTCCAAAAAAAAAAAAAAAGTGCAAAAAAAAAAGAATGGATGTTAGCAGTTGGACTCAAGTCCTTGTGCTTATGTAGTAAGCACTTTAATGCCTGGGCCATCTCCCTCATCACGAGCCAAGTTTATTAAAGCTGCTACAGGTTCCAGAACTCCTGTGTGGTACTCTAGCTTCAGTAAGCTGTGCTAGAGGCCACAGCGCTTAAACAGATTCCATCCGTTAAACAAGCCAAAGAGGCTAGGATTTATGAGACACCAGGACACACTGGTGCTTAACATTTAAGCCTGCTGCTGAGCAAAAGGTTAACCTCGGCACCTTAGTCCTAATTCGTCCCAAGGAATCCATATTCTCTTAGTTACAGATCCATCTTGTCTTGGTATCTTGGAGTAAGTAATGAGGTTCACCTAAATGCAAGCAATTAGATGTGCAGTAATGCTACGTAAAAGATAGAGACTTGGTGAATGTCACTTCCTAAAGGGCCATTCCCTATCTAAACTCATAGAATAATCCACAAGCTGACATGATACACTTCATGCATTCATAGGCATATTCATTATTCTGAATGCCCATTATGTGCCAGCTACTTTGCTTATGTTAATTATTTTGGGGTGACATTAGAACATAGAATACTAAAACAATTGGGATTCTTTAGCTGTTTCTTTGACTGGATTCCTCTGTACCAGATGTCCTTTTACTCCCAGGTCACAGGGAGACCCAAAATACACAGAGATGGTGGTGTATTGGCAGTGTTCAGGGTGTCCTGGCCCACGGAGGCCCCTTGAGTTGGAATGAGAGGTGGTTGTGATCAACCCTGTTTGCATTGGTCCTTTGGAATAGCAGGAAACACTCTGAGAGCTGAGCCATCTCCCCAGCCCATTTTGGGAGCCCATACTCAGTGCAGAAGCAGTGTACTCAGAGAATATCTGTTACTAGTATACTCTCTCAGGGCTTAAGAAATTGTGGCTTGTCACCATTTTTCCATCCTTCTTGTAAGAGCTGTCCTTCAGAGGCAAATGATTGTTCCCATTCTTTTCCTTCCACTTGGCTGCATGTGTTCTGTTAATTTTCCATGATTCAGCTCAAATGTTACCACCTTTAGGAAGCTTTCTCTGCATTTCCCCAGACTAGGTTAGCTGTACCTTTTTTGTGTCCCCATTCCCCCAATCAAATCCCATGTTATTTCCGTCTTTCTGTTCTGCATTGGGTACCTTCAACCTAGACGCGAAAGCTGCTTGCAAGACTGTTTACACAGAAAAAAGCATGTTATTGAGACATGGGTCATTCATTACATGATTACAAATGTAGGCTGCATAGTTTGTAAACAGGTTTTCATAACCATCAAGTTCACTGAAAGCTATTATTTCCTGGAGGTGTTGCCGGGTGGATTTTGGTTGTAGGTATAACTGGTCTCTCAGGTTTCTTGCTTATCATGTTCTAAAAGAAGAAACTGGGATACTAAAAATTAATAAAGGAAAGCGGGCCTGTCACAGCTGTGGGCAGAACTGGAGCTAAAAAAGCTGCTAATTTCTCTCCATCATTCCCATGGCACCCTTGCAATTTATAGAAACCATTACACAAAAGCCAGGGAGTAGTCAGAGTTAGACATGAGACAGCTTCGTCTGTATTTTCCTGGGGAGGACAACTCATTGCCGATGCCCCCGGTTGCCTCCATCCACAGCAGGCTGCCTCCATCCTCAGATGGAAAATACGTTATATTGCAAAGGAGAACTAATTTATCCATTGCATAATCGTAACAGAGAACTCAAAATTCAGGAGGTGGTGAGTTGCAAAGTCAAAGCCCTAGCAGATTTAGTGTCTGGTGAGGGTCTACAATCTGTTTCACAGTTCCTGCTCTTTATAATTCTGGGTACTGCTGAAAGGTTTTAATATTTTAACAGTTTTTACAATGTCATGTGACTAGAGAGATAGATGGCTTGGGGTTAAGAGCACTTGCTGCTATTGCAGAAGACCCAGGTTCAATTCCCAGTGCCCAAATGATGGCTCACAAGCATCTGTAACTTCAATTCCAGTTCCTTCTTCTTCTGGCAGATGCACATGTGGTATGTAGACAAAATACTCATATATATAAGCATTTTAAAAACATATTTTTAAAAAAGAATTTTACACATGGGGACTACATTTACATAATTTTTATCCCTTCTGCACACTTCAGTTCCTCCCGTGTCCTCCTCATTCTCAAAGTCATGCTCCTTTCTTATTATTACATATATATACATATATATATATATAGTGTGTGTGTGTGTGTGTATACACACACACATGTATATGTAAATGCAGCCTCTTGAGTTCACTTAGTGTTGCTTGTATATGTGTGTTTAGGGCTTACTCCTCAGGACTGGAAAATCTAGGCTTGTCCCTAAAGAAGACTAATACACCCCACCTCAGCAACCATTAATTGCCTGTAGCTGTCTCAATTTGTGTTCCATTTCTGTGAAGAGACGCCGTAACACAGCGACTTTAATAAAGGACAGCATTTATAATGGGGCTGACTTACAGTCTCAGAGGTTTAATAGTCCATTATCAAATTGGTGAGGATCATAGGCAGAAATGGTTTTGGAGAAGTAGCTGAGAGTTCTACATCTAGATCCTTAGGCAACAGGAAGAGACTGGCTTGGGCTTCCAACACCTCAAAAACCACCCCTAGTAACATACTTCCTCTAACAAGGCCTCATGTAATCCCTGATCTTTCCCATGTAGTGCCACTCTCTGATGACAAAGCATTCAAATGACCATTTCCATTCAAACCACCATGCTCTTCATCTAGGGATGGGCCCTGTGAGACCTTTTTATCACACATATATCAACTGGTGTTATCATTGTGCTAGCTCTTGCTTAGAAGACCTGGTTTTTGAGATTGCATTGGTGTTGAGCCTTGTGTAGAGTTGTGTTATAGGCGTTTCAGTGTTGGGCACCCCATAGTTGGTTTTCTCTGTATGTTGACAAGTTAAGGATTCTTGTAAAGGCCTCTGCAGAGAGAAAAGCTTCTTTGATGAGAGTAACACTTATATGTGGGTATAAGAAAAAGTATTCAGATGTAGTTATAAAATATATTGGTTCAGAAAGGGAGAAACTCCTATTCCTGAGAGGTTTTATCAGAGATTCTTGGAACAGCATGTGTCTAGCTATAATCTCAGTACTTGAGAGGTGGAGGCAGGAGGATGAAGAGATCAGGCCAAGCCAAAAGGACTCTGCCTATAAAATATTTTAAAAGAGCAATATAGAAGTTGCTTTTTTTATTACAGTGTGTGTATATGAGAGCTCGCGTCACAGGTATATCACAGGACAACTTATAGGAGTCATCTCTCTCCTCCCAACATCTGGGATCAACTTAAGTCCTTAGGCTTGGTAGCAGGTGTCGGCCCACAGAGTCATCTCTAAAGCACAAGTATTTTTTTTTCCCCTAAAAGTAGGAGTAAAACTTATCTCAGAAGTCATAACCAAAACGTGAAAGTTGGGTGTTTGGAAATTTTAGAACAGTGAGTAAGAGAACACAAAAGAAGAAAAACAATGGATTCTAACTTCCTGGTTCCTGATAGCAATCGCCCTTTAATTCTCACAGATACCATCAGATATAACATTGAAGACTTGCCTGGTCTAATCATGAAGACCATGTTACAGATATGCATGTTTAAGGCTGACCACTTGGAACCAATACCTGTCCTAGTTTGTGTCTCTATTGCTTGATAAATGCCAGAACCAAAAGCAACTTGGGGAGGAAAGGATTAAATGTGGTGGCACAAGCCTTCCTTCCAAGAAAGCAGAGGCAAGTGCATATCTATAAGTTTCATGCCAGCCAGGAAAACATAGTTAGACCCTGATAGACAGACAGACACACAGACAAACAGACAGAGGACTTCAGGGCTTACAGGATACATCCTTTTTTTTTTTTTTTAAAGATTTATTCATTATTATATATAAGTACACAGTAGCTGTCTTCAGACACACCAGAAGAGGGCATCGGATCTCTTTACAGATGGTTGTGAGCCACCATGTGGTTGCTGGGAATTGAAGACCTCTGGAAGAGCAGTCAGTGCTCTTAACCGCTCAGCCATCTCTCCAGCCCTACAGGATACATCCTTACATCCATGATCAAGTGAAGTTGGAGGAAGGACTCTAAACAAATCTAGAGCAGAGTGGATGAGGAATGCTTCTTATGAACACTGCTTATTGACTTGCTCAGCTACCTTCCAACCCAGCTCACCTGCCTAGGGATGGTGCTACCCACGGTGGCCTGGGCCCTCCTATATCAATAGGAATTAATAAAATCCCACAGAGACATGGCCTCTGGCCAAACTGATCTGGAAAATTAATGAGTTTCCCTCTCTGCAGGTGACTAGTTTTATGTTAACAGCTGAAGCTAACTATGACAGGATAAAAAGAGAATAAGGAGGGAAAAAAATCCAAGCCAAGGAGCCGGATGTAGATCGCTCCTGAGAGACACAGCCAGAATACAGCAAATACAGAGGCGAATGCCAGCAGCAAACCACTGAACTGAGAATAGGACCCCTGTTGAAGGAATCAGAGAAAGAACTGGAAGAGCTCGAAGGGGCTCGAGACCCCTTATGAACAACAATGCCAAGCAACCAGAGCTTCCAGGGACTAAGCCACTACCTAAAGACTATACATGGACTGACCCTGGACTCTGACCTCATAGGTAGCAATGAATAGCCTAGTAAGATCACCAGTGGAAGGGGAAGCCCTTGGTCCTGCAAAGACTGAACCCCCAGGGAACGTGATTGTGGGGGGGAGGGGGGGAAGGGGGGAGGATGGGGAGGGGAACACCCATAGAGAAGGGGAGGGGGAGGGATTAGGGGGATGTTTACCCAGAAACCGGGAAAGGGAATAAGAAATTCTCAAGTTAATAAAAAAAAAAAAAAAAAAAATCCAAGCCAGGCATGGTGGCACATGCTTTTAATCCCAGCCCTGAGAAGGATCTCTTTGTGTCAGCCTGATCTACACAGTGTTTCACAACAGCTAGGGCAACATAGACCCTGTCTCAAAATAAAAATTAAAAAAGGAAGAAAGAAAAAAGAAAAAGAAAAGAAAAAAGGAGGAGGAGTAGGAAAAGAAGAAGAAGAAAGAAAACTCCATTCTCCAAAACTAATTGACCTTAGTGTCTTTTTCCACTTGGGCCAGTATAACAGAATACCACAGACTGGGTAGACTTTAAATAACAAAATTTCCTGTAGGTATGAAGTGATGAGACCTAATATAAAGGTACTGGCCAATTTAGTATCAGGTGAGAGCCAGCTTCCATGTTCACATGACATCAAGGGTGGAAAGGAAGAAGAAAGTGCTCTGGGGACCTCGTCCATGAGCAGGACTCCTACGCAGAAGCACTGTTGTTCATGATCCGCTCATCCGGTCACCCACTTTCTACCGTCCCACTGGAAGGTACGATTTCGAGCCTTCATGTCAGCTCTTAGGATGAAGAGGCAGGCAGATACCTGTGACTTTCAGATCAGCAGGGGTACATAGTGAGATCCTGCTCAAAAAACTGTTTCCAACTTGAACACACAGTCACTGGGACACGGCTACTCTACAGCAATTAGGATATAGAATTGTGGATGAATTTTCCCCTCTATAATTGGCTTTATTTATATTATATATTTATATAACACATATATGTATAATATATAATACTAAATATATATATTTAAATATATATTTACATAATTATATAATTTAGTATACTTGTACATTTTGTAATTGTAATACATTATATACTGTACCACTAAACTATACACATGGCCCCAAATAATATTTCTTTTAAAAAAAAAGTATGATACAGTTGAAATGGTTCTCTGTGAAACAAATTAGAGCAAGACTGCTAGCAGTCTTTCTCTGTAAAGGTCAGCAGCCATAGAAACTCCAGTGTCTTGATATACAATATATATATATAAACAAGAATCAAAGAACAGCACAGTATGAAGTCAGTCTATTTAACCTAGCAGGCAATCTACCAATAGTTCATATTGGGTTTGGATAATTGCCTCTTATTACCTAGCCTGTAAAACAGTACCTTCCTTGTTTTATGCTTGCCACACTATTTAAACTTCCCCTGCCATTTAACACAAAGCTCAGTGTGTAACAGGTCCCAGGTAGCATTTGCAGCTCTTATTTCATTATACTTTAGCCTTCTCTGACTTCACAAATCAGTTCTTTAATCTCTTCAAATATGGGATCATGTTGCTCCTTTATTAGTGATGTTAACTATAGAATACCTAGCATAGCAATAGTTGACAGCCTTTTAACAAACACACACACTCATTCATGACAGTGTTCAATATGTAGATAAGGAAAATTAACTTCAGAGGGACTAGAGGACACACTTGGGGCTTGTTCCACTACACTATTACTCAAAGAAAATATTTAAAGATACATGAAAATACAAGCTTTCTTTAAAATGAGCCGTCTTTCTAATTTTAAAATAAAGCCATTAAAGTTTTCATTTTTCAGAAGCCTTTTATTGAGCCTCATGTTGCAACACTAGGGGGCAGCACAGAAGAGTACTTCCCACCTGATTTAAAACATGAGGTAATAGCTTGGTTATATAGCTATTCACTGTGTGGATGTCGAATGCAAATGAAGAATTGTATTTGCATGAGTCATAGCAGTATTTCTAGTTCCACCAATCACAGGCCTTGTTTTGCATCAATATAAGCTTTCTGTTGAGCCATAGGGGAAATGCCTACCCATATGACCTAGATAAGCCAAGTCCTCTGGTATTCTCTAAGGCTCATCTTAAATGGTATCCCCCCAGAAATAGTGCAAGTTCTCTGTGCAGTCATGCTGGAGAAGAGCTCTCTGTGGAGTGTTGTGCAGTGGCAGTAAAGAATCTATAGGTGGGCCAGTTAGGCAGGACGGAATATGCCTGTAACCCTAGCTACTCAGGAGGATGGGGTGAGACTGCAAGTTCCTGGCCAGCCTAAGGACTTTTCCAAGACCTTGACTCAGAAGACAAAAAAGGGTTTGGGGCTGGAGAGATGGCTCAGCAGTTAAGAGGACTGACTGCTCCTCCAAAGGTCCTGAGTTCAATACCAGTAACCACGTGGTGGCTCACAACCATCTGTAATGGGATCTGATGCCCTCTTCTGGTGTGTCTGAGGACAGCTACAGTGTACACACATACTTTAAAAAAAGAAGGGGTTGGGGGCGCTCAGGATGTAGCTCAGTAACAGAGCACTTACTTAGCATGCCAATCCCAATACTGAGAAACTAAGTAAAAATGAACAGCCGGCTGTCTTCAGGGCAGTCTTGTTTGCCATTTGGTAGAAAGTATTTCTGCACTGAAGCGGGGATGTGGCTTAGCTGGCAGGATGCTTATACAACATGCACAATGGCTGTGGGTTCAAGCCCCAGGATGGCAAAAACCAGGTGTGGAGGCCCATGCCTATAATCCCAACTCTTGAAGGGCAGAGGTAGGAAGATCTGGGTCATCCTTACCTACATAGTTCAAGATCAACCTAGACTATATGAGACCCTGTCTCAAAACAAACATTTATGCATAACATTACATATACATTCTGCTTAGAAGTCCAGTGTCAGAAAAACGTTTTAACTCACAATTTGCTGACATTTGAGTTCTCATGCTGTTTTAGTTGTTCAAAAGTTAATATACACTTCAGCTTTTCCTTTGTTTGCTCTTGCTTTTCCTTTTTTGTTTTGTTTTAAGACAGGGATCTCCAAGGCAGCCTTGGCTCTGTAGACCAAGCTGGCATTGAACTCAGAGATCCTCTACCTCTCCACTGGTGGGATTAACAGTGTGCACCACCACCAGTACTGGGTTTCATAACCTTTTATTTAAAGATCTATTAATAGGTGTGTGTGGCGCAAGGGGATGGGTGTGCCCAAGGAGGCCAGAAGACAACTGTGATCTATCCAATCAGGATGCTGGCAACCAAGACCATAGGAAAGATCAGCAAGTGCTCTTAACCACTGAGCTATCTCTACAGCCCCAGATTTTACCTGTTAAAGTATTTACTTACTGTGTAAATACTCCCAGAACAGTCTCGGATATACAGAAATAAACGAAGACACAGCACCTCCCACTCACTTCCCCTTATTTTTAACATCTTTTATAAGTATGTAATTTGTTTCTCTCTCTCTCTCTCTCTTTTTTTTTTTTTTTTGTTCTTTTTTTTGGAGCTGGGGACCGAACCCAGGGCCTTAGCGCTTCCTAGGCAAGCACTCTACCACTGAGCTAAATCCCCAACCCCGTAATTTGTTTCTCTTAACCCAACATTGATACATTACTAACTAGGCTTTAATGCATTTAGATTTTTACCTGCCTTTTTAAAAATACACAAAGTTTAATGTAACAGGAACTAATCGTAAGAACACGTTTGCTACCTCCCCCTAACATTATAGATGTGCTTCCTTTTTAATTTTTAAAAGTCTTTTTTTTTTTAATTACAACGAATACCTAATCATCTCAAAGATATCCAACACGGACCTCTGGCTACACAAGCACACAAATCACACACTACAACTATTCCCAATATTAGTACCGGAAATAAGTATAAATGGTCACTGTTTTCTGTTTAACGAGAAAAATTTTTTTCCCAAGATTGATAAGATCCTACTTAAGAAACAAAAACAAAATTAATCTCCTCTAGCTCTGATCACTCAAGGGCTTGAAAACTTTTTATCCCCGAGACAGGGTCTCATGTAGACCAAGTTGCTCTGTAATTTTCTACGTAGCTTAGAAGACCTAGAACTGCAGAGCTCTCTGATTCCACCCACCTCTTCAAAGTTGGGACTAAGGCGGTGCACAACCACACCCAACTATAGTCTTTTTGAGAAAAGGTTTCTAAACAATTCCAGCTTGTCTCCAACTCGCGGCGAGCCTCCTGTCACAGCACCTGCCTAGGGAGTGCGCACGAATTACAAGGGAGAACCACCAAAGTCGGCTGAGACGATCCCAGGAGTCAGACGACTATCAGTAGGTGAAGCACTTCCGGCTAGTTAGCTCGGTTGGGTTTTTTTTTTGTGTTCTTTTTTTTCCACTGCGCATGCGTTTTGCTAACTCCAGCCAAACCGGAACTTAACGGTTGACGAAATGAAGGTTTAAATCCTCGGAGTAATGACACACTGAGCTGCGGTGGCGCCCTCGGTTCTCTAAAAAACCTTGGGATAGGGCGAGCGCTAATCCCAGGCCGGGCTCCGATTGGTTGTCACAGCAGTATGTAGCTGAGTCGTTGCGTGACACTCTTAGTACCGCCCCTGCAGCGGGACTGGCCGGGCTTCTGGCCAATCAGCAGGCGCGGCGCGCCCTTCGTTTTCCTCCTGCCGGGGCTTACCGCCTCAGTTCCCGCGACCCCAACGTCCCAGAGGCGGGGCCGCAGTTATCTGAGACGCTACTTGGAGCCTTCTTCTGCGTGCCCAACAAACGGGCCCAACAACCAAAACCCTAGCTTGGCGGCGGCCGTGACAATAGCGCCGGTGGATCTTCGTGCTCCTGGTTCCCCGAGGCGCCCTCCGGGCCCGGGAAGCACCGTGAGTAACAAGCGGCCTGTAAAGTCGAGTTAGCCGGTGAGACCGATGACCACAGGGCAGCCAGGGGAGAAAGAAGGCGGACCTCAGAACATTGCTTGTTGTCTGTTGAAGAATGGGGAAGAAGTTTACATCGTGACGTGCCTCAGATTGATTTCACTGTAGGAATTTCTTGGAGACTGAAACCCTGATCCTCGTTCCTGCATTCTTTCTGTCTGGCCCAAGCTGTGTAAGGAATCTATTAAGTGTTCATAGTCGGTGATCTACAGGAAGTAGACCTATGTCAGAAGCGAGGCGTGAACGTACTGTGTCTGAACACAAAGACAGTAACGTCACCGTGAGAGATTGCACATTCGAGTTGGAGACTGGACGATAGGATTTAGTAGGAAATTCCAAAGGAAAAGGAGGACAGCCTGTGCAGTCCTACCAGTGACTGCAGATAGTTGAGTTAGGGCTGCAGGATGAGTGACCAGGGGTTATGTTTGCAGTGAAGGGTTTTTATTTTGTATATGAAGAAAAGCCATTGCCTTTCTAAGCAGGGGGAACAACTCGTTCTTAGACACATTTGTGTCCGGCAGGGCTGAGGAGGTCAGCTAAAGTGGAAGGGCAGAAAGAACTTAATATGTGTAAGAGGGAGAAGAGGTGACTTGATGGTCCCTGTTTGCTTCACAATGAAGACATTACCTGAGGAGAGTTTTTTTGTTAGGTATATGTTTGTATAGCTTTGACCCCATTAGTTTTATGTAATATTGTCAAGATGAACTAGTTATCAAATCTCAGTTTGTGGTTTTCAAGTGAGAAAGACTTAATGCATTAAAGGAGAGACAGGGTATTTAAAAATACTCCTGTTGGTGAGGAAAACTTTGCATACTTTGTGGAGGTAGAGTTATCAGTGTGATTACTGATACCATAACAACCAAGTGCTAAAGAGCCCGAATTTCAAGAAGTCCCATATCTCTGGGAGATTTTTTAGTTGATCCTCAAAGGTTATATCCAGTAGAACTTCATTCTCCCAAATAGTTCTAGTCTTGGACTATATAGAAAAGGTCTCTTCTAAATGACTTACACCTTTGTTAGTAATCCTTTATCTTGAGTCAGATGATTCATTTTTAAAAATTTCCTTAGAGTTTAAACTGTTCATGTGTGTGCATGTGCACATGCATGCTACGGTGCACATGTAGAGATCTGAGGATAACTTTCAGGAGTTGGTTCTCCTTCCACGAGTAGGTCCTAGGAATAAAACTCAGGTTATTAGTTTTGGCAGCAAGCATTTTTATCCTCTGAGCCATCTTACTGGTCCTAGATTTTTATCTATTGTTTTTATTGCTGTTGTGCTCTGTGAGTGATGTATGTGAGAGCAGAAGTCTGTCTCACTGTGTGCATGTGGAGGTCAAAGGACAACTTTCCAGATTCTGTTCTTTGTTTCCACCTTGCATTCAGGGAATCGAATCACTAGCCTTGCAACAGCAAGTACTAAGCCTCATCTACCTCAGATAATAACTTGTTGCTAAAATCGAAACAATGCACAGAAGGTAAAATATTAAGGCTTAAAAAGTTCAATAAATGCTGGCTGGGCTTGGTAGTGCACACCTGTATCCCAGCACTTAGTGGGCAAGCCTCATGATCCCCAGAAAGCCCAAACAGGAAAATTTATGATACAATTTTATAAACAACTATAATAAACATATTTGTCAACAAGCTCACTCTTGTGACAATAAATGGGAAGGTCTCTGTCCCTGCAAACTGATTATGAGATAATCTGTGGTTTTGGTTTGGATCCACAGTCACACTTACTGGGTGTTCTCACTACCGTTTTGTACACCTTTAGTTTCCAGTCCATAGCGCTAATTTCCAATTGCATAGGCTCATTCAGTACTAATGAAGCAAAGTACCGGCTGTATAGTCCTTGTCTACAGGTCAGCATTCAGTCTTTCGTTTTCATTTGTTTTTAAGACAGGGTCTCTCTACAGAACCCTGGCTGAAATCACTGTGTTGATCAGGTTGGCCTCAAACTCAGAGATTCATCACCTGCCTCTGCTTCTGGAGTGCTGGGATTAAAGTTCTGTGCCACAAAACCTTGTATTTACAAAATAAAAGGTGGAAGGAAAAAGATTTGTGGGAAGCATGTGTGCTTCCTTTAATGAATAGGTATACTTGTTGCTAAATTAAATATTAAGGTTACTTTATAGGTAGAATGACCCTGGAGTATAAAAGCAATCAAAATCTATTAACATCTCTTTTATTTTTCTCTGTATTGGACATTGAACATAGTAGGGCCTTACACAGAGTAGGCAGGTATGCTGCATCCTGAGATTCACATGCATTTAATCTTATTGATCTGTAGCTACTTTTCATATAAGCAACTTAATTTTGCTAATTCTTTTGTTACTATATGGTTAAGAATGGTCTTCATTTGCTATACAATGTCCTTCTATGTTTAACAATATTTCTTTATTTCTGTAAGGTACTGAGGATTACAGAGTGAATAAATCATTCACCAAATATAGAGCCTGTAGTTCCTCCAGCCTGCAGTCCCAGATGAATACCAGGTACAGAAATTTTATTTTTTTTGAGTGTATATATTTAGATATTTGATTATGTGTATAAGTGTTTTGCCTATATGTATTAGTAACATATATAATATAATATATACATGTATATTATATCATATATGCATATATATATATATATTTATATATTTCTGGTGCCCAAGAAGGCCAGAAGAAAGTGTCTGGTCCCTTGGAATTGGAGCTCTAGCTGGTTGTGAGTTGCCTGTGAGTGCCAGGAGATAAACCTGGTCCTCTGCTAGAGCAGCAAGTACGCTCAATCACGGAGCCATGGAGCCATCTCTCTTTCCAGGCCCTGTTTTCGTGTTTTGAGTCAAAAGCTATGTAGTCCTGACTGGCTTCACACTCACTCCCTCAGTTCTTCTGCCTCACCCTCCCAGTGGCTAGGGTAATAGGCACGGGCCATTGTGCCTAGCTGTTTTTTTAGTTATTGGAGGTGGAGGTCTTGCCATGTTGCTGAGGCCGGTCTTAAAACTTTATTTAAATACTCCTTCCTCAGCCTCTGCAGCTTGGGACCTCAGGAATATGATCCCATGCCTAGCTTCAAAATATTTTCATGCCGTGTTTTTTTACAGCTATGCACATTAGCTTGAGAAGGAATACTGGGAGGGAAGAAAGGACACCGTCTTGAGAACAAACAATCTCCTGCTCCCTCTGTCTAGTTCATTCGCTATGCCCCTCACTGTATGAGGAGGATGGTGATCACTTTCTAATTGATTATTGGGAAGGCATATTAGACGAAAAGCGAGGGCGTATGTACGCACTTAGTAAATACTAGCCCCCTTTCCTCTTACACTTCATGACATAGGTGTTTGTGCTGATAGGAAATTACCTGAACTGAGGCTGCGAATTAGAAGATTGCTCAGTGCTACCCTAGAGGAATGGAAAGGTTTTGGAGTTCCTTCTTTCTAGGCACTGAGTCCTTGGTGGTAATCATCTCACATTGGCCTCCCCAAGATTCTCCATGTTTTCTGAAGTAGTGGGAGGAGCTGGCCACCTGTCCCTGCTTTTCTTAGTCTCTTATCCCGTGGAGGCCCTGTCAACCTGGCTTAGCTGAGTTAGTCCTTTGGACCATTATTTGCCCCTAGAGAAGAACAATTAATGCTGGCATATGGGTTTGTTTTTTTCTTCTTCTAAACTACAGTTATACCCATGGGGAGCATTTATATTCTCTGTCTCGTCCTTGTGCCAGATGTTTTTGTTGAAGACAATAGGAAACATGGCCCAGGGAGGCTATCATATTTCTTATACTTTAATCTTGACCCTTCTGTTGGATCATACTGCTGTAGGTTTTTCTTTTTTTAATTTGTTTGTTTTGAGACAGGGTCTTTCTGCATAGCCCTGGCTGTCCTGAAACTCACTATGTAGACAAGATCGGCTTCAGACTCAGAGACCTGCTTCCCTTTCCTCCCAAGTGCTGGGATTAAAGATGTGTGCCACCATGCCTGGCCCCATGTAGTTTGTTTTTTTTTTTAATGAATATAAAATACAGCATAGAAGTATTGATCAATCTGTTGTCATATAGTTAGTAAGTGGTATAGTTAGGTTTCAGCTGACATGACTATTGTGCTAAGGAAATAAACCCAAAGTATTATTGTTAATTGATCTTTTTTTTTTAAGATTTACTTATCTGTTATATATACACTGTAGCTGTCTTCAGACACAGCAGAAGATGGCATCAGATCCCATTACAGATGGTTGTGAGCCACCATGTAGTTGCTGGGAATTGAACTCAGGACCTCTGGAAGAGCAGTCAGTGCTCTTAACTGCTGAGCCATCTCTCCAGCTCATTGATCTTTAAAGGTACTATGGACTGTGGAAAATGAGGGGGAAAAAAAGACAGCATTGAACACTTAACAGTGAATTAGAGGTCATTTAAAGGCATTTTACATGTGTATTCAATACTCACCACAACTTCAGGAAAGCATTGGTGGTCTTTTTTTTTTTTTTTTTTTTTTTCTTAACCCCTTAACTTTTTTTTTTTTTTGGCCTGGAATTCCTGGTCATGGCCTACTAAGGACTTGGAATACCTGGCAAAGAGAATTAACTTTCTTATAAAATGTATACTTTTTTGCTTTTCTTTGTACTTTAATTGTTTGTTTGTTTGTTTGTTAAAGGTTTCCTTCAAGCAAGATGGTACCTTTCCACTTTCCTCCATCAAAATTGGCACTTTGGAACCCAATGCCAATTGGAGAGTGTATCTACCTACATCTCAGCTACTACAGGTGTGTTTCTCTCTCCAAATCAAACCAGCCAAAGGTTATGTCCGGTGTTTTCTCCTATTGCTCCTATTGTGCTTGTGCGGCAGGAACCATTTCCCCAGATTTTAACATTTGAAGGTTGAACTGGCAAGATGACTGAACAGATAAAGACATGCCCTCAAAGTCTGAAACTTGTTGACTGTGAACAGATACTGTAAAGTAGGCAATTCTACATTTTATCTAAATACAAACTATAGTTATATAAAAATGACCTTCTGACTATATATATAAGGTATTTGTAAACATCAGTGAACTTAAATGTTTACAAGTAGTCTCAAGTATTTCAGGAAAACGATGCTCAACCTCTTCATTTTTTTTTTAAACTTTCTTACTTAAAGTTTGTATCAGATAAAAATTCCATCTGTTTATTAGATCTTCCTTATGCTTTTGAGAAATAATCTTAATTTCACAGGTAAATATTTCACATATCTAAGGTTCTAAGTAGGGTAGAAATATCTCTTGTACTTCAGCATGGTATCTGTGTGGAACCTTGAGAAGACAGAACAGACATGGAATCCATCAAGTTAGAAGGCAAACAAGACTGCAGTTCTGTGTAGGGTCTTTTCAAAGAAGTTTATAGACTTAAAGTAATGATAATCAATTGCTGTTGTCTTAGGACTTACTTGCTAAAAGGAATATTCTGCAGAGAATAGATATACTGCAGAGAGCCAAGTCAGTCTGTAAGGTACTTATCTGTAACCAGATATTGGCCATAGTGACTTTAAGGTACTCTTAACTGGAGTCAGACTGTCTGAGCCCTCAACCGTAGAGCCTACCAATTCTTACTTAAACAGCTTCAATAAAGTAGTCAAAAACCAGTTCCCTTACTTGTAAAATAAACGGAAAACTGCCATGAGAAGGCTAGTTATGTACGTACATACATACGTGTCTGTGTGTGTGTGTGTGTGTGTGTGTGTGTGTGTGTGTGTGTGTGTTTATGTATGTAGCCCCTAGAGTGTTCCATGTACTTCTACATGCTAAGCAAACACTCTGCTACAGGGGCAACATGATCCTTTGCTGGTACTTTAAAAGTTTTCCAGGTAAGATCTTACTACATAGCTCTGGGTAGCCTGAAATTCACTATGCAGACCAGACTAGCCTTAATCTCACAGACATCTGCCCATCTCTGGGTGTGTTGTTTTTTTTTTGTTTGTTTGTTTTTTGTTTTTTTTTAATTTTTTATTATATATTTCTTTACTTATATTTCAAAGGTTATTCCCTTCCCGGTTTCCTATCCATAAGCTCCTATTCCCCTCCCCTCCCCCTCCCTCATACAGGTATTCCCCCTAAACACCCCCTTATTGCCCTCCCCCATATTCCCCTGCACTGGAGGTTCAACCTTGGCAGGACCAAGGGATTCCCCTTCCACTGGTGCCCCAACAAGGTTATTCTCTGCTACATATGCAGTTGGAGCCCTGGGTCAGTCCATGCATAGTCTTTCGGTAGTGGCTTAGTCCCTGGAAGCTCTGGTTGATTGGCATTGTTGTTCATATGGGGTCTCGAGCCCCTTAAAGCTCTTCCAGTCCTTTCTCTGATTCCTTCAACGGGGGTCCTGTTCTCGTTCAGTGGTTTGCTCCTGGCATTCGCCTCTGTATTTGCTGTATTCTGGCTGTGTCTCTCAGGAGCGATCTACATCCGGTTCCTGTCGGCCTGCACTTTTTTGCTTCATCCATCTTGTCTAATTGGGTGGCTGTATATGTATCGGTCACATGTGGGGCAGGCTCTGAATGGGTGTTCTTTCTGCCTCTGTTTTAATCTTTGCCTCCCTGTTCCCTGCCAAGGGTATTCTTGTTCCCCTTCTAGAGAAGGAGTGAAGCATTCGCATTTTGATCATCTGTCTTGAGTTTCATGTGTTCTGTGCATCTAGGGCAATTCAAGCATTTGGGCTAATAGCCACTTATCAATGAGTGCATATCATGTGTGTTTTTCTGTGATTGGGTTACCTCACTCAGGATGATATTTTCCAGTTCCCTCCATTTGCCTATGAATTTCATAAAGTCATTGTTTTTGATAGCTGAGTAATATTCCATTGTGTAGATAGATGTACCACATTTTCTGTATCCATTCCTCTAATGAAAGGCATCTGGGTTCTTTCCAGCTTCTGGTTATTATAAATAACGCTGCTATGAACATAGTGGAGCACGTGTCTTTTTTATATGTTGGGGTATCTTTTGGTTATAGGCCCAAGAGAGGTATAGCTGGGTCCTCAGGTAGTTCAATGTCCAGTTTTCTGAGGAACCTTCAGACTGATTTCCAGACTAGTTGTGCCAGTCTGCAATCCCACCAACAATGGAGGATTGCTCCTCTTTCTCCACATCCTCGCCAGCATTTGCTGTCACCTGAGTTTTTGATCTTAGCCATTCTCACTGGTGTGAGGTGAAATCTCAGGGTTGTTTTGATTTGCATTTCCCTTATGACTAACGATGTTGAACATTTCTTCAGGGGTTTCTCAGCTATTCGGCATTCCTCAGCTGTGAATTCTTTGCTTAGCTCTGAACCCCATTTTTAATAGGGTTATTTGTCTCCCTGTGGTCTAACTTCTTGAGTTCTTTGTATATTTTGGATATAAGGCCTCTATCTGTTGTAGGATTGGTAAAGATCTTTTCCCAATCTGTTGGTTGCCGTTTGTCCTAACCACAGTGTCCTTTGCCTTACAGAAGCTTTGCAGTTTTATGAGATCCCATTTGTCGATTCTTGATCTTAGAGCATAAGCCATTGGTGTTTTGTTCAGGAAATTTTTTCCAGTGCCCATGTGTTCCAGATGCTTCCCTAGTTTTTCTTCTATTAGTTTGAGTGTATCTGGTTTGATGTGGAGGTCCTTGATCCACTTGGACTTAAGCTTTGTACAGGGTGATAAGCATGGCTCGATCTGCATTCTTCTACATGCTGACCTCCAGTTGAACCAGCACCATTTGCTGAAAATGCTATCTTTTTTCCATTGGATGGTTTTGGCTCCTTTGTCAAAGATCAAGTGACCATAAGTGTGTGGGTCCATTTCTGGGTCTTCAATTCTGTTCCATTGGTCTATCTGTCTGTCTCTGTGCAGTTTTTATCACTATTGCTCTGTAATACTGCTTGAGTTTAGGGATAGTGATTCTCCCAGAAGTCCTTTTATTGTTGAGGATAGTTTTAGCTATCCTGGGTTTTTTGTTATTCCAAGTGAATTTGCAAATTGTTCTGTCTAACTCTTTGAAGAATTGGATTGGTACTTTGATGGGAATTGCATTGAATCTGTAGGTCCCTTTTGGTAAAATGGCCAATTTTACTATATTAATCCTGCCAATCCATGAGCATGGGAGATCTTTCCATCTTCTGAGGTCTTCTTCAATTTCTTTCTTCAGAGGCTTGAAGTTCTTATTGTACAGATCTTTTACTTGCTTGGTTAAAGTCACACCGAGGTATTTTATATCATTTGGGACTATTATGAAGGGTGTCGTTTCCCTAATTTCTTTCTCGGCTTCTTTCTCTTTTGTGTAGAGGAAGGCTACTGATTTATTTGAGTTAATTTTATACCCAGCCACTTTGCTGAAGTTGTTTATCAGGTTTAGTAGTTCTCTGGTGGAACTTTTGGGATCACTTAAATATACTGTCATATCATCTGCAAATAGTGATATTTTGACTTCTTCTTTTCCAATATGTATCCCCTTGATCTCCTTTTGTTGTGTGATTGCTCTGGCTAGAACTTCAAGAACTATATTGAATAAGTAGGGAGAGAGTGGGCAGCCTTGTCTAGTCCCTGATTTTAGTGGTATTGTTTCAAGTTTCTCTCCATTTAGTTTAATGTTAGCGACTGGTTTGCTGTATATGGCTTTTACTATGTTTAGGTATGGGCCTTGAATTCCTATTCTTTCCAGGACTTTTATCATGAAGGGGTGTTGAATTTTGTCAAATGCTTTCTCAGCATCTTAATGAAATGATCATGTGTTTTTGTTCTTTCAGTTTGTTTATATAATGGATCACGTTGATGGTTTTCCGTATATTAAACCATCCCTACATGCCTGGGATGAAGCCTACTTGATCATTGTGGATGATTGTTTTTATGTGCTCTTGGATTCGGTTTGCCAGAATTTTATTGAATATTTTTGCGTCGATATTCATAAGGGAAATTGGTCTGAAGTTCTCTTTCTTCGTTGGGTCTTTGTGTGGTTTAGGTATAAGAGTAATTGTGCCTTTATAGAAGGAAGTTGGTAGCGCTCCATCTGTTTCAATTTTGTGGAATAGTTTGGATAATATTGGTTTGAGGTCTTCTAAGAAGGTCTGATAGAATTCTGTACTAAACCTGTCTGGACCTGGGCTCTTTTTGGTTGGGAGACCTGTAATGACTGCTTCTATTTCGTTAGGAGTTATGGGGTTATTTAAATGGTTTATCTGTTCCTGATTTAACTTCAGTACCTGGTATCTGGCTAGGAAATTGTCCATTTCCTGCAGATTTTCAAGTTTTGTTGAATATAGGTTTTTGTAGTAGGATCTGATGGTTTTTTGAATTTCCTCTGATTCTGTAGTTATGTCTCCCTTTTCATTTCTGATTTTGTTAATTTGGACACACTCTCTGTGTCCTCTTGTTAGTCTGGCTAAGGGTTTATCTATCTTGTTGATTTTCTCAAAGAACCAACTTTTGGTTCTGTTGATTCTTTCTATGGTCCTTTTTGTTTCTACTTGGTTGATTTCAGCCCTGAGTTTGATTATTTCCTGCCTTCTCCTCCTCCTGGGTGTATTTGCTTCTTTTTGTTCTAGAGCTTTTAGGTGTGCTGTCAAGCTGCTGACATATGCTCTCTCCTGTTTCTTTCTGCAGGCACTCAGAGCAATGAGTTTTCCTCTTAGCACAGCTTTCATTGTGTCCCATATGTTTGGGTATGTTGTACCTTTATTTTCATTAAATTCTAAGATGTCTTTAATTTCTTTATTTCTTCCTTGACCAGGTTATCATTGAGTAGAGTATTGTTCAACTTCCATGTATATGTGGGCATTCTTCCCTTATTGTTATTGAAGACCAGCTTTAGCCCGTGGTGGTCTGATAGGACACATGGGATTATTTCTATCTTTCTGTATTTGTTGAGGCCTGTCTTATGATCAATTATATGGTCAATTTTGGAGAAAGTACCATGAGGTGGTGAGAAGAATGTATATCCTTTTGCTTTGGGATAGAATGTTCTATAAATATCTGTTAAATCCAATCATAACTTCTGTTAGTTTCTCTATGTCTCTGTTTAATTTCTGTTTCCATGACCTGTCCAGTGATGAGAGTGGGGTGTTGAAATCTCCCACTATTATCGTGTTTGGTGCAATGCATGCTTTGAGCTTTTTGAATGTAGGTGTCCTTGCATTTGGAGCATAGACATTTAGAATTGAGAGTTCATCTTGTTAATTTTTCCTTTGATGAATAGGAAGTGTCCTTCCTTATCTTTTTTCATGACTTTTAGTTGAAAATTGATTTTATTCGATATTAGAATGGCTACTCCAGCTTGTTTCTTCCGACCATTTGCTTGGAAAGGTGTTTTCCAGCCTTTGACTCTGAGGTAGTGTCTGTCTTTGTCTCTGAGGTGTGTTTCCTGTAGGCAGCAGAATGCAGGGTCCTCATTGCGTATCCAGTTTGTTAATCTATGTCTTTTTATTGGGTAATTGAGTTCATTGATATTGAGAGATATTAAGGAATAGTGATTATTGCTTCCTGTTATATTCATATTTGGATGTGAGGTTATGTTTGTGTGCTTTTCTTCTCTTTGTTTTGTTGCCAAGACGATTAGTTTCTTGCTTTTTCTAGGGTGTAGCCTGACTCCTTATGTTGGGCTTTACCAGTTATTATCCTTTGTAGCGCTGGATTTGTAGAAAGATATTGTGTAATTTTGGTTTTGTCATGGAATATCTTGGTTTCTCCATCTATGTTAATTGATTGTTTTGCAGGATACAGTAACCTGGGATGGCATTTTTGTTCTCTTAGGGTCTGTATGACATCTGTCTAGGATCTCCTGGCTTTCATAGTCTCTGGCGAGAAGTCTGGTGTGATTCTGATAGGTCTACTTTTTTTTTTTTCTTTTCTTTTTTTTCGGAGCTGGGGACCGAACCCAGGGCCTTGCGCTTACTAGGCAAGCGCTCTTCCACTGAGCCAAATCCCCAACCCGATAGGTCTACCTTTATATGTTCCTTGACCCTTACTGTTTTTAATATTCTTTCTTTATTTTGTGCATTTGGTGTTTTGACTATTATGTGATGGGAGGAGTTTCTTTTCTGGTCCAATCTATTTGGAGTTCTGTAGACTTCTTGTATACTTATGGGCATCTCTTTCTTTAGGTTAGGGAAGTTTTCTTCTATGATTTTGTTGAAGATATTTACTGGTCCTTTGAGGTGGGAGTCTTCACTCTCTTCTATACCTATTATCCTTAGGTTTGATCTTCTCACTGAGTCCTGGATTTCCTGTATGTTTTGGAACAGTAACTTTTTCCATTTTCCATTATCTTTGACAGTTGTGTCGATGATTTCTATGGAATCTTCTTCTCCTGAGATTCTCTCTTCTATCACTTGAATTCTGTTGATGATGCTTATATCTACGGCTCCTTGTCTCTTCCTTTGGTTTTCTATATCCAGGGTTGTTTCCCTGTGTTCTTTCTTCATTGCTTCCATTTCTATTTTTAATTCCTTCAACTGTTTGATTGTGTTTTCCTGGAATTCTTTCAGGGATTTTTGTGATTCCTCTCTATAGGCTTCTACTTGTTTATTTATGTTTTCATGTGTTTCTCTAAGGGAGTTCTTCATGTCTTTTTTGAAATCCTCCAGCATCATGATCAAATGTGATTTTAAATCTAGATCTTGCTTTTCTGGTGTGTTTGGATATTCATTGTTTGCTTTGGTGGGAGAATTGGGCTCCTATGATGCCATGTAGTCTTGGTTTCTATCGCTTGGGTTCCTGCGCTTGCCTCTCGTCATCAGATTATCTCTAGTGTTACTTTGTTCTGCTATTTCTGACAGTGGCTAGACTGTCCTATAAGCCTGTGTGTCAGGAGTGCTGTAGACCTGTTTTCCTGTTTTCTTTCAGCCAGTTATGGGAACAGAGTGTTCTGCTTTTGGGCGTGTAGTCTTTCCTGTCTACTGGTCTTCAGCTGTTCCTGTGGGCCTGTGTCCTGAGTTCACCAGGCAGGTTGCTTGGAGAAAAAAAGTTGGTCTTACCTGTGGTCCTGCGGCTCAAGTTTGCTCGTGGGGTGTTGCTTTTGAGCCCTTCGTGAGGGCAGCAACCAGGAGGACCTGCCCTGCCTTTTCCAGGAGCCCCTGTGCACTGGGGTCCCAGATGGCGTTAGGTGTTTTCCTCTGGAGTCAGAAATGTGGGCAGAGTGTAGTCTCTTCTGGCTTCCCAGGCACGTCTGCCTCTCTGAAGGTTTAGCTCACCCTCCCATGGGATTTGGGGGCAGAGAACTGTTGATCCGGTCCCTTCAGGTCCCGGTGGTGTCTGGAGCACAGGGGACCTGCACCTCCAGTGTCCCTATCTTCTGGTTCCCAGAGGCCGTATACAGTTTCCTCTTGGGCCAGGGACCTGGGCAGGGGTGGGCAGTATTGGTGGTCTCTTCCGCTTTGCAGTCTCAGGAGTGCCCACCTGTCCGGGTGGTGAGCTCTCTCTCCCTCAGGGTTTGGGAGCAGTGAGCTGTTGGCGGGGATCAGCGGAGGTTGGGAATCCAGCTAAAAACCGGAAGTGTCCGGTCCCAGAGGAACTTTGACTCTGTGTGTCCTAAGACCACCAGTCAGGTCGCTGGTGGTCAGGCCGCTTTGATTGTGTCCTATAAGTTTGGGAATATTGTATCTTTACTTTCATTAAATTCTAATTTTTTTTCTTTATTTCTTCCTTGACCAAGTTGTCATTGAGTAGAGCCTTGTTCACCTTCCATGTATATGTGGGCTTTCTGTTGTTTTTGTTGTTATTGAAGACCAGTCTTAGTGCGTGGTGATCTGATAGGATGCATGGTATTATTTCTATCTTCCTCTATCTGTTGAGGCCTGATTATATGGTCAATATTGGAGAAGGTTCCATGAGGTGCTGAGAAGAAAGTGTATTCTTTTGTTTTAGGATGGAATGTTCTATAAATATCTGTTAAATCCAATCATAACTTCTGTTAGTTTCTCTATGTCTCTGTTTAATTTCTGTTTCCATGACCTGTCCAGTGATGAGAGTGGGGTGTTGAAATCTCCAACTATTTTTGTATGAGCTTCAATGTGTGCTTTGAGCTTTAGTAAGGTTTCTTTTATGAATGTAGGCGCCCTTGCATTTGGAGCATAGATATTTAGAATTGAGAGTTCATCTTGGTGGATTTTTCCTTTGATGAATAGGAAGTGTCCTTCCTTATCTTTTTTCATGACTTTTAGTTGAAAATTGATTTTATTCGATATTAGAATGGCTACTCCAGCTTGTTTCTTCCGACCATTTGCTTGGAAAGGTGTTTTCCAGCCTTTGACTCTGAGGTAGTGTCTGTCTTTGTCTCTGAGGTGTGTTTCCTGCATGCAGCAAAATGCTGGGTCCTCTTTACGTATCCAGTCTGTTAGTCTTTGTCTTTTTATTGGGGAATTGAGTTCATTGATATTGAGAGATATTAAGGAATAGTGATTGTCGCTTCCTGTTATTTTCGTTGTTAGAGGTGGAATTATATTTGTCTCTCTTTTGGTTTCATTGCAAGGAAATTATATTCTTGCTTTCTGTATGGTGTAGTTTCTCTCCTTGTGTTGGAGTTTTCCATCTATTATCCTTTGTAGGGCTGGGTTTGTAGAAAGATATTGTGTAAATTTGGTTTTGTCATGGAATATCTTGGTTTCTCCATCTATGTTAATTGAAAGTTTTGCTGGATACAGTAACTTGGGCAGCATTTGTGTTCTCTTAGTGTCTGTATGACATCTGCCCAGGATCTTCTGGCTTTCATAGTCTCTGGTGAGAAGTCTTGTGTAATTCTTATAGGTCTGCCTTTATATGTCACTTGACCTTTTTTCCTTACTGCTTTTAATATTCTTTCTTTGACCAGAACTTCAGGTACCGGCAGCTTTCTGTTCTATTTCCCTCTGTCCAGAGGCACTGTGCATTTTCCCCTTGGACTAGGGATGTGGACCAAGGTGTGCAGAGGTGGCAGATGTCCTGCAGCCTCGGGATGTCTGCACTCCTGGGAGGTCCGCTCTCTTCCCCACGGGATTTGGGTCATGTTTTGTTTTATTTTGGTTTTTTTTTTTTTTTGTTTTGTTATGCTAAGAATATTTTCTTTTTAATTATCTGGTCTTTCTGGTTTCTTGTTCCTTGTACATATTACACTTCCCTCTTACATTTCTTTAATCTTTCTTTAAAAGATTTATTTTATTTTTTAAAAAATTACTTATTTTATGTATATGAGCACACTGTAGCTGTGTTTAGACACACCAGAAGAGAACATCAGATCCCATTACAGATGGTTGGGAGCCACCAAGTGGTTTCTTGGAATTGAACTCAGGACCTCTTGAAGAACAGTCAGTGTTCTTTTTTTTTTTTTTTTTTTGGAGCTGGGGGCCGAACCCAGGGCTTTTCGCTTGCTAGGCAAGCGCTCTACCCCCGAGCTAAATCCCCAACCCCACAGTCAGTGTTCTTAACCACTGAGCCGTTTCTCTATCCTGATTCATTTTATTTTTAATCACATTAGTACAGGTGGGAGAAGAGGCCAGATCCCCTTTAACTAGAATTACAGGTGACTGTGAGCTATGTGACAGTGCTGCGATTGAACTCAGGTCTTCTGGAAGGGCAGTATGAGTTCTTAACTACCAAGCCATCTCCTCAGCCTCCACTCCTAGCCTATTCCCCCTTTTAAAAGATAGGATCTTGCTACATAGTTCTAGTTGGCTTGAATCTGATTACTATGTAGATCAGATTAGTCTTGAATTCTGAGATGCCTGCACCTCCTGAGTTCTGAGATTAAGGGTTCATGCCATCATGACTAGCTTTTTTGTTTAAAATATATTTATATATGTTTTGTATTCAAGAGTGCTTGGATCAGACATAATATTATGTAAAGAAATGAATGTAACTATTTTTGTTAAAATTATTTACAGAAACATATCAGCCTTTTAGTTGATCAGTTTGTATTCTGGCCCAGGTTAGGCAAGAACCTGGGGGACCATTTGTACCTTTTTTGTCAGCTCGTGGCCAGTCTGGTTTCCAGGTGACCTTGTCTACCTTTTGCATTTTATAGGATTTCTTGCCTAGGGATCTCCAATGATAGCCTTTGTACATTTTGTAAACTCTTTGTTACATTTTAGTCTGTCCTTTATAGAAGGTTTTTGTTTAATGTGGACATTTCCTAGTGTGGACATCAGGTCTACCACATTCATAAAAGAATTTTCTTATTTTTCAGAAAGCCAAAGCTTATGGTAACTGAAAAGGCTATCCGCCTGGCTTACCGCCATGCTAAGCAGAGCAAAAAAAATGTGCCGTGCTTCCTACTTGGCTCTCTCACAGTGGATGAAGGTAGTATAATGGCTGTTACAGAATATACACTTGTTTCAGCCAGCTATTGCATGCGCTTTTGCTAATTTCTTTGCTGTACATCATCATGAGTGTAAACGTAAATAAAAGTACCCATTACAGAATTCATGGTGCAGTCACCGGGTAGACTATATAAGCTATCGTTTTCTTAATGTAAGATTTTAGTATGATAAAAATATTTTGCTGAAATGTAGTTCTGCTTGGTGGTTTTATGTTTTTAATTAGCCTGCTATATAATAGAAATATTTTTGTCCTGCAGACGAAGAAGGGGTGACCTTGACCATAGACCGCTTTGATCCTGGTAGAGAATCCCCTGAATGCTTAGAAAGAACTCCTACTGCTGCTCTTCCTGGAGATTTTTTGATCCCCTGCAAAGTTCATACTCAAGGACTTTGTTCAAGAGATACGAAAGTTCATAATGCAGATGACTTCAGTTCAGCTTTAAAGGTGAAATTTATTGATAACGTTCTTTTTTATAATAGTTTTTAGTTTTTGAAATTCTGACAATTGCATCACTTCCTCCTGTCCTCCCTCCAGCCCCTCTCATGTATATCATCCCCACTTGCTCTCACACTTATAGCCGATCCAAAGCTGTTGTAGGGATACACACACACATAAGTTCAGCCTACTCCGTGTAATGTCACCTTAGCACCTACTGCTTCATGTCGGGTAACCAATTAATGCACAGTTCCCTAGGGAAGACTGTCTGACACTCTCAACCTTTCCCAGTTGCCCATAGCTCTTGTGTAAGGTTGAGACCTCATAAAATTTCTCCCTGCCATGTTAGCATGTCTGTGGGTGTTGTCACCTTTTGGGACTTATTTAGGCAGCCACGTTAATAAGACTTCATTTATGCAGCCTCTCTGACATTTCTGTAGAAACAGTCTCACATGAAATGTCCTATTCTCTGGCTCTTAACAACTTTTCTGTTCAGCAATGATTCCCGAGCCTCAGGCGCAGGAGTTATGTTTTAGGTGTTCCAGTTGGGACTTAATCTGTCTGCATTTTGATCAGTTGTGGTTTTCTATAATGGTCTCCTTCTGTTACAAAGAGAAGTTTCTTTGATAAGGTGTAAGAGTACATGTAACTGTATATAGAGGATAAATATTTAGAAAGTACTTAGTTTAGAAATTATGCAGTTCCGTAAACTTGCAGTTGAAAGTTTTCCAAAACCCATGTCTTTTCTAGCCCTGGGCATTTGGCCAGGTTTGTAGTTCCAGGCATGAGTTCCCTCTTGAGTGAGCCTGAAGTCCGTCCAGTTAGAAAGCTGTGTGCGCTGTTCCTGCGCCCTTAGGGTTACTGTGCCATGCTTGTCCTTGTGGTTCCTAGGTGGCATACCTGGGTAGGACTGTTCGCTTGCCTTCCTTGGAAGTTTGCATGGCACCTTGTGGTGCTGTGAAAACTCGTCCTTAGGTAGGATGCTTTGGGTCAGATCCAACTCTGGTCCTCAGAGTCCTGAGTCTGAAGTGTGGATGACATTATTTTTAATTATATATGAGAATCATAGTGTGTGTGGCTTATAGTATTTTGATAAATCATACAGATTTGAGAATTATTTGTAATGATGTATGATTGAGTCATCGTGGACTTAAAAATCAAAGATACTGTGGTTTCTTGAGGCTAGAGATGGGTAATATTCCAGAAGATGAAGCAGTGGGACCAAGGCAGGAAAGAAAGTTGAGGCAGTGCTTAGGATTGCTAATGGTCTATAGACGTTCCCTAAGGGCAATTAGACTGCAGTATTAATTTAGTCAAATCGTAGAGAGCTTTATTGGATGAAACATTTCTGAAAAGAAGCAGTTCTGTCAGATCTGATGAAGCTGCTCACTGTCAGAGAATGATTGACTAGGTCGGATGTATATTAGATGGTGTGTGTGTGTGTGTGTGTGTGTGTGTACACACAGTGGTAACTATCAGAATAAAAAGGGCGCAAGAGATATGGCTAAATATGGAAGAAGAGCTACCCCAATTTGGATAATGAGAAAGGAACCACAAAGGAGTGAGATTCCCTACAGCTGAGCCATAATTGCGGTGCAGACCGCACCACCCCGATGTGGTGAAACTTATTGGGATGATAATTGCCCA
Source organism: Rattus rattus (assembly GCF_011064425.1). Lineage (NCBI taxonomy): Eukaryota > Metazoa > Chordata > Mammalia > Rodentia > Muridae > Rattus > Rattus rattus. The sequence continues at coordinate 41,567,302 of NC_046154.1, read as the reverse complement.
GCATGAGTTTAAAGAGCTACTAGGACCTTCAAGTTGGAAATTTATGATGAAGCTGAGGACTTGCTTTGATTAAATTATTCACATAATCTTTGATCATGTGGAAGAAATGAGAATTGAAATGTTGTGAATTAGAATTAATTTTGTTAATGTAAGATATCACAGAGATATATGTAGCAATGTTAAATGAACTTTAAAGATATGAATGCATTTCAGAGTTGTAAAATATTTCTACACTACTGATCCCTCAGGCTTTACAGCACCATGTGTGCAGCAAAGACCTCTTGGACTGTGGGAAGCTGCTTTCCTTACGAGCCCAAATCACCCCCAGGGAGAGTTTGGGCGGTGTGGATCTTAACTTGCAGTGGACAGCAGTGACTCTAGCAAATCCTTTCAAGTGTGTACCTGTGAAACCCATCCCCATTATTCCTACAGCACTGGCAAGAAACTTAAGTAGTAGTCTGAATATTTCTCAAGTTCAGAGAACCTGTAAGCACGGGTAAGTAACAGATCCATTAGTCTAAACCTATAAATATTGATTGAATTAATATATTTTTCAATAATACTAATTACTGTAGTCAGTTTACCTGTCAGAGATCCATGTCCTTTTAGGGAAATGGGTTTTGTGTTTTGTTTTCGTACTCTTTGGCAGTGGTCGGAAGAATGTCGTGTGTAGCGGATTAGTTATCCTTCCCATAATGCAGTCTCTTCCACTGAAACGTCACATTTGCCTATCAAGTTACCTGGGCACGTGCATGCTTCTAGTAATAGAACATTCACTTTGTCAGTAGCATAATTGGTTCTGACGTTGTCCTCTCTAGTACTAACACTATTTACAAGTAATCCGTAAGTAAAGTTGAGTATGTAACCCTAAATGACTATTTTAATAGGTTAAGACATTTTACATGCTGTCTTTGGGGCCTCTTTTTCATCCACTAACTAAAATAGAGTTTTACTTGCATAAAATTGAGTTTCAAGACTCAGTTTGCATTTTGGGGGTTGAAAGCACGTACTTAAAATTATTCTTACTTAAGTTTCTTCTGTTTAGATATATTACTATGGATGAAACACGCAAATTGTTACTTTTGCTGGAATCAGATCCCAAGGTTTATTCTCTACCATTAGTGGGAATGTAAGTATTATCCTGCTTAAGAAAACCTTCAGCTTGTTTTTTGAGGCTGAATTTCTCAAGGTAGCCCTTGCTGTCCTGGACCTCGCACTGTAGACCAGGTTGGCCCCAAACTCAGATCTGCCTGCCTCTGCCTCCTAAGTGCTGGGACTAAAGGCATGTGCCACCACCTGGCAATCGTGGGCATTTTCTTGTAAGGTGTCTCTATATTTTGGGAGATATATATATATATATGCTTTTTAACCTTTAAATATTCCTAGTTTCAGGCCACAAACTTTTGTTTCCTCGGATTTTGTTCCTTTCCATTCCATGCTAATTTATTCTGATACCTGTTTTTCCCTCCATAAACCATTTTCCTCTCCCACATCCAAATGGAAGAGAATAAATACCATGCACATCTCTTTATTTGTAGATGCGATATATTTATATTGCTGTAGATATCGATGTAGTCTGCCTCTGAATTGGCAGTGTGGTTTTTTTATTTGTCAAGTTTTTAATGTACTGCTGTTGAGCATCAAGGACCAGTCTTGGAAAGGATGTGATCCAAAGTGTGTTCATTTTTAAACGACTGTAGGGGTTTTCCTTTTTATTTTGAGGTAAGATCTCCCTGTGTAGCCCCTGGTACCCTAGAATTTGCCTCAACCTCCAGCAGTTGGGATTATAGGTGCATGCCACCATACTTGACTGATGATGTACTTTCTGTCCGTTTCCTTTAGCTGGCTGTCTGGAATTATACATATCTATAGCCCTCAGGTATGGGCTTGCTGCTTGAGATACATATTCAGTTCTTCTATTCAGGAAAGGCAAGTGATATTTTATTCTATAATATTTGTGTTTGATTGCTTCTGGTTATAGTGTATTGACTTCGGTTAAAATTCTTACACTGCTTTAATCTTTTATAATACATAATAGATGTACACTTTTAAGGAAAATAAACCTCATATTAAATGAGACTAAGTAGTAAGAAGGTAAGCTTTTTTTTTTTTTTCGGAGCTGAGGACTGAACCCAGTGCCTTGCACTTGCTAGGCAAGTGCTCTACCACTGAGCTAAATCCCCAACCCTAGAAGGTAAGCTTTTAACTATCATGAGTAGGCATAGAATGTATTAACTTCAGAGGCACTGAGTGAAAGACCACACAGTAAGGATGCTGGTATGACTGTACAGAAAGACAGAGGCAGGATGTTAGCTCAAGACAGATGAGTGGGAAGTCTTTGCTTATTCTTCTGTCTTTTGAGACGGGGTCTTAATCTGTAGCCAGGAGAGTTTTGAACTCACTGTGTGGCCCAGATTGACTTTGAACTCAAGGGAATCTCACTGCTCTAGCCTCTTTGAGTATTAGAACCTTTGCTGATCTGATAAAGGAAGCATGCTCTTTTCCAGCATTTATGACATTTCCATTTCTGGGTGTTGTCTTTGCTATTGTCTCTGTATGATGCTTCTTTCTCATATTAGTTTATAAAGTCATGCACTTCCCTCCTTTCTCTCTCTCCCTATTTCTCTCTGCACATATAAATACTTGGAGCGAAACTTTCTCCCCTTGGATTGTCATTTCCTTTAATTTTTAGTTAATGGTCTTTTTTCCAGACTATTTTCTTTTTCCTGATGGTGCTGGGTTTCCAAGCCAAAGCTTCGTACAGCTCTGACCTATACCCCAAGCTTTTTTCCCCTCACAATGTACACAATATACATTATGTTTTGCTTGCATGTATGTCTGCGTGAGGATGTTTGATCTTTGAACCAGACCTATAGACAGTCATGAGCTGACATGTGGATGCTGGGAACTGAACTTGAGTCCTTTGGAAAAGCAGCCTGCTGAGGCATCTCTCTAGCCCCAACCCCAAAGTTATTTTGTTTGTTTTGCTTTTTGTTTTTTGTTTTTTTAGTCAAATTCACCACTTTTCTTTCTTGCTTAGGCATTTCATATTCTAGGAGTATAAATAAAAGAATCTCTGTATTTTTTCAAATCCTTTTATAGTTATACTTTTATAGTTTATTCGACTTTCCAAGTGAATTTTATTTATTTGTACTAAAATAAGCCAGATATAATGAGGCTGCCTTACCTGTGGTCCTAGCACTAGGAGGCTGAGGCAGAAGGACCAATTTGAAGCTAGCCTGGGCTGCATAACAAGTTCCAAGCCAGCCTGCATTATCTAAGTCCTTGTTTCAGAAACAAAAGGAGAAAAAGGATGTTGAATGTTTTCTTTATTTTTAAATTTTTATCATTTAATTTATGTGTATGGGTGTTTTGTCTACGTCTATGTCTGCATCACATGCATTCCTGGTGTTCATGGAGAAGAGGACATTAGTGCCATGGGACTGGAGTTACAGGTGGTTGGGAACTAACCTGTGGGTGCTGGGTATTGAACTCAGTCCTCTAGAAGAAGACTGAGGGCTCTTAACCACTGAGCCATCCCTTCAGGGTGCTAAATGTTAATTGTTGGTTCTTTTCTATGATCTAGTACACTTGTTTCATTACCAATTATTCATCTTGTTTTAAATTTCTGTAGATAGTAGATATTCAGTAAAGGCTCAGGCGGGTGGGTTTTGAACTCCGGATCTCAAGTGATCCTTTTTACACTTGCAAGTAGCTAGAGATGCATACCATTGTGTGTGCATTCTTGAGATTTTCTCTCCCTCTCTCTCTGTCTCTCTGTCTCTCTGTCTCTCTCTGTCACTCTCTGTCTCTCTCTCTCTCTCTCTGTCTCTCTCTCTGAAGTTGAGGGTGGGTAGGTAAATTTTCATTTTCCATTTTATATATTCCTCTTTTCTTTGATGTTTTGCAAGAAGTGTTTCTATATTGTATTCTATTACGTTTTTTATTGTGGGCTGAAGAGCTGTCTCAGTGGTTAAGAGCACTGACTACACTTGCAGAGGACTCCGGTCTGATCCCCAGTACTGGCTCTCTGCCTCCAAGGGCATCAGGCCTGCACATCGTGCAGGTACACAATGCAGATTAGCATTTATATACATAAAACAAGTAAGTTTATTTTTTAATTGTTAACATTAAAGGTAAGCATGCATACTTTAAATAATCTACTGACTAGATTGGGAAACTTACCAAGGAGATCTTTCAGTATAATGTTATTATCACAAAAATTTAATTCAATACTATTTTTTTGTTCAGGGTTTTTTCAGAATCTGGAAATTTCATCATAGTTCTTTATTCATTGACACATAAGGAACCTGAGTTTTATGAGTGCCTGCCTTGTGACAGTAGGACACCCGAGCTGCAGTTTCAGTTACTGACCAACAAGGAGACTTTCCATCTTTTCAATGTAAGTGCTCATACTACCTGCGTGAGTTATTTTTCTCATCACTCAGACCAAAATATCTGATATAAACCAGGAAGGGGAGGTTTATCACAGCTCAGGGACTCCAATCCACGCAGGTTTGGCTGGCTGCATGTGCTAAAGCAGAACATCATGGTAGCAGGGCTGTGTAGTAGGAGAGAGCCACTCACTTCATGGCAACCTGGAAGCAGCGCTGCCGGAGTATAGACACCCACTGTCTCTGCCTCATTCATCAGGGCTTCAGCAATGGGGTGACACCGAGTGTGCTCTGGGTGCACATCTCAGTCAGTCAGTCCTCTCTGGAAACTTGCTATTCACCAATAGCAAGCAGAGATGCCCCACCCACCGAGGTGAATCAACTGAAGATTTACCATCAGTTCTTGTTCTTGTAGCCGCTGTTTTTCAATAGCTTATACATTTTCCAGTTGCTCATACACTTACACTTGCACTATTTGGTACTGTTGAGGATTTGTTGTTGTTTTTGTTTTTCAAGACAGGGTCACTCAGTGTAAACAGTCCAGACTACTGTCCTGGACTCACTCTATAGACCAGGCTGGCCTCAAACTCACTGAGATCTACCTGCTTCTGCCTTCCGAGTGCTAGGATTAAAGGCGTGCACCATCATGCCCAGCTGAGGATTCATTTTTGATGTTAGTGGTTTCCTTGTTACCACTTATGTTTTAAAATATGTGGGTGTAATTAATAATATATAAACTATGTTGTGGGAGCCAGTGACATGGCTCAGTGGTTAAGAGCATTGACTGCTTTCCACAGGATCTGGGTTCAGTTTCCCAGCAACCACATGGTGGCTCACAACCACCTGTAGTTCCAGTCCTAGGAGATCCAATAAAGTATATAAAGATGCATCTAGAAGCCAAGCCTACTGTCTCAGGCTTTTAATCCCAGTACTCAGTAGGCAAAAAGTAGGTGGATCTCTTAGTTCAAAGGCTAGCCTGTGTTCTAGAAGAGCCAAGCATTCATTTTAAGACCTTGTCTCTAAAAATAAAATGATATAAAATAAAATAAATGATGCATCTAGGTGGTCGGTACAGAGAAGTAGGTCTTTGAAACTGTCATATAAAAACTAAATTTAAAGGCTAAGCCAGGTGCGGTGGTACATGCCTTTAATCCCAGCACTTTAATCTACTTGGGAGTTAGAGACAAGACTGATCTCTATGAGTTTGAGACCAGCCTGGTCTACATAATGAGTTCCAGGGTAGTTAGGGTTATGTAGAGGAGACCTGTATCAAAAAAGCAAAACAAATAATAATAATTAAAACATAAAGGACACCCTCTCCTTTTTGCCCACACTAGGTTCAAACTCTTTGGCTCAAATAATCCTCCTGTCTCAGACTCCTTTAGTACCTAGGGTTACATGTGTCTACCGTTGTTTCTGGCCCTAACTACTTTTTTTGTTAAATTACTATTTATCTTAGGTCTCAAAATAAGCAATAACATCTAAAGGATTTTATTATAAGAATTATTTTATTATAAGAATATTGAATAACTTCAAATTAATCATGTGGTTCCACTCAACTCACCTTGTTTTCTTTGAATTACGGATTGTGTCATTTCATGAATACATTTTTATATTTGTATATCATTGTATTCACTGAATGCCTGGATACTGAACGAGTTTCACAATACAGGGTTAAGTTCTTATTTTCACTTACAAAGCAGTAAGCCAGGCATTTTGCAGAAGCACGTTACAGAAATCAGGAGTGCTCCCGTCAGTGATCGAGAGCTACTGCTCGGATAAATAGGATTCTTGGCTGTTTTAAGTCAAATCTCAAAAGTATGACCTACTTCGTTTCAGAATGTTGAACCTTCTAGCAAAAATCTAATGCATTTTGAACTCAGTGCTGAGAGTCAAGATGCTGAAGCGGAGGCCGAGCTTTTTAGCAAGATTTCCAAGGATCTGTCAGTTAAGAGGTAAGTATTTACTACCATGTGTTTCCTTTACTAGTTATTTTCATTGAGTAATTAAAATAATTTTTGGGGCAGTAAGGTATCTTTTTTCTTTTTTTCCTTTTTTTCGGAGCTGGGGACCAAACCCAGACAGTAAGGTATCTTAATTAACCTGCCAGCCAGTCTATCCACTTGAGTTTGATCTCTGGAAGCCAAGTGTAGGTGGAAGGAAGGGGAGAAGCAGCTCCAGAGTTACGAGAGGCATGCATTCCCCCACCCAAAATAAGGAAGCATAATTTTCGGTTTAAGAGTTCCAGTTCTTTCGGGAAAACTTACTTGATAGACTCAGTTCTAAGTTGTCTTTGAATGCTAGGGTTGTTTTTGTTTTGTCTTATCTTTTGCTTACTTGTTTGTTTGAAGAAATCTTAGTTTGCCCTTTGACTCTTCAGATAGAAACTATTTTTATTTTAGATAATCCTGGCAGGTGCCTTGGCTGTCTCTGGTGTTTTATTCATTTGTTTAGCAGGAGTATAAAGTAATGGGATGTGTTCCGATGTTCTCACACATACACTTTGTGCTTTGTGCATATTTACACTCCTCTACTTGTGTCTTCCCTCCCCTCTTCCTCTTAAGTTGTTCCCACTCGGTTCTCTCTCTCTCTCTGTCTCTCTCTCTCTCTCTGTCTCTCTCTCTCTCTCTCTCTCACACACACACACAGAGAGAGAGAGAGAGAGAGAGAGAGAGAGAGAGAGAGAGAGAGAGAGAGAGAGAGAGAGAGAGAGAGAGAGAGCGAGCTAAATCTATATCCAATATCAGGGAAAGCAATGACATTAATCGTTTTGAATGTGGTTTATTTCAGTTAAACTACCTTTGAGCCATCCATTTTCCCGAGATTGTCATTACACCACTGTCATGGCTGAGGAAACTCATTTTCTTTATTCTGTCTTTGGTCTATGGGCATTTAGGGTGGTTCCTATGGTCACTGTTGTTAACAGTGCTACAGTAAGTTTTGGTTAATATTGTTATTACTTTTTGCAGTGCCAGGGATCAAACCTGGGGCCTCTCAGATGCTAGGCAAGTAGTATACTATTGAGCCATCTTTTTAAACTTTTTATTTTAATTTAGAAGACTCATTTATCATATATATATATATATATATGAGTGTTTTGCCTGCATGTATTTATGTGTACCATGTGTACATAGTGCCTTCAGAGGGCAGAAGAGGGCCTCGGATCTCCTGAGGCTGGAGCTGTAATGGTTGTGAGCTGCCCTGTGAGGGCTAGGATCCTGTGAGTGTTAGAGCTCTGCACATAACCTCAGCGCCATCTCTCCAGCCCCTTGGCCTTTTAAAATACAGCCTGGACCTTCCTTTCCGTGCTCCTTAGTGTTAAATATTTAGAATATTACAAGAGAAATAAGCAGATATAAAGAAATTTTTATTGATTATTGGAATGCTTTGGTTTTACTGAGAAAATGGCTGGTATCAGATATATCTGCCTTCAAGTCTTTATTCAAGGTCAGAAATTAAAAATGTTTGAATCTCAAGATTAGAATATTGGCAGGCTATGATCATTCTGAGTTTTGTTTTTGTTTTGTTTTGTTTTGCCTTTTTTAGCTTGTAGAAACCATCTGTATTCCTTATCTCAAAGCTGCTTACACTATTTTCAAAGCCAATAGCCTATCATCTTCAAGTCTCCCACTGCCTCTCCGTTTCCTTCTCATCCTCTCTCCACTGAAGCTTTCATCCTCACATGCTCTCTCACCCTAACCTTTCTGACTGTGCTGGCTCAGCAGGCATGGGTGCGCGTGCCTTTAATCCCAGCACTGGAGAAGCAGAGGCAAGCAGATCTTTAGGTTCCCACCTAGCCTGGTCTACAGAGGGAGTTTCAGGACAGCCAGGGTCATGCAGAGAAATGTGATCTTGGGTGGAGGCAGAGAGGATTGTTTTAAGTTTACTTGAGGAGCCCATATAGGAACCCATATAGTCACTCAGTCTGGAGTCTTAGGCCCACAGCTTGCCTTGCACATTTAGGCACTGACAGGCTCTACAGTTGGAGGAGTGTCTGAAGCGCTTCTTCCCATCTTTATGGGCACAAAGTTATTCTCAAACAGATTAGGTCACCAAAATCTAGTGCTTCTAGTCTATGGCGGTAATAACTTTCTAAATCGTAGGCTTTACTTGCCATTTTATTTAATATTTATGAAAGAACAGGCCATGTTAAGGGAGCAGAATGTTAAGAGATAGATGTGTGCCTTAGTGTAGGGGCTTGCCTAACATTTGCAAAGCTCTGGGTTTGATCCCAGCACTATCAAAACAACAACAGAGTCGTTGAAAACTTTTAAACTTTTTTGTTTTCAACTCTGAATGAAGTGTTAATGAGGATCTGCCACTTTAGGATTTAGTAAATTTTGCCTAAAAAATTGATAACAATTTTAAGTTTTTCCTTTTTGGTTTGGGTGTTTTAAAAAAGGTGAGTTTATCATTTGACTTCATCATTTTTGGCTCTGTAGTATGTTGCACACATGTGCGAGAGATGAAGAAATGTAGCAGTATTCAACAAAATAACTCAAATGCACAGTATGTACTGTCTTCCTCCGTATTTGACTGTCTACCTTAAGCCTCTATCCTACTTGTTCTTTAATTCTGTTGAGATTACAGTCAATTCACCATCTTTCTATCCCCTTTCCTCTGAGATTTTATGTAGAAGGGATTAATTGTCTATCATTACTGGTAATAAAAGGCAGCATGACTCTCATCTGTCTGTGCTGCTGTCTGCTGAGATGTATCCATTTGTATCTAATATTTGACTTTGAGGAGTTGACACAAGTTTTTTGAGCCTGTTGGGGCACTGCCTTTCTGTGTCATGAGAGGCCTGCACTGAGCACATGGGATATACTTGTGTAGTCTTCCTGTCCTTGTATGTCTCAGGAGAGCTGGATGGGACTGGTACAGACCCTGCCTATCTACTCAAAACACATTGTGAGGATGCTGTCATTGCTTTATTGCACTGCCTTGCAATCATTCTTTTCCCTTCTAGGAAGAGGTCAGCTTATGTACAGCAGCACATAGGGTGTGTTTTCAGGAGCACGTTCTAAGCTCTCAGCTTCCTCATTGCTTACCTTTCCCCTATAGCATCCCGATGAGATTTTGTCCATTTACTAGGATGAAAGAAACAACAAAAAACCTTTACGCACATATTTCAAATCTTTAGTCTCCCCCCACACACCCAAAACATTTTTCTTTTCATTTTTTTTTCCTTTTTTTCCGGAGCTGGGGACCGAACCCAGGGCCTTGCGGTTGCTAGTCAAGTGCTCTACCACTGAGCTAAATCCCCAACCCTTTTTTTTTTTTTCATTTTTAATCTTAAACCTCAGTTTTAGCTTTTGGAACTCAATACCAGCATTAACATTTTTCTTTCCTCCTTCTCAGTGCTAGGGATTGAACCCAGGGCTTTGCATGTACTAATCAACCCACTACCACTGTACTATAACCCCAACTTTGTTAAAGAGTCCTGTTTTCAGGTGGAGCATGCTCTCTGGGATACAGTGACTACAGCTGACTAAATGTGAGGTAATTTTAAAAAGTACTTAGGAGCCAGTGAGATTACTCAGTGGCTGAAGCACTTGTTGCTGAGTCTGATGTGTGAGTCTGATCTCCAGGACCCACTTAGTGTAAGAGAAAACCAGCATCTGAAAGTTGTTCTCTGACTTCACAAACATAGCACAAAATAGGTTGTTTGTTCAAGACAGGGTTTCTTTGTATAACCCTGGCTGACCTGGAACTTACTCTTTGGACCAAGCTGGCTTTGTACTCAGAGCTCCACTTGCCTCTGCAGCCCGACGGCTGGGATTGAAGGCATATGCCACTGCTGTATGGCAAAATAGGATTTGTTTTTTTTTTTCTTGTTTTCAGAGCTGGGGACCGAATCCAGGGCCTTGCGCTTGCTAGGCAAGCACTCTACCACTGAGCTAAATCCCCAACCCCTCGATTTTTTTTTTTTTTTTTAAAGGTAATGATACTATTTTTTCTTTTCCTTTGAGACAGAGCCTTACTTTGTAACCTTTGTTGGCCTGAAAGTCTTTGTAGAGCACAGAGATCTGCCTGCTGTGCGGGAATTAAAGAGGTACACCATCACACATAGCCATGTTTTTTTAAAGCTGTGATGAAAACAAAACAGAAAGTATATAAAAGTCCACCTCAGTGATTTTCGGTTTTCCCAGTGGATGTTAAATACGATGCGCTGAGTGTTGTTGGCGTGTGTTGTGGCTCACTGCTGTAAGGGTGTCTGAAGGAAAGGTCATCCTGGCTCACTGTTCAGAGAGGTTTCAGACCTGGTGGGGAGGCCTAGAGAAGGAAGCCACTCCCCCCGGTGGCAGGGGACTTGAGTGGAGGCAGTTTCTTCACATGGTGGGGACCGGGACGTAAAGCAGGATGGAAGCAGAAGCAAGTATCACACTAAAATCCACTCTGACTGACCGGGCTCCCACTGTCAGGCCCTACCTGCCTCCTAAACGGTCCATGACCTTCCAGCAGGGTTATAAGCCGGGGTCCTAAGCCTATGGAGTACATTAAAGATTCAAACCATTGCAGGGTGCGTGTCGGTCACACTATACTATACATTTCCAGTAAGCACTAAGCTTGCTCTCTACTTTGTTCAGTGTGGTCAACCAGAAGGTGTTCAATGACTATTGAGGTACTGTAGCAGTTAAGTAGGGTTAAACTTCCCAGGATCAAGTAAATGGGGTTAGCTAAGCCCCAGTAGATCACCTTTCCTGCTAAATTAACACTGGTCTAATCATTTAGTACCTGTGGCTGTCAGGTACTAAATTAAATATTTCTATATTTACTAAATGACATCACACTTCAAAACAGAAAAAAACAGCCCTGGTTTGTTGAAGGTGTCTCTTGTCTTCTTTTCTACTCTTTAGAGCCTCCCAAAAAGTATCTCCTGGGAAAATACCAATAAATAAGTGTGACACTGACCTTGAAGATGAAGACTTTTCTCCAAGACCGATTCCCAGTCCTCATCCAGTGAGTCAGAAGGTAATGCCGTGACAGCTGAGCTCACGTCCAGCTAGGAAGCTCGAAGTCTACAGTAGTGCACTTAAGTACCACCTCATCCCTATATGAGGGTTGTTCTGACTATTATAAGATTATATCTTTATGTAGAAATATATTATACATCTCGCAGGTGCATACAATTAAAGTAATAATATATATGTTCGTATATAGGTAATAGTGCATACCTAAGTGTAAGGAAACTGAGGTTTCAGCTGGCCGGCTGTCCATGCTCACATAACTAGTAAGCAGTAAAGCTGGGATTCCAAGTCTGGGGCTTTCACTTAGGAATTTGGTGCTCAGTCAACCATGAAGACCCAGCATTCTGTGTCACCAGTGCCTGACAGTATTGTTACTGTTCTCAGAGAAAACATCCTACTTGCATTTAGAGGTTAGATGCCAATAACCCTTGATTGTCACACTGCTTTTTAATTGCTACCAAGTAGTGAACTGTTTTAGAAATGCTTACCTTAATTGAACTTAATTGAGAGGAAAGGAAAATTAATATAGTTGGCAGCTCTCCCTTAAGAAGTTCACGCCCACACTTTTGGGCATCTTAAATTTCCTCTCTTTCTCTTAACCCTCAAGCTTAAAATCTGTATTAAAATCTCCAACACTGCTTCCAAAAATTATAGTATAACAGATTTAATGTTTTCTCCCATCTCTTATTTAATATTAGTAGAAGAAATACTTGAGTGACTTTAACAGAGAAATATTCTGAGGTATTTTTTTTTTCTGGTTTCGTTTCGTTTGGTTTGGTTTTCCAAAGTTTCTCTGTATAGTCTTGGCTCTCCTGGAATTTGGTTTGTAGACCAAGCAGGTGGTCCTCCTTCCTTTGCCTTGAAAGTGCTGGGTTTAAAGGAGCACCACCACCGCCTGGCTGGAGTGTTACTCCTTAAGGAATATTAACATAGCAGAGTGAGGGTAAGAAACTATAGTATAATACTCTTTTTTGTTGTTCTGTAATCTAGATAATATTTATCAGTGTCATAATAAAAGGGGTTCCATTTTAAATAGTCAAAGAGCCAGGGGATGGTGGCACATACCTTTAAAATCTCAACACTTGCGAGGCAGAGGCAGAAGCAGAGGCAGAGGCAGAGGCAGGTGGATCTTTGAGTTTGAGGCCAGGCTGATAGTGAGTTCCAAGACAGCCAGAACTACATAGAGAGACCTGATCTCAAAAAAACTAAATAAGTAGGGGGAATGTTTATATGTATATGTTAGGTTTAGATTTTTTAAGCCAATTTTAATAAGGTTCTTAAACACTTCAACTTCCCTTCTAGCCTACCTACCAGAGGTTAAGAAAGGTTAGTAGGAAATGGGGATGTGAACCTGTTTTGAAGTAGTTTTGGGGAGCAATTCCAACCTTCCTTGTTAGGATATCAGCATTTCAGTTGGGTCAGCAAACACCAAACACAGAAATCAGTAATATTGGCTAGATCCAGAATAAACCACGAGACTGCTGAATTGGACAGAGTATGAGGAAGCAGCCAGAAGCAGCCGGAATAATACAAGAAGGGGAAGTTCTCTGGTGCGTTGTTCTCTCTACCAAGTCATGACAAGCGAAGGTTAGCAAAGACCAGCAAAGTGTTGTAAGGCAAACCAGTGCGAGAGTGTGCACTCTCTGTAGGGTTATGTTTATATTCTTTCTGAACGTCAACATGCCCTCTCAAGTGTCCACTCCAGCGAAACATTACATACCCCGTCACAAAACAGCTTCCAGGACCACTGATCTGTTTGCAGCAAAACATCCTCTCATAAGACAGCTTCAAAAAAAAAAAAAAAAAAAATCACACGACAGAACTGAATCTCCAAAAATCCCCCAAATTTTCACTTTATATGAAACAACGCTGTATATTGTATTCCTGACTGCCATGTACCAAGGATAATGATTGATGGTCTAACTGGTGAACAAATATCAATATGTAACTGAATATTATTTGGCAAATAATTTCCTTTTTGCTTCTCTTTATAGATTTCTAAGATCCAGCCATCTGTTCCTGAACTTTCGCTTGTATTAGACAACAACTTCACAGAATCAAGTAACCAGTCTAAGCCAGTGGAAGTGATGGCTGTGGAGAATCCTTTGTTGATTAAGTCCTCACAGCCTGAGCTTTGTGATGACAAACACAGCTCAGAGGCTAACACTGGGGGGCCTTTCCTGCAGGGACTGCCAAATCAGTTAAGCCAGGACACGGCTTTAAGACAGTGCAGAGGAAAGCAGTCATCTACCTGTACGAAAGAGAGCCTCCCGTTCAGGAGCACTAATGCTAAGCCTTCTCTCAATGCGCCATCTCCTGATGTAGCTGAGAAACTCCAAGCAGTGTCTGCAGGGAGCCTGTCAAAGGAAGACTACCCCGGGAGACCGTCCTCACTGGACTCTAGGCAGCCCTCTCTTGCTCCACAGGCCCACCCACACAATCTTGTTTTTTCACCCCATAATTCAACAAGACCAATGGAGCTTCAAGTACCCACTCCTTCATTACCATCCTACTATTCCACAAACGTCTGCAGCTGTTGTCAGCATCATGGCCATATTCAGTTTAGTACAATAAATTCTTGGCAGGGAAATACAGTAGGGTCCGTTCAAGACCTCCGACCTGAAGCCCTTCCAAAACATGCATTCTTCCACTCAAGTGGATGTCCATCTCTGTGTCCTAATGCCATCTACTCATCAAGTAGCCCTGTTACCATGAAGCCTCAAGGAGGGGTGGACACCTATTCTCCCCACAGCAATGGAGAACCGTCCCCTGTGGCAGGACCTTCACATGTGGACTCGTGTGTGCCACATCCCTGTGCCGTGTGCATGCGCACACCCACTACAGCCCCAGACAATGGCATGATGGGACTGTCTCCTGATGCGTACCGCTTTGTCACAGAACAGGACCGGCAGCTGAGACTACTTCAGGCACAGGTCTGTGTGGGGCTTTACTGGTGCTCTTAAATTCTTAGTGTATTTCCTTGATATTTGGCAACTCTGCAGTGGTTATGCTTTATAAAACGGTAGAGTACTGAACTAGAAAAACCTTAGAGCTGAATTCTAGTCCCTCCTGTTTTATGGATAAAGTGAAGGTTAGAGGATAGTGTAGCCTTGTTCCATAATTGCTGGTTAGTAGGGCAAGGACCAGAGAGCAAGCCTTTTATCTCTGTATCCTAACCTACAACATAGTCGTGTTTTCTTCCAGTTTTCTCTAAACTTTTATATACAGCTAAATACAAAGGCTCGCATGTCTCTAGTTTTTCAGCCTTTGTGTTTACTCATCTGAGCCAATGAGTCTTTAGGATGTTCCTTGCTACTATATTTGAGACCAGTTACTAATAAGAGGCCAATTAAGAACCTCTATGTATCTGCTTTTTTTGTTTGTTTTGGGTTTTTTTGAGACATGGCCTCATGAGTCCTAGACCTTGAACCTGTGATCCAAAAGCCTAGGTCTTTACTGTTCAATACTCCTTCCCCTACCTATCACATACTGGGATTATAGATGTGTACCACTGTATCTAAGTGTCCATCTTGTATTTATCATCATCACCACCATCATCATCATTATCATCATCATCATTGACTGAGAAGGATAAGAAATATTTTGTAGATAATAATTTCAGAGTAATACTTATTCTGAATGGATTAAAGCTTTATATAAATGTCTAGATATGAATGAAAGAACAGGCATGGAAGAAACATGGAACTACTGATACTAGTTTCCACTAGAAAAAGGAGTTGAGATGTCTGAAGAGGATAATGAGATAGGGAATAAATATACTTTGGTGTTATTGATGCATAGTTCAGATATGACACAGTTTACCTATTAACAATGTACAGACCATTGGTGCTTTGTTCAGAGTCAGGGTTTTTGTTTTGTTTTAAGATTTATTTATATGAATCCATTGTAGCTGTCTTCAGAAGAGGGCATCGGATCCCATTACAGATGGTTGTGAGTCACCATGTGGTTGCTGGGAATTGAACTCAGAACCTCTGGAAGAGCAGTCTATGCTCTTAACCATCTCTCCAGCCCCTCCTGTGTATGTTTTAAGTGTTTTTGAGACCGTCTCTGCGTGGGACTTGGGTGTAGGCTAGGCTGACTGGTCAGAGAGCCTGAGGATCTGCCTGTCTCCACCTGCATGGTGCTCCCATTGCAGTTACACCTGCCTTTTACTTGGTGCTGGAGATCAAAGTCGGGTCCTCATGTTTGAAGGGCAAGCTATTTCCCCAGCCCCAGGTATCTTTCAGACATGTCCATTTTGAGTACATAAAGAACTTATTGTATTGGGTCATTTTCTAAGAGTACACATGGATTTTCTAATTGTCATGTCTGTTTTGTCAACAATTTGAACTGTTTTATTGCAGTCAGTATACCAGTGACTACTATACTTACAGATTATTTTCAGTGTTTGCCACTGCTGCTGTTTTTGAGACAGGGTTTCTCTGATACCCAGGCTGTCCTAGAATTCTCTGTAGACCAGTCTGACCTCGAACTTAGTTATCTGCCTGCCTCTGCCCTCTGCTCTCTGCCCTCTGCCTCCTGAGTGCTGGGATTAAAGTGGTACGCTACTACTGCCCGGCTCAGTACATTTATTTTTATGTTATTTATTCATTTATCTATTTATCTATTATTTGCATCTTTCAGTTGTGAGCTTTTAGGCTTAAACAGCTGAGCCATCTTTCCAGCTCATTTATTTACATCTCTCATTTACATTTTAGTTGCATATGTGCTAATAAGTCCAGAGACACTCAGGCTTGGGCTAGGCCTATACCTCAGTGGTGGAGCACTTGCCTCATATTAAGAAGGTATTGCTCCTATTCTAGTACTCACAGTCTTTTGTTTATTTGTTTGTTTGTTTGTCTAATACTTAATGAAGTGGGCAGATGAACTGACAGATTTCTTAGATTCTAATTCATTTTCCAGCCTTGGAAAAGCAACCTGATCGATAATTATATTAATCCACTAAAATTAACTAGTTAATCATAATACCATTTATAGGGAAATAAAGATATCTTTTTAAAAAATCAACAACAAAACAAAGGGGGCTATTCCTCACTTCGGTATGTATTCAAGAAAAGTTAAAACCCTGTACATCAGCTGCTATGGTGGTGCAGCAGGAGTTGGAGGGAGTGGGAGTCAATCTGGGAGGGCAGCCTGAGCAACAAAGCGAGGTTTAGATCACCCCAGACTACAGCAAGACCCTAGCTTAAAACAACAAAACGAAATCAAAACAACAGCCCCTTGTATATGAATGTCCATAGCAATATTCATAGTAGGTCACACTATAAACAATATGGGTGTCTGTCAGCTTGATTGATGGATAACCTCAGTGAACATATTCATACAGTGGAGTATTCAGCAGTCTAAAGCATTGAGAAATGCTCTGATTAATCTTGAAAGCTTTATGTAAAGAGAAAGAAGCCAGGCACAAGCTTAGCTCTGTGTATATGAAATGCCCAAAATCAGCAAACGCAGAGAGCTAGAAGGTGTGTTAGTGGGTCCAAAGGTCAGGAGAGAGGAGTGGTAAGGAATGACAGTGAATGGATATAGAGGCTTTTGGGGTTTGAAAATGTTCTGGAATAAATGATTATTGTTTCACATTTTGTGAATATACTGTGAGCTTCAGAATTGGTTAATTCTAAGGAATGTAAATTACATCTCCACTTGAGGAGGAGGAGGGAAGGTTCATGGAATTGTAAAGCTCACACATAAGATCTGGGACGTAAGGCAGAGAGATGGCTCAGTGGCTGAGAGCACTGGTCCTCTTCCAGACACGTGGGTTTAATTCCCAGTATCCACATGGCGGCTCACAGCTGCTTGTAACTCAAGCCCCAGGGGATCCAATGCTCTCTTCTGGTCTTCATGGACACCAGGCTTGTAAGTGATGCAGACAAAACACCCATCCACCTAAAATAAACAATTTGTGGTACAAGTGTCTTGCAGACGAGAAAGAGCCAGTCAGTGTTAGCTATTGTTTGTTACTATTTTGTTTCAGTGTGGCCAAACATGAGCAATTTTGACTAAAGTTTATAAAAGGAATCTTGTGTAAAATCCTCAGTTTTTGGTACATGAAGCTCAAGGTATGCCTCCTTTTCCATTCTTAATTGATTTGTAAATGAAGTAGGAATAAAATATATTGGTTTGAGGTTTTTGAATAAAAATTCAACTTATGAATACTAATCTAACCACCTGTAAGTTTCACTTTAAAATTTATACTTAGTCAAAGTGGTGGGCCTTAGTAGCTAATGGTAATGGCTCTCTGCGCTAAGTCTCATGGTATGATTTAGTTGTATTGTGAGAAGTTATAAAGTCAGCTCCGTAATGACTAGAGTGTTTGTGCTTTGTTACTAAACTCTGCGGCCAGTTTTGTTGATTGCTGTGTTGATTGCCTGGCCAATGCATGTTTTTAATTGATACAGATTCAGCGCTTATTAGAAGCACAGTCTCTAGATCCTGGCTCCCATAAGTCAGTAGCCACTGAGGAAGACTCTGTGAAAGCGGCACGACAGATGGAGCTGGTTTCCGTGGAAGCACAGTCTTCACCTGGCTTGCACATGAGAAAAAGTGTAAGCATTGCTGTGAGCACAGGTAACTTCTTATTAATTGTAAGAAATTAGTATTTGTGCTTCTCACGTTTGCCTTTTGAAAGAAGGGAATGGAGGAAGAGATAAGGAGAAGGCTTAGCGTGGTGCCTGCCACCCAAGCGTGAGGATCTGAGTTCAGATCTGTAGCACCCGGGTGAAAAGCCAGGTGCAGTAGTTAATGTCATCTATAGTCCTAGCACTGGGGAGGCTTAAGGACCTCTGGGGCTCTCTGGCTAGCGAGTCCTGCCCAGCCTATGAGCGCTAGGTTCAGTTCTCAAAATACTGGGTAGAGAGTGGTGGGAAGACTCAGCATTGACCTTGATATCCATATCCTCTTGTATGTGTGCTCACACTTACACACGTTCACACGGAACTCACACCAAAGAAAGAGAAAAAAGTGTAGGGTTTTTATGTCTTATAAAACTCTGTATTTACTATATTGTAGCTTCTTCTTTGTTTTGGTTTGGTTGGTTTAGTGGGGAGGGTTTTAAGACTGGGCATCTCTGTGTAGCCTTGACTGTCCTGGAACTCACTCTAGACCAGGCTGACCTCAAACTTAGATCCCCCTGCTTCTACCTCCCAAGTGCGAGGATTAAAGATGTGTGCCCCCACTGCCCAGCTACTGTAGTTTCTCATCACTGTATCTATCACTAGACCACTTCGTAGGACTTAGAAATGGCTTACCCACTTCTGTGGGTAATTTAAAGTGACAAGTGAAATCATTCACATGTTTTGGGGTTTGGTTTGGTTTGGTTGACTTGTTTGAGTTTTGGGTTTCTCTGTGTAATCCTGGCTGTCCTGGAACTTGCTCTACAAACCAGGCTGCCATAGAACTCACAGAGACCCTCTTACCTCTGCTTCCCAAGTGCTGGAAGTAAAGGCCTGTGATACCGTGGCCCGTTCCAAAACAAATTGTTAACAGTCATTGTAACTAAGAGACTTTTAGAGCATATTGATTTTACATGTACTTAACATTCTCTAAAGGTATCAAGTAAGCAGGACCTATTGCAACTTTTCACATTTTTTCTAAAAAATATGAATGCAGATTTAAACCTGGATGTTAATTGTGACTTATTTTCATAAAGCCACTCTAAGTGAAAATGTTTTCATAATGGTCCATGTCTATAGTTCAAGTGCTCTGGAGGGTCTTGAGTTTGTGTCCAGATTGGGCTCTATACCTTGGCTCAAAAACAAAATGAAAGGAAAAAAGAGACCATTTTGACTTAATTTTTTTTTGCTTCTTCAAACCACTGCATTAGCAGTGTTTCCCAGATTGGAAAATGTACATAGGTCATGGCATAAGAGATTACTGGAGGTAGAGTACAGGTGATTCTTACTTTTGTAAATCTGTTTTTCTTTTTAGATTGACTTTTTGGGTATGAGTATATGAATGTATGTTCACCAGCCGTATGTCTGATGCTAGCAGAGGTTAGATGAGGTCGTTAGATCCTGTAGAAGGTTGGTTATAAATCACCATGTGAGTGCTGAAAACCAAACTCAGGTCTTCTGTAAGAACAAGTGCTCTTAACCATTGAGCCTTCTTTCCAGACCCAATTGTTTATTCTTATGTGTAATAGAAAAGGTATGACTAGCATATCAAACCTGAGACTTCACAGAAGTGGTGAAGCTAAGTAAAAATGAACTGAATTTATGTAACAGAAAGTAGAAATATGGTACGTAGATAGGCTCTAAAAGCACTTACAAATGACTCGTTGCATTAGAGAAGCACTGGGCTGTTTTTTAAGTGTGTATGTGTTTTATGTACATGCGTACACATAATGTGTGCAGGTGTGCTCAACCTTGTAGGTGTGAGTAGATGCCAGAACTGATATCAGTCTATCTTCTCATTTGCTGTTCTGCTCTGCTCTGTCCTGTCCGTCTGTCTGTCTGTCTGTTTTGGTTTTTCAAGACAGGATTTCTCTGTGTAGTGTTGCCTGTCCTGGAACTCACTTTATTGACCAGGCTAGCCTCGAACTCAGAGATCCTCATGCCTCTGCCTCCTGAGTGCTGGGATTAAAGGTGTATACCACCACCACCCCCCAGTTGCTTTCATTAAACCTGGAACTCGCTGTTTCAGTGAGGCTGCTGGCCAGCTGGTGATTTTTACATGGTGCTTTGGGTCCTCATGCAAGCAGTTGACACTGAGATGTTTCCTTATCCCCCAAGCACTTGATTTGTAAATACCTGCCTCACAGTATGTGTGCCTTGCGCCCCTCTAACACCGTTATTTAGAACAAAACCAGAGAGCCTATGAATTTACAGGTTTTTTTTCTCATGTATATTTTTTCTCCTGAGGTATTTTCATTTTATTTTGAGACAGACTCTTATTAATGTAGCCCAGATTGGCCTTAACTCCCTACACATCCCAGGCTATCCTCCCGTTCAGAATCCTCCTGCCTCAGCTTGTTGAGTGTTGGAGTTCCAGCCCTGCCACTGGACCTTAATCTGAGAAGCAGAGCCTCCTTGAGCAGGCAGGACACGGATGTCCCCTTTCCCTTTGCCACTGGTTTCTTGTCTTCCTGCCTTTCACCTACTTCTCTTTGCGGCATTTTTAAAGGTAATTTGAAACAGTGGGATTTTGTTAAGGTAATGTAGATGTTCTCTACAAGCTTTTAAGTTCATCCTTTCTCTGGTTGAATATTTGTTCTAGTATCTGACTGATTTAACCCCTTAGGTGCTAGCTTGTTTTGGAATGCAGCAGGTGATGATCAAGAGCGTGATGCACAGCTGAAGCAAGACGATACCAAGATTTCCAGTGAAGACATGAATTTTTCTGTAGATATTAATAATGAAGCGACAAGTCCTCCAGGCAGTGCATCTTCCTTAAAAGCAGTTGACATTCCTAGTTTTGAAGAAAGCAACCCTGCTGTGGAAGAATTTAATCAACCACTTCCTGAATCCAAGTAAGAACCTTCCATTCACTGTTTCAGGTTATTTAAAAACAAACAACAACAACAACAAAAAACCATTTTCTTTCTTTGCAGTGCTATGGGTTGAATATATTTTATATTCAGGGATTGGTTTTGTTTTGTTGGGTAGGTGTGGTGCCTGTTTATTGGAGACCAAGTCTTTCTATGTATCCCTGGCTGTCCTAGAACTCACTATGTATAGAGTAGCCCTGAATTCACAAGGGATTTGCCTGCCTCTACCTCATAAGTGCTAGAACTAAAGGCATTTACCTCTTTGCCCTGCTTAGATTGAGATAGATAGATAGATAGATAGATAGATAGATAGATAGATAGATAGATAGATAGATATAGATATAGATACACACACACACACACACACACACACACACATATGTATATTAGAGAGTAATTAAATCTGGCAATCAAAATTATGACCTCATACCCTTTTGTGGTGAAAATTTAAATTCTGCTCTGCAATTCTGAAATATGCCATGGACTATTCTTTATTACTGTCACCAATATGTTAATTTCTTCCTTTTTGAGCTATTGATAAGCTTAGTGCATTTTCACTGACATCTTTACATAGCAAGTGTCAGCATAACAGAAAATCTCAAAGAAAACTTTCTTCAGCTATTCCCATGTGTCAGCTACTGGGTTTCTAATCTGTGTACTCAGACCTCACCTTAGAGATTCTAATAATACAGAGTCCCAAAGGACAGTACGATTATATTTGAAAAGGACAACAAATAAAATGTCATTTTATATGTTTGTTTCAAAACAATAGGCAATGAACTGACAAAACAGAAACAAAGCCCGGCAGTGGTGGCACAAACCTTTAATCCCAGCACTCAGGAGGCAGAGGCAGGCAAGTGGGTCTTTGAGTTCGAGACCAGCCTGGTCTACAGAGTGAGTTCCAGGGCAGCAGGGCTACACAGAGAAACCCTGTCTTGCCAAAGCTCGAGGCAAGTGGGGTGCAGCAGGACACAGAACCTGAGCTCAGGAGTGTGCTTTGGCCTGACTTTGTTCACCCTCTCCCCCGCTGATTAGATGGTGCTGCTCACATTTAGGGCTGCTGCTCCTCTCTGAAAATGCCCTCACACACACCCGCAGTGTGCTTTAGGAGCTGGACTGCCAGGGGTCCATCAGCCAGTTGGCAGGCAAGACTTGGTCATCACAGTATTTAATCATGATGGCCATTAATTAAAAATGGAATAAGCCAAGTTTGGTAACTGGCATGGACTCTTCCTAGAATAGAAACAGTGTGGCCCAGAATGTCCTACAAAGTACATGTAGGCCAGGCCATGCTTGTAGTTGTGGCAGGTGTGAGTTACCATGCCTGCCTTTTGAATGACAGTGGGGTTTGGTAGTTGTTTTTCGAGACAGGGTTTCTCTGCATAGTCCTGGCTGTCCTGGAGCTGGCTGTGTAGACCTGGCCTTGAACTCCCAGAAATCCACTTGCCCCTGCCTCCCAAGTTAAAGGTGTGACCATCACTAACTGGCTGGATGACACTATATTTTGGAGAGGTAAACAAACCTTGACGGCAGCATTAGAGTTCCTACACTAAGGTGAAGAACTACTGAATGGGGTGGAAGATAAGGAGAAATCTGGTGTGTTTGGAGCACAGTGGGAGGAAGAGGAGTAGAAGAAGAAAACTCAGTTACAGACTTCCCACTGTGTATCTCTGTGCTAGCAAGGCCTTAAAACTTTCTGTAAGTGACCCCTTGAACCTGAGAAATTTTAACATGACCCTGTATATATGAATATAAAGTAGTATGTGAAATATTTAATAATACAGAGACAAAAGATACTTATAGTAATGGGATGGGTCTGATTGTTGAGTTTTACGTGAAGAATTAAATCTTGGCTAAATAGTTGGAACTGTAAGAGATGGCACCTTCAACTTTTTTTTCCTTTGAGACAGGATTTGTGTAGCCCTGGCTGTCTTACAATTCAATTTGTAGACCAGACTGGCCTCGAACTCAGATCCACTGGGATTAGAGGCATGCACCCATTATGTTTCTATAAGAACAGAAAAATGTATTTATTTTATAAATATTAATATATATTAATTATTGTCAATTAATATTTTATAAACATATAATAAACGCTGTCATTCATAACATGCAGAAATCTTTGATCTGAGCCACAGCATAGGTAGCTTTCAGTGAGTATCAGGGTACTGGTGAGCACGTGCAGTGCAAAGTGTGTGCTATGTTCAGAACAATGGTTGCAGTGACGTCACGTGTTGCAATATGAATAACACTGCCAGAAACAACTCTTGATTTTATCTTGGGAAGATTATTAGAACTCTAGATTCTCCAACCTCTGCCTCCCGAGGGGTACACTCACTGTGGTTGGAGAGACAGTTGAGTATTTAAGAATGCTTACTGCTTTCGAGGATCTGAGTTTGGTTCCCAGCACCCATATCAGGTGGCTCACAACTGCCTATAAGTCGAGGCCCAGGAAGACTCAATGCCTCTGGCCTCCACAGGTACCCATACACACATGCACCTCCCAACACACACATGTACACGTAATGTAAAAATGAAATAAATCTTTGGAGGTTGGAGAGAGATGGCGCAGGGGTTAAGAGCACTAACTATTCTGGTAGAGAACCCTGGTTCTTTTCCGAGCTTAGACATGTAACAAACACCTGCAACTTCAGTTGTGGGAGCCTGACTGAGCCCTTGCATGTACATGGTACACATAAACTTACACAGGCACACAGACACATAAATAACTAAAAGAGTCATGTGCCACCATACCTTGCCACTTTCTCTGTTTCCTGTAAGCCACAGATTCGTGTTCTAACAAGAAACAGCGTATAATGCTGCTTCTCCCAGTCACTTTATCTTCTTTAATTTTGAACGTAATAAAAGCTCTAAATAAAGTTGAAAAAGAAACCAAAAACATAAAGAAGAAATACCAACTAACTAATATGATAATTGTGGCTTATGAACCTTGAGTTGACAAGGATCTTTTCTATTTTAGAACTTCAAATGAGCAAATTATATATTTAAAATGTTTAGATATCCTAAAAGTTTTTTCTCCGTCAGATGTAGACAGTATCAGTAGCTTGTTTCTAGCCTTCAGTGAACGTAGTCTTCAAAGGGACAATAGATGACTTAAAACAGTACCGTGGTCTGGAGAGTTGAGTTGAAGATCAAAGCAAAGTGCTGCTTGGGTTTGACCCCTTTCTTCCACAAGTACTGCACTTCGAGTGTGTGTCTGTGTGTGTCTCTCTGTGTGTGTGTCTGTGTCTGTGTCTCTGTGTATGTGTCTGTCTGTGTCTGTGACTCTGTGTGTGTGGGTGTGTGTGTCTGTGTCTGTGACTCTGTGACTCTGTGTGTGTGTCTGTTAAAATATCCGTTAAAAGTATTTTGATGTCTCTGAACCTTTCAAACAGCTCTTCAGAACAGAGCAAAGAGCCGGATGTTCCTGTGTTCTTCCCAAATGCTTTGCTGGCTGAAAGTGTGAGCATGTGCTTACAGACTGCGCCAGCAGAGGGAGCCAGGAACAGCACTGAATCACCACAGGGAACAAAAGTTGAGCCCTTTGGGCCATCTGATAACAAAATTTACCAGGACTTGTTGGTAAGTAGACCATTTTGTCTTTTGTGATGTGGTTATTTAACATAGGAAATACTAGTTAAGTTTTCCCTAGATTTAAACGGAATGAAACCTTGAAATAGAATCATCTTTGACCACTAACAATTACAATATGTAATTGTTTAGATTTTCATAAATTT
Source organism: Rattus rattus (assembly GCF_011064425.1). Lineage (NCBI taxonomy): Eukaryota > Metazoa > Chordata > Mammalia > Rodentia > Muridae > Rattus > Rattus rattus. The sequence goes on along the minus strand of NC_046154.1, from coordinate 41,542,695 downwards.
TGATAATGTAAATTATAAGCTTTCTAGTCATCATATACTTAGCAAGAACAAACAGTTGCTCTTGAAATTTAGTCTCTAAAAAAAGAGAAAAAACCCTGTATAATTACAAGTATACTAGATACTTTATGGAATCTGACAAGATAATATTTAGCCTTCCTTGTGGAATTTTCCTAAAATCTTAAGGTTGTGTGCTTGAAGGCGGGAAGTTTACAAAGCTTGCTCTCTATTCGAGGACTCCCAATCAGGTGGCTCACAACCACTTACATTCCACCTACAAAGGCACACACACTCACATAAATAAATAATGAGCAAGTCTTTTTAAAAAATAATCTCCAGAATGTTAGTGATTTGTAGGTGCATTCTTTTTCTTTCCACAGGGTCAGGTGAACCACCTCCTGAGTAACTCCTCCCAGGAAACGGATCAACCACCTACCAGAGCAGTAGTTATCAACCACGAATGCACCAAGACCCAAAATGCTCACCATGCAAGGAAAAAAAGACACACTTCAGGACCGGTGGACACAGATTGTGTACTCAGTGCAACTATTAAACAGCTAAGGAGCCTAGGAGTGAAAATTGATTCTCCCACTAAAGTGAAGAAAAGTGCCCAGAAGGTGGATCATGCCAGGTAACTAGGCTTTGCTTCAGGAGATGCATAAGTGTCGGGCGTGTTGCAGCGTTCCCGGAAAGTGTGTGCTCACATCTCAGGCCTGCTGGTGCGTGTGGGGTGCAAATATGACCATCTTTCCATTGCCAGTCTTCCAGTGGGAGGAGCTCACAGAGAAAAGCTGCCCGAGGGCGGTGCTTCTATTGATTTGTCCTTTTATTGGTATCTTTCCAAGTTTCTAACAAAATATTAGAAAAGAGAAATGAGTTTTATTGGCAGTGTCTGAGCATTTCCCTAGAGGTGGTGGAGTGTCACACCAGTTCCTGGTGGCAGTGTGCAGCCAACGGTTAGACCCTTCTGCTTAGATTCCTCTCACCAAAGACAAGCTCAGCATATATACACCTCTAAAAAGAGGATAAAACCTGGCAAGGATATTATTAAGCTAGCTAGTAAGTTTTCTGAAAATTGTTTTTTGTTATTAGAAAATTAACAAAACTTCCTAGTTTAAAAAAACAAGAACATGAGACAATATAAGAAAATGCAAAGCTCTCCTTCCCTCAAACACTTCAGTCTGTCACATTCATGGTATAGAAATGTTATTTGGGTGGTGCTGGGAACTGAACGAGATCCCTAGAAGAGAAGCAAACGCTCTTGACCACTGAGCCATCTTCCCAGGCCCTTTCATGCCTTTCCTAGCTGTGTTATATTCTGTTGTAGCCATGCTGTATATAATATGTTGAGCCCCCATACTCTCTGAACTTTTATGTACTATTTAAATCAGTGCTAAGTATATGCCATTCTGCAAGCACTTGTTCAAATTAAAGTTATAGTAGGCCAAATATTTATACTCATTTTAATCTCTATCAATAGTACAGGAGAACGAGGCTAACACTTTTGAATATTTTCTCTTTTTAAAAATATATTTATTTGTTTGTTCCTGTGTGAGTGTGCGTGTGTGTGTGTGTGTGTGTATGAGTGTGAGTGTGTGACTGTGCATGTGCCTCACCAAATGAGCCATCTCAGAAGCCCTGACATTTTTTCATTTCTGTACTGAGAGACTCAGACATCTGTGACCACACAGTGATTTCTTCAGTTCCAAGGGATCCAGGGCTCTCTTCTAGTGCTCAGGTACCAGGCACATACAGGATGCACATATGTGCACACAAGCAAAACATTCATATACATAAAATAAATGTTTAAGAAAAAAGCGTGAGAACAAACTCAGTATACCTGTTTGAACTCACAATTTCCCCGTGCTTTCTATGCAGAACTGAGTTTGTTTGTGTAGACCAGGATCACAGTTCTCTTGCCTCAGCTTTTTATTACAGGCATGATCAAGACGACTCCCATTAGGGAGTAAATAGTGGATAATGTAATGTTTTGGGTTTTAGGTTTTTTATGGGTTTGTTTTGTTTTTGTTTTTTGCTTTCTGTTCTATTGTACTTTGTGTTTGGATGGGGGGTTGGGTTTTTTGGTTTTTTTTTGTTTGTTTGGTTGGTTGGTTGGTTGGTTGGTTTTTTGGGTTTCTTTGTTGCTTTGGGAAGGGGAGTGGTTTGGCTTTATTGTGCTTCTTAACAGGTTTTGCGTACCTAGGTCTTCCACTGGTTAACCTGCCCCGGACTGGGGTAGTAGGCCTGCAGCACCACACCTATCTTGGTAATGTGTTTCTTCACAATAGCCATCCTGTGTCCATGCTGTAGTGTGAAACATGGAAACTGGCAGGCCAGTCAGTAATCTGCATTCAGACCGTGAATATGGGCTACCTCCCGGTTATCATGTCTACTCTGAATGTGTGTCTGCACCATGAGGGCTTACGTCTGGGTAGTCAGTTTAAAAGCCTCCGTAAGCTTAAAGTGGAAACTTTTGTTATTTTGCAGAATGAAACTCTTGCTATTTAGAGTAAGGTAAAAGCTGCCTCACTTTCCCATGTCTTTCAGTGTTTTGGCATGCATCAGCCCAGAAGCAGTGATCTCTGGATTAAACTACATGTCGTTTGGTAACGTTGGCATGAGCAGCTTAAGTCCCACTGGTGTGGATTTGAGCATGGAAGCAAATGCCATAGCTCTGAAGTACTTGAGTGAAAATCAGCTGTCACAACTGTCCCTTGCTCGATCAAACCAGAATCACTGTGACTCGTCTTTCGGCCTTCTACATATTAATTCAGACAAAAGCTCAATGGGGCTTAGCTTAGTTTCACCAAGCAACATGTCATTTGCAACCAAAAAATACATGAAGAGATACGGACTCTTACAAAGCAGTGACAATAGCGAGGATGAGGATGAAGAGGAGCCTCCCGGCCATGCGGACAGTGAGAGCAACCGTGTGTTGAACAGAAACCCAGCGTGCAAACCAGCACAGTGTGGTCCTGAGAGAGCGCCTTCTCGGAATGCCTGTGAGACAGCTCAGTGCTCTAACGGTGGCTCTGAGGACACGCACACAGATGTGCCAGTATTGAGAAACATCACAAACCAAGCTCTGCAGCCGAGAGCAGCAGAGCACCTGACTCAAGACCCTGCTGTCTCATTGAGGAATCTTAAGCCACACCCAGCAGTGAACCTCCGAACTGGAAAAGCAGAATTTACTCGTCATCCCGAGAAGGAAAATGAAAGAGACATTGCCGTTTTTCCTGAACTCTCGCAGTCTCCTGAGACTTTAAAGCAAATGAATAGCATGAATTCCGTGGGCACCTTCTTAGATGTAAAGCGTCTCAGACAGTTACCAAAGTTATTCTAACTCTTCATTTCTCTTCTGTGGTGTGTGTGAGGACTAACCCTGTACTGATAGCACTTAAGGAGGCCAGACCTTGGGATTTGTTTGTTTTTCAAGATAGGGTTTCTCTGTGTAACCCTGGCTGTCCTGAAACTCACTCCAGAGACCAGGGTGGCCTCAAACTCACAGAGATCCACCTGCCTCTGCCTTCCAGGTGCTAGGTAGGATTAAGGTTAAAGGCTTGCGTCATCATTGCCTGGCCATGACCTTTGTATGACCTTTGGGATTTCTAATACCTCTGAGAGTCTTTTCCCTGTTAGTAGCTGATTAACATTGGTTTGAGGGGGTTTGACCCAGTTGTGAGGTGGCTGATTAGAGGGAAAGCTGGGTTCATTCAGCATCACTGAACCTAAAACAGAGGCAAAACAACTCAGAAGATCAGGTGCTGCAGCCAATCAGGTTCAGATGTATTTCCCTATACCCCAGGGCCTTGCGTGTGCTAACGGGCTCTATTACTGAGCCTGACCACTGAGCTACATTCTCAACTGTAGGTTTTTTTAAGAAGGTCTCAGGTCAATCTCGCAGCCTAGGCTGGCTTCAGACTTAGAATTCTGCCCTCCTCATCTAGCTCAGATATGCACTTTACCCTGTGTTGCCCAAAAACAATTTTTTACATAATCATAGTTTGTTTCCAGACTGAGAAATTACACTAGACACCATATTGAATAAACTTTCCCTCGCCGTGGGTTGTTATTTGGTGGGATAAGGCTGTACTGGAGTTGAACCCAGGGACCTCACATGAAGTGCTATGTCCATCCATGAGGTGTTATGTGCACTCATTGAATCGCATGTTTTGTGTATAGATACATGAAATTATATTACATGGCTTCCACTTACCTAAGACACGCCCTCTCTCCATCCCTATCCTGACAGCCCATGGTCTTTTTACCAATTTTTATTTAGCATTCTACCTTTTGAAATGTACTTTCCTACTCCAAATAATATCCTGAGATCTACCCAAGTGTTGAGTGTGTTGGTAATTAATTCTTTTCTTATTCTTTACTACCACTCCCTCCAAGTTGTTTCAAATTGTTGTTTCCAAAGAAAAAAGGAAAAAAAAATCCTCATTCACGTGAAAGATGTAGGTGTCTGCTGAATGTGGTTGCCCTGTATTAAAGCTTGTCTCAACTGAAAGAAACCTACTTCTGTTCTCTGAATGGTTTCCTTGTTTTGTTTTGTTGATACAGGATTCATGTAGTTAATCCTAGCTTTCCTAGACTTGCTCTGTGACCAGGCTGACCTCAAACTCACAGAGATCCTCCTGCCTCTGCCTCAAAAATGCTGGGATTAAAAGTGCATTGTCAACCCAGTCCAGCTCTCTGGATGTTTCTTTAACTCAGCTGTGACTTCCTGCAATGATATAAGGATTGCTAATAGAGAACAATATATTGTTGGTTATCAAGGTTAGGGAGCACATTGCTAGCACAGCTTTCCCATTTTCCTTCGGTTTCAAGTCAAACCGATGACAGTGGTGTTTCCCTCTGTTTCTACTTGGGATTTCCAGTAAGCAGATGTCTCAGTGCCACTTAGACATATGTGCTTTCACCGGTTTCACCCAAAAAAAGTGAATGTGGGTGCCATTTGTACTGCACTATCAAAAACAGAATATTAACCAGGTATGGTGGGTGACACACGCCTTTAATCCCAGCAGGCAAAGGCAGGCTGATCTCTAGATTTTAAGCCAGCCTGATCTACAAAGCAAGTCCCAAAACAGTGAGAGCTATAAGAGAGACTTTGTCTTTAAGAAAAGGGGGGAGAGAGGAGGGATTAATAGTTTGATCAAAACACCTTCAGCAACTATCTTACTCTTGCTATGAATCCTCTAATCTTTAAGCTAAACAGGAAGCTGTTTGTCTGGACAATACAAACTACCAGAGTTAGGAAGAATTTAATTTCATCACCTGTCATCACATCTGATTGAATGCTTCTGATAAGATGTTTAAGACAGGGGTTGGGGATTTAGCTCAGTGGTAGAGCGCTTGCCTAGCAAGCACAAGGCCCTGGGTTCGGTCCTCAGCTCTGGAAAAAACAAAAAAACAAAAAACAAAAAAAAAGATGTTTAAGACATTTTCAAAACTGAGTTCAGACCAGACCACAGATTAATTCAACAAAACATCCTTTTTCTATTTAGTGCTAAGAAGGACCACCAATAAGGCCTAGTCTAGAAAGTTCTGTAGGAACTGTGGGAACTTAGGTGTCTTTGGCAGAAGTGTTAGTACAGGGGAAGTGGGACTAACAGACTTTGGGGATATTCAACCATCTAGTTGCATTTCTCACAATTTGTCTCTTAGTCCCTTACTCCTCATAAGATCTTGGGTGCTATTTCAATTGGAATAGGAAAATGGTGGAATTTATATTTCCAGGCTCTGGGAAATAAGCCTATTAGCCTGGGTTCTGGCCATTGTTGCACTGTTTCTCCTGTTTCAAATGTCTCTCTCAGCATCTAAAGTGCCCTGCTTGTTGACTTTGTTGTAGCTGCTTGTCTTCTCCGTTACCCTACCCAGTGCTCAGTCCTATGTAAGTAGGTAGACCTGGTAAGTAAGCCTCGAAAAAGCTGCAAAGATTTAAAGAAAAAGGTTTTGTCATCAGAGTATATGTGGAAAAGCTACTGAGGCCGCTTCTGTCCTTTTAGGACCTGCTGTGTGCTGGGGCCTCTGCATCAATACTTAGCACACACTAGTTCTTTGAAGCTTCCTGACCTACCCCCACTCACCCATGTAAATTACTTTCAAACTCTAGGTGCCTTGAAGCCATTGAAAAAGACAGCCTTCCTGAGGCCAGAGAAATCCAGGAAGAACTAGCTTCCTACTGGACATGGTTCTGGAGCTGGATTCAGATACTACTGACTAACAATGCACTGTTCAAGCTGCCCCACTTCTCTTTCCTGCTGGAAGGATTTCTTACCCTTAGCCAAGAGCAGGAACCACCCTTTACTGAGTGTCCCATAGGTGGCACTGCCAGCTTTGGTCAAGGGTTTCACTAATAACTTAGCAGTGTAGAGCTAGCACTGAGTGCTGTAAGGGCCTAGATTAGCAGTCTGCCCTGCCCCTTCTCCGCTGGTGATACTCACAGGGGCAGGACTTTTACTAACCTCCCAGATTGAGGGGCTTTTATGTCTGAGCAATAAATCTCCAGATAATGCTGTGTACCTGCAGACCTTCTGCTTTCAAAGTGTTTTCTCAGGTATCACACCCTCCCCACCCCCATAGTCTTAAAAGCCTTACCAAAACCTGTACAGCAGGTAAATTTAATTCTCTACAGAAAGTAGAATTCGTCAACTGGAACTGAGCCAAAGTCAGAAGCCTCATGCCCATCCCAGTAGCAACTAACCCAGTAGCAACTGCCCCCTCTGCCCTTCCGCCACACAAGGACCCTTTTTATCCCCTGGTATTCAACAGGTCTGTTGATCCTGCTGGGTACTGACCAAGATGAACTTAGTGTTGACCAAGGCAGCCATGTTCTGCCAGAGCTCCATGAGGGAGTGATGCGCTACTATCAGTGTCAAGTGAGCACAGTAGGACTTGTCAGCAGTCACTGGGCTGCTGTTGTATCAGTACCCCAAACTCAGTACTAGATAGGTAGCTTAGAGGTTTTAGCTCCTCGATTTTGGAGCCGATGGAGTAATCCTGTGCATGAAATGTTGGTACAGAAATAAGACGGGAACCAGGTGGGATAGAGCACGCATTGAATCCCAGCACCTGGGGGGCAGAGGCAGGTGGATGGGTCTCTGAGTTTGAGGCTAACCTAGTCTACACAGAGTTCCAGGACAGCCAGAACGACTTACTAGACAGACCCTGTCTAACCCAGTCTACACATAGAGTTCCAGGACAACCAAAACGACTTACTAGACAGACCCTGTCTCAAAACAACAACAACAACAAAACAAAAACAAAAAGGGAGGGGGAGGGGGAAAGACATGAGCAGAGCTGTGAAAGTCCAGAGGGAGGAAAGACTTTCTATACTAGCACTGGTGTCCAGCTTCACCCTGAAAGATCCCAAAGGACTTCCAGGTAGATAAGGAAAGGGTTCCCTCTTTTTTTTTTTTTTTTTTAACTAGCATTTTGTATACTTCACACACACAAAGATACTTCCCCCAACAAAAACAGCTGGGGAGGAGGGATGCTGACTGAAAGGAGACCATTATGTTGTTTCTGCCTCTGGCTTACACATTACCCTCTAAGTGAAAGAAAGCCCCACTAACAGGTGGGAGTGTGGAAGCCTAGGAGATACCCCCTGTATCTCCAACACCTTCCCTAACCAGACCGTCTGGGTCATGGGGGAACATCCTCACAGGAAATCCTGCTTTCCCACTTCCTGGCCAGAGGCTGAACTCCAGGAAAAGGATGGATTTGGGGAGAGCTGTGTCCTGCTTCTTCATGGGAGGTCTGGGGCCAGCACAAGGGTGCTCCTTACATGGGAAGGTGATATCAGGCATCCAAGAGAATCAAAGTTGTGGGATCCTAAAAAGCCACTTGGCCTCCACCTAAGAACCCAGCCAGAGGAGAGAAGGGACGTGGTCTGGTTCATCATGCAGGTATATGACTGACTGGAGCGGCCTCCAGAGCATGCCATCTGTCTCAGGGTTTTAGCAAGCTAGCAATCAAGTAGTCAAACCCGGGTCCTCAGCCGGACATGCCTGAACTTAGGCTCCCTTAAAGCTCATGGCTTGCTTACCTTGGTAAGGGGGCAACAGGTCTTAGCTGAGGGTGGGAGTGTGCCACAGTTGAGTCACTGTAGAGGAGTGATTCCAGATTTCCCACCCCTGACTGAGGGATTGTGCTGTTTGCCCTGCCCCCACCAGCACAAGACTGATTTAAGCCAGCTTGGTGACTCTGCATGGAAACCTGCATTTCCCCACTGCACCAGATGAGGGCACCACTCAGAGTAAGTGTGACGGCAACCAGGGATCCATTTCTCTCTTTCCTGGCCAGACAGGAATGCCCTGGCAAACTCCTCTGTGACTGGTTTTAGAGCCAAGACTACCAAGCAGTTCCACTTCCTCCAAGTGAAGCTCAGGTTCCAGCTGAATGTTGGCTCTCCATTTCTCTCCAGCTGCATCAGTCTCCCCCTGATTTCTTAATATATGGTCTGTGGATTAAGACAAGCCAGGGACATGATGCTATCTTTGGAAGGTCTTTGTGACCATCGCATGCTGGGGATGAGCAAGGGACACAGGGATTTCTGTTCTGTAGGGAGTCACAGGGCAGCCACATTTCTGCTGCCCATCTTCTGTCCTAGAGAAATTGCTTTGTGCTTACCATCCCCTCCCTGCTCCCACCACCAATTCCCTCAAGGCCTGAGGAAACAAGATAATGTTGGGATAGCCTAGAAGAAGCAAAATGCCCACTCATACATCACAATTTCCCTGAAGCCTGTAGTGAGCAGAAACCATAATGGTCCCCTGAGATCAGATGGGCTCAGTCCTCTCCTACTCCTGACAGTCAGCACAAGGGCCCACACAACTGCTCCAAATGAACCAGCAGCCAGAAGCCGTGCCTGCTGTGCAGATGTGGAAACAGTTTCCAGACAGGGTCAGAGCTTTGCTTTCCTCTACCACTGGTGTCAAGATTGGGAGAAAACTGGAATTTGTTTTGTTTTGTTTCTTTTTTCATGTACACTGGGTCTATAACCCAGGCCGGCCTCAAATTTGCATTTAGCTGAGGACAACCTTGCGCTTCTGATCCTCCTGCCTTCACTTCCCTGGTGTTAGCATCAGAAAATGTTCTATCATTCTTTATGGGTTGCTGGACATCAAACCCAAGGATTCAGCATGCCAACTACTTTACCGAGTTATTTCCCAGCCCCTACCAGAGACTTCTTACTTTCCTACACAGCCTACCACCACAGAAAGGGAAGCCTTCATTTCTGATGTTCAGGCCACCAGGATAGTGTCTGGCACATGCCAGGCCTGTAGTAAATGGAACACATGAATGACCAGAGCTGGGTTTGTCTTCTTCATCCAGGGCCACCATCTTCACAAACCCACTTTGTACAATCTGAGCCATAGTCTCACTGAGTTTCTCATCATCCTCAAATGTGCCTTCCGCTTCCCACTGCTGGGTCTTCCCACTTACTCCTGATCTTCCCTTCTCTGTCCATTACACTCCGAAGCAAAGGGCACCAGTATAAAGCCCTGTCTGATATACAGGATTCCTGCATATCAGGATTCCTTTCCTGGATTCCCAATGCTTTTTAGCAGCCCTCTCTAACATATAAGGCTACACAGTAACTCTCGGCTTCTGCTTCTGTTTCCTTCTGCTTCTGTCTCTACACCTAAATACAGGGTCTGAACAGAGTAAGGCGTACACACACACACACACACACACACACACACACACACACACACACACCACTTCTGTTCTTTAAATGACCTAGACATGGTGTTTTCCCCACAAGTATAAGCTGGTCTTTTCACAACCCTGTGAGTCATGGTGTTTTTAGAGAGGAAGAAACTGAGGCACAGAGCAGTTAAGGAGAGTCTCTTCTAGCTCAGGGTGCCCTGGTGATCAGTTATTTACCCTTAACTATTAAGGGGTCATGTCCTGGGGTGTGGGTTCAGGGCCAGGTACCCAGGGCTACAGAAAGATAGATGTCTTCTGCCACAGCTTTTCCTGGTGACCCAAAGCTGCCTGGCAGAGTCCAGTCTGCCTAACACCTATGAGTCTCCTTAGAGATACTTTAAAAAGCATATCCTTCCTTCTACACATTTTTTCACTTCCTGTTCTTCTCCACCCCATTCAGCTGACAACTGTCCCCATCTGTGGGGAGTGTGAAGAGGGGATACGGATGCTTTTCCACAGGTGCCTCTGCACAAAGAGTTCTGGCTGAGCGGGAGCAGAGGCTACGGAGGAAGGAAGCAGAAATGACAGATTAAAGACAGACGCAGGGACAAGGCCTTTATACAGGAAGGAGGAGCAGATTCAGAGTTTGCAGAGGACAGAGACTGGAGAAGTGAAAGGCACAGAATGAGCCAGATAAGAGATGAAAGGGAGAGACCCCGGGGTTCCCCCACTGCATCCTGGTGCAGATAGGAAGGCGGAAGGTCATAGGAAGAAGTGGTCCTCCTTCCTACGGATGTGTCCCCCCCCCGCCCCCACCGCGGCACTCTTGCAAATACCATTGGGTCAGGTCCTCTCCTCCAGCACTTTCCTCTTGTCCTTGTGCACTAGGACTGAGCAACACAAGTGACCCCCAGTGGAAGGCTCCTGGACAAGTCAACCAGGAAGAGGGAGAGAGGAGACGGTGTAGACAAAACAGGTTGACAGGGAAGTTTTTCTGGACCAGGAAAGCTTGAAGAAGGACACGAAGAATGTAAACAACTGTACCGAAGCACGATTTATGTGCAGTCAGCTGCACCACCTCAGTACCCAGTTAGCCGAGGCCTGACACACACATACACGTTTATAGTCATTACCATAACCAATGTATGGAATATGTCTTTGATAGAATGTTCCTTTGGATCCACTCCCCTATTGCTTCTTATCCTTCTGAACTCTACCATTGTAGATTCATTTTTGCTAGAGTTTCATGTAAATATTCTACTACAGACACTGATCGCTTTCACTCTGCACGCATTGGAGGTTTTCTATGCTTTTACATATATCTGGTTATTTTTATTGCTCAGCAGTATTCAGTTGCATGTCTGAACCAATATAAGTCTCATCTGTTGATATGCATTTGAGTTATTTCTACTTTTTTGTTTTTATTTTTTTTAGTCAGACCTTCACTATGTAGCTCTGGCTGTCCTGGAACTCACAACATAGGCCAGGCTGGTGTCAAACTCACAGAGTTTCGCCTGTTTCTGCCTCTCAGATGCTGGGATTAAGGTGTGCAGCATTATACCCTGATTATTTATTTTAATTATTTATTCATGTGCATATGTTCCTGTGGGTATGTTTTTATGTTTCTCAGTAGTATGTATGTATTAACCATATGATTAAAGGGGCTACCTATGCACGTATTATTCTCCAAGAAGGCTGAATAATGTTTGCATTCCCTTCACTGTTCAAGAATACCAGTTGACCTTCATTCCTATCAACACTTGGTATTGTCGGTTTTCACATTTTAGCCATTTTGACAGACTTGTCATGGTAGCTCATTGTCGCTTGAATTTCTGTTTCTCTGGCCTAACTTTCTTTTCATGCAAGTTTTGTTTTTTAAATTCATAAGGAATTTAAACTCAGACATAGTACAATGATACTCATTGTTCAGCTGAAGATTTAAAGTAGTTCTCACATAGGAAGAAATGTCATATAGCCAAGAGGAGTGGAGGGAACAAGAGGCCATGTTGTTCTAGGTTACATAACAGTTAAGTGACCAAGAGTGAGCCTGCTTTCTCACCTCCAAAGTAGCATCACCCAGGCAACATGACAAGGTCATTGTCTACAATTGGGAGAGGTGGAGACAAGGGCAGAAGAGGTACACACAATAGATAGATGCTCAATGCATACATGTACAGGGCCTGGAGGCATATCTACTGTCTTCATGTGTGTCATGAACCTGGCCACTGTCCTGGTGACCACCAGCAGCTATTCGCTACAGAGTTGGTCATGCATGTATTGTCTTTGAATGGCTTGAGCAAGCAAATCATTGATGGCTGAATGCTCTCTCCTGAGGACAGACAAGCTTGGGAACACAAATTGGGAGTACAGCTTTGGCCTTCTGTACACTTCTCGAAGATGCATAGGTTGGGCAAGGAAGCTAGAAGGTTAGAAATACTGGAGAGTCCACTGCCTTCTACAGCTACTCATTCATTTTGCTTTGGGTTTTTTTCCTTCCTTCCTTCCTTTCCCTTCCCTTCCCTTTCCCTCTCCCTTTCCCTTCCCCTCCCCTCCATTTCCTTCCCTCCCTCCCTCCCTCCCTCCCTCCCTCCTTCCTTCCCTCCTTCTTTTCTTTCTTTCTCTTAAAAAATGGGGGAGGATTGCTCTGGTTCTCTACCACTGAGCTAAATCCCCAACCCCTATTGCTCTGGTTCTTAAGCCGGGTGCTGCAGACATCACCCGGGAGGCTGGTGAAACACTCCTGGCCTCACTTCCAGAGGAACGTAGCGTCCTCTTCCAGAACTGACTTTTCTAAGGAGCGCATGAAGACACCAACCGCCCCTCTGACAGCCACACATTAGAGCAAAGCCCTTTCCATGCCTGCAAATACTGATGACTGATGGGATAAGAAAGTGGAAATGATTTTATACATGGGATTCTGGGCTCTGTCTTGCAAACTGGAGTAGCGGGGGCTCTTCCCTAGTAAGGAACAGAAGCAAAACTGGAGTACAGTTATATGGAAGTGAATTGGAACAGGTTATGGCATCTCCTTAAACGGGCGTGTTTATCATCAATAATTTTTATAAAACCCACTCTCAGGTATGGGCAGTTATCACCTCCTCTTTATAGAGGAGGAAAATGGAAGGGGCTGTCTTGCCCAGACTCATGCAGCCCACCAGTGAGGAAGCAGGAACGAGGGCTCGGGCGCGCTAGCCAATGACTTTTGCTCTGTTGCATGGAGGCATCAGCTTGTCCCGGCTGGGAATTCTGCCTCCACCATTTTCCAGTTGGGCATTCGCAGCAAGTTGCTTAGATGTCTGAGCTATCTACTAAATGGAAGTCCCGACCTCTCCTACCTCTTTGAGCTGTTGTAAAATGAACAGAATGGATATTATGAAGTCTTTAGGACTGGCACGATACGAACTTGCTGGAGATAAACCCATCTGCCCATCGGAGTGCTGGCAGAACAAACTCCTCCGGGGTTAGAAGCTCAGACACAGTGCAAGCACCTGAAAACACTGCAAATCCTGGACTCTGGAGGGCGGACACTGTAGGCCCTGGCAGTAAGGGAGTCCTCCCTGCTCCTGCCTACCCGGGACCAGACTCCAGACTCACTCCCTGGTTCCTCACCTCCCCACCCCCGCACCACCCCCACAGAGGCGCTCCGAATTTCCTGCCCGACCGAGGCCGGGCTCAGGGAGGGTGGAGGAGGGCTGGCATTTCCTGGCCGCCGCGTCACTGGCTCAGCAGCGCTCGGACAAAGCGCTGACCGACAGGCACCAGATGCTATTTCAGGCGGCGCCCGGCTTAGCGCGCAGTTTCCGTTTTTCCACAGTCGGAAACAGGGAACCGGGAGCCTGCAGACGTCACAAACACCCAGTCTCAGGCGGGGGTCCAGGGTCCAGGAGAGGCAAGGCCCATGTAGAAACAGGGTAGGGTCAGATGCTGCCCCTGCACCTTCTATCTGACCCTACTCCTTTACCGTCCCCGGAAGCACCGGACAGGCCATTTCACACACAGGAACATGATCCAGCCATCATTGGTCAAGACAAATGCATAACCTCTCAAAGCCTATAAACCTCTAGACATCCTCACCCCATTCCCTCTCCTGGAGTAACCAATCTGCCCCAGAAATCCAAGATGGCCTGGATTCTTCGATTTACCTTACTCTCTGTCATAGTTCTTCAAACTCAATCTTATGTACCATGCGCTAAACATCTACCCCAGAACACTCAACCTTCACCTTCCTGCTCCCCACCAACCACAGCCCCATTTCGACCCAGGGGTTTTCTAAAAAAGCAAATCTGATCTCACATAGGACACCAAGCCCTTATGTAAACAAAGTGGTAAAAACAAAACCTTCAATTCCTCCACCAATGCTGTACCCATTTTCTGTTTCTTATATTAATTAACTCTCCCCTTTCTGCTTCAGCCCTTGGTCCAAGAGGTCTGGCTTTCCCGGGAAGCACACCCAGCTAGTTCACAAGTCTAGTGACTTGTCCCTGAAGCACAGGGGAGTGGGTTCACTCTCATAACCGCATGCCTTTCACTCTTTCTAAACCCAGCAAAGGCAAGGGCGATGTGGGTGGGGGTGGGGAGTCTTTTTCTCAGGTCATGGGTGGCCCTTTCAGGAGGAGATTCAGTGGAAGTTACCTGTACATACAGCACAGCTGGACTGTCATCAAAGGACACAGGAACAGACAGGTGTGCTGAACTACAATCCGCTATTGGTCCTGAAATCTAGGAGGAACAGAATTCAAACAGGAAGCCCTCTCTGGAATCAACCCTTGACTGGGTCTCAGCCTGCGGCTGAGTCCAGAGCTACTGGAAGGTCAGTGCAGTTTGGGGTGCTTAGCGGGGCTGTGGATTGGAGATTGGACCACAGAGCTTAGCTTTACTCTAGCTATAAGGTTAGCCAAGTTGCATCTCTCTGCCCCTTAATTTCCTTTAATGTCCTTAATGTCCCTTCATTTCTGTATGGCAAATGGACCAATGCCTACGATATATTATTAGCTCCCTACCACTCACTTTTAAAATATTATTTCATGTATATAAAACTTTGTAATTTTAAAATATTTATTATTATTCATTTAGGCTTTCTGAGGAAGGGTTTCTCTGTGTGGTCTTGGCTGGTCTGAAACTCCACATGTAGATTAGGCTGGCCTCGAACTCGCAGAGATCTGCCTGCCCACCTCATCGAGAGCTGTGATGAAAGGCATGTGTGCCTTGTATTCTGAGAATTTCGTAAAATGTATTTTGATCATATTCATCTCCCATTGCTGCCCATCCCCTCCTATCCTAGTGTCTTCTTCTAAAAAAACAACAACAACAACAACAACAAAACAAAACAAAACGACACCGAGGGGCTAGAGAGAGCCATGCCTAAGAGCATTGGCTGCTCTTCTAGAGGACCTGGGCTTGATTTCCAGTGCCCATCTGTTGGCTCTCAAACTCCTGTTCCAGGGGAGCTAATGTGTCTGTCGTCTTCTAGTCTCTGGAGAAGTATTTAACTGTCAATAGCTCTTCAGTTAGTGTCGGAAGCTCATGAGCCCCCTCACCTCTTCTTGCTGGAATCTTGACTGGTTCGATCCTGAGCAGGCAGCCACAGATGTGCGTTATCAGTGCCGTGGGCCTGTTTGACCAGAAGATAGAGTTTCACTCTGGTCCGCCTTAACTGGCTCACGCTATCTTGTCCCTTCATTTCTTCTCTTCTGCTTCAAAGCAGGGTCTCACTATGTAATGGTGGCTGGTGGCTGATCTGGAGCTCTATATTGTAAACCAGACTGTCCTTGAACTCACGGATAGCTAGCTACCTCCCTCTGCTTCCTATGGTCTCAGTCATGTAGCCCAAAACGACTAAGAAGTCTGACATTTTTGCCCTTATCTTCTGGGTGGTAGGGTTTCAGCAGTCAGTCTCCACCATCATAAAAGAAAAACCCAGATACTCTTCATTCAGCCCACCGGGTTCCTACAATGAGCTGTACCTATGGATTTCAAAGCAGGCATCTGTCCCTCACATTGAAATTTAACATTGAGTTCCTTTAACACAGCCTTGCCACCCACTCCCCCAACTCAGTTTTCTCACCTGTAAATTGGGAATAATAAAAGCACCAATGGGGAGAAGTTGGATGAAGGGGGAGGAGTATCACTAATGCACACTTTATTCAATTGTATGGTAATTAAAAAAATAAAAGCACCAGGAAACTGGGTGTGGTGGTGCATGCCTTTAATCCCAGCACTCCAGAGGCAGAGACAGGTGGATGCCTGAGTTCAAAGACAGCCTGGTCTACAGAAGAAGTTCCAGGACAGCCAAGGCCACACAGACAAACTCCATCTCCGGCAGGGGTGGGGAGAGAGAAAGGAAAGAGCCAATTTACAATGTGCTAATTTATACACTTGGTTATTTTTATTTTTGCAGTGCTGATAATTGAATCCTTGGCCTGGCACAGGATAGGCAAGCCCTCAAACTCCAATGTATCTCCAGTCCTTAGGGATGTTTAATGAAAACCAAACTGTAGAGTGAGGGGAGAAACAATGCTTCAGCACCAAGATTAAAGAGTGTGTTAAGGAACATGGGGGGGGGCTCGGGGTGGGGGTAGGGGCTGTTTCATAGGTTCTGCTTTCATCCTGAAACCGAGCTGAAGAGACATTTTCATCTATTGACATCTGTTCTGTCCCTCCATAGAGCTTCTTATCTTTGAGCAATTCCAGTTTTAGAGCAGTCAGGGGCCAACACTGTTGAGGGTCAGCGAGGAGCTGGGTGGAATATGGGAATAAGAGGAACAGACACTGGTTTTGGAGAAGACAGGAGAAAGAATGAAGAAGGGGAGGTTGGAAATGGTTCGGGAGACACGGTGGTCTTAAGAGGCTAGACAACGGCCAAAGCCGCTGAAGGAGCATCTGGAAGGCGGAGATCCGAGTAGAGTCGTTTGTAGGGAGCCTGAATCCCGAGAGGCCAGGGGTGGGGAATGGGCTGGACCCGCTGGGTCCCAGCGAACGCGCTCAACCCACTCCTCTGCGAATTTCTGGGCCAGCCCAGCGCTGCAACCAGTCCCCGCTCCCTCCGGAGAAATTGCCAAATTAAAATGAATCATTTGGCCCATAATGGCCGAGGCGCTTATCGCGGACGGGCGGGCCCGCAGCGGCGCCTTATCTCCGCGGCGCACACGGCCGGAGCTAACGAGGCCGCGGGCGGGAGCGGGATTAGAGCGCGCGGCGAGGCGCGGGCGGGGGCTGCCCAACATGGCCACGCGCGCCCCCAGGGCGTAAAACGTGAGCATCCCGGCCTTCTTCCCAGGGACAGGCGACAGCCGTCTCTCGTGGAATTGCCCGTCCGTTTCCTCCGTCCTTCCCCAAGCGCGCCACAGCCTCGGCTCCCTCTCCTCGGTTTCTTCCCGGGGGGGCACTTTCCACGACGCCCCTCCGCTGCCCCTCCCGCCGGGGAGACTCTCTTCCTTCCTTCCCCTTTTCCCTTTGCGCAATAGACAGAAAATCGCAAGGCGCTGGCGGCTTCCATTGCTTCTGGGCGGTGTGTGCGGGCGGCCGGGTTGAGAGTGCTTGCGTGAGCGGCAGGCTGCGGTGGATA
This sequence comes from Rattus rattus, assembly GCF_011064425.1. Taxonomy (NCBI): domain Eukaryota; kingdom Metazoa; phylum Chordata; class Mammalia; order Rodentia; family Muridae; genus Rattus; species Rattus rattus. The sequence goes on along the minus strand of NC_046154.1, from coordinate 41,525,474 downwards.
CTCCCCGCGCGGGCTTTTAGCGATAGGTCGTGTGCGGGCGTGTGAAACCCTGCGCTGTTTGGGTGTGGAGATTCCGAGCCCTCTGCGTTTTATTCGTTGTATGTAAATTGCCCCGTTTCTTTTCTCTCCGAGGTCGGTCTGGTGTGTCGCGGTGTGTGGCCTTGGACAAAGTGTTTGGCTGGCTTCGTAATGTCGGGCGGGTGCGATCCCCACCCAGTGAGGTTGTGTGTCTGTGAGCGTTTGCGTGTGACTGATGGTACAGTGTCATGTTGGACAGTATGCCGGTCTGCCTACGCCGGCTTGTGGGACAGAGCTGGCGTGTGTTCATCGCTTCCCTCCTCTGGGGCTGGACCATGTGTGGTCCTGTCCACCACGAGTCCTGTGCCTGTGTGCCTGTGTCCTTTAGAGGTGCGTTTGCAAATCGCTGGGGGCGGGAGTGGGGGGAGGGCGAGCGAGAGATCGCGGCGCTGGTGGGGGCGTCCACATGGGGGCGGGGAGCGGGATTTCACATTTTATTCCAAATTATGATGTATTCGGGAGCCAGTGTTGGCTCGGATGGACGGACAGAGCCGAGTAGGCGGCAGCTCTGTCCAGAGGCCGTCTGTGCCTTGCTGTTGCGGGGTCCCCTGATGTGTGCGTGGGGGCTTCTTCTCATCTGGAAGATGAACCGCGCTCGCTGAGGCCAGCGTCTTCCCGCCCGCAGCGCCGGGCCTGGATTCGCGCTGCGCCCAGGTTTCGCTTATTTCTGGTCAGTTTCGCGGGTGCGTCCGCGGCGGTTGGGAAAGAGGCCGGGAAGGACAATGGGCACACTTTCCAGGTCTGGTGCCAAGGGTGGGGGTCCTCCGGATCATCCCGGGAGACATTTTCTCAGTCCCTCCTACCAGTCCAGACCCCCTACCGGGATTAGCTGCCCTAGGAGTCGGCTGACGTTGGAAGGGCCGGTCAGGGCCACCTTAGCAGGACAAGAAAGGATCGCGTTTTTCTCTTTACTGCGATTGTTAATACCTTCGTCATCATCACCATTAACACCCGCTTTTAATTAAAACAGTCGAACAAAAAGCTCACCAGCTCGACCCTTTAGCGTCTTTGGAGGAAGAACAAAGCAGTCCTGTCTTAACGCCCCTCCCTAGCTGTTTTTCTTTTCTTTTTTTCCTTCCCTAACCTGCCAGGTTTGGGGTAGGGAAAGAAAATGAAGAGGTAGTGGGAATAGAGATTCACTTCATAAAACGAACATTAACCTCAGGTAACACCGGGAACGAGTGGACTCCCCGTGTCTCCCCTCCCCTCCTTCTCTGGGTTAGAAAGGAGAAAGAAAACCTCCCGCACTGAATTGAAACCCAGGGAGGTGGCAGTTCTGAGCTTCCGCCAAAGCCGCAGCAGAGAGAAGGAAGCCTTCGTAATTAACCCAAGACTTCGATGTGCCATTGGATGGTGGACATCTCAGGCAAAACAATTAAAAAAAAAAAAAAAAAAAAGGAGGCGAAAAAATAAAAGCAAACGAAATCCGGCTACCACTCTCTCGGAAGCGGTGTCGGGTCTGCTTTGATCCATCTTCCCCTTTGCTTTGTTCATCTCTGCAAAACACCTTCTGCTAGTCAAAACCCCGAAAAATCGAAAATCTTTTTGCAAAGGTGGTGGAGGAAAAGGTGTAGGAATGCCCTCTTTTATATCTCTTCCTCCATTAGAAAGAAAACAAGGGACCCAACTAAAACAGATATAGCCCTCTCCCTTTCATCCCTGCAGGGAACTAGGACCTTTGGAAGCGGATTCTGCCTTCGTTCTGGGCAGGAACTTGATAGATGGGGTCACGGAGAAAATAGGATCAGGGTTCCCAGGTTCTGATCCAGCAACCGAGGCCTGAAGATTCTTTTTTTTTTTTTTTTCTTTTCTCCCCATCCCGTCCTCTCCATCCGTATCAAATAGGGAATTACACTTTCGTGCTTTGTGGGCAACCGGAGCAACCCGCATAGAAATGTCCATGCTTGGAAAACAAATTCGGCCATACTGAATTAGACAGATCCGTTAGAGGGCTCGAACGTGTTCTGGGCAGCCTGCCGGGAGAGGCTGTTGTTGTTGGACTAGTAGTTATTCCTGATTGGTCAGGTATAGGGTTCATTTTTTTTTTTTTAAATCGGGATGTGTTTGGGGGAGGGGGGCTCCAAACACCTGCAAGTTGGAGGCGGAAGGCCGTTTGCTATTCTTTGGGAGGGCGGGGCACACGAGGTAATCCCCGGCCATTGACCCCCCATTTTCTCTCTCGCCCTCCCTCTTTCTCTCCACCCCCATCTTTCCTGGAAACTCGCTTTGGGCGCGGCAGACCGCGTAGGACCTCACGGCAAGCTAAGTAACTGTTGGTCTCTCAGCGAGAGCCTGGAAAACACAGCTCCGGGGTCCTACCTCGCTCTCCAGCGGAGGAGTGGAGGTCGTAACCAGCCCGGTCGGTCTCTCTAAATATGCCCCAGGTTAGTTGCGGCCTGGAGTCCTGGGGCGGGGTGGGGTGAGTTTGGGAGGGGGCAGTGTCTGTGGAAACAACAGTATTCTGGGTTGTGGACTGGGGTCGGGGAGGCTCAGAACTGAGAAGATTGTCGGGGGTGGGGGTGGGGGAACCAACTTAGGCCAAGAACCCGCTATCTGACTGCCACTAAACTGCCTCAGGCCTCCAGCAGGGCCTTTTCCTTTTTCCGGCCTTGGATAAAACCATCTGGTTGGATTATGTCCTCCAGGCCGCTCCCATGGTCCCGGTTCCGAGCACATTTCACAAGGCCGGTAACTTTATTGTGGCCATATCCGGGTGGCGCGGGGGCTGCGCTTGGAGCTCCAGGCAGGAAAAATGGCCAAGACCATCCCGCTCAGGCCTAAGGCCTTAGCTGTGCTGGACCGCATCTCCACTGCCGTGGTGGCAAAGATAGTGCGTTGCTTACTGGCGGATTAGGTTTTGGTGCAGGCTTTGTGTTTCTCCACCATGTCTTGCGCATATGAGTGTGGAGGGATGGGAGGCCAGCCAAGTCTAAGGCCGACGCTATTTCTTTTAAAAATGAGTAGATTTAAAAGAAATCTCCGAGCTATGGTTTGGGGTATTAGGAGTTGCTGGAGACGATGCCGCCCAGAAAGGAGCTTTCTGATCCCGGTGTTCAGGTGAATATTGTCACCTGCTGGCATTGGGGCAACTGGAAGGTGAAGATGAGGTTGAGGCTGCAACCTGGGTCTCTGCAGCACAAAGAGCTGTGATGGTCGAGTGCTCCAGTCTAGCCCGAGCCCCCTCCCCTTTCCATTCTCCCTTAATAAAAACAATTGCATAAATGCCGTTAGTGTTAACCCCTGGGCTGCTGGGGTGATCCTGGCCTTAGGAGGTTTACCTGAGGTCCAGGAGTTTAGCATGGAGAATTCTACTGGAAGCCTTGAATATCTATAGCATCTGGAGGGTCAACTCATCTGGAATGTGTGTCTCCTTTGGCCATGGGGAACCTGCTTCTGTCATTGCAGCAGAATTAATCAGGGAGTCAGAGGGAATCTGGGGCTCAGTGCAGTGTATGTTTGTCACTTAGAAGCTGGGACTAAAGCACTGGTCATTGAAAACACACAGATGGTGGTGGCCTCCAGGTAGGGGGACAGCATCTCTGCCATGTGTATTTCACCAGGAGATGGTTTATTTCTGGTGCACTTCGCCAGCAGGGAGGGAAACCAGGATGGCTACTATACATCTTGTTCATTTCCGGTGGTTGTGGTATTCTCTGTATATAGATCTTTTTGTCTCCAGTCTAGTTGTGAGTTCAATTCCAGTGAAGCATCACAGACTCATATTGACTTTGTAGCTTGTGTATAACAAGTGTTGGGGGGTTTGTTGTTTCCTGACTGGGTTAACCCAGAACAGCCAGTGTAGCCTGAATTGCAGACCTTGGTCCCCATTTTGTGTCTGGCTATAGAACTGAGTTTTGGAGAAGGCTGAAGAAGGTCCAGTTTCCTGGAGGATGGAATCAGTTCCCTGGATAACTCTAGTTCAGAGCAATGCAGTGGCTAAACAGGTGCTCTATGTTGGTGATTAAATGGCCTCTTGTCTGGAACCGACTTGGACTTTCTTGTATTTATTTTCTGTTTTAAAACACCCCAGTTCTGGCCAGTGAGCTGACTTGACGGGTTAGGCTGTTGCTGTCAACCCTGACAGCTTGAGTTTGATCTCCAGAACCCAGGTGAAAGGAAATCACTACTTCCTGAAAATTGTCCTCTAAGTTTTAGTGGCTGTGGCATGTGCACTCTCATATACAAATAAATGGTAAACGTAATAAAAATTAAAATGCAACAAAATAACCCAGTTATGTAATCCTGGGGGCAGAAATCTGAGTTTGAACAATTTATAAAGCCTGTTAAGGTGGTGATATATGCTTGTACATATATGTTCACATAAATATGCAAATGTATACATTGAGGAGATAGGATCGTGTGTAGCCTAGGCTAACTTCAAACTCAGAGTTTCTCAACCCTCTTCTCAGGGCTGCAGTTATAAGCACGAGCCATCACAGATGGTGAGCTCATTATATTTTTATTTTAAAAAGTAAAGCAACTCACAAGTCCAACCCAACCATTGAGTCTTACAGTGTATCAAGGGCCATCTGAATGAAGCCAGGTGGTGCAAGAACTCTCAAACTGGTGGGAAATGGGGTGGCCATACTCATCTTGGGAGTATGGATAGTTGGAGCCCAGGAAGTCTCTGGGCTCCAGGGTCTATGTGAGACAGTGCGGTCTGAGTTCCATGTGTGGAGAACACCAAGGTGTATGGGTGAGGGGGGAACTTCATTGGAATAATTCAAGGAAGGTCCTACTTTCTATTTTCTCCATCGGGAGGGGATCCCAGATTCTAGTGACTTCAGGAGTACTTTCCAGTGTCTTGTTAGTCAGGTTTCCCTTCCAGACCTTAGCTTACTTTTAGGTCCAGCTGAGCAAATGTGGTGGAGGGTGAAAGGTAGTAGGGCCAGAATCCAGAATCAACTTCATTCCTTGACTCATAGTAAGTAGCTACCCTACCATATCACTTGCCCAATGGTGGATTTGTTTAGTGTGGACACCCTTCCTCCTGGTCAGGAGAATATTGGTGGAAAGTGGCTGGTTCCTCTGGAATATTTCTGACCTCTAAACAGAGCACAGTTCTTGCAGCCTCCACACCCTACTTCACCACCATAATGTTTCTGGGTGTATGTTTGCGGCGCATGTGTGTAGCGGTAGATCGGGAGAGGTTCCTACAGCAGATCCCCCGCCAAAAACCAAAAAGGGGGGCGGGAAGAACACGCTTGCTCGGGGGATTTGTTCCCTCCCCTTCCCCTGTGGCCTAAGAAGGAGGGACTGGGTGATCTTTCTTTCTCTTCTCTGTGCATTTCCTTCCTCCTTTTTTCCCTTCGATTTTTGTTTCGCTGTCTGTATTCCTTTTCTTCAATGTTTCTGCCATCTTTCTCTAGCTCGATTCCTACCCTTGAACACTGTGCCTCCCGGGCTTGCCCCATCCTTTCCCCCCCAATCTAGAGACACCGGCACATTGCTCCAGCCCTAAGGCCCGCAGGCCCTTCACGCCAGCAGGGTTGGGGTGTGCGTCCACGTGGCGCTGAGTTTGTCCGCTTTTCAGGTTTCAGTGCGTGATCTCTTCTCTGTCCCCTACCCTGTTACAGGATGACGGAGCGGCCGCCGAGCGAGGCGGCACGCAGTGACCCTCAACTAGAGGGGCAGGAGGCGGCCGAGGCCCGCATGGCCCCCCCGCACCTAGTCCTGCTCAACGGCGTCACCAAGGAAACGAGCCGCGTAGCCCCGGCTGAGACCCCAGTCATCGAGCTAGGCGCGCGCAGCAGCGCGGGGGGCGGCCCCGCCGGTGGGGGCGGTGCCGCGAGGGACTTAAAGGGCCGCGACGCGGTAGCAACTGAAGCTCGCCATCGGGTGCCCACCACCGAGCTGTGCAGACCTCCCGGACCCGCCCCAGCGCCCGCGCCCGCCTCGGCTCCTGCAGAGCTGCCCGGAGACGGCCGCATGGTGCAGCTGAGCCCGCCCGCGCTGGCAGCCCCCGCCGGCCCCGGCCGAGCGCTGCTCTATAGCCTTAGCCAGCCGCTCGCCTCACTAGGCAGGTGAGCATCCCGGTCCCCTGCTGCGTTCTGGGTGCAGGCAACGGTCTAGAGGAAGGGCGATGGCTTAAGACTCCAGGACCAAAGAGCCTAGAGACCAGAGTTCCCTCACCCCCTCCCGCTAGTGGGAAAGCCCCCCCACCCCCCACCCGGGTGAGACAGACTGTCTGGAAGAGCCAGTGGTACTTAGAAGTCGGCAGTTTTGTCGAAACCGGGGTTGGTCGCCTGCACTTTCGAGGGTATAGGCCTATGGGTAGGTGTAAAAAGCCGCGGAGATTGCTGACTACTGTTAGGTAGGAGGGGTTCTTTGAATATGAGTTCTGGGCCAGTGTCTGAATGCCCCTCGGCAGCAGAGGTGAGGTTTGCCACAAAGGGTGAATTCCTCTGGAAGCTGCAGTGGCGGGGGAGACAGGCTGGAGAGAAGGATCTACAAGCGGCTGCTGAGGGCAGCTCTTCTCAACCTCTGCTAGGATGCGGTGAGCAACACTGCTATCCGCTCCTAGCCTTTCTGCCCCATACCTGCGTTGTTGGGACCAGGCGGGTATAATTGGTGGGAGAAGTCGGTCTCCTTGCTGGGCGCCTGTGGTGAGGGAAGCTAAGAGGACGGCAGAGTGTAGGACCAGGCGGTAGGAAAGAATTATAGGACAATGCAGGACGGTAGAGCAGCAGGGGAGCGCTGTCAAGGGTTGGTGAGTGGGGGGCGGGGTGGGTTTCGATCTGTGATCAGAGAGTGATGGTGGGTGAGGTCTGTAGAAGGGGAGACTGTGAAACTCTTTGTGGTGTGGGTATTGCCTGCTGTTCACTGCCATCCCCGTGTTCACCTGTGTAGGTATTTGTCCCTGAGAAAAAGTCTACCAGGATTGAATGGTTGGGGGGGGGTGTTTGTGGTATGTGTGAGTACACTTGAGCACAGAATATGCCGCCCCCCCCACATTTATGTTTTGTTCTATATGTTCACCCTCTTCCTTTCTGTGAATGCTGTATACTCAATTCAATCTGCATTCTAAGTGTGCAGGGGCAGGGGCGCCTTAGAGAGGGGACTGGAGCCACGCAGGGAGAATCCGTCCAAAGAGTCTTTTTGTCTTCTCCCTCATTGTGATCTACCTTCTCTTGTCACAGTGGGTTCTTCGGGGAACCGGATGCCTTCCCCATGTTCACCAACAACAACCGGGTGAAGAGGAGGCCCTCCCCATATGAGATGGAGATAACGGATGGTGAGTCCGTACCCACCCCTCGCCTGCCTCATTAGAGCCATCTGCAGTGGAGAGCAGTGAGGGGATCTCACAGGGTTGAGAATGCCAGCCTGAAACCCCAAACTGCCAGGACGGTTCACCCTGGAGCTGAACTAGGACTGGCCCTCAAGCCGCACCTGCAGTCAGCCACATGAATTCCTACTCTAGGCTTGATCCAGGAAGGGTAGAAACACTTCATGTCCCCAACACCAATGCCTGACCCACAGAAAGTCTCTGAACTGCATCTTGAATCCACTTTGGAATTTCTGACTACTACGCTTGTGCCCATTAAGAGTTTTTTTTTTCCAGGTCACTCTATTATGAGATCCCTCCATCCGTCTTCCACAGTCTGGGCTGAGACGAAGAGTGGCTTATAATGTCGTGGAATATATATATATATATACAGTGCAGCGGCCCCCAGTATAGGTCTGCCCAGTAGATCTGTGATGTTTTTTCCCAGTCTGGAGTTTACCCTTTCAAAACTTCAGGGAACTGCAGGGATGGCAAGGGATGAAACATGGAGTGTGGATGTGGGGATATATATACATATATATATATATATATATATATATATATATATATATATATATATATCTCCAGGGGGACTCAGCACTTTGGGGAACTCTCTGAATATTCTTTGCCTTGGATGACTGGAAATTTAGAGCCCCACCTACTCCAAAAGTTGACTTGATGGTATCTGGGCAGGAGGGTGGTCTCTGGAGGCCCAGGGACTCTGACTGAAGGTGGGGATCCTCACCATCTGTCTGGGGTCCCAGTAGGAAGTGAGTTGAGACGTGTAGAGAGCCAGGACCAAGCCTGGGAGCCTGTAGAGGGTGCATGTATGGGACTTGAACTTCTAGAGAAGATTCTAGAGAGGAAGGGGCTGGTTCTGACAGTACAGAGGAGACACAAGGAACCACAGTAACCCAGAATACAGACGTACAGGACCAAGAGGAAGGGCGAAGGGTGCTTCTGGATGAGAGAGGGTTCTCCAGCTACTGGTAGGTTCTGTAGTAGGTGCTTCTCACTCCTTTCTCTGCCTGTCAGAAAGCTGTCAGGGAACAGTAAAGTGTCCACCCAACACTGAGGTCTCCTCCACACAGGAGTTGGGTGTCTCATCACAGCTCGACTCCCAGCACCAACACATTGCTAACAGCCATCAGCCACCTCAAGGGTGTGAAGTAAGGTGGTGACAGCTATCATTGCTGCCATTTGTGGGACGCTTATTCATGTATCAGATGACTCTTTTGTGTCTTGGTCTTTTTATAATTCTCAACACAAACCCATGAGGTTAATTTTGCTTATATTTCTCAGATGAAGAGATTGAATCTCAGAGAGGTTAGATAGCCCACTCAAAGTCACAGAACCAAGTCCTAGGCTGTAATTATAGGTCTTATACTTTGGAATAAGTTCTGAATTCCTCCCTACCCTCTAGAGTCAGTCAGTCAGTCAGTCTGTCTGTCTGTCTTTCTCTCATTTTGACAAAGATTCGAATGTCCCCTGTCTACTTAGGAGCTCTGATTAGCTCACAAGCATTAGCCATGATGCAAAGGACTGTTCCTCCTATGTTACTGTCGAGTGACTCCCTCTTTAGTCTAGGGGTCTGGGGATACCAACTTGCTTTCTGTGCAGCGGCCCAGTATAGGTTTGTGATGTTTTTCCCAGTCTGGAGTTTACCCTTTCACAACTTCAGAGGACTGCAGGGATGACAAGGGATGAAACGGAGTGTGGGCATAGGCACACACAAATGAGAAAAAGGGACCATCAAGAATCATATGTCCACTTGGTCACGTAAGTCCCAGACTGAGCCATAAACTAACCAGTAGACTCAGACGGCTTCTTAGCCGGCCTGTTCCTTCTCTCTCCCCTTACCCACTTTCCAAGTTTCCATTCCTAGCCCTGGACCCAGAGGTTACTAGAGGAAGGTAAACAGGATCCTCAGGCTGGGCTATTTCTTCTGTACACTAACTTCCCTCATGAGGCCTGGGGCTTTGTGGTGTCAGGGAAACGTTAACCTTAGCCCAGGGCTCGGGAACACTGGCGGAAGCACTTGTGTCTCTTGTGTCTCTGAGAATCCCAGTCATGCTTGGGTACTTGGCTCAGAGCTCTGCACAGGTTCAGTGCTGCACAGAAGTGCATTTGTGTCTCCCGCTGCCTGGCAGTCTCGGTATCAGTGTGACCCTGAGTATCTGGTCCAGCGGCAGTCCTTAGAATCCTTTGCTGGGGCCAGGCATGGCTGTGCATGTCTGTCTTTCTATTTTCTTTCCTGGGGTTGGGGGCCTAGAGGTCTTTCCTTTCCCTTCTGTTCTCTACCCTCCTCTCCATTCTCCCACCTGCGTTCGTGAAAGGCCACTTAAGAAACATATACTGCTTCTGTTACCCCTAGAACCAGATTTCCGCCCTTCTTACCGTAGAGACTATGATATATGGACACTGTCTCCTCTCCTCTTATGCCCATCACTCCACTCAGGCTGCTTCCCTTCCTGTGTCTGGATGGCCTCACTTCAGCCTGAAGTGTCGTTTTTAAAATAAATGCTGCTGCTGAGAAAAGTCTTTGCCAGCTACCTTAGCTAAGCTTGGTAGTTTTGTCACATCATGTACTTGTCAGCTTGCCTTTGGTTGTTTTTCATTGGTTTGTTCCCTGTTCATCATCTCCCATCTCCATTAAAATGTAAACTCCACGAGGGGAAAGACCCTCCCTGAGCCAGGCACACCTTAAACCCAGCACTCAAGAGGAAGTGGCAGGCAGATCTTGAGATCAGAGTTCGAGGCCAGCCTGTTCTATAGAGAGAGAATTCTCGGACAGTGAGGGCTACACAGAGAAACCCTGTCTTGAAAACACACACACACACACACACACACACACACAGAGAGAGAGAGAGAGAGAGAGAGAGAGAGAGAGAGAGAGAGAGAGAGAGAGAGAGAGGAAAAACAAGACATGTTAAATGCTGCACAGCTCATAGGAGGGCCCAGCATGCTCAGACACATGTCATTTATGGAAGGTGATGGAGAGGAAGTGGGTAGAGCTGTGTGAGGTTGGTAACATAGGGCTGGAGAGATATAGATCTCACAGATGATGTGTCAACTGGACTTATGAGATGAGTACTCCTTGCTTTTCGAGCCTTTTGGAGATCTTTACTTGCCTCTAACCCATGTCCTTCTACCCTCAGGTCCCCACACCAAGGTAGTGCGGCGAATCTTCACCAACAGCCGGGAGCGATGGAGGCAGCAGAATGTGAATGGGGCATTTGCTGAGCTCCGAAAGCTGATCCCCACCCATCCACCAGACAAGAAGCTAAGCAAGAATGAGATCCTCCGCCTCGCCATGAAGTACATCAATTTCCTGGCCAAGTTGCTCAACGACCAGGAGGAGGAAGGCACCCAGCGTGCCAAGCCTGGCAAGGACCCTGTGGTGGGAGCTGGTGGGGGTGGGGCAGGGGGTGGCATACCCCCTGAAGACCTTCTACAGGATGTGCTTTCCCCCAACTCCAGCTGTGGCAGCTCCCTGGATGGGGCAGCCAGCCCGGACAGTTATACAGAGGAGCCAACGCCCAAGCACACTCCCCGCAGCCTCCATCCTGCCCTGCTGCCTGCTGCTGATGGGGCTGGCCCTCGGTGATGTGTCTAGGGCTGCCCAGGGCCAGCAGGCAGAGGGGCCTTTAGGCCCCTGGGTTGCTGGGCTTCAGGGCAGGTGGGATGAGAAGCAGGGCGATGGACTTAATGAACTTCCCTTATGGTCTGAACTTTGGGAAGTCCCAACTGACCCTGGGCTGGCATTTCTGTTTCCTGCCTGGAAACAGAAGAAGAAAACAGAGTGAGGTAGTAGGTACTTTTTCTGAAGATGGCACGGTCTTCTCCCTTTCCCAAGCCCCAAGATTTCCCCAATGACGAGGCTCAAGGGTCACTATTTTTTTTGTCTCAAGTTTGTGAGCCTTTTTTTGGACAAGATCTGGGGTTGTCACCTGTTACCCAAGGCATCCAGTTGGCTTCTGCCTTGCCTTTATCCCATCCCGAGCTGGCTGGGGTGGCTTTTGTGGCAGCTTCTGTTCAAATACATAGGTACCCAAGAGCTGACCATTTCTTGAGCCCCATCTTCACCCAGTTCTCTGTTGGTCCAACCAGCTTGCCAGCTGCTGTGGAGAGTCAAGGTGCCTTCTTCAGGGCCTGGTTGGAAATGATGGCCAGTAACCAGACAAGCTGCTCTCGACTAGCTGGGGCAGAAAACCCAATCACCCTTTATGCTCCAGGGAATCAGAGCTCTGATTTTCTACCCAGTGAGACTTGCCTTCCTCTACGGTGACTGTGAGGACCAAGTCAGCAGCCTTGAACATGCTCTGTTGGGCTGTGTGCTGGCACTGAAAGGGAAAGTGACATTAGGGTGAGCCAAGCAAGAGTGTTTGGGCCACTGGGTTTCAACTCCTGCACATCACTGTGCAGGAGAGCAAATGATCGTGTGCTGGTGTGTTGCATGTTGGTGCTGGGGCTATGCAGCCCATCGGCTTCCCCAGGAAGCTTAAAGGGAGCTTCCGGTTGCAAGATGTCTGTTGGCTGACAGTCTGGACTTCCAAATGGAGTACAAACTGTCCTGTAAATACTCTATTTGGGATTCTGCCTGACCAGTTGTTGGTGGCAACTCTTGGCCATGATACAACCCGAGATGCAGCCTGATGCTAAGGCAAGGCGTCCAGTCAGAGCAAGGAAGGCCCTGGCTGAGACCTGAGCACGCATATTTGCTCAGCTTAAACTTTAAGTACTCTCCCTTCACACAACTGCAGTCCCCACGTGTGTGCATAGTAGGTTGGTTTAACATGAAGTGAGTGCCCCCTCTAAAAACTGTACATGAAATTTTTGTAAAGCAAATCCTTCTTCTCCATCTTTTAAAGACATAACTCCTGCAGGTCATTTTGTAAAGTGGAGAATCCTTTTGTAGTATGGACAACTACCCCATTGTTTGTCCCCTGTGTCAATTCAGGTGGTGGGACCGATTTTTCCTGAAGCTAGGCCTCTAATGAAGTTCAAGCTCATGGAACAAAGTGCACAGAAGCCCTGTGTATCTGTTGTAGTATTGGTGTCACTCAGCTCTCACTGCAGGCTTTGCCTTCGAGCTAGAGAGAAAATATCCAAAGGCCCCATTGTGTAATGTGTGAGCCCATCTCTTCTCTGTTGGAGTTTCAGCACCATGGCTTGTTGGCCCCATGGTAAGGCCTGAGCATAGACTTAGGTGGACAGAGATGGATCCTTCTACCTTCTCCTTCCTATTAAGCACTGAGGACCCTCAGGTGTAGGGACAATTTGGTCAGCTACTAAGGCTCTGTGATTCTTTGTCTCATATCGCATTCTGCCAACACACGTACTGCCATGAACATTAAGGTTGGTTCCTTCCCATCGCTTGGGAGTTAGTTCAAGGAGTTGGAGCCATGGAACTGCTGTCCTGGCCTCTAAGGCTATTTGCGTCTTAGTGGAATGATGACTTGGGAATGAAAAATGTGGATCTGTAGGTGGATATGGTTCTGTGCTCTATACCCAGTACAGACACAAAAGAAGCTTCGTTACCCTTAGTACTGACCATGCTGTGAGGTTCCAGCCAGAGTTCAGGACCTGGGCAGTTGATGTTTGTATCATTTAGATTATAAAATATTTTCCATTGAGTTATCTAGATGCCCATTTCTCAAGATTAATATCAATTTCTTCCTGATTCCAAGGCAAGAGACAGGAGTAAGAAAGGGAGAGAGATAGCTACAGTTTCTAATGGGGGCTGGGCAGGTAAGATCTAAGGAAGACCCCGAATTCTGTTCTCATACTCCACACCCCATATCTTTCTTCCTTTACTTCCTCCTTGCCCTTGAGAAGTAGCAGCATCCCAAGAACAATATCTGTACAAAGGGGGGAAAATGTAAGCATGAGAAAACATTGAAAAAAAAAACCAGTGAGGAATATAAGTACAGAGAGAGTCCCGCCCTTCAAGAATAATCCATGTTCATTTGTGGTGGCAAGTGACAAGATGGTACAACCTTTATCCTTTTCCAGAAACAAAAATAAAGGGCACAGCAACTGTAGTGAGCCAACAGCTATTTTGGCCTTTTGGGTGGGTCTAGCAGTACTTGGGATCCCAGTGGTACATGACCCTCTGCCTAAGGCTTGCCTCAGCCTGTGTACATAGCACGCCGTGTCTGTGGGCAAGCCCAGCACTTTCCGTCAGTGTCGTACTGTATGTGATGAACTGTGTTGGTCTCTGTGTGTTTCTGCAGAAGAGGAGTAACTACTCCGGGTACCTTGATATTTGTACAGCCTAGAGACCAACACTGCGGGCGTGTGACTCTTTATTGGGAAAAAAAAAAGGACAAAAACAAAACAAAACAAAAATACCAGTGTGGTGACAATAGTGTGTGTATATATATATAAGGTTATATGGGAAGATTTCTAAATAAAAGTTTTACAAAGGGGCCTGGACTTTGTACTTGGACTTCGCCCCCCTAGAGCCTGCGAATGGGAACATTAAGGGAAAAGGCTGGCAGGGGTTGGCTCTACTGCTCTTAGGAAGTAGGATCTAGCTTCTAGTCTCAGAAAGAGCCCGAAGGGAGGAAGGAGGCTACCCTTGGGTGGGGGGTGTTCCCTTTTCCCCTTCTGCAGGGCTCCACAGGTCTTCAGTATCTAGGCCTTGTGTTTACAGCCCTAGACAGTCTGGCCCTCTCTATGTTGGGTCAGCTTTCTCCTTCTTAGGTCAGTTTTCCAGGTTGGGGCCATAGCTCCCAGTGAGAGCTTAGGATAGACAAATGAAGCTGTTAGCCACCATTGGTGTCTATGAATTTCCTGATGACTCAATGGGGCCTGAATCTTTTACACTTGGCGTCTGTCTGTCTGTCTGTCTTTCTTTCTTTCTTTCTTTCTTTCTCTCTCTCTCTCTCTCTTTCTCTCTCTCTCTCTTTCTTTCTTTCTTCCTTTCTTTCTTCTTTCTTTTTTTAAAGATTAAAAGAATACTTTATGTATAAAGGTGTTTTATGTGTATAGGTGCAGTGCCCACACAGGCCAGAAGAGGGAGTCAGATTCCCTGGACCTGAAGTTGCAAACAGTTTGAGTTGCCCTGTAGGTGCTGGAGTTTCATGAATGGAATTTGAGACAGAGACTGTGGGTCTTGGGGAGGTCATTATCCATGGACGTCTGGTCTCTTGGGAGTCTGTAGGCTGGGCACTCTTCTGTTTTCGCATTTGACAAGCATTTGCTGAGCACCTGCTCTGGGCAGATGCTGTTCTGTTGGTGAGGGTTCAGCATTGAATGAAGCAAACATGGATGCTCTCCACTGCAGTTAACGTTTCAGCAGGGCGATGTTGAATGTGCAAACACACACAACTAGAGTTAAATGGCAAGAAAGCAATTAGTATTAACCCACAGTGAGTTTCATTCAGGCTAGCCTGGGCTACATGAAACAGTCTCAAAAACCAAAGGCAAGAAGAGTGGTAAGGAACAAAAATGGACAGAGCAACAGGGATAGCTCAGGGAAGGCCCTAGGTGCCATCTTTTACATTCAGGGTCAGATGATTCCTAGTATCAGAGACAGTACTGTCCTAGGGACAGGATGGGGTCTTTCTCTTTCTGTCTACCTGTTACGTAGGCTAAGAAGCACTGCAAAGGACTTTTTCTTTTTCTCTGAACTAAGGTACTCAAGCCCAAATCTAGAGGCATGGACTAGCTCAGATTCAATAATTGGGAATTCAGTAGTCTCTCTCTTAATCCCCATCCGGTCTGTCTCTATTCTCAGCAGCATTTTGTCCTCTTGGCTTCTATCCATCTCCTACAGGACAGGGTAGGATTCAGCCTGAGTGTCAGTATCTGACCCAGCTACTGGGAAGCTCCTCAGATATGCACCTCCCTGGCCCAGGGCAAGGATGGTAGGATTTGGCTGTGGGGAGCACAGAAAAATGGGTTTTAGGATTATAGACCTGAGAGACTACCATGATAGGAGAGAAAGAGGGCAGGGAAGGAAGAATAGTGTTTGGGGTGGAGGAAGTGGCCAGCCATATTCAGTATAACTGAGGGGTCATGTGGAAAGGCTGAGTTATTGAGTTCAGCAACGTTGAGGAAAGAGCTAAAAGGGATTGGAGTGGCAACCCGAGGGCTTAGGGATGCCGTTCCCCATCTTACAAGAATTTTCCTCAGGAGAAATGCAGTTTTCCACCTGATGGTGACAGAGAGAGCCCAAGGACTCTGGCCACCGAGAGGACAAACCGGCCTTTGGAGGTCATCGATGGGGACAGAGACCCAGAGAGAAAAATGTTTTTCCAAGCCTGTATCTCATAGTGATGTGTAGGCAGGCCCATTCTTCCTGTCTGAGACAATGTTGTCCCTCAAGCCCAGAATCCCCGACTCCAGAAGCAAACAAAAGTGCCCTGAGACTTTGCTTGAGGTATTTTGCTGATCTCACTCCATTGTGTGTGTGTGTGTGTGTGTGTGTGTGTGTGTGTGTGTGTGTGTGTGTGTGTTTCTGAGACAGGGTCTCACGTAGCCTAGGCTGGTCTCGAACCACTGAGTAGCTGAGGATGACCTTCCTGCCTCTATCTCTGGATTACAGGTGTGCACTACAAATAGCAGGTTTAGTCAGTGACAGGGTAAGTCCAGGGCTTTGGACATGTCAGGCAAGCACTCTACAACCAGACCACACCCCCACCCCACCCCTCACTCTTTTGTGCCTACTGTACTATCTTTCTTCCTTCCTGTTGACTACTTTATTGTTTTATGACCTCCCAGATGTTGAGTTTTGGGTTTTCACAGGACAGCCTGTCTTCCTCTCTGCCCACTCTCATCTCATCCCTGAAGTCCAGGATGCTTTCCTGAGTCCATGAGACTGGGTGCCTCCTTTGCATCCCTATGGGACCCCCTGTATGCTGGTCCCTCTCACCCTAACATCTCCTTATTTATTTGCTTCTGCACTGAAACACGAATCCTTAGGCTACAGACATCCAGATCCTTTTCCTACTGGCCGTGAAGAACCCTTCTACTCCCACAGGCTCTTTTCCCTCATGTCTGACAGCAGCAAGAACCCGAAAGGCTGGTAAGGATAAAGACCAGGGGTGGGGGCTGTGAATCCAGTCAGCAGTCTGGTTTCCTCATGCCGGTCCCTACCTGCTTCCTTTTTTAGAAAACAAGTATATGTTCCTCAGAAGCCATCACTGTGTCATGACCTGCCTGCCACACACACAGCCCCCTGCCCGTGTGAACCAGGTCACCTAGCCATAGAGCCTAATTAGCGTGAATCTGAGTACAGGAGGGTATATCTGGATCACCCAGGGAAAGACACGAAGCCCTGAGCTGGAAGGGGCTTGAGCAAGGTGAACTAGATGGAAATTCAGGGCTACACCCAATGTTAGCGCTCCAGACCCTTAGGGAGGTCAGGAGAGAGCAAAGATAGCCACAGACAGAGTTTGTAGAGAAGATGGCTCTACTTTCCTTGTGGGCAAGATGGCTACAGATTTAGGACCAGGACCGGAAATGATCTGTGTGGAGGTAGTGAAGAGCTGGCTGGTTGGAGGATAGGCTTCATGGAGACCGTGAGGACGCTGAGTAAGGACAGTTGTATGGTACAATTGGTGTAAGGGGAGTCACCAGGGCTTGGATGGAAGTGAGCGGGGGGTGGGGGAAGCAGCCAGGCTCTGGAAGAGCTTAGCCTGGGTCAGAATCACTGGGGGGCACGAGGGGGGGTGTTAAGGGCTAGCATTGCTACGGGGTGTACTGGCTTGTGACTCTGGGTGAGTCGTTATCATTCTGAGGTTTGGTTTCTTTATCTGTTAAATGGAGATGTTAACACTCATCTTCAAGGACTGTCATGGGACTTCAAAATAATATACGCAAAGTATCTTGTGTTTCATAAAAATGACTCTATAGAAAGGTCTATAAGAAAGCATTGTTTTCCCAAGAAACAGGACTGGGATGGGACTGTCCTGACAGGAGAGGGCATGTGTGCGAAGGAATATTAATCACCCCTCAGCAGCAGAACTTTGGTGGGCCGGTCTCATGTCAGGTAAGGCTGTGCAGCCAGCAAGGACCACCCATTTCAGAGACAAATGAGCAGAGTGGAAGGTGGAGTAGGAAAGAAACCCTGGAGGCAAGTGTTATGGGAGGAGTTGGTGGTGTGGGCAGCCTGGGTCTGACAGTAAGGTCAGAGGAGTCTGCTGAACTGAAAGGTTCTGGCGGGAAGGTTGGAAGGAGGTTTCACTTCCTGTCCTGAGCATTACCTATTCTTCTGCAGAAGTGGAGCAGGCTGGTCTAGGAATGCTGCCTTCCTCCTGGGCCCCATACTCAGGCCCAGGCTACCTGGGGTAAGGCAATGCTCCCACTTCACTTGGGCTTCCAGCTCTTAAGCTCTCCCCACTGGCTTGCTCTGAGGCCTGCCCCTCCCCAGCTCCTGGGCCTTTCTCTCCACACAATAACAGGATGTGATCTTCGAAGGGAGGAAGTGGGGGAGGACTGCTGTGCTGATAGCAGGGAAGGAGGGGGGCGCTTCTGACTCTCCCCTCTCTGGCCCTTCTTTGCTCTGTAGGCCAGCGCCTGCAGTTCCTTTTCCCCAAGCCCCACCCCAAGTTTCTGAGACAAGTAAGGATGAAGGGTCTTCAGGCCCATGGAGGACTGTTGCCTATGGAGAGACATGCCTCGGCCACACCTTTTGCAGGACCTACCTTCTGTGGAGACTTGCTGACCTAGCTTTAGATGCTGGGCTGTTTCCTGGCTGGAGCTGCTGGAGTCTAAGGGGAGGCAGGTGTCTCATTCAGCAGGCTCCATCTGTCCAGTGTCTTCCCAAGTCCACATGAGCATGATTCAGTGCAGTGGGTGATAGAATCAATCAAAAGCCCTTGTCAAATTCTGGTTTGGCTTGGCTTTGTATAGGGCCAGGCTGCAAAAATGGACAGTGAAGTCTTTAGAAAGACAAGGAGCATGGAGTTGAGCTAGGCTGAGCTGGGAGCCAGCACTAGGCCATCGAGTTACTGCCTCTTTAGGCCAGGGCTGTCCTTAGAACTTCCAAAGCAGGGGTTGGGGATTTAGCTCAGTGGTAGAGCGCTTGCCTAGCAAGCGCAAGGCCCTGGGTTCGGTCCCCAGCTCCGAAAAAAAGAAAAGAAAAGAAAAAAAGAACTTCCAAAGCAGATGGAAAGGTTTTAATCTTTCCTGTCCAGTAAGACAGACATTAAACACATACAGTGTTTGAAGGATGACTAACACACCAGGTAACTGACCTTGTCATTTTGTTTAATTTGAATTAACTTAAATGCAAAGGGCCACGTGTAGCCATTGGTTACTGACCAGTAAAGCTTTAGATCTTCCTCCATTGGATCACTGACGACTTGCCAGCTCTTTTGCTGAACCAGACCATGCTGAGTACACAGATCAGTAGAAGCCATGCATTAAGGATTGTCCTAGACACCCCCCAGATAACTGTGTCTCACTTAGTGGTCATGGAAGGTTTCCCAGAGAATGCTAGCTCTAGAGGGACGGGTGGGAGTTTATCAGGGGTGTAGAGAGGAAGTTGGGCAGCAGGTGTGACTGCAGGGTCATCACTGGAAAGAATGGAATGTGCTTTGGAGATTGTAGTCTTTGCTGAGAGGGTCAGTGTACACGGTTGGAAGTGTTGGGCCAGAGAAGCCTTGGAGTCTAGTCACCAGAAATTGGAAGTCCCTTGAGAGCAATGGGAGCCGTAGTGAGGATTGTAAGCAGGTAGGGGGCAGGTCAGAACATGTTTTAGGGACTTTGTAGATAGCCATAGTGGAGAATAGCTGCTGGCAGGGACATAAATAAGGATTCAGAGAGTCCCAGTATCCATAGCACAGGGTGACGGCCCGCTGGACTCAGGGAGCCCCGGCATCCATAGCACAGGGGATGATGACCTCTGGACTCAGGGAGCCCCGGCATCCATAGCACAGGGGATGATGACCTCTGGACTCAGGGAGCCCCGGCATCCATAGCACAGGGGATGGTGGCTGGACCTCTGGAGCCTCAGCTGGACCCCGGCATCCATAGGGGAGGCTGGACTCGGGGAGCCACGGCATCCATAGCACAGGGGATGGACGGCTGGACTCAGGGAGCCCCAGCATCCATAGCACAGGCGATGGTGACCTCTGGACTCAGGGAGCCCCGGCATCCATAGCACAGGGGGTGGATGGCTGGACTCAGGGAGCCCCAGCATCCACAGCACAGGGGATGGACGGCTGGACTCAGGGAGCCCCAGCATCCATAGCACAGGGGATGGTGACCTCTGGACTCAGGGAGCCCCAGCATCCATAGCACAGGTGATGGACGGCTGGACTCAGGGAGCCCCGGCATCCATAGCACAGGGGGTGGATGGCTGGACTCAGGGAGCCCCGGCATCCATAGCACAGGGGATGGACGGCTGGACTCAGGCCGACATGAGCTTTCTGTTATTGTTGAGACCTTGGGTGTGATTGTGAGAAGGCTGTGGACTCTGGAACTTAAAACTGGAACCAACCTCCAAGCAGCTATATTTATTATTATTATTATTATTATTATTATTATTATTACTACTACTACTATGTTTTAAGTCTTATGAGAGTATAATACAGTGACATCATCCTTCCCTTTCTTTTCTCCCTCAACTTCTTTTATTCCCCCTTTATTCTTTTTCAAATTCACGGCCTCTTTTTTCTTTATTACACGTATATTATCAAATACACACACACACACACACACACACACACGTCTAAATACACAGATACAACCGCTCAGTCTATATAATGTTACTTGTATGCCTATCTTCAGGGCTGACAAGCTGGTAATGGCAATCAGTTGGTGTGCTAGTTCCTGGGGAAGACTTGCTTCTTGCTCTCAGCATTCCTTGGGTGCAGGAATTATGCTGTGGATGTGTCCATTCTTGGCTCTTACAATCTTTCTGCCCCTCTTCTGCAGTGATCCCTGAACCTTGGGTGCAGGAATTATGTTGTGGATGCATCTGTTGCAGCTGGGCTCTACTCTACATTTCAATCGGTTGTGGTTTTCTGTGGTGGTCTCCATCCATTGCAAAGCAGAGTTTCCTAGATGAGGGGTGAGGACTATACTTACCTGTGGGTATAAGGACAAATACCTAGAATGTGATTATTCTGGTTCAATAAAGTGGCTGTAGTAGGCTCTCCTCGAAGATTTGTGATTTCACTAGCCCTGAGTAGTTGACTGTGTTTCCAGTTCCTGACATGTACTTCTTGTTAAGCAGGCCTTAATTGCAATGAGGGAACTGTTGGCTCCTGCCAAGGTCTGAGTGTCACTATTATACCCTTAGACTTATCCAGTGATGCTGGTAGTTGTGGTTTGTGGCTGGGTAGGACCAAGCAGCTCTTTATTTATTCCAGTGTACTTTTCCCACACCTTTATTCAAAGGCCATTCTGTAGACAAGCCTGTCCCCCATGGGACAGAGACACCAAGGTGTTAATGGGTCTGTGTGGGCTGACTGAGAAGGATGGGTTTTGGCAGAGTGGACATGGGGCCCCAGGTCCCAAGGTTGGGGAGCTCAGAAAGAGGACAAGTTCTTAGGGGTGCATATCCTCCCAAGAACCCAGGGCAGGGAATGTCCTTCCAGTTTACAGAGGTCAGAGAGGCCAAATGGTTCAGAGAGAAGCTACTGGGGGCCAGTCTCTCGTCCCACCACAAATCAACCATGGTGCTATGATTGCCACAGAGAGTCCCCTGCGGGGAAGCAGAGGGTGGCCAGTATAATTGGAGCTGTGTGTACAGGTTATTTCCTGAGTTCCCTGGTTTGGGAGAGTCCGTGTGTCTTCATTCTTTATTATGTTTCCATTATGCAGATGGGAGCCTGACAATATCATCACCCTACCCCTGCCCACCCCCTTGCCACCCTGTGACAGTCTTCTAAGACCCTTGCCCTTCTGAGAGCTACCAGAGCTATGGGATCAGGCTAGAAAACCTTTTCCCACCCAATGTCTGTGACAACCTGGCCAGCTGAGCCCGGGCAGCTCAGGGTCCTCAGCCCTTCCCAGCTCATGGCTCACCAGCTGCAGCCTGGGACCTTCGGTGCTCCTGGGTCCCAGGCTCTGGGGGGATCTCAAGGGGCTGGGCCTTCTGCCCTCGGGCTGTTCCCACACAGGCTAAGGGAGGTTTGTTTCTCAGTGCTCCGCCCCTCTCTCTAGCAATCCCCTGGGCGCCACGTATTCAATGGGCTATCAGGCTTCTCCATCACTCTCACCCCCCAGTCTGTTACCCCTGAATAGGTGGGATCCAGATAGCTACAGACACTCCCATCCCCAAGCCCCCAACCAATCTCTCTGAGGACTGTCTGAGACCTCACAGCTCTGATATGCTACCTGCCTTACCACGCTGAGAACTGTGAGACTTGCATAGCAGCCAGTCCTATTGTCTACCAATGCCCTGAAGCTGCGGTCTCAGCTGGGCACCTAAACTCCGCTGCCGTGCCTGCCTGATCTGTGCTGCTGCGCTTGGGCCCTGTCAGTCTAGACAGAGTTAACAGTTACAGTCTCCGGTGTTTAGCTCCTGGAGGCATGTGTCTCCTTTCAGGGACTGTATGCTTCTCCTGTCTTTTGGCTTCGGCTGCCGCAGTGACAATGCAAACAGGCCCTGCGCAAGCAGACAGGCCGGCAGGACCAGGCTGTGGCTGCCTGCCTTGCTTATTTGGGTGGGTGGGTGAGTGGGTAGATGGGTGGGTGGTGTTCGGGCTGCTTGCAGGCCCTTCAGGGTCCACATCTGCCGGGTTGGGGCTGTGCCAAAGGCGCTGGTCTGTCCAGTTGCCTGGCTGCATTGCGCTGAGCTGCAGGAAGCTTTGAGCTTGCTGGCAGGCTCCCATGATGCTAATGAGGGCAGTCCCAGGCCAGGGGGAGGGGAGCCTTTGTCCTGCTCTTGTCTTTGCTGAAGAGTCCTCAGAGAGAGACAAGGGGTCCTCCACAGACCCAAGTACACATGATTAGCCTGCCATCACTCATATTGATGGCCCTCAGAGCTCTGGAGCATGGACAGAGATGGGGGAGGGGGGAGAAACAAGCCGGTCCCCGGCAGTCCCTGCGCTTTGCAGTCAGTGTACCTATAGAAACACCTCATGAGTAACACAGAGAACACTGTTCCACGCAGTCCCTTGGCTTTTCTTTCCTTCCCCAGGCTGTGTCTTCGCAATACCAAAGACAGCCTTTGAAGACTCCTTCCCCCAGCCACAGTCCTGGTATCTGATGATTTGTCCCCATGCTTCTTCCTGAATTCCCAGCATCTTTTAAGCCATGTCCTGGGTGACTGGCATTAGCTCCTGTCTATGTCCTGCCTCCCCTCTCTCCTGACAGTGAATCTCTGCAGCTCAGGGCTGAGACCGTGTATTACTGATCTTCAGTGACCCCACCCTGCACAGAGTAGGGTCCTTTTAGGTGCTTACTAAACATCTGAAAACTCTCATCAGTCTCCAGGGAGGGTGATCAATAATAGATCAGTGCTTTAAGGATGTGTGACTGAGGCAAAGGGGTGAATGGTTGGATCATCTTCAAAACAGCTCTCTAAAACCTGGGTCCATAGACTCCCAAACCTGGGTCCATAGACTGCCAAGACCTGGGAGGAGAGCGTTCAAACAGAACACAGACACGAATGGGAAAATTACACACACACACACACACACACACACACACACACACACACACACACACACACACACACACACATATATATATATATATATATATACACATTTTTTTTGAGAATGGGTTTCATTGTGTAACCTTGGCTGTCCTGGAACTCACTATGTAGACCAGGCTGGCCTGCACCACACAGAGATCTGCCTACCTCTGCCTCCTGAGTGCTGGGATTAAAGGTATGTACCACCACCTAGCCTATCATGAGACTTTTGTCACCAATAGATCACCCTGAGATGTTATGATCCTTCCCATCTTGAAACTATGCAATTATCATTATATAGTCATCACCATTATTATTAATGTATTATTATTATTATTATTATTATTATTATTTTGAGATACAGAGAGAATCTTTCTATGTAGCCTAGGCTAGGCTCAAATTTGTAACTCTCCTGCATTGGCTTTCTAAGTGCTGGGATCATGGGTGTATGCTACTAGGTCCAGTTGCCATAACATAACATTTCAATATAGCTTAAGAGTTGTATTTCTGTTTAATTGGTTTTTATTATAATTCTGTTTTTATTTTATATATTTAGGGCATTCATTTAAAAAGACTGCCCAGGAGGCCCATATATACATATATCTACATATCTATCTATATCTACATCTATATATATCTCCTGTATGGATTGGTAGGTTGGGTTTTTCCCTAGTTCCATCTCTAGAGGGAAGGGTCTGAAGACTGTGCTCAGTACCTGTGGCTCCTTCCTTAATTTGGCTATGACTGGAGGGGCTCCAGGTAGGTTCGCCGCTCCGATGCCACCCTTAAGCTGCAGCTTTTAAAAAGTGGTTCATATTACTCAGTGATTCATATTATCTCCCACATGCCAGGGCCAGGGGTAGAATAGTGAACAAGGCATTTTCCTGATAGAAAAATGGAGAATAGTAGGTAAGTTAATTCCAAGAGAATAATGCCAACAAGCAAAAGAAGACTAGAAAAGGAAATGGGTGGGGTTTACAGGACTGAATTTGCAGAGTTTCTATCTATATTAGAGAGCTTTGGCTATTCGATGACCTTAGGGTCAAGACACAAGGGAGATGAGAAGAAAGCTATAGAGACATCTGGGGAAGAGTATCACAGGGAGAGCCCAGGGGGTGCAAAGGTCCTGAGGTCTGAGTGGGCCAGCAGTGGACAGAAGCGGCAGGTGTGGCTAGCGTAGAGGAAGGGGAAACAGGAGACAGGTTAGAGAACCATTGTGAAGAGCAGCCATACCATTCTGGAGACCAGGGCCTTTGTGTTTTGACGACATTACTAATAGGGTCTAATTAAAATTTCTGTCTGCCATGCTGAGACCAGGCTGAATGGAACACCAGCAGAACCAAGGGACCAGGCAGTAGGAAGCCATAAGCTTGCAACAGGGACTTAGAGCATGCACAGAGAGGGAAGGGTCGGTCTGGGTTACGGTTGGGTTAGAAAGAGCCAAGAAGATTGACTGGTGGCTTGATGTGGAGTATTTCAGAGAAGCCGAAGGTGATCCCCAAGGTTTGTCAACTGCAGGGAGGGTGGGGGCGGGGCAGGAATATAAGATCCAGAGGGAGGGGCCGGAGACAAAGATGCATGCTTCTCATAGGCATGCTCCCAGAGACCTACTTCATCCAAACAGGTCACACCTCTTTCTGCCTTCCCCTAAAATGTGACTGTGTGCTTGCTGAGGAATCAACCAATTCATTGATTAGCTGCACCCTCAGGATCAAACCAGCTCTCCAAAGCTCACCAGCTGGTATCACGCGAGCTTGTGGGGAGATGCTTCAGAGTCAAACCTCAGCGGCATTAGAGTTTCTCTGCTTGTTTCCACCCCCAAAGAGCAGAATTGCTTTACTCATTAATTGAATGGCACCACGGAAGGCTCGTAACACTTGCTGCTATCTCTTCTTAATCTTCCAGACTAGATGGTGCACACAACCCACATACCTGCTTTAAGACATCTAGCGAGGTAAGATTAATTTTAATTTCAATATCGTATGTGTGAATGTCTGTATGGATGTGTGCATGTGGGTGGAGGTGCCTGCAGAGGTTAAAACGGATGTCAGATCTCCTGGAGCCAGAGTGACAGGCGTTTGTGAGCCACCTAACGTGGGCGCTAGGAACTAAACTCATGGCTTTCCAATAGTACACACTTCTAACCACGGAGCAATCTTTCCAGCTGCTGCCTCCTCTTTGGGGACATGAGGTCTCACTCTGTAGCTCAGAACAACATAGAATTCACCTTGTGGCCTGAACTTGCAGTGATCCTCCTGTCTCGGTCTCCCAAGTGCTGGACTGTTGCGTATGTTGCTTTGCCCCGCTGGCGGGATGTGGCTTCACTGCTGTGGGTCATCAGCTCTGTCCCATTCCCTCTTGTCCACTCAGTCCCCTAGTGGGCAGCAAGTGTGTGGTGAATAAGTAAACGATTTCACTGGAATCGGGCAGAGAGAGCAACAAGTTGGTGCTGGGGAGAGGGGCAGAGGCCTGGGCCGTACAGAGCCCTGCCTGGAATTAGTTCTCGCTCTCCTAATTGACTGTGTGGCCTTCACTTAGAAACATGCAGGGTCATACTTTCCCCAGCTGGGAAACGAGGAGCAGGAGGTGCCTCCTTCAGGGTGAGCCTGTGGCCAGGCCCGGCTTGGTTCATTGCTGGCCTGGAGCCCTGATGGGCAGCAGAGCTGTGCAGAAGCCACTGTGCGGAAGAGACTTGGCAGGAGGTCCCAGCCTTGCCCCCTCCATACCTTCTTGGCTGGGTGAGGAGGCAGCAGGAGGACTTGATTGATCTTCTCTTCTAGGGGGCCCTTACCATAAATCTCCCTGGCCCACTGGGGTCTCCTAGGATTCGGGAGCAACAGGCAGTGCATTCCCTGGCTCTGTGGGCTCCAGGCTAGTACCTTTGCCTCTTTCAGTTCCTCACTCTGAGTCCACATGTGAGGCCAAATGCTTGTCTGCCCTGATCATAGCACCATTTAAGTACCAGAAGGCCTCTGTCCAGGGAGGCACCAGTCTTTCTCCAAGTCTGACCTTGAGATCACATGGCACAGCTTTGAGCAGACCTGCCCCAGGCTCCTAGAGAGTCAGGACTCCTTAATCCTATTGTACCATGGACTCCTTGTGTGACGCCTACAGCTTCGTTTCTTTTACAAATTGTTATTATTATTGTGTGGTATGTGTGTGAGCATATCACTGTGCACACATGGAGGTCAAAGGTCAACTTCGTGGAGTCGGTTCTCTCCTCCTATCTTTATGCGGTGTGATGGTTTGTATATGCTGGGCCCAGGGAGTGGCACTATTAGAAGATGTGACCCTGTGTGTCACTGTGGGTGTGGGCTTCAAGACCCTCATCCTAGCTTCCTGGAGGCCAGTATTCTGCTAGCAGCCTTCAGATGAAGGTGTCGAACTCTCAGCTCCTCCTGCACCATGCCTGCCTGGATGCTGCCCTGCTCCCACCTTGATGATAATGGACTGAACCTCTGAACCTGTAAGCCAGCCCCAATTAAATGGTGTCCTTATAAGAGTTGCCTTGGTCATGGTGTCTGTTCATAACAGTAAAACCCTAACTAGGACATGTGGGTTCCAGGGATGGAGGTCGTCATCAGGGCTTGCAAAGCAAGTACACCACCCAAGGAGACATCTTGCTGGCCCCCTGTGGACTCTTTGTCATCGAAATGTTTTTAGAAACATACAGTGAAATGTACACAGCCCTGGACAGCAAGCCAATTGTATAAACACATGGTTATTAAACTACTAAAGGTATGTTTGTGATCAGGTAATTTAAGTGTGTCTTCATACTGTACCTGGATGGATCTGTGGAAGCCTCATGACCACTATGGTTACTTTATGATTGCATGGATAATATGCATGCAATTATTAAGTAGTTAATAAGCAGTTTTGGGGTGAAAGGAAAGCATTAGAGGTCCATGCTTTACAATTTTTACTCATAATGGAAGGAACTTGCAAATTTCACTTACAGGTTAGTAAGAAACAGATGCACTATGAGTGAATGAAATTTTATGAGTGGAGAGGGGCCTCCACATCCCCCCAAACATCCCTCTGCAAGTACCCTTAAGAGTGACCTGATCTTTTGCCTTCCCTGGAATTCCTACTGGGATAGTTCTGCTCCCTTTCTGGAACACACTTTCCTAGGGTGGGACGGCTCCGAGGACTCTCACTAGGGATGAGTCAGTGCCTGCCCCAGGTGAGGGAACAACAAAGGGGCCACCCAGAGCTAATCACTTTATCTGTCCACTCTACTCTTTGCCAGGCTAGGCGCGCGCATGTGTGTGTATGTGCGCGCGCGCGTGTGTGCGTGTCTGTCCTTGGAGGTGATCAGTATTAAATTTACATGACAATTTGTGAGAATAGTTGTGTATAGAGTAGAGAAGGCTTGGGGTGGGGGGGGTGAAGGGAAGTCAAAGAAATCTTCTTGGAGAAAGGGGCCTTTAAAGCAGAACTGGGAAGATCCCTTTTGTAGGAGAGATTTGAAGAGAACACCCCAGGCAGAGGGCTATAATGGAGTAGGGATCATGCCCTGAAATTGGGGACCTTGGGCTGAAGAGGAGGGCTGATTGTTCTGCCCCTCAGGCACCTGGGGGAGGAGTTTAAACATTATTTTAGGGACCAGCAGTAGCCCAAGGACAGCCTCCAGGAAATTGTAGGCTTGCAGCAAAGTTTAACAGGGAGGATGTTACAAGAATATGCACGTGAGGAGGGCTTTTACCTTAGTCTGAACACCCACCTGGAGGGTCGGGGATGTATGCAGCTCAGTGGTTAGGGTGCTTGCTTAGTGTGTGTAATAGGCCCCATAGATTTGAGTCTTAGTACCACAGGGAGGAAACAACAACATGAAAGAAATTAAACACCCTTCTTGAATATGTCACCCAGGCTTTTCACAGCCTGAGCTCTCTGGCTGCATGGCCTCCCCCATCATAACTTTCTGTGCAGCTGACAACCTGTCTTGGCTAACTTCCCCTCAGCATTGCTAGCAGGAAGCCTTCCTTAATGATTCAGTCATCTTCGTTACATCGGAGCTCTGGGTACAACATACATCATGCTTGCATCACCACTGACTGGTTATATGTCAGTGTTTATTTTTCCCTCCCTGTAACCCACCTGTGAAACAAGGCGGGAGTTGAGCTGCTGGAGAGAAGGAAGCTCTTGAGTCTTCAGAGTGGGGCCTGCATCCCAGCCTGGGATTGGAGCCACACAGTGCCACCTCCTGGCAGTAGGTAGAATAGCAGGCAAGATATTGTGGGGAGGGATGGATGAATGGATGGGGGTTGGGGGGCGGGGACGGGGACGGGGACGGGGGAGGAATCTTGAGTGAGGATAAGTACACCAGTTCTAGTCTGGAGGAAGGTTCGACTAGGGGACAGATGACTCTAGATGGGAGCTGGGGAGACCGACTGTGGATAGAACAGCTGCCTGAGATGAGGAACCAGGGTACAGCCTCGAGGTCTGGTGAACCAGGGTACAGCCTCGAGGTCTGGTGAGACCCATCCAAACTTTGGGATCCAGCCAGACAACAGCGGACCCCTTTGTTTATTAGGTTAGGGAGACAAGCCTCTCCTGTGTTAAAACTTCCAGGGATCAGGGGCCCAGTCTTAAAGCCAAGTGTCCACCCATCCCTCCTCCTCCCTGCTTTCCGGAACAACTTGTTTTTGCTTTAAAGCCTGGGACTTTGACCTGAGAGCTGTTTTCTCCCCCTGGTCACCTTGTGTCCTTCCTGCTCATCCTCCTCCCTTACTGTGCTCAGAGTATAGTTCTGGAAGTCTCTGCTTTCCTTTGGGGATGTAGGGAAGTTGGGGATGCTTGGGGAAAAAGACTGTGGTGGCAGAGGCTGGGGAATTCCCTGAGGGAATGAACTAGTGAGTGGTACCACCAGAGGAGCCCCTCTCTGTACACTTCTCTCTTAGACTCCACATTTGGCTACTGGAGTATCCCAAGGTTCACTTTCCTGCCTCATTCTGCCTCCTTTTTTAAAATACCTGTATGTTGGGCCTGTATTTGAAACACACACAGACACACAGACACAGATACAGACACACACAGAGATACACACAGATACACACACACACACACAGATACACACATACAGACACACACACACACACACACACAAACACACACACACACACACACACTGCATCCTGAGGAACCTGCGTGTCCTACCTTAAGGCATTGCCACCCACCCCGTTGCCTAAGTCAGAAACTTAACCCGAGAGAGTTTCCTAGTAGGCAGAAGCTAGTCACTTGTCCTGAAACCACACCCTGATTTTTCTACCTCCCAAGCACTGATCAAAGCCTTCTCTAATGCAGCCCAGTCAGTGGCTGTGTGTCTCCCAAGTCTCCCTCTCCCACCTCTGGGGACCTTTTCTTTTTCTCAAATGGAGAAAATGTTTTCCTGAACTCGACAAGGAAGGCATGGTGGATATTTGCTAATTCTGCTCCATTCCTTTCATTCCAGCCAGTGTTTTCCTGGCTGTTCATTAACACCCACCAAGCCTGCTCCCCAGTGCTCCTGAAGATCCTCAGCCCACGGTAAGAACAGGTTAGCCATGTAGAGTTAGGCATGAAGAGTTTCCCTGCAGTCCCCTGGGGAATGGTCACAGGCTCACCGCACATGTATGAATGTAGGTATGCAGACATGCACACAGAGAAAGCAGCCTCTCGCCTGCCTTGTTTTTGTTTTTCCTTTGGACGGGAACTAGGACCTGGTGGCAAGTGGGACTCTTGACAAACTATGCAGTGGAAACCCTCACAAGTGTAGTCCCAGCACCACCCGCAGTACCTTGGCTGGTGTTTAATGTCACAGCCACCCATTCTTAGCCACCTTATTTCCTAAACCTGGTCAAGCCAGGTTGATATGGGCTTCTTTGGAACATGAACTTAGTCTTGCTGGACCTGGATCACAGGCTCCATGTTCTGTACTCAGGGACAGATGGGCATGATGACTGTGCCCTGGGGCTTTCTAAAGGCATCTGGGTACTTGCCTGGAGCCAAGACAGCTTGAGATCTCTTACCTGAGTATGCACTGGAAACGGCTGAGTGCAATGTCCTTTGAGGAATTCATGCAAGCAACAGGGACTGCCAAAAAATCCTTTCCCCTCCTTTTCTTAGGAAAGGGGTCTAGTCTGCCCTCACATCTCAACTCCTATATTCTGGGGTAGTTGGGGCAAGGAGGCCCACCATGGCCTTAAGCCCTAGACTTCAGGAGGGACTTGGCTCATTCTTAGTGTCTGGAAGGTCAGGCAGATGCTGTGTGTCTTGCTGAGTGGGATGTGTGCTTCTGCAAGGTCTGGCCCTGTGGTGTCAATTTGTGGGGGACAGATGAGCTTCTCCTGGCTACTCCTGTCTGTAGACTGGGCCTGGGCATTTGAAAGACTCAGGGGATGAACAGAACAAAGGAAGAATGCCAAGACACACACGCATGAAGTAAGCATGCACACATGTACACAGAGGAAGCAGGCTCGGGGCTCCCGCCTGCTTTGGATGCTCCAGGGAACCTCTGGTTGGAATGAAAGGAACGAGGTGGAATTAGCAAATACCCAGTATGCCTTCCTTGTCAGTTTAAAGCAGGGTGCAGGAAACCAAGGCCACATCTCCATTTGAGAAAGTGAAAAGGTCATCAGAGGTAGGAGACGTAAGGGAGGTGGATCTGAAGGCAGATGTTGAGACTTCTGACCAAGTCAAATCTTGTCTGAGGCCTGTCAGGTTATCAGGGACTGTGGGGACCGAGGGGGGTGTTGAACTGGGCTATGAGGAAGGTATAGGGAACCACTAGACTGGTCAAGACTGGGGACTGTGAAGTGAGTCTGTGTCTCAGGTGAGGTGGGGTCCCAGGGTCTGGCTTGGTGGGTCAGAAGCAGGTGAGAAGAGGGCAGAATATAGGGAAAGCGGACAGTTGATCCTTCCCTGAGTCTTTTGCCCACAGATGTTTTCCTCTGGCTCTCTGAGCCAGCCAGCGCTAGTCTCAATCCTACTGTCAGTCTTCCAAGAAGCCCCACCCACTGGGCCCATTCCAGGCAGGGCTGAAAATGTGTCACACCTTTCCCTGGGAGCCCAGCCCCACTGCCAGGAAAGGCGAGCTCAGAAGAAGACCTCTGAGGCATCGTGAGTGTTGGAGGAGGCTGGGACTTCCCCCTTATTTCCCCAGGTCTAGGGCCCAACTCCTTAACTGGTTTCTAAGAGGGTCCCTTAAATGCCAGTTTGTCAGACTGGGCATCAGCCAGGCCTGGCAGCTCATTTCCATGGGAGGAAGGGCAGTTTCTCGTCACCAGTCTGCCAGTCCTTCCCCGCCCCCCTCCACGTCTGCCTCACCTAACCGGAGCCTCTCCTGTAGAGCCAGACTGTTCTCCAGCTGATCTCATACAAACACTCCAGACCTCCAGCGGCTCCAGGAGTCAAAACACCAGCGGCGGACCAAGGCTCTACAGCTGCCTGCAGCCATGTTGGCCCTCAATCTGCTCGCGCTGGGTCTGCTCGCCGAAGTGGCACCTGCCAGCTGTCAACAAGGTAGCACAGGACAAGGGTACCTGGGCTGCAGGGAAGGGAGGGCAGGGGCATGGGCTGCAGGGAGGAGAGGGCAGGGGCATGGGCTGCAGGGAGGAGAGGGCTGGTTGGAAAACAGTGGCCGAGGTAGGATGGGATGGTGGCCTGCGATACCGTGTTTTGGAGGGGGAACAGCACACTGGGCCACAATCCTCTTAGGTTCTGTGGTTGATTTGTTTTCCTTCAGTGAGAGGTGGGAGAGCAGGGAGCATGTTGGCTCTGGGGCTTAGAGGAGGAACAGCAGTTGAGATCCAAACCTCTGGGTCCTGAGGGCAAGGGCTAGAGACAGAGGCTGGGAATGGTCGCGGTGTACCCTCAAATGCTTGCTTGGGGGTCAGGTTGGGGGGTGGGGTAAGATTTAAGGCATGAGCTACTGGACCACCGGATGATCTAAGTCCTCTTTCTCACTTTCTCCAGAGTAGTCCCACCATGGGTGTAGTCTTCACCAAGCTCTGTCTTGCTGTGTGACCATGGGGGAAATTCCTGACCCACTCCGAGTCTTAGGTTTTTTTTGCCTTTGTTTTTCTAATCCATTCTCAGTAAATCTTCTCATCCTCTCAGAGCTGGGAAGGGACATATTCATAACATTGACCCTTGCAGAGCAATCATGTGCATCTTCTACTAGGGGTTGCTAACATGGGGCTGCCATGGCTACGGCCCAGAGTTCCGTGATCCTTTCTTTCACTAACACCCATCACGTCACCCGTAGAGACAGCGCTAAGGATAATCAAGCCATTCCTGCGGCAGATGAGGTGAACTCCAAGAAGGACTTTGGGGTGGGTCTTTTGAGGCCCAGCCTCTCATAATATAGGGTGGCTCCCGTCATACAGTCTTGTTTGAAGGCAGGATTCCCCCCAACTCTCCTGTTGTTCTCTCTTTCCTCCTGAGAGAACACGATACCTTTCAGCTCAGGGTATCTTGCCTTTGGAGAGAGAGATCTTAGGTCTAATGGGGGAAAAGGGTTTTCTTGGTGCTGTCAGTGGCCCGAGGAGAACTCCTGGGAAGTTTTACGGGTTGGAGTTGACATCAAGGATGAAAAAGTAGAAGGGGTACACGGCTAGACCTTAAGCTGGTTGCTGACCTTTGTGCCTTCCCACCCTGTTGGGGAGGATAAAGGGGCTCCAATCTAGAACCCAACATCTTAACTCTCTTACCTCTCCACACCCCAGCTGAGCAGCCAGTGCTGGGCAGCTCTGGCCAGATCTCACCCCTCTTAATCCTCCCAGAGAAGCTTTATGTTCTAGAACTGGATCTTCCAGATGCCAGCCTTGGCCTAGCAGCTCTGGGCCAGCAGGGAGGGAGGAACAGCCACTCCCAGCTGACTGACAGGGAGGCCTAGGCCAGCCATTGGAGCTGCCCTTTGGTCCCTGTTTTCTTGTACTTCCTAGGGGGCCCTGCATGTGACTGTTGGGGGTGTGAGCAAGGCGGCGGCTCTGGGAGCCTGAACTCAGGAAAACTCTGAGGCACGTTCGTTCCCTTTTTGGCTGCTCAGGTTTTTCCTCAAACTTCAGTAGGCTCTGAGGCCCCATCCTTCCCTCATACTCAGAAGAATGGACAGGCCTTATGTCTATTCTGGTCACTCAGATGTCTCCCTGGGCTCTACAGAGTGTCCAGAATGCTCTGTGCCTACAGATCCTCTTCCTCTTCCAGGTCTAGGGAACCTTCAGCCCTGGATGCAAGGCCTCATTGCTGTCGCTGTGTTCTTGGTCCTTGTTGCAATCGCCTTCGCTGTCAACCACTTCTGGTGCCAGGAAGAGCCGTACGTGTGAGGGCCCTGGGCTGGGCAGCCCCTAGTGGTCAAGGTGGCCCTCAAACCTTCACTTTTACTCTAGTAGGGGTGACCTCAGGAGTTCTCATCAAAGTCTTGTTGCTGTGAGGAAGGGAAACCAGGGCTCAGGGTCCCAGGAAGAACTGGTGACAGTCAGCTTGGAGCCTTTCTGGTTCCCAGGTCTTTACTGTATTGGCCTCACAGCTCTCTCATCTCCTTCTGCACCCTGCCTCCAGCAGGAATGTGGGAGAAAAGTCTTCTCTCCTAGGTGTCTCAATTTTTGTTTTTTATTTCTATCCATGGAGTTGGGATGGGGGCCTGGCCTTCCTTTTGCAACAGAAGGCCCCATCCTTTTGGAGGGTCAGCTACATATGGTGCAGAGGGCTTCATAAGCTCACAGACACAGCGTAGTCCAAGTCAAGTGCTGATGAAGGAAAGAGTACAGGACACTGACTGAGGTAGTTTGGGGGCTGGGAGGGGTTAACTTGTATGACTTCATTGATTATACAGTCACCCCAAAACCTGACATACAGGAAGTCAGTCAGAAAATAGGGTGGTGCAGGAAACTACACCTGAGTTCCAAGTTTGGGACCTGACACCAAGGTCAGCAGCCAGTCATGAATGCACCAAGATCAAGAGCCCCACTGGGTAAAGCTACATCGGCCTTAGGGGATCTTTTCCCAGATGTCATTAAGGTAGCCTGGCATCCAGGGGTCTAGCATCCCTGTACAGCATTCAGAGTATGTACAAGAAGCTCTGGGGTAGAGAAGGACAGGCAGTTCCAGTGTGAGGCTGGTGAGGTCAGTAGGACCTGCGTCAGGCAGTACCAATGACCTAGGCTGGAGGCCTTACTTCAATGCAGCTGAATTCAGTGGATGAGATGCTTTTAACAGCGTTAAGTCCTTCATGCTCCATGTGAGCGTGTGAGCGTGTGGTACGTGAAGTCAGCAAGCTTAGAGACACATGAGGAGGCTGATTATGAGGCTTGATGAGGGGACAGAGGCAGTTTGGAAAAGGGACAGGTCTCAGAGCTGCTTGGGAGGGAGCCGGGAGTCGATGGAGGGAGGCAGAAGGGAGCCCTGAGGAAGGACAGGGACAACTCTAGAAGACTCCCTAAGGCAGCGGACACCAAGAACAAGCTGAAATGACTTGGGTGGGACATGTCTCTAGTGTGACATGCTTGTGGGATGTCTAAGGACAGCTGAGCAGGTATAAGGGACCCACACAAAAGCAGTTTTGGGGATGGGAAGGCATTTCTGTTAGCTCTGTTTCTGCCTTTGGTGACCACCAGCCATGTGTAACTTGGGATGTACTCTGAGTCCTGCTGGGTCTGTGATGGGGCTGAGGGTGTGTGTGTGGCATGAGTGGAAAGAGACCTGGGACTTAGGACAAGCATCTACAAATGCCTGTGTTCCCCATTTTCCTTTTGGGTCAGGTAGGAGGGTTGTGAGGCCTGAGGAGGAGGCTAAAGCTGGTGTCTACGGGGCCCAGAGGCAGAGGTGCTTTCTGAGCTGGGGGTGGTGCTCTCTGCCTGCACCTTGAGAACCAGGTCCCAGAACAGTGTTCCTGGATGGGATGGAGTAGACAGTCATTGGTGAGCCCTGCTGATAAGCTTCTTCTCCAGGGAGCCTGGGAGCACGATGGTGATCACTGGAAACAAGGCCGATGGGGTTCTGGTGGGAATGGATGGCAGATACTCTTCAATGGCATCTGGTTTTAGGTGAGAGGCTACTGGGGGAGATGGGAAAGGTGGGGATCCAAGGGGAAGGGCTGATGAAGAAAAGGACTAGCGAAGGGAAGAGGACTCTGTGAGGACTATGATGCTCCATGGGAAGACAGAAGGCTCCATCGGGGAGGTAGTGGGTGTCATGGGGGAGAGGGGGATTGATGCTGAAAGAGGGAGTCAGTGAAAGGGATCTGTGAAAAGAGTTCTCGATGGGAAGGCTCAATGGAGGCTCAGTGGGAAACTGAGTAAGGAGGGACAGGGGATTTGGGTGAGGTTGTTTCTAAGGAACATCCAGTCCAGGCACAGAGGTCCAGATATATTTAGGGGAGGCCTCTCCTCTCCCCGCCCGGCTCAGATGCTAATTCTGGAGGGAAGGCTGATGCAGGATGGTGAAGGCAGGGTGGGGGTGGGAGGTGGGGACATGGGGGGGGGGGAGGGTGGGGTTGGGGTGGTGCTTGCGGTGGTGCGGGAGGGAGGGGGAGAATGCAAATGGGAAGCCGATGACCCAGTAAGCCTTACCTCCTTTTTCAGGTCCAGCGAGCACAAGAATGCCTTCGAGAATGTTCTGGAGGAAGAGGGCAGGGTCCGCAGCACACCCATGTGACCAACTCCTCTACCGCCCTAGTCCCCAGGCTACAGGGAATGTAGAGTTGATGCCTACCATCTCACCCAGGCACTGCTCTACCGGAATCTACTGAAACAAGCTGACCTCTCACCTCTCTTGAATCACAGCCAT
The DNA here is from genome assembly GCF_011064425.1 of Rattus rattus. Classification (NCBI taxonomy): domain Eukaryota; kingdom Metazoa; phylum Chordata; class Mammalia; order Rodentia; family Muridae; genus Rattus; species Rattus rattus. The sequence continues at coordinate 41,489,766 of NC_046154.1, read as the reverse complement.
CTCAGGCTAGGACTCAGACCAAGCTGAGCACAGCATATGCTGTGGCCCTGGGGTTCCCTGGGGTCTTCCAGCCAGTTCTGAGGAGCCTTGCAAAGAGATGCCTGGCTCAGCTCCCCCCCCCTGCTCCTCCTGCAACTATGGAAGTGGCTCTTATTTCTGTGAAATAAAGACTTTTTATACTTCTGGGGTGGAGACTCTGACCCAGCTTCCAGGCTTTAAGCAGGGCCTCATGCACCCATGTCTTTTCAATTATAATAACTACTTTAGGATCCATTGCCATGGTGAACCCAGAAGCTCTGGACCCATAAGGGAGCTAGGGACTTAGGAACACAGTTGGAGAGGCTGTGTCAAGGTGGGAATAAGAGAGAGCTTGTCTTCTCTGGTGTCTGGGTATGTATGGGGAACTCCTTATGGGTGTGGACATTCCTGGGAGAATTGAATTCATCCTTGCCTGTTGGTGGCCCTCGATTGTCAAACTAAACCCTTTCTTGGCCTAAGCAGGCAAAGATCTTCCCAGGAGAGGAAGACCCTGATGAGAGCTGGGCATCCTGACATCCCTAGCCCTGGTCGATTTCAAAATGTCTTCCATGTGTGGGGGGCAGGATGCGGTCAGAGACCTGTGTGGGCTTAGGAGCTTTTACACAGCCCTTGTGCAAGGCTGGGCCCTTCTGCAAGAACACCCCTCCCACAGCTCTTCACAGACCTTCCGGATTTTTCCTATACAACAATCCACCCACTCTGCTCAGCTCTCTCCCCTTCCCAGGGCTCCAGAGTGATGGGCTATCACATGTGATCTGGTGGGAAAGAAAGCTGGGACTGAGACCGAGGAAGCCCAAATTTGTGTTCTCAGTCTTCTGTCAGCCTACTGTGTGACCTTGGGAGAGCTACTGTCACTCCAAGCTCCATGATCCTGTGTAGAGAATTTGGTTAGTCTCTGGCAGAGCTGAATAGAACCCAGTCCTCACTAGTATCTGACTCTCAGCCCTGAGTGAGATGAGAATCAGGGAACCTGGTCTGGCAGAGGAGAGAAGACTCAAGCACCTGCCCAATCAGGCTCCTCCACCATGTCCGTGTGTCTCACTGAATGGCATCTGTCTTTCTGTAGTACAAATCCCAAACAGACTCATTTCCAGATCCAGGGGCCTGTGTGGAGAGGGTGGCCAGAGCCTCCTTGTTTCCAGATGTTTTCTCTGCCACTTGTCTCACCATTTCACAGCGCACTTGCTTCAGGGTCACAGGGATTACTTTGTGGTCTAAGGCTTGCCTGAATGCCTCAAGGAGTAACCACAGATCGTCTCCCCGGGGTTTAAGAGCCAGCCTGCAGCAGAAGTAGAGCTATGAACAGAAAATGACTAGTGCTTCTGTTCCAGGTTTCCCCATCTTGCTGTGTGATCTAGAGCAAGTCTTCCCCTCTCTGGTCTTTAGCTTTACGAACACTGATCTTTGTCCCTGTGGGTTTTTGTTTGTTTGTTTGTTTGTTTTCTGTAACTCATGCCATCTCACCCATGTCTGCCAGTTTGAGGTGTGAGTACTATTCTTTTCCCTTTCCCCCTATCCTTTTGAAATTATTCCTTGATTAAAACAGAAAGCAAAGCCAGGGACCAGCCAGCTCGGTTCTTTTCCTCACTGAAGGAGAAACAGAAGGTAGTAGAGGCTAGGTCTGGACTAAGGCACAAATATTCCCTTTCTTTGGGGCAGCCAGACCTGATCTCCTTGTGGGTGGCCACATTCCTTCCCACCCCTGCTCTCCAGTTGTTCCTGGGAAGTATAGGTAGGTTCAAATCCTCCCCCATCCCCGCCCAAGTTTGCCAGGGCCAGGACAGAACCACCTGTGAGGTGTTGCCGGGAGAGATCTGCTTCTTCTGAAGCTAATCCTGTCCCCCAGCAACTGCGGAGATGCCCTGTCAGGCTCTTAGAGCCTCCGGTGCCTGCCTCTGCAGGGGCTAGACTGATACTGACCTACAGCTCTCCTCCCCCACTCGCGTTCCCACCCTGACCAGCGGCTGGGAGTAAGGAGCGCCCGCCCCAGAACCGCCAAGACCCTCGTCCTTATCACCAGTTCCCACCTGCCGGACTGGTCGGATCAGGAGGACAGGAGGCTGGGCCGGGGCCAGGCCGCTGCTTAATGACCCTCGCGGGGCCTAATCTCAGACTGTCAGCCGCACGGTGGCTCGGGCCGGCTCCTGGAGGAGACTGATAACGCACCAGCTGGGCCCCCCACCATCTACTGGGCCGCATCAAGGGTCCCTAGGGGCGGCCTTTGGGGGCCTGGGGCGGAGCTGAAGGTGAGCGCCCCACCTCCGCTGGGGAGGGGACCCGTAGCTCTCGAGTGACCAGGGGCGGGGCCGCACGGATTCACACCCCTGCTCACGCCCCATTCTTCGGTTTCAACGTAGGACCTCTAGGCCGTCCAGTTTCTCTTTGTCTCTTTCTTAGCCTCTTAGGATATTTTGGTTTCTGTCCTCTGTATCCAGCCCAGTCTCCCCTCTGCTCCCGCTCCACCCAAGCTTTTTCCTGCCGCTGTCTTCTTCCCTTGTGTCTTCTGCTTCTAGCCGATTTTTACCCAGTTCTCCTTACCTCCAAGCTTCCTTAAGGTCTATGCTTGGCTCGCAGGTCTTACACACCGGCTGGAAGCTTTCACTTCCTTGTGTCACCTCATCTCTGGCTGGTTCCTACCACTGGCTCTGTGCCAGTGCACACGGGTCTGGAACAAGCGAATTTCCCTGCTGTTTGGGACAGTCTAGCTCATTTTCTGATTCCTGGAATAGCACTTGTAACCTTTTCCCTATTCGGTCCCAAACGTGTGGATTTCACAGGGTGACAAAGGTCACACTCAAATCAGGCAGGAAGGGAAACATCCACCCAGACTGCACAAAGTGGAGAGAGTTTGAAGCACTTCAGTTAGTCTTTAAGGGGAACTTGCTGACTGCGGTTGGTTTTGATAAAAGCTGTGGAGTTCTGTCTCGGCATGTGGGATGGAGTGGCAGGTGAAAGAGATGAGTTTCGGGATTACCTCCTTCATACTCAGGGTAATGCACAAGAAACAGCTTATGCTTCAAGGACTGTTACTTCGGGCAACTTGTAGGCAGAGCTTCCTTCCCCAGGCCGGAAACGGTTGTGAGGCCAAGTCACAGGCTTCACAGTCCTCCTAGACCAGCCTCAAATCAAGCAAGGGCTGGAGGCATCAGCACTTTCCTTGGGGCCCAGGCACCTGTTTCTTGGCAGACCTGGCTGGGGGTCTAAGCTCCACAATTTGTCCACTTTCTCAGCTTTCAGCTGCTGTCCGAGAACACGGGAGCCAACCTTGGCTCCAAGCTGCTCTGTCTATGGGATCCCTACACTTTCAGATCACCCAGTCCCTGTCCAACGAAACTGGTGCTATAATAGCCTCTTTGTTTGCCTACCGGCAGGAAACCAAGGCGGTGGATGTGTTAACATTGCTCCCAAGATTTTCCAGGAAGTAAGACACCTGGGAAGGTGTCCCTTCCTCCCAGTTCCTCCCACACCAGCCTCCAGGCAGCTCCAGCTTGGTGCTTTCTCTGCATAGATCCTACCTGCTTCAGTGTGCCAGTGGGACAATCTACCTCTCTGTGTCCGGCTCTAGCTCCAGCTCTAGGCCCTACAGCACTGAAGCAGGAAGAGCGCCATCTTCCTAACACTAGTAATGTGACAAGGGTGGACAGCGTCAAGGGCAGCTGGAGGAAGGTGAAACGGTGCAAAGGAAGGGGACTGAACTTCAGAAGCCTGTCCACCTGCATGTCCATAGTTTTCCACCCACCGGATGTGGATGTTTATGTGCGTGCAGACCCGTCCCCGACAGGGTTGAAGGTCGGTGATGGCCATCTGATACTGTTTTGGAATCGGCAGCTCTGCTGCCATCTGGTGGCCTTCTTTATACTCTGTGGGAAAGGCTAACCAGTGGGGATTTTTGTTTTGCTGTTTTCATTTATTAAAAGAAGAAGAAGAGGAGGAGGAGGGGGAGGGGAGGAAGAAGGAAGAGGAGGAGGAGGGGAGGGGAGGGGAGGGGGGAGGAGGAGGAGGAAGAGGAGGAGGAGGAGGAGGAGGAGGAGGAGGAGGAGGAGGAGGAGGAGGAGGAGGAGGAGGAGGAGGAGGAAATTTGATGTCTTTCTGAAACCCAGGCTTGCACTTGGTGTGGTCCTCAGTCTCCCAAGTGCTGGGATTACAGGTGCGACCTGCTTGGCTTCAGTGGAGCTTTTGAGTTTCTCAGTCCATGACCAAACTCAGACCATATCTGCCAGAGTCTTAGGCACCTCTCAGTTGTGCCTATGTTTACTGCAACCCCTGCTATTACCTGTGGATGGCATCCTCTGTTTGCTGAGGGCAGGAGATGAGGAAGGGAAAGAGGGAGGGGGAGGGAAAGAAGAGGAGAGGGAGAGGGAGAGGGAGAGAGAGAGAGAGAGAGAGAGAGAGAGAGAGAGAGAGAGAGAGAGAGAGAGAGAGAGAGAGAGAGAGAGAGAGAGAGAGAGAGGAAGAGAGAGAGAGAGGGAGGGAGAGAGGAAGAGAGAGAGAGAGAGAGAGAGAGAGAGAGAGAGAGAGAGAGAGAGAGAGAGAGAGAATGAATTACATATAGCTTCAGTTCCAGGCAAGCTGAAACATGCTGGAACCAGGACAGGACACAGAGAGGTCCCTGGTTCCTGCACTAACCAGCCCCGCACCCCTCAGCCTGTGCCATTTAGATGGAGAGGCCTCTTTATTCCGTTTTCACAGGCATCATGAATGCCAGGGGAAGGTGGGAGGATGATAGCTGTCAGGAGCCAGTGGAGTGTGTGAGCAATGAAGCTGCATTTACAACCGTAGGAAATTTAGTAGCTGGCAGAGGGACACGGACAGGGCCGGTACTAGAGAGGAATGGGAATGCAGTTTTGGTTTGAGTCAGAGGTCCTGCTTTAGGTTTTGTGCTCCCTGGGTTGTTAAGAGCTCAGGCTAGGGATGGAGAGGTGGCTCAGAGGCTAAGAGCAACACCTAAGTGCTGTTGCTCTTCCAGAGAACAACAGTTCGGTTCCCAGCACCCACATCAGGCAGCTCACAACCATTTGTAACTCCAGCTCCAGGGACACCGAGAGAGCCCAGACCTGTAGCAGTATTTGAAGAGCCCCTAGAATTGAAATGGGGCAGTAAATGTTGTCTGTCTAACAGATGGTGTGAATAGTAAAGGAAACATTGTCATGAGTTATCCACCAGCGAAGATTGCCTGGATATGTGTTTAAGCCAAAACAAAGTCTTTATTAGCTGACTGGCATCTACACTGGGTCTCAGCATAGCCCAAGCCGTCCTTAGCGTGAACTTTTAAGCCTGGAAACCATGTTCTGGATTGACATACTTTAGTTCACAAGAACAGTTAGCCAGAAGTCAAAACGCAAGGTTCGTGATGTCCAGGTCTCTGCTACTGCAGAGGGCCCTGTCTGTGTCTGTGGTCTGACTGTGGCCAGGTCTGTGTTGATTGATGCCTGTGGGCTGTGTTGCCATAGCAAAGGCCAGACTGATGTCGGTGGCCTGTGCTGCCATCTTTGGGCCATGGCGATGTCCAGACCCTTGATACTGTCAAGGGCCATGTCTGGGTTTACGGTCTTACTATGGCTGGGTCTGTGTTGATTGCCGAAGGTCAAGGCTGGATGATGTCTCTGAAGCCATGATGATGTCTGTGACCCCACCTGCAACTGAGGGTTTTATCTGGGTCAGTGGCCCCACTGCAACTGGGATCCCTGTTTGTGAAACCATGTGGAAGCCCATGATCCCTGGCTTTACTGTGGACAGTAAAGACCAATAGGCTAGCTACTGTGACATCAATGACTGCAGATACACAGCTGAGAAAGCTCCCCTCAAAAACAACAACAACAAACAAACAAACAAATATCCCCAAACCAGCTTAAACAAGAAGCCATTGAAGAGAATACTTAAAAAAAAAACTGTGATAGGATCTGAAGTGTAGCCCTCCACAATAAATGGCTTCCAGCAATGGCGCAGGAGGTGTGTGTGGGGACTCATAGTTTGACCACATTCCAGTGAGAATCTAGATAATACAAGTTGTATTTTTTTTTTCTGGAGGAGGTCACAAGGGCTGGTAGGGGTGGATAGGGAAGAACCCTATCGAATGTGATAGAGGTGTATAATATGAAATACCCAAAGAATTCATAAAAATATTATGTTGAAAAACAGCAAAACAAACAAATGCCCAAATAAAGCATTTTGACACAAAACATTTGCAAAGGTGTCACTGAGTTAATTTTATGTTGGCTGTCTGCTGGGCAGGGGCCCCCTTAAGAGTGGTTTGTATACTCAATGTATACTCAATCTTGTCTTTTCAAGCGGTTGCCAATTGGAGATAGATACTGGGTTAGGGATGGGGTGTCTATTTCTCCTCTCAGCAATGGAACCCCATCTGGCTTGTACCTGTGCATCCCCTGCATCCTGCCAGAGTCTCTATGAGGTCACATGTGCATCAGTCTTGCTGTAAGGCACTGTTTCCGGTGCCATACACCCACTCTAGCTCTTACACTGGCTGTTACCGTGGCTCTTACCCACTGGAGCTCTTTTGCTGCCTCCTCTTCTGCATAGCTCCCTGAGCCCTGAGGAGAGGGATTTGATGAAGATCCCATTTAGCACTGAGTGTTTCAAGCTTTCTCACTTTCTGCATATTGTCCAGTTGTGGGTGTCTGTGTTAGCTCCCACGTGCTGCAGGAGGAAGCTTTTCTGGTGATTGCAGAGTAGCATCTGATTTATGGGTGTATCTGAATGTCGTTAAGAGGCATTATATCACCACGTCTCCGTAGCAGTACTAGTGTTTTGGTTTCCTCTAGACCCATGGCCTGTCTCAGATTCTTGGCTACTCAAGCAGTACCAGGCATGGGATCCATCTTATGGAGTGGCCCTTAAACCCTATCAGATAGTGGTTAGCCACTCCCACAACTTTTGATGGCATGCGCCTTTGATCCCAACTTTCAGGAGGCAGGGGCAGGGAGAGCTTTGAGTTCGAGCCTGATCCACATAGTAAGATAGGAAGTTACATGTCAGCCAGGGTTACATAGTGAGACCATGTCAAGAAAGGAAGGAAGGAAGGAGGGAAAGAAGGAAGAAAGGAAGGAAGGAAGGAGGGAAAGAAGGAAGAAAGGAAGGAAGGAAGACTGCATATGAAACCTAGAATAGCATCCAGAACATGGTGCACAGCACGTTAATTATTTTAAAATGAATCCCATCATTACATAGTGAAATGAATTATATACAAGACCTAGTCAGATTTTTAGACTCACAGCCTAGTCGATTAATATGACATTATGTAAGGAGCACTACCTGTCCAGGGTCATATGTAGAGATGGACAAGAGGCAGGCTGGAGGGTCTCACCACTCCCAACCACAGCTGGTGAGAATGTACCATGCAAGACCCAGCTGCTTTCCAGAATCAGACCTCCAGGACATTCTAGAGCTGGTTCTGTAAAATCATTCTACATCACTGAGGCCAGCACAGGTATGTAGTGGACTCCATCAATAAATAACCAGATCTATGGATTACTCCAACAGTGGACTGGGTCATACAGGGTGAGGATGGTGAGGCTGGGGCTGGCACCATGGAAAAGGATCACAGAGCAGCGGAGAAAGAAAAGGAGAGAGGTGGGAAGGGCTAGAGAAGCTATGCCAGATGACTAGGGCTAGACAACTAGAGCAAGAGGATGAGAAGGGACTATCCTCAAATCCGAACCTAGTGATGGGGGTGGTGCATTTGACAGTGCACTTGAGAGCCACCGTGGGTATGTAGGGCACTTTCTGACTGTCAGCTGGATAGCCACAGGATGGCTCACTTTTAGAGGAAAAAAATTTCGCAGCCAGCTAGGGACATTGGACCTTGGTGTTTTGACTTTAAATTCATTCTTTACTCTGTCCCAGAGATGGGCTCCTTGTAGGGTGTGCAGGTGAAGTGGAAACATGAAGAAGAAGAAAGATGCTTACTACTGCAGGGCGTGTGGTCCCTTTGGGGTGACCACACATCTGGGAGGATGGTTGGAAACCCTTCAAGAAGGCAAGAAGGCTCTAACACTCGCTTGCTGTTTATACCTTACCTCTATTCCCTTCATTCCTCTACCCACAGCAATCCTTGAGACTGCTCTCACCAAGGACATTTTAGTCCTACCCTTGTGCTACAAGCTACAGTGGTCTCGGGGTCTCCTGTGTTAACAGAAATATGACAGCAGCCATTTTCTTCTAAGGACCTAACCCGATTACTTGCCTTGGCTACTCAGCCCCAGTTCAGGTTATCTCTACACAAACGGGGGGGGGGGGAGTGCTGTTGTTTGGTTAAGATAACCAATCCAGAACCCCAGGAGACAGAGATCATGTCTGTAACATCCAAATGCCCAACACAGTCCTGTTAGTTCATCAAATGATTGACATGGGAACCTTTTCTATTTCGTTCGTTTACAGCAAGTATCAACTTCGAATGAGCACCTCCAGCCTCATCCCCTCATATATGATGCCACAGGCACCTTAGGTCCCCAGAGGAATTCTTGATCTTCCCTAGCACAGACCCTCGTTCTGTTAAGTTGCACCCAATCATCCAGGCCTGAGACAGGGGCCACTCCAGCCCTGCCTCAGCGCCATCTTACTTTCTGACCGTCTTACTTTCTGACAGGCTCCCTTCCACCCCACAGCTGCCCTGATCTACCAGATGATTTGCTTGGCTGCTGGCAGCAACCGCCTCTTTCTTCTGCATCCTCAGGCCTCTGTCATGCTGCAGTCAGAGACACCTTTCTTTTTCTTTTCTTTTTCTTTTTCTTTTTTAAGTGGATTTTTTTTCAATTTACATTTCGAATGTTATTTCCTTTCTCAGTTTCCTGGACATAAGTCCCCTATCCCATCCTCCTCCTCTTCTTCTATAAGGGTGTTCCCCTCCCCATTTACACCTCCTTATTGCCCCCCTACAGTCCCTTACACTGGGGGTCCATGCTTGGTGGGACCAAGGGCTTCTCCTTCCATTGGTGCCCAACAAGGCCGTCCTCTGCTACCTCTGCAGTTAGAGCTATGGGTCAGTCATGTATAGTCTTTGTGTAGTGGTTTAGTCCCTGGGAGCTCTGGTTGGTTGGCATTGTTGTTCTTATGGGGTTTCAAGCCCCTTCAGCTCTTTCAATCCTTTCTCCAGTTCCTCCAATGGGGTTCTGTTCTCAGTTCAGTGGTTTGCTGCTAGCATTCGCCTCTGTATTTGACATGCTCTGGCTGTGTCTCTCAGTAGACATCTATATCCGCAGAGAGACCTTTCAAAATGCATATTCAGCCAGGATCCAGCACTTTGTCTACAGGGTGACCTTTGAACACTTCAAGACATAAGTAGCCCGATCTCTCTTCTGGGCTTGGGTTTCAAGTCAACCTTTCCTGGGCACATCTCATCTGCCAATTTGAAATTAAGGTGATGTTGGTTAAGTTATTGACTGGGGGGGTTGGGGATTTAGCTCAGTGGTAGAGCGCTTGCCTAGGAAGCGCAAGGCCCTGGGTTCGATCCCCAGCTCCGAAAAAAAAAAGAACCAAAAAAAAAAAGTTATTGACTGGGGTACTAAGTACCAAATTATGCAAATTAGAACTAAATAATATCCATTCTATGAGGTTATGGCAATCAATAAACAAGTTTTCCTGTCTTCAGAAAGCCCACAGTCATTGCATACTGAATGCTAACAACTGCCCCTCCAGCTGTCTTGTCTGCAATGCCTATAGTGACCACTAGATGGCCACACTGTGATTCAGCCTTCTTCCTTGGCAGCGGCTGCTCTCCCACTCAACACAGATCTCCACTTCTCCTCCCCTATCACGTTCTTTCATGCCTCAGTGCCTGTGCTGGTCATATTTAGGATTTCTGGCGTTCCTTCCGTGGGCCTCACCACCTTCAGGATGACTCTCTGATATCTCTTTGCATGCTACACTCTTCAGATGGACCAAACTCTGGTCTGTGAACTCCTGGAGGGCCAAGCATCCACAGAGAGGCAGGTACAGTGCCTGCATAGTGAAAGCGCTTCATGTTCGTTGAACGAATACCTGTGTGTTAGCCTCACCTGTGTGTCTAGCCTCAGATAGCCATTTAAACTGGCTGTATGAGTTTGAACATGTCTTTCTGCATTTTCAGTTATCTCTAAATGGATATTAAATGAGGATGTTCCTCACATTTGCTGTGACAGTCTGGTGGCAAGCTACAGTGTGTATAGTGTGTATAGTTTGTAGACCCAGGGTCACCATGTACAGATATAGCACCTGCCTGATAACACTGTCCATGCCTACCCCAGCTGTGTTACAGGGCTCATTTGGTAGTATCAGAGTTTGTTTACATCTTCCTAAGGACCCTTTTAAAATGGAGGGTTGGGAGAGCCTAGGAGTAGTCTGGAGTCTATCTGGATCAGCTAAGCCTGGAGGCTCCTGAGCCTGGAAAGCACAGCCAAATTCACCCTTCCCTGGAAGGTGCTGTGCTCTTTCCGTCTCTCCCAGTCCTCAGTGGAGCTGAGGGCTGGTTTCCGATTCCTCCCCATAGATCTCTCTGCTCTGACACTGTCTCTGTCACTATGATCCATCCATAATTATACAGCAGTGCCTCAGAGAGCATTCCGGGTGTTATTAGGACCAACTCTTAGAAATAGAGCCAATCCATCAGAGAATCTGAGCCCTTCTGAGGCTTCTCCCAAGTGTATGCTTTCTTGCTCTTTCTTAAGGGTTGAATTCACTGACATTTAATTGTTAAGCAGTGGAAACAGTCGATGTACAGGGTTCCAGTTTGCTTCGAGGGCAAATACTTTCCAAAAGCTGTTTATAATAGAGGCACTCTCTTTGCCAAGTACCTGTTTTGGTAATGCTCCCTGACCTAGCACTGCTTGACACACCTTCGACAGCAAGGAGGGGACAGCTTACATAGCTCTCACAGAACTAATGGTGAACCAAAAGTTTTACTTTCCTGGGGCTTAAAGAAAGTCCAGGGCCTGGGAAGAGTGCCCATTGATGGACTCACAGGAAGGTGCGAGGAAATCCCTGACTAGGACTTGTACAATGCTGAATAAAAGTGTTGAAATAACACATCTTTCCTTGTCCCTGATGTAAGGAGAAAGTCCTCAGTCTTGCAGGTCAGAGGTTGATATTTCCTATGGATTTTTAAAAGGCACGGGCTTTTGTTTTAATGAGGTATTTCCTTTGAATCCCAGTTTACAGAGTGTTTTTTTTAAATGGTATTTATTTATTTATTTATTTATTTATTTATTTATATGTAAGTACACTGTAGCTGTCTTCAAACACACCAGAAGAGGGCATCAGATCCCATTACAGATGGTTGTGAGCCACCATGTGGTTGCTGGGAATTGAACTCAGGACCTGTGGAAGAGCAGTCAGTGCTCTTAACCACTGAGCCATCTCTCCAGCCCCCAGAGTGTTGTTTTTAAAGTAGAAAAAATGTTGCATTTTACTAAAAGCTTTATCTGTATCAGTTGGGATGGTCACGTGAGTTCATCTCTTTATTCTGTTAATGTGAATTTCACTGACCAGTTGCATTTTAAAAAATGTTGAAACATTCTTGCATTTTAGAAATAAATCCCCCTTGTGGTGGCATGCAGTATCTTTTCTACTATAAATTATTAATTGCAAGTACTGGGTCTTCCAGAGTTAGTGTTGCCCTTGTGGGAAGATTTTGTTCATTATTAGCATCTGTTTGTGCTCTTTTGGGGACTGTGGTCTCTGTCTCTGTCTCTGTCTGTCTTTCTGTCTGTATCTTTCTCTGTCTCTCTGTCTCTGTCCTACCCCCCCCCTTTTCTTCTGTACAGCTCTGGCTGGTCTGGAACTTGTGTAGATCAGGCTCTCCTCAAACTCAAGGATCTGCCTGCTGCTGCCTCCTGAGGGATGGGACTAAAAGCATGAGCTACCACTCCAGACTTGCGAATTCTTCAGGGTATTTGACAATCTTTGGTTGGTCCTCATTCATTCATTTTACAGTGTCAGGTGGTAGTGTACAGGGTACATATGGAATCAACTTGTGGCTAGAGTTAATGATGCTGTGGAATTAGGTTTGGTTAGATAGAGATCTGGATTCCACGAACACAGCTTACAAGTATGAAGAAAGAAAAAGGATGCTCGCTAAGTGTCATAGCATCACCAGTTTTGGCATCGGAAACACATCTCAGAGCACTGTTCCAGCAGAGGCCTTTGAGTTGGTGGACAGCATACTAACTCATAGAACAATGGGTGAGAAACAGGAGAAGGAGGAAGGAAATATAGTCAATGTTCTTATGAGACATTTTGTCTTTTTGTTTGCAGTGCTGAGGACTGAACCCAGGGCCTTGTGCTAGTTAGGCAACCACTGTACCCACTGAACCACAGGGCCAACTCTCTTGATAGAAAATATTCTAGAGCTTCCTCCTCTCTCTCTCCAACTCTCTTCTGCTCTTCCTCTCTCTCTCTCTCTCTCTCTCTCTCTCTCTCTCTCTCTCTCTCTCTCTCTCTCTCTTCCTCTCTTCTCTCCTGGCTTGACACGATAACCTGTATGTGTGTGTGTTTCTTTCATCCCACAGGCTTTCGCCTGATTCTTGGTACCATGTCGGTGCAGGCGCCGACAATGATGTCATCCAGTTGACTGCCACACATGGAAGCACATGGAGAGGGGCAGCGTCCTGCCTCAACCAGTGACCAGTTGAGCGATCTACAGTCCACAGATGAGCCAATGAACTGAAAATCTGAGTGAGTTCAGCCTAAATTGCTTGAAGCAGAGGCTACCACGAGAACAGATTCAGAAAATTAAGCCACCGAGGAAGCATTGGCTGAGTTTGGTGTGGACACCATCTTTCCTGAGACCCAGAATGACATGGGGATTGGAATCATTTTGCATGGCAGTACCGCCTGAATTCTGGACTATATAACCTGCATAGCGCTAAACACAAAGAAGTTTAAGGCTAAGCTCATGGTGGGAAGCCCTGGATGTCTGTTTTATAAGTTAATTTGCATAATCTGTTGGCCTTGAAACGGAAGTCCAAGGGGCATGGCTAGTTTCAGAGAAAGCTTCTTCAGAGAATCTGAACGCTGTCACCAAGACCTAATGATCCCTGTAGCCTTTTGTGTCAGCTCTCCCCAGTAATAGCTCAGTGCCAGGCGGGTCCATCCCATCGGGGCCAGATGCCTGCACAAGGTGAAGGCTTCACACCCGTTCGACAGGATAAAGGTCTAATTTACTTTTATAAGTTAACTCAGTGTTCTGGAGCTGTTTGGGCAAACTGGCTCTTCCATTCCTTTAGCCCATGGCTGTAGGCAGAGAGCACATGACTGTTTTACTGTGGCAAGGAGAAAGTTGACTGCTGAGAAAGAACTCAGCCCAGGCCCAGGCCTCCAGGTTTGCACTCCAGCATCTCAGAGCACTCCTGCTCCAGCTCTCGGGCAATCTGACTCCTCTTCTGGGCCCTCCATTCTCTGTAAAATGGAAGTGACACCTTCCACTGGCTTGGGAACGAAACCACGCCAGAGCACATGAAAGAAGGCCATAGGTGCACAGAAGAACAAGCCTTCCTGGTGTGGGGAGACCTTGAGAGCCTACCTCCTGCTCTGGGTAGCTCTCGGGAGCATCCCACACAGGTTAGCAGAAGATACAGAGGTCTGACCAATTGTTCACGGAAAATTCAAAGAAGACAAAAGAACCTCTCACAAAAAATGACAACACAATGCCCTCCCTCAGGTCACCCCGGGAAAGGCTTGGGACTACACTGGGATCTTAAAAAACTCAACATAGTCACTGGCCAGCTAAGATTTTCAACGGGCTGAAACCCAGGTCTGAGCTGTGTTCTTTGAAGTGAGGCTGTATATGGACTTCAGGCACGCCTCACAGAGAGGGTGGAGTTGGGGCTCAGTCTAAGGTTGAGGCTGCAGCCTACCTTCTGAAGGTCATGAGGCATGCTCACCAACTCTCCAACACTGGGTTGCCTTCTCTGGACTTCATGACTCACTGAGATAACAAACACTACAGATGGAGACACCAGGGAGGCCTCAGGAAACTAGATTGGAATGCACATCCTGGCTTCTGCATAAGCATTCTGCCACACTACGCAAGCCCAGGCTGTTCATCACTTGCCATCACAGGAAAACGGGGTATGTGCCTGAGAGAGCCACTCACCGTGCCGAGCATGGTGACGCAAATCTTCTCTTTTGAACCTCTTCACCACGGGATGGGGAAAGTTCTAGAAACTTTACTCACCTGGGACAATTCTGAGATACAGTGACTCCAGCTTGCGCTGGGGGTTCTGCTGCCCAGAGAATATCTGTTGGGGTGCTTCTGGGAGGTGTGCACCAATAAATCAACCTGTTCATGCTATTATTTCCTAAAATCTGGCCAGCCAAATGCAGGCTTGTCTAAGTGAATAGGTCTGAAACTCTCAGACCAGAGAAAACAGAAGACATAGTTCAGCCCTCAAGACATCTAAAACCACAATGACAATAACAACACAATTAAAGGAGCAATTAAATGTTAAAAAAAAGAAAATATTCTAGAAAAGATTAACGGAGACACCTTACTGTTCCACTTATAAGGGGGGATATCCACACTATATTTTATAATAATGGCAAAAGGATTCTGAAAACCAACCATAAATTATATAGAACTTACATGTAATTGATTACATTTTTAAAATTCTACCAGGAGGTAAAAGTTATGTGTTTGTGTTCTGAGATTATTTTGAGACAGATGTGCGTAAGGGTGAAAAATTTACCTCTACCCCAAAGTAATGGGTTCATTACTAATTATGGCTATTTTCCATTAAAGTTGAGAAGCACTTTCAGTGAGGTCTAGGCATGGACTCTTGGATTGGCCAATGCCATTAAATCATAGAGAAACTGTGTTTCTGTGCTTTTGGACACACGATTCCAAGAAAAGCCATGGTTTCTTTAGATCTGTTAAAAGATGCATGGTTTAAAGAAGATAAGGAGTAAAAGATGACATGATCTGCAGCGTGGTGGGACATACTAATCCACGTGGCAAAGCCAGGACCAATGCTTAAGAAACTGAAGATGAGTTTTTGCTTGTGTGTTATCTCCAGACTGGGGGATGGGGGGTGGAGAGCAATGTGGAGCAGTCATAGTGTTTTGTTCAGGCCTCTGTGTCTCCTTTAAGATGTCTGTTCTCTTCTGGTTTGGGAGTGGGGTTTGGGTATGCAAGTTATCTCATTCTCTGCTGGAGTTCATTTTAACACCAAAGTTTTGACAAATAGTTGGACATTTAAATAGTTTTGAAGCAGAGTATCGATTATCTGGAGAGATATAAAGGAAAACATGGTTCATGTAGCGAATGCCTACTATAACAGTAAGGCCTCAATGAGACAATTTGATTGTCTTTCACACTGAGGCCTGAAGGAAGCAGATGGCTTAGAGCTAGAGGGGTGCTTTGTTCTACGCATTGTCTGCCTGTCTTGTTCTGTCATCTTTCAGGTAGTAATATAAGTTAGTGGCTCTAGGTTCTGTCACCAGATCTGTCTTCAAATAAGGAGAAAAACATGAAGTGGAGGGCAGAACCTTTCCTTTCGATGGTGTTAGTCTGAGGTAGACTACATCACTTCTGTTCACAGTTCCGCTCATCATTTAAAAGTATGATATGTCTCACTGAAAGGTCAGGCTGGGCAGATGGATTAGTTGGTAAAATGCTTGCTGCTGAGTTTGGGTCTGTAACATTCATGTAAAAAGCTAGGCACTGTGGCTTGTGCACAGGGCAAACCTTAGGGCTTTCTTAGTAGTCTAGCTGGATGGGTAAGCTCTGGGTTCAGTGAGAGGCCCTTTCTTGAAAAATAAGGTGGAGAGGGATTGAAAAAGATTCTCAGTGTTGGTCATTGGCCTACACATACACATGCACTTGCATGTGCACACATATGCAGAGAAGGAAAGGGGACACACACACACACACACACACACACACACACACACACACAGAGAGAGAGAGAGAGAGAGAGAGAGAGAGAGAGAGAGAGAGAGGAGAAAGACAAAGGCAGAGAGATAGAGAGACAGAGCCTGAGAAACTGAGAGACAAAGACAGATACAGACAGCCACACAGAGAGAATATACCGTAGCTGGCAACTATGTGCCCAGCTAAGAATTCTATTTCATGTAGGAGTGGACAAAGGTTGTGGGAGGGATGCTGAGTCATCTCTGCTATAAACAGAGTGTGATGTAAATGTGGATTGTGATGGATCCTTTAAGACAGAAACAGTATCTGGGGCAGTGCTGATCACATGCTATCACAGCTTGTAGAACTTAGTAATCAAAACCACCCAACTTTCCACCAGGCTACAGGTTAGCCTGTAAAAGCAGCCTCTGGAATCTTCACTACTGTAAGTTAGGGAGTGACTCCGGCACTCATGGCCATAGTTGGTGTGATAAGTGAAGCTTTTCTTGGCTAAGTACCAATTACACAGTGAAGCAAGACGATCGTTCCCCAGGTGTGCATAGCAGTGGGAGACTTGGTATTATTACATTTGACGCCATACATTTCTTTATCTCTACATATATTATTGGTAAGATATGGCTTTTTTAATCCTGAGATGGTATAATTTCTGTTTGATGAAGGGAATTTTTGGCTCCACATGTCATCCCTCCTTGCACTAGGCTGACATGTTTATTAGCATCTTTGGCTAATAAACATAATTTCCCATAATTAAAATTTCCAAAAAAAAAAAAAAAAAAGAAGGACTGATGGACACCCGGTGAGAGGAGGCTGGTTCTCTGAAGTCTTCCTGTAATTGGACAGGATGACCGTGGTCAGTTTCTCAAATCCTAAATTCTGCCTCTTCGTTTACACTTCTAGGCAACCCACAAGTTCTCTTTACTCTCTTAAATGTCATCAAAGTCACTTCCACATTCATTTCCCCTGCAGTCCATGGCCACCCTCCATGCCAAGCACCTCTACTTTTTTTCCTGTTAATTCAGAGGAGAACATGAACATAATCCCCAACTACAAGTCAAGTTTCCTACATTTGGGGAAGTCTCAAGGGTCAGCAATGGATGAGCCTTGTCCTGGGAAAGACACCTTCATGATCATGGTCTCCTTTCTGCCAGCTAAGTACACAGCATCTACTCTTCTCTGTGACCTAGCATTCTGATCGTGTACATTTCTTCTAGTTTCTCCTTTTGCCCCCCTCTGTCCTGTCAATAATTTGTTCATTATCCATGCAACAGATGCAACACATGCACACGCACACGCACACGCACACCTTTCCCTGTAGTCCAGGCTTGTCTTGAACTTATGATTCTTTTGCCTAAGCCTCTCAAGTGCTGTGGTTATAGGAATGCATCACTATGCCCAGAAAAACTTTCCCAAAGTGCAGTTCACTCTAGTTTTATCTCTGGCTGAAAGCCCATTAAAAGGCTCCCTCTATATTTAAAAACCAATCTAATTTCTGATTAGGTTCCAACGAGTGATGAACTTAGTTCCCATTTAGGCTTCATAAGAGTAGTTAGCACCAGAAATGTAAGTACAATATTATTGTAATAGTCCAAATTTATACTTTCTTATTCAACATTTAAAACCAAGAAACCACAACAGATAGAGGCCTTATATCCAAAATATACAAAGAACTCAAAAAGTTAGACCGCAGGGAGACAAATAACCCTATTAAAAAATGGGGTTCAGAGCTAAACAAAGAATTCACAGCTGAGGAATGCCGAATGGCTGAGAAACACCTAAAGAAATGTTCAACATCTTTAGTCATCAGGGAAATGCAAATCAAAACAACCCTGAGATTTCACCTCACACCAGTGAGAATGGCTAAGATCAAAAACTCAGGTGACAGCAAATGCTGGCGAGGATGCGGAGAAAGAGGAACACTCCTCCATTGTTGGTGGGGTTGCAGACTGGTACAACCATTCTGGAAATCAGTCTGGAGGTTCCTCAGAAAATTGGACATTGAACTGCCTGAGGATCCAGCTATACCTCTCTTGGGCATATACCCAAAAGATGCCCCAACATATAAAAAAGACACGTGCTCCACTATGTTCATCGCAGCCTTATTTATAATAGCCAGAAGCTGGAAAGAACCCAGATGCCCTTCACAGAGGAATGGATACAGAAAATGTGGTACATCTACACAATGGAATATTACTCAGCTATCAAAAACAACGACTTTATGAAATTAGAGGCAAATGGTTGGAACTGGAAAATATCATCCTGAGTGAGCTAACCCAATCACAGAAAGACATACATGGTATGCACTCACTGATAAGTGGCTATTAGCCCAAATGCCTGAATTACCCTAGATGCCTAGAACAAATGAAACTCAAGACGGATGATCAAAATGTGAATGCTTCACTCCTTCTTTAAAAGGGGAACAAGAATACCCTTGGCAGGGAAGAGAGAGGCAAAGATTAAAACAGAGACTGAAGGAACACCCATTCAGAGCCTGCCCCACATGTGGCCCATACATATACAGCCACCCAATTAGACAAGATGGATGAAGCAAAGAAGTGCAGACTGACAGGAACACGATGTAGATCGATCCTGAGAGACACAGCCAGAATACAGCAAATACAGAGGCGAATGCCAGCAGCAAACCACTGAACTGAGAACAGGACCCCCGTTGAAGGAATCAGAGAAAGAACTGGAAGAGCTTGAAGGGGCTTGAGACCCCATATGTACAACAATGCCAAGCAACCAGAGCTTCCAGGGACTAAGCCACTACCTAAAGACTATACATGGACTGACCCTGGACTCTGACCTCATAGGTAGCAATGAATATCCTAGTAAGAGCACCAGTGGAAGGGGAAGCCCTGGGTCCTGCTAAGACTGAACCCCCAGTGAACTAGACTGTTGGGGGAGGGCGGCAATGGGGGAGGGTGAGGAGGGAACACCCATAAGGAAGGGGGGGAGGGAAGGGGATGTTTGCCCGGAAACCGGGAAAGGGAATAACACTCGAAATGTACATAAGAAATACTCAAGTTAATAAAAAAAAATAAAAAAAAATAAAAAAAAAACCATAAAGAAAAGTAAAATCTTGCTATGTGGGGGGAGGGTGGGAGGAACACCCATAAGGAAGGGAGGGGAGGGATGTTTGCCCGAAACCGGAAAGGGAATAACACTCGAAATGTATATAAAAATACTCAAGTTAATTAAAAAAAAAACTTGCTATGCAAGCCTGAGGACTTGAGTTCAATCACCAGAACCCATGTGGAAACAGTGAGGC
The DNA here is from genome assembly GCF_011064425.1 of Rattus rattus. Lineage (NCBI taxonomy): Eukaryota > Metazoa > Chordata > Mammalia > Rodentia > Muridae > Rattus > Rattus rattus. The sequence continues at coordinate 41,470,600 of NC_046154.1, read as the reverse complement.
ATAGGTGGCACGTGCTTGCAATCCCAGAGCTAGGGAGGTAGAGACAGGCAGGTCATGGGGCTCAGTAGCTTTGGACATGTGTGCTTTGGGACAGTAAGAGATCCTGTCTAAAAAAGCATGGTGGATGAAACCTGGAAAATGATACCTGAAGCTTATCTCTGGCCTCTATACGCATGTGCACACAAGTGAATACACACCTGGATACACATGTGTACCTGAATACACACACACACACACACACACACACACACAGAGAGAGAGAGAGAGAGAGAGAGAGACAGAGAGACAGAGAGACAGAGAGACAGAGAGAGACAGAGAGATGAACAGAGAAAGGTCAATGGATACATTTAAAAATTATAACTGATTTAATTTTCCAATAGCAGAAAAACATTTAAAAAATCATGCAACACTCATATATCACAACCTTGTTATAAAGATTAAGGTGAATTTTTTATTAAGTGAGGAAAAGCAAGAACAATACAAATATGATCATGTGTCTAAGAACATGCACAAACATTATTTATGAAATATGCAGGACAGAGGAAGAATGTATACCAGTTCTGTTTTAAGGAACGCAGTAGACTCTGTCAGGGTAGTGGCCCGGGGAAGGTGGGATTTTATGTACACTCATAATACTGGAAACATTTTTCATTCAGCACAAATCCTGTTACTTGTATAATTCCAAAGATAATTAAAACAAAAAATGCATAGGCGTCACCCGTGATAGGTGTTAGCTTAGATTTTTCAGAGTCTATTTAATAAAAGTTCTTAATTTTTCAACCTCCCTTATATCCTACTGACCAAAGGTGGGGGGGTGGAGATGGTTAATAGGACAAGGGGGTGTGGACATGTTTGGAAATAATTCTTGGAGGTGATTCCAATCTTCATTGTCGGCAGTCCCGTTCACTAGCAAAACACCAGACGTGAATCGGCAGCGGTTTGATCCAGTAGAACCTGGAATGAGTCCACTGACGCGGCAAGAAGCAGCTGGAACACCACCACAAGCTCTTTGGCGAGTTTCTCTCTACAGAGTCACAACAAGCGAAGATCAGTGAAGAAAGCAAGGTGAACCAATGCCAGAGTGTTGTCCACAGTCTGCTGAGTTAAACTCTGTCCATCACGTACCCTCTCAAGCATCCCATCCAGCAAAACGTCACATGCATTTTCACCAGACAGCCTCCAGAAAAGCACCAGGTGCCTGCTTCAGCAAAACGACCTCTCATAAGACAGCTTCCAGAAAAGCATCACTTGGCATAACCGAGTCTCTGGTGAAACCAGAAATTCCCACTTCAGATAAGCTTAGAAAAGAATTTGACAATCTCTCCGTGTTATACACAGCCAGGGTCACATGTGTTACTGGAAAATGTCTTTGGGTAATGCGCGGCTGTAGAAATGCCCCAACCCAACTGGAAAATATCATCCTGAGTGAGCTAACCCAATCACAGAAAGACATACATGGTATGCACTCATTGATAAGTGGCTATTAGCCCAAATGCCTGAATTACCCTAGATGCCTAGAACAAATGAAACTCAAGACGGATGATCAAAATGTGAATGCTTCGCTCCTTCTTTAAAAGGGGAACAAGAATACCCTTGGCAGGGAAGAGAGAGGCAAAGATTAAAACAGAGACTGAAGGGACACCCATTCAGAGCCTGCCCCACATGTGGCCCATATATATACAGCCACCCAATTAGATAAGATGGATGAAGCAAAGAAGTGCAGAAGTGTAGATCGCTCCTGAGAGACACAGCCAGAATACAGCAAATACAGAGGCGAATGCCAGCAGCAAACCACTGAACTGAGAACGGGACCCCCGTGGAAGGAATCAGAGAATGAACTGGAAGAGCTTGAAGGGGCTTGAGACCCCATATGTACAACAATGCCAAGCAACCAGAGCTTCCAGGGACTAAGCCACTACCTAAAGACTATACATGGACTGAACCTGGACTCTGACCTCATAGGTAGCAATGAATATCCTAGTAAGAGCACCAGTGGAAGGGGAAGCCCTGGGTCCTGCTAAGACTGAACCCCAGTGAACTAGACAGTTGGGGGGGTGGCAATAGGGGGAGGGTGGGAGGGAACACCCATAAGGAAGGGGAGGGGAGGGGATGTTTGCCGAAACCAGGAAAAGGAATAACACTTTCGAAATGTATATAAGAAATATTCAAGTTAATAAAAAAAAAAAAAGAAAAGAAAAACAAAAAAAAGAAATGCCCCAACCCACAGTCCTCCAACTCTCCAATCAGTCTTAGAGTCTTCACCATCTGCCTGGACCATCGGCTGTAAATTTAACTTAACACACAGAAATCTAGTCACTCCCCCTGGTACCTAACATTCAGGGAGTTTCTTCAGGTGCAAATAGATTCCATGCTTGGGTCTGAGCACAGTGTGGCTGGAGAAGGCAGGAGGCCTGGTGAGGTCTGCAGCTACTTGGAAGCGGAGCAGAGTCAAGGCAATGGCCACCTTTAACTCCAGCATGGCAAACTGCTGCCCGATGCAATTCCTGTGGAGACGGAGGGGGGGAGAGAGGGGTAAGTCTCTAGCATAATAAGTCTGGAGTTGGGCTGGAGAGATGGCTCAGAGGTTAAGAGCACTGGTTGCTCTTCCAGAGGTCTTGAGTTCAATTCCTAGCAACCACATGGTGGCTCACAACCATCTGTAATGGGATCTGATGCCCTCTTCTGGTGTGTCTGAAGACAGCTACAGTGTACTCATATAAATAATAAATCTTTTTAAAAAAATAAGTCTGGAGTCCACAGCTGCTTAGCAGTTTCCTCTGATTGAAGCATTCTCTGCAGGAAGGAGGGAAGGGACTCATGAAACTCCAGAGGTGAACAGATTTCATGTAAGGACAAGGAGGTTCATGAGGGACCTTCCCAGAGTTATAGAAGCAGTAAAGAGCTGCTGGGAAGGAGACTGACCTGCTGTGCTAACTAGAGTCCCCTCAGACTTGTCCAAATGCCTGCAAGTTGTGCAGAGAGCTCCAGGGTGGCAGCTTTGGAGAACAGTCGCTTGTGCTGGCTTGGGCTTTTGGGTGGTGCAGTTTGTGGTGGTTTGAAAGAGAATGCCCCCAATAGGCTCTTATGTCTGCATATTTGGTCTACAGTTGATGGAACAGTATGGGAAGGATTGGGGGTGTGTCTTGTTGAAGGATGTGTGTGTCTCTCTGGGAGGTGGGCCTTGATGTTCCAAAAGCCTAGTCATTCCCAGTTAGCTAGCTCTTCTCTCTCTCTCTCTCTCTCTCTCTCTCTCTCTCTCTCTCTCTCTCTCTCTCTCCCTTCCTCCTCCCTCTCCCTCCCTTGACCTCCTCCTCCTCCTCCCCTCCTCCTCCTCCCCTCCCTCCCCTCCTCCCTCCCTCCCCTCCTCCCTCCCCCTCCTCCCCCCCTCCTCCTCCCTCTCCCTCTCTGCCTGGTGCTTGTGGATCAGATTTTAGCCCTCAGCTACTACTGCTCCAGTGCCACACCTGCATGCCTGCTGCCTGGCTTTCCTTCAGAATAGCCATGGATTCACCCTCTGACTCTGTAAGCCCCCACTAAACTCTTCTACAACTTGTCTTGGCCATGGTGTTTCACTAAATTAGACTCTCACCATTCTTTACTTTGGTCTGTGGGGGTAATCTTTCTGGGGTGAGTAGATGTGTTTGTGTTATTTCTTCCTAGGAAAAAAGGTCTCTTATACCATGCCACAGTAAAGCAGAGTTTTCACACCAAATATCATTGAAACTATTGGGATCTATGTTTATGACATTCCCTGCAAGAATGTAGACCTGGAGGATCTGATGTGATGTCCTCCCTGGAGAAATTGGCAGTTGGAGTCACCCACAACATATTTCTCCAGTAAGGGGAGGTGACATTGAGCCCAATGAGCAATATTTACACTGCGGGATTGCTTCCTGAGGCTTGACTCACACGGGCTGTGACAGAAAGAGGCATTGTTCTTTGTGAAGAGATGGGTTCTGGGGAGGAACTTATGGAGCGGAGGGCCTGATATGTGTAAATAGGTTTTTGATGCAAAATTTCCACAGCTTTAAGTTCACCTTACCTTGGACCACTGGAGAATGGTAGGAAGGCGCAGGGGTGTCTCTGTTCAGAATTCTCCTTAGTGAATCTCAAAGGGTCAAAGACCTGAAATGAGAGGACAACCCCGTCTTGCCAACAGCACACTTTTCAGGTGCTACTTACTGCTGAACAACGACGCACACCACAGAAGCAATTTAAAACACTCTACTGGCCACACGCCAAAAAGACTTTACGTTCTGTTTTCGTTCTTTTGTGTTTTCTCCCAGAGAGGGTTTCTCTGTGTGGCCCTGGCTGTCCTGGAACTTGCTCTTGTAGATCAGGCTGACTTCAAACTCACAGAGACATACCTACCTCTGTCTCCCAAATGCTGGGACTAAAGGTGTGCACCTGGCTTTTTCTTGCACAACATTAATTTTAATAATAGATTTTATTGAACAAAAGTCTATCATGTATTCTGCATAAATATTTAGGGAAAATCTCACTTTTGAAAGATGTACACATTTCTCCGTTTCAAAAATATTTCAGTTTGAGAGAAGACACTGTTGCTTTCAAACTCTACGTTGCAATTCCAATTAGCCAAGTTACTCAGTGGTCACATAAATAATGACTCTAGAGTCCTGGAGGGCTTATCTGGTGCTTGTTTGACTTGTCTGCTAGCCGGTCTAAGAGTCTAAGAGTTCACACACTCAGAAGCCAACTCAGATGAGACATAAAGGTCCAGCTTCCTATTCCACAGAGTAGATCTAAAGCCCCAATGGTCTACCTAGAAGAAAACACTAGTACTCGTGTTTTGAATTTGAAGAATATTAAATCGAGTCAGGCTTGCTACACATCTCCTTGCCTGTCCTTGTCCTCCTTTCTCTTCTGAGACTGTTGTGGGACCCAGGCAGCTGACCTATGTGGTTTCCAACTGGATTCTGATAATATAAGGCATTGGTGGGGATCTGTAGAGTAGTTGTAGAGAGTTTGGGGTGTTGAATGTTCATTTGCTCCTTCCCGCTGACCATCTTAGGTTGGCATTATCTACTGCATGGACTTATCTGGTGTTTCCTCCTCAGCTCCTAACTCTTTTGCCCCAGGTTCTGTAACCCTCCCTTCTGGAGATAAAGATAAATGATTATGAAAGCTATCCCTTCTCATTTGCTTTCCCTAAACTCTGCCCATATCTTCACAAATAGTTTCTTTATGAAGTGCTGGTGCTGAGTAAGTTGAATATGACATCAGTACCACCAGGTTCTCGATTGCTTCATACGATAAGAGAGAGGCTAAGCTGCTCAATTTACTCCCTTGACCAGCCAAAGTCCTGCTGTGTCAACCCCCCTGCAGGTGTTTGGAAGAGCTTGTCAGGTGAGGGAGTGAGACAGAGACAGTGACAGTTGGGAGCAGATTGTGGGACTAAAGTCTTTCAGATCGCAATAAAGATAAAGGACATGAGGTGAGGATGAGATCATTAGTGGGCGAGTTTTACACACTTCTGACTTTTATGTTTGTTTGCCTAGGGTTGTTTACTTTCACAGTACATGATTAGCTGTGGACACATGACTCACTCAAGCATCACTCTCTGAAACACGTCCCCTGAAGACACTCTTACCTTTGGGTCTTTCCAGACAGCAGGATTGTGGTGGAGACCCCAAATACTAAGGACCACAGTCATTCCTGAGGCAGAAGGGAAACAGAGCATAGGCTGCTGTAGTGTGTTCTCTGCCAAGACTTTTCTTCCAGGAAAAATGTGCTAGCTCCCGCTGAGCTGTGCACCAATTCTCCACCAGGGAAGGACAAGGGGGAAGGAAGATGGGCTTGGGTTTAAACCTCAGTTTTCAAAGCAGTTATTTATTTAATTCATGATTTTATCCTAGGAAGCTGTCAGTGTCCCTCCAAAGCACTAAACTGTGCTTAAGTTTTCTGCTTTGTTTGGAAATTACTTAAGTGTTTGTTAACAGTTAGCACTTCATAGAGACAGTTCTGTTATTCTACCTGTGGCTAATTTCTCTTGGCACTGGTTATTCATAAAAGGTGGAGATGGGGCAAACATTGATATGGTTGGTAGTTAAAAAAAAGACAAAGGAGAGGGAATTTGAGTATCATTTTCTTATCCACAATAATTCTGGTTTTGTCAACAAGATCACAGAGGTTGAAGGGTTGACCTCCGTTCTCCTGCTGACTTGTTGATACTAAAGCACAGTGAAAGAGTGTCCCATGAGATCCCACTGCCCCCATGTGCCCCACCTAGACATGTGCACTTCAAGTATAGGGTCTTTATGAGTTCTAGCTTTGCTTTGTATCTATTAACCTTCTGTGAATATATGGAATCCCCAGTGGTTTTTTTGAGACGTTAAAATACTGTAGAAATGCTTGTAAACTGTGGAATATTGACCACACATCTGTTAAGATCACATTCCAAGGGGGAAAATGCGACTTATTATTCCCTCATAAGGTTGATATGGTGATAAAGACTCCCCTCACATTAACATAATGATGCTCATGTCCTGTGGCTCTCACAAATATTATCATAGAGACAGTGTTCCATAATGGACGAAACCCTTGCCTGGGGTTCTCAAAGTGAGGCTGGAACCTAACAGCTCTCCAATTGGCTATGTGGCTTAAGAAGGTCACTGAAGCTCACGTATGATTGAGGAATTATCCTCTGAGCTTTCAGTAGCTGCCTAATTCTAACTAGAGGTTCCCCAAAGCTCCAAATCCTACGAATCATCATCACTGTGACCTTCATGATCTCATGCTTAGGAGGAGAACGTGAAGACCTGCAGGCAGCGAGTGTCCATCTGGGAGGGTAAGGGGTTTGCTGAGTTCCCTGGAGATGGATGGGACGGGAGGAATCAAGCGGAGTGTCTCCTTGATGCACATTGTAGTGTATGGCATCTCATCCAGCTGTTCCCTGTGAGGACAAAGGAGGGAGGAAGTGACTTAGACTTCAAATCCACTTTGTAGTGGTCTCTATTTGAGTTATTTTCCTGTAAGCATTACTATTGGGGTAAAGAGATTTTTCTCTAGTTTTATATAGCACAATGTTAAAGTATAACCTTTTCTGTTTCCATGTCAACTGAAGTTCCAAAGGTGACAGACACACAGATGTGACATGCCAACAAGATTTCTGAAAAGCAGTGTTACAACCCTTAGCTCTTCAAGTAAAGCAAGAATGTACAAGGAATAGCTAAAAGCTGAAGAAGAGATAAATGAAGTTTAAGAGAGAAAAAATTATTTAAAGAGAATTGCTGAAATGTTGAAGTACCTTGGAAAATGGAGTGGGGTGGTACTCATCTTAAACAAAGGAGACTTACTTTGGGTCACTTAGAGGATCTGACATGTGCTCCTTGGAGTTTGGGAGTGCAGAATGAATGACAAGTGACTCAGAGCAGATAGACTGGCAGAGGGGAGTAGCAGAAGCAAGGTAGGGATGCACAGGATGTCTGGTGGATGAGCGAACTGAACTGACTGGAGGAGGGAGAGTTGCAGACCAGCTGGAGAAAAGCACTATGTCCAGAGCTTCCCTGCCCCATGAGTCACCACTAGAAAGTTCCAGGAAGAGAGCCTTCAATACGCTTGCAGATGTAACAGTTGAGAGAAAGGAGGAACACAAATATTTGCCAAACCTTTGGCATGACCATGGTATTTCCAGCTGTTTTCCCTTTTATACTGGATTTGATCATTTCTGACAGGGTCAGTACCTCATGATAGGGAGAAGCTGTTCAAGATGACAAGTCAACAACAAACTCTTCTCATTCTACTGGCTTCCTGGACCAGGGTGGGATGGACAGAGAGGCTCCAAGCGGATAAACATGTGGATGATGATTTGATATGCCCTGGGCTAAACTGGCATGAGAGTGAGTGGCTTGTGGTTTAAGTAGACGGGCTCTATGAGACTCCTTAAGATTTTGCCTTCGGGATGAAAAGAAGTCTTCCCACAGAAGTCCAAAGTGAGAGCAGGAGAAGATGAAAAGGTTTGTTTGTATACTAACAAGTCAAATGAGATCAAGAAATGACTGCATGTGTTTGGTCATTTTGCCTAATCTCATTTCTAGTTCCTTTTCTGATGAATTACTTTAATATAAGGTGTTGACCTTGTAAAAATGTAAAATTTAAGTTTTGTATTCTTTCCCCACCAAGGCCAGGAAATAAAAGAGCAATTGTGTCTACTCTGGGACTTACATAATTAAGAAAAGCAATTTTTCTCATATCAACTCAAAAGAAAAGAAGAATTTTGGTTGTTGTTTTTTGGTTTGAGACAGTCTCACTATGTAATCCTCAATGGCCTGGAACTCTGAGTAGACCTGTCTGGCTCCAAATTTACATAAATCTTCCTGAGAAAAGAACTTTAAACCAACATAGAAGTTGCCTGACAAGGACCCAAAGAGAGAAATTGTTTAAGATTTTCTGAATGCCACATGTGAAGCTCATTAGTGAGAACAGTAGGTATGTTATAGAGTTTTTAAACAAATGTGTTCTGAGACTGGAGTTGGCTCATCAGTTAAGACTGCTTGCTGCTCTTACAAAGGACTTGCGTCCAGTTTCCAGCACCCATGCCGGATGACTCACAACCACTCCAGCTCCAGAGGATCTGACACCCTCTTCTGGATTCTATGGCACCTGCGCTCATGTGCATAAACCCCTACACAGACACACGCATTCACATAATTATAGAAGAATAAATCTTTGAATATGTGTTTTTTGTAGTATATTCCCTTTCTTTTCTTAAAAGAGAGATAGTTAATATCATCTGGACTTTTGTTCCCCCACCTGGCCAGGATTCAATGGCTGCTTTCAAATTTAGACCAATCAAGACTAAGAAAAGTCAATGCTGTTTCTTCCTCTTTCTTTTCTTTTTCTCTTTTGTTGTTTGAGACAGGGTCTCACTATGTAGCTCTGGCTGTCCTAGCACTCACTATGTGCCATAGTGTCTCATACTCACAAAGATCTGCCTACCCTGCTGGAGTTAAAGGTATGTAGTACTGTACCCAGCCTTATTCATCTCTTAAGTAATTACAACAGAATAGATCAAGCATTGAATTCATGCTGGAAACAGACATACCAGTCTTCCAAGTTTAGTGAATAAATAAAAACAGACTAGTCAGTGAGATGATGGGACAGGAGGCTCCCCAATTGGACTCCCCTCTCCCCAGCAACAATGATTTCACAGACAAAAGTTCCTTTGTGTGAGACAATGCTTGATCTACTATGAAGCTGTAGTAATAAAAAAGCAAATGGAATAGGTGGAAAGGCTGGAACTCTACACCTACACCTGTACCTGCACCTGCACCTGCACCTGCACCTGCACCTGCACCTGCACCTGCACCTGCACCTGGATCTACACCTACACATGCACCTGCACCTGCACCTGGATCTACATCTGCACCTGCACCTGCACCTGCACCCGCACCTGCACCTACACATAAACTTATGGACAATGAATCTTCAGCAAAGGTTCCAAGAACACACAATGAGGAAGATAGTTCAGTGACTATGTTGAGGAAGCTAGACATACACATCAAGAATAAAATGAGATTCTTATCCTATATACAAAACTCAACTCAGAATTGAATAAAGACTTAAAAATACTATCTGATTGTAAAACTACTAGAGAAACCAATGGCTGAGAGATGCTTGTTGACATGGGTCATTGCAAAGATATTTTGAGTTTTTCTCTTGAACAAAAATCAACAAAAACAAAAAAGAGGATGAGTTTACAATAAGTGAAAAATTTCTTATTATGACAAAGAAAATAACAGAATGATGACTTACAAAACAGGGAAATCATTTGCAAACAACACATATAATAAGGAATTAATACTCAAAATATATGAAGACCTCAATAACTCAAGAAAACATGTAAACTGATTAAAATACACGGAAAGGACCTATATAGAAAATCTGTCAAAAACTGACTTACAAACACTTGACGGGCGTGTGGAAAATTCATGTTAGAGAGAAGAGAGATAAATGTTCGTGAGGATTTGGAGGACATTCCATGCACACTGTCAGTGTTAATGTGGATCAATGCAGCCAAATGGAAAGCAGTGTGGAAGTGTCTAAAATAATTACAAAAAGAAGTGGCATGCGCTCCAGGAATTCCATTCATCCATATACATTTAGAGGCAATGAAGGTACTGTGTCAACTTCAGCTTTCTTCACAACGGTCCAAATAAGAAACAGCCTGAGGGAAATTATCTGAGGAGTGAATAAAGAACACGTGTGCACACACAACACAATGCTGTGTACCCGTGAAAAGAAAGCAAACACCTTGATGGCTGAAAAGGAGTCTTAGGAGGAGAGAGTAGGGTAGCTCAGTCAAGCATGTGACCGACAAGAGGCACAGAATTTCAGTTAGATATGGAGGGGCTACGTTGTTGTAGTTGTTGTTAATAATTTGTTGTATATTTAAAAATTAAATTTATAATTTAAATGTCCTCACCACAAAAATAACTGCAGAGTTAATGGAGATGCCTATTGGTTTAGTTATTTCAAAAATGCATAAATGGGTTCAAACAGCATATTGTAAACTATAAATTTATACATACAAACAAACATGCACACTTTTTATCAGTAAAAAGCCATTACTTAACATCGTATTTTATTCTGTAGAGATGGCTTTGTGTGTGTGTGTGTGTGTGTGTGTGTGTGTGTGTGTGTAGTACACACGCCATGGCACACATGGGAAGTTTGGAGGCAACTTTGTGGAGTCAGTTCTCTATCTCTGGATTCTGGGGATTGGATCCAGAACAGGATTCTATAGCCGAGTCATCTTGCTGGCCCTCTGCCCCTGCCTTTTTTTCTTAAATGTGTATGCTGGGGATCGAACTCAGGTCCTCATGCTTGTGCCCCAAGTGCTTTAATGACTGAGCATCTTCCCAGATGAAGGAGATTCTGCTCTCCTCAGATGAAGCTTTGAACTTACAGTAGGAAATAACTCTAGGTTTCTTACTTTTAAAGTGAAATCTCATCTACCTTTAGAACTTCAAGTTTTGTTTTCTGAGCCAATTTGTACCTGTGAGATGCGGCTCAGTGGTCTTTAGTGTGTTTATCATCTGTATGCACCTTTTGGCTAGTGTGGTTGGAATGACTTACCAGGGACACAGTGTTTCTTTCAGACAGCATGTCTGAGGGGCATGCCCATCATGTAAAGTTTATTGACAGCAAGATAAATTAAGTCTGGTGAAGCAGAGTTGAGACTTTCTCCTGATTTACTCTCCTAGACATGTCAGATGCTCAAGGGGCTCTCATCCTTGACCCGGGTAGGAATCTGTCTTCTAAATCTGGTGATCAGCAAATCTCTGCCATTGCCCTTACCACGAGTACTTTAATTTACAGGGTGACGGTCTCCCTCATGCCTTAGACTGCAGATCACCGAGGACAGGATCTGTACCAAATCTTAGTCATCATTTTAGTGTCTCAGTTTTTAAAGTGTCCTCAGTCTACCTTTTCTCTCTTCGACCTCAAGACAGGGTTTCTCTGTGTAACAGCTCTGGCTGTCCTAGAATTTGCTTTGTAGACCAGGCTGACCTCGAACTCACAGGGATACCCCTGCCTCTGCTTCCCAAGTGCTGGGACTAAAGCACACACCACCTTGCCTGGCAGTCTACATTTTCCCAAACTCAATAACTAAGTGTACTCTTTAATATCGTGTTCAAAGGCCAACGTCTGCCCTCTCCTGAAGTGTGACACTAGTGACCTGGTGGGTGATGGGCTAGAGTATTGATAGCCATCTGACTGCTGAGCCTACTTCTTCAGCTTTCTCAGCACAGGAGTCCATGTGGAGTCTTGTCTTTGAAGATAAATGCAAGCCTCAGGGCAGTTCCTCACTTCAAATGTGCCCAAGCTTGGGTGAAAGAAACAAATGCAACATTGTGTAGAAAAAACAGTGATGGATGTTTTCTGGATAGTGAACTTCTTTTGCAGAAGATAGGGTTAAATCAGGGCTCTCTTCAGAAAGAAGAGACAAGTGGCCTGCTTCCTCTGCTTTGGCATATACATACCTTGGGACACCGTGGTCACTAAGGCACCAGGGTAAGAAATAAGCAAAGTCCCGAGAAGAGAGCTAGGGTGACATAACATACTCAGGGCTGTGGATCTTACCAGGTGATGGAAGACCCATCTCCCAGGATGCTCCTGATCTCTGTCCGGCATCTGTCTTGATGCTCAGGGTTCAGAGCCAGGCAGTAAAGGAGCCAGGAGATGCTGGCTGCAGAGGCGTCGTGTCCTGCCCACATGAAGGTGTTCACCTCTGCCCGAAGGTCAGCATCCGAGAAGGCCTTTTCATCTCCAGCCTGTAACACCCAGCAAAGACTGCTGGATGAAACGTGCATCGCGGATATTTGGAGACACCATCAAAATGACAGCTTTACAGAATGATAGAGTTTCAAATACAGGCTTCGATTTTAGTTTACCAACTGCATACTACGAGTCCTACTTTGCTCAGAGCACAAAGGAGAACCAACGTTACATAAGAAAAGCATGGACACCCTCAGCTTTTCCTTTTAAAGTGCTTGTCCATGCTTCCATTTTTGTGTGAGTCTCTAAACTCCAGGTATCACATAACCTCCAAACAAAGGCAACTAGGTAAGTTAGCATTCACTGACTCCTAGCAGGTCTCTGTTTTCCTACCGAGAGCCAATTGTTCACAGCAGTCTACTGTTAAGATTTAGCTGAGGAAGTTTATTCTGTCCTCATGTCCTGATTCCACTAGCTCACCCACCCTCCCACACAGTTAGCAGCTCTTTGAGCAGGCCTAGACTTTTGGTGCATTTACCTGGGCAGAAAGAACAATATCCAGAAAATTTTGAGATGTTTGAGTGTCATCCTGATTTACTTGATCCTTGAGGGTTTTCTTTCTGTCCTGGATTATCTTTTCTGCATAGAGTAATAGGTCTTCATTACCAAAGGGGACAGCTAAGTCAACCAAAGTCAAACACATTATAAAGCAACAAGGCGCCCATACAAAGTGTCAATCTGTGTTCAGAGTCCAGAGCGGGTATATCTAAGTACATTAAACTAACAGAAGAGACAAAAGATTCGTTCCTATCAGTCAACAAGCGAGATGATTGCAAAGTTTGGTGCCAGTGGCCAATCATTATCCATCTCAGTCTTAAATCTTGTTTTCATGGAAATTATCCAATGAGATCGCCAGCAGAGAAAACACCCAACGTACAAAACTAAAGGGGCTAAAAGAAAATAAGCCAACAGACAGACAGAGACGGAACATGTGACAGACAGACGGAATATGTGCACTCATCTTCTACACAATTAGTTTTCTGTCTTAATTGGGGTCACCTTTCTATTTGAATTTACCATTTCATATAAACAGTAAGTGAATTTAGATGGAAGTAAGTAGGACAGTATGCTTTGATTTTCAAAAACGTTTTCTGTACATCATGGGTTTAGCTTCTCATCCATGTTCATGGAAGCAAAATGTGGATTCCCAACACTCAGCAAAATTCCAGGCTGACCTCAAACTCACAGGAACCACCTGCCTCAGCCTCCTGAGTGCAGGGATAAAGGGCGTGTACCACTTCACCATATCCAGCCTTTGTGTGTCTTTTGAATGCATACCCACATCCACTCTTTCCTTCATGCCTAAGCTGTGCAAGCATTTTAACTTGTAATTATTACTTAATTTACTGCACAAGAAAGTCACATGCCATGTACATTTTGCCATTTTAAATGCTCCCTTGCTAAATATGTATGAGTAATAATTGAATATAATAAAATTGTATAATACATGGATAAGGAGGGAGCAAACTTATCTTAAAGGACAGAAGTTGTAATTATTTGAGCGGTGACCACATTAAAGCTCCATTAAAAACAAGAGTTCTTTTCTTGCTTACCGTGAGACTTATCCTTCTACACATAAGACAGGCATGGTGGTGCATGAATTTGGGCAACCCATACCCAAGACACGCCTGTGTTTTTACCTGTGCATTGATGTATCACTTTGCCTAACTCCTGGAAGCAGTGGCCCTTAGGACTGAGTTTGAAAATTATGTCATGATGATGCCAGAAATTGTACAAGCGAGAAGATATGATTTCACCAAGTTCAAATGTTGCCTTCACATAAGACTCATAGGTGCTGGAAGAAAAATGTGGAACCGTGGGTTAATGATTGACTCAGATCACAGTGAACCTATTTACTGTCCCATCACTGACCCGTTTATCTGGCAGTTGGTCTCCTGGCCAAAAGCACACTTCATTATTATGTCCAGGGTCATCAAGTTAATGTGTTCAAAAACCTCGATGGTTGTTTCCTGCGTGGTCCACGTCTTCTCCCATTTATCCTGTCAGAGGAGGCCAAGATCAATATCCTCACCATCATCAAATGGCCTTTGCTTGACTGCTTTTCCCCTTATTGTCTCAGGGACAAAACCCTGACCTGACAGGAACTGAAGGCCAGGAGTAAATCACCCGTGTGTTTATTCTGGGCATGAGGAAAGGAAGCACATGCTAGGCCAGTGAGAAAGAGCATGACTCGTGTTTCACGTCTGGCAAATGGTCTGTCAGCGACTATCTCAGCTCTGCAACAAATGGTACAGAGTTCCACACACCATCTAAGACTGCAACACGTGGGGTTTCCTGGGGCTGCTTCTACCTTGAACCCCCAACCAGCTAGGTACCCCGTCACAGCTCTCAGCTGTCTTGCCACACTTCAGATAAACTCAGAACACTTTTCAAAATCAGCACCAACAGACATGCTGACATGGAAGGGGAGGGACACCCGAGGCCCCAGTTTTAGGTGAGGAGCTACAGGCAAGTAATGACTGATGGGACAGGGCAAGTAAGTCTCCCCCAGGAATAAGCCCCCTAAACAGTTATTCAATACCAAATGGTCAGCTCTGAAAACACATACATACAACAGTAAAGGTTGTATTTGTATATTTATATATACAATAATTATTAAAGAATAGGCAATAATTATTGACGAAAAAGATCATGGATTTGAGAGGGAACAGGGGATGATAACACAGAAGGAGTTGATGGGAGGAGAAGAAAGAGAAGATGCTATAGTTATATTTAACTAAAAAATTGCAAATAAAAACAATAAAAAATATGTCTGATTCAGACATTGAGAATACAAAGAGGCCTGAAAAGGGAGTTGCTGTGGGGAGCTGGCTCTCCCCACAGAGAGAGGCTTACTCAGACAGCCTGAGATGTGTTGTCTGACTGCTAAACTACCCACAGTGCCCATCCTCCAGTTATAAATGTATCATGACAAACACCTTTTGTATAAAAATGCATATGAAGAAACTGTATTTATTAGTTGTCTACTTTTAACATTAAGAAAACCGAAACCTTTATGTCAATAGAGCTTTTGATAAAACTCATCTCTAAACCAGAAAGGCATGCAACAGGGATGCCTCTTGAAGGCAGTGCCCTGCCCCTTTGGAAGGTGCCACTCACCTATAGATCTCTCACCACCTATGATAGGCACCTACCCTTTGCTCAGTCCTTCATGCCCATCAGCCAAGTCCATTTCAGCCTTAAACCTTTGCTCACATCTCTCTGCCTAGATGTTTCTTGTTCTGCAAGTCAGCTTATATTTGTGATAAACCTGATATTTGAAGCCAGTTAGCTGCACATGGCTTCCTTACCTGTCTCCCACAGTGCCTGCTACCTGAGTCTTACCACCACAGAGTGTTAGACTCTAAGGCAGAGGACCAGCTCTTGTATTTTAATCACCTGAGGAATTCAGGAAAGCCTTATATAGACATCATTACTCAGTGGGTACTTGCATTCTGATTAGTTTCTAGAAATCAGCTTTGATTTTTTTCTCAAGCCACTATATAAACGTCTAATCTAGTGTTTCACTTACCAGCATCACGTTCACAGAGTGGGCCATCATGTCCACACATGGTTTTAGGATGTCCTGATGGAACGCAGGAGTCAGGAGGCAGCGGTGTTGGAACCACCTGGGCCCATCTAAATTCAGGAGTCCTCTTCCTTGAGGAAGAAAATGCACACAATCTCATGCATTTTAGTAGGTGAGGAAAGATGCGGAACACAGACAGCCTGATGTCACTGATGCACGAGCAGACAGGGAGTAGTAGTGGGCATTGAGAAGCTGACAGATGAGGACGGTCTCTGATGCTCACAGCAGGGTTAACGCATTCAGTGCTGTGAGAAAGGCTTTGAGACCTGATGAACCTTAGTCTCACAGTGATGGGAGGTGGTTTTCTGTGGTGTGCATTCAATGAAGGCACACACACAAGGCACTTAACCTTAGCTGAAGGCTTTACGTTTGAATAACACTCTTTATATCTTCTTATTAACATTTTTTTGTACGATGTATTTTGATCATATATTTTTGGCTTCCCCAAACCTCTCCCAGATGCTACCTCTCTGTTTTTTGACTCCATGTTTTTTCTTCCTTTCTCTCAAAAAAGAAAAGATTGTAAAAAATGAAAAAATGAAAATGTTCAAACACACAAGAGAAAGTGAATAAGATTAAACCAAACTGAAACAAAGAGCACAATGAACCAGGGCGTCTGTTTTGTGTTGGCCAACTGCTCCTGGGAATGGACCCTGCCCCGAAATGTGGTTAGTTCACACAGTGACACTCCGTGGAGAACGCTCATTTTCCCTCTCCCAGCAGGTACTAATTACAAATCATTTTCAGGTTAGGGTGAGACTTTGTGGTCATTTCCCACTCTCAGTGCTGGGATTTTGTGAATGACATCCCTTTCTGAGTGCTTACAAAACGCCAGCTTTGTGACATCTGGTTTGGTGCTCTTAGAACGACGGCCATTACAAAAAGTACTGGGAATCTGGCAGTCACCAATCAGCAGCCACAACTCTGCCTCTCATGATCATTTCAGAGATGAGGAAAATGAGTCTTAGATTCAATTTCTTCCCTAAGATCATGCTCAAGTAGTCTATTGGCGTGAACAGCAGTGTGTGAATCTAAGGGCTCTGAGTCCAAAGCCTATATACTCTTTCATTTAATTCCTTCCTGGTCTAAAATAAACATCAACGACAGGAAGAAAGCAGCTTAATTTATCTGCTCCAAGGATAACGCCAAATGTCCATCAGAGAAAAATTTACTGAGAGGCATATAAAAATAAGAGAACTTTGAAAAGAAAGGAAATTTATAAGGAAACATGAGAGAAGAGAATTAAATTCTCCCTTAGTGAAGCTAAGACTGAGGAATTCACACAACTGTTGCATTGAAAATGGGACTCTGAGGAGAGAAACAGACAAGGGTGCTTTCTGTGATGTTGCTGGGTTGACCTTGACACTGGGTTGATGTTTAACTCTTTCCTAGATGACAGTCCTCACAGATCTTACTCTTTAGAAAAGTTGTGTGTTTGTTCATTTGTCGTCCAGTGTCGGTTTTTGTTGTTGTTGTTAAATTGAAATAGGGCCTCTCACTTGCTTGGAATTTATGAATAGGTTGTGCCAGTTGTCCAGCCCAGAGACCTGCCTATTCCTGTGTTCTTTTTTTTTTTTTTTAATGTAGGCAATGGGGATTAAATCAGTGTCTCTAGATTACATTTTTAAATTTTAAAAATAATATTTTTAGGTGGGAATACAAAACTCTGGTTTGAATCACGGCATTTTCATATTTATGTCATTACACTCAGTGCTCACTTGATTCTCTTTCTGCCTCTACCCCAACTCCCCCTCTGTCCCCTGCCTCCCTCTAAATTGTTCTCTTCTCCCATATGGTCCCCCACTCTGATTCAAGTCACATGTATCTGATGTCCCTCTCTTGATGCTTTTGAGCTCAGATTTGAGTCTCTTTGGTGTGCTGTGCTATGGAGTGAGAATGGGAGTCACATACATACCAAGAAAGGGGGTCATGAGCTGGTGCAGGTACTGGGTCTTTGGGTCTGCAGAATCAAGCATAGGAAACCAAAGGCAGCATTAGAAATCATGCTCATGACTCGTTCAAGCTGGGGAAGGCTTTCTTCATTTGCCTGCACTCAGTGTGGACAGTGTGGACAGGAGGGAATCCCAGCTCACTTTCTATAGCCTTGGAGGCTGGGAAAACCCAAGTCTTGGTTCACTCCCAGAGAGAACAAGTCCTAGGACAAGAACAAGTCCCTAGAACAAGTCCCTGGCTGCTATTCCCTCCAACCATGCTGGCTCACTGGGGGATGAACAAGTTTCCAGAATGAGTGTTGGGATATGTGTGCTTGTTGGAAAACATCAGACAGCGAGACACAAAGGCCTCTTGATGTTCTTGTGACTAATGTAAATAAATAGCAGAGCTCAAAATGTCGATTTTAGCTTGGTACTATGGAATAATCCATAATAGAATCTGTAAATGGAGGGAGTGTCCTCTCCTCTGCAAAGGAAGAGAACAGTTTGGACCATAACCAAGAGTCTGGGCTGGTAAGTGAACGCTCCATCTTCGGTTCAGACCCACAGAGGTAGTAGGTTCCTAACATCCTCTGGAGACTTAAGCTCATAACACTGTGTGAAACGGTGTCATTGACTCTAAAGTTCCAAAGGAAGCCTCTGGCCATGCTACTAGGGCAGCTGGGATTTATAGGGCCCTGAAGCCAAAACTAGACAAGGAACTGGGAAGTGCACGCGAGTCCTCTGGCCAGGGCAGATCTGCTCCTTGTCCACACTGCTCAGGCTGTCTTCCAGGCTTGGGCTCACCTTTGCTTCAGACTGGGCCTGTGGGTCACGTGCAACTCCTAGCAGGATCAGGACTCAGATTTCCATCTCATTCCTTACCTGTTCTGCTCAGAAAAATCTTTGCGTAGTCTGGGTCATAGATGTAGAAAAATGCTTGGAAGGGTCCTACCCAGCAGGGGAAGGCACAAGGGTACTTTTTGACAATCTCGTCAAGCTTCTCCATATTATCCTCCTGAAGAAGCTATTGTAAAAAAAAGGATGGGAGATTAGAGAGTCAGTGAGACACAGGGTGAGTTCAGGGCCCACACTGGGCTGCACAGCAGAGAGACCTGACTCCTTTATGCAGGGAGGGGAAAGTCTTTCTCTGAGACCTCTAAGCTTGAGGATTATGTCCTAAGCAAGGCTAGGGTATTTGTTTTTTCAGTATGAATGCATGTTCCACCATCAGACCCAATCCCTGCTGTATGACACATCCTGTGAGCTTTTCCCAGAAGGGGGTGAGGTGATGAAATTCTCACTCCCTTCTCCCCTGCCGAGGACATCACAGGCCTAGGGGAGAGGTAGAGCTGCATGGCTGGACAGTTTGTTTTCTTATATTGGAAGCTACTAGAAGTTTTCTGTTGGTAAACTGAGCATGGCCACTGTCTAGCTCACTGTTCCTTTTCCCTTTTCTGTTCTCTAACTGCCGATTAGTGGATTAGTGATTCTTTCTCAAGACATTAACAACAAATACTTCTCTCTACAAACCTGCCAACTCCTTCTACAAAAACATCTAGTTCTTTCCTGCAATAGCAAACACTCGTTTATACAGGTTTCTGGAGTTTGAAACAAACATATAGACAAACCTCTCAGCTTCCAGATTTTCTTTTCTTTTCTTTTGTGGAGATAAGAGCTCATAATGTGGCCCAGGCTGGCCTTGAAATCACACCAAATCCTGCCTCAGGCACCTGAGTGCATGGTTATAGAAGTGAGCTATCATGCAAAGTATAAATAATACTGCCAGAGTGGGAACCTTTGCTTCTCTCTCTTTTCTTTCTCATATAAATATCTCATAGATCTGTGTGATATGTGTACATGTGCATATACACATTTGAATGTGTGTGAGCACACCAGTGTATGAGGTATACATACATATGTTTGCATATGCATGAGGAGGCCTGAGGTTAATATGGGGACTCAATCATTCCTTTTTAATCTTCAGTTTTTAAAGATTTATTTGAATGCATACTAGTTTTGTCTGCCTGGTGCCTTCAGAATCCAGAGGAGGGTACTGCATCCCCTGAAACAAACTACAGATGATTGTGAGCCACCATTTGGGTGCTGGGAATTGAATCTGGGTTTTGAGGTCCTCTACAAGTGCTCTAAATTGTAGAGCTATCTCCCACCCCCTTCATTCTTATTCTTGGGGAGTCTCTAAACAAAACCTACCTGGTATTTATATAGGTTCTGGGCATCTGAATTCTGGTCCTCTTGCTTTAAGGACTTTACCCTCTGAGCCATCTCTCTCACCCATATCTTTCAGGGACAAGCTTGCTAATGGCTTACGTACTCCCTCAAAATTACTGAAAATAAGATTTCCTTATATCTACTTATGTTGTATGCATGTATGGTTGGGATTCCTATCTACATTTGAGTACAGTCATGAGTATCTCCACCTTGGAGGAAATCTAAGGCTGTTGAAATTCTTCCTTGTGTGATTTCACACCACTTACTGTACTATTATTCTTATCCTCAGAAGAGGTAGAAAATAACCTTCCAAATCTGTGTGTTATCAGTCAACTACTCTCATCCATGAGCTGGTCTCTGGACCTAAACCTAGGTCTACTAAACGGTCAAGATCCTAAGACCTAGGTCCTGAAATGATGCTGATGTTCCCACCATCAAGCCATCATGATATTTTCTAACAGTGTAAATATTTATCAACTCACAAACAGAGAGCATTTATGGATGGCTGATAACATACCAGATAATGAAGATTCAGAAGCAACTTAAGGTAGGAATTGACTTTGCCTCATAGTTTCAGGGGATATAGTTCATCATTGCAAGGAAGGCATGGCATTATGTCTCACTGTTTGACACAAGAGTTTGTGGATTGTTCAGATCATGGAGTTCCAGGGAACAGAGACAACAGGACTAGGAGCAGGCTTGAGCTATATGCCTCAAAGGTCCTCCTCCAGTAACTATGTCTATCCAGCCAACCTCTCCAAACTGCCACTATCTGGGTATTAGGTGTTTAGACACGTGAGCCTATGGAGACATTTCAGATCTAGACCACAATGTGAAGGTCTTGTTGACTCTGGAATGGTCATGATGGAACACCATAATTCACTAAGTAGCTGACACATGTCAAGTCCTGTGTGAGCAGAACAACAAATGCTATTAGTACTCATGGAATGCAGCCCACTGGTTAGCACAATCATGATAGGTATGCTTCTGAGAGGCAAAGCCCCGAGGACTACAAGTTCAGAGAGGCACACTTTTAATAGTTAAGCTAAGGAGTTTTTAAGGTCAGGAACAAGGACACTGGCAACCGTGCCTCTCTTGCTAAAGCTGGGCTGTTAGTCAAGGTAATTATTGATTTTTTTTTGTACTCATTTGCCCTCAGCTTCCTGATATGCTTTAATAAAATAAATTGTTAATGAGTAGAAGTGCACCCCGAGGATTTAAAGTAGAAATGACTCATTGTTTTTTCATAAAAGTTTAGATTAATGAGTTTTTTAAAAATTATAAGATTCTTTTTAAGATAAACAATAAAATAATTGTTCATTTCTTTGTAACCTCAAATTGCAGCCTTCCAGTAAGAAAAACTGGCTGAGAAAATTACCTTGCTTGCTTACATTTTGTTAATCTGTAACAGGTTGCTTAGTAGTGAATGTATGTGGGTTCTTGGAAATAGCTTTTTTTTAAAAAACCTGTACTATGTAATGTTTTTCATATAAAGGTATTGGAGAAACATTTAAAAAAAATCATCATTCACTAAAAGAAAAATAGAATGTAATCACATTGTAATTTCTATACAGATGGAAAGATTTTGCTGGGATATATAAACTGTGAGAGAATAAAAAGTTATTGGAGTTTGCTTGTTGAAGTTTGCTTCATTGCTTCATCCATCTAGTGTGTGTGTGTGTGTGTGTGTGTGTGTGTGTGTGTGTGTGTGTGTGTGTGTGTGATACTTTCCTCTCTTTTCTCCTTCTTTTTTTTAATGGACCTTTTCTGGCCCCAAGGAGTTTTTTCATCAGTCCCCGCTACCTCCAAAAGAATTCTTTGTTGGCTCCCTCGGGAGCGTACTTGCCCCAGTCAACAACTCTCTGCCCTGGATGTCAAAGCTGGTCTTTGACAAATATGTTTTCAGTTTTTTTCACATATTAAACCAGTTTATCTCTTGAACAAGTCAATAACATGTTACATTGTATGTAATAAACTAAGGTTTCCAACCAAAAGACAAACATTACCAGGGTGCACAAAAAAAAATCTATGTAGTGGCAAAAGACAAGTTTTAAAAGGCCCCACATGCCTGGGAAGGTCTAGCATGTTCATATTACCAAAAAAAGCTAGTGTAGCTTCACTAATGTGAGATAAGGTAGACTTTAAGGCAAGGATTCTCACATAATAAAAGGAATATTTTGCAATAACAAGATTAGTCTACTAAGAAGACAGAGTAACTAAACATTTGTGTGCACACTAGATAATAGCTTGAGAACTGACAAAGCAGAAACAGATGATAGTATAAAATCCAACAACATTCACAGTCGAAGCAGCAAATCTGACCATAGTGCTAGGCAAGTCTCCGCAGGTCAGTCTGCAAGGAGACAGAGATAAGAGCACTTAGAACATTCACAGCAATTCAACTTGTGGAGCTAAGTTACTTTTTTGCCTTTTGTGAGAATCGCCTCTTCAACACTTCATTAGCAGTAGTTGGTAGAACAGATCTGTGGGATAATTTTCAGGTTTTTCTTCCAGCTTTCAACTGAGAACTTCTTAATTAAATTCTGGAAAGTGTGGAGTTGGAAACAAACTCTGAAGAGATAGAGAGTAAACAGGAGTTGGCGGAGAAGGCGAGGAACAGTGAGTTAGGTGTAAGGAAGAGACAGGTTAGAGGGAGGGCTGGTGGGATCTCAGGTCTCTCTTTCTTCAAGCAGCATAGATGTCAGCTGTGCAAAGGGACTTAATGAGACGAGTTTGCTCTCTACACAAACCAAGCCAGAGAAACTTTGAGGTTTGAAGAAACCAGGCACTGTAAAAGTTAAGAGTAAAACACTGAACTACAATAGGGACCTAGGTAAAGGCTGTCTAACACATCAGATATCCTAGCTCTGCACCTCCTTTCTCCCAGAATGCCAAGTCACCAGGCATCCTCTTATGTAGTAGAAAGGACAATTCTTCTCTACATAACCGTAAAAAGATACCTAGATACTGATAGTTCTGCTCCTCTCACAGTGGTTTTTACATATTATTCTTTAGGAAAATTCTCTCTGAGTGCAGAAGACTTCCAGACCTCTTCAGTGTCTCATAGGATAAGAAAATACAGCCTCAAACCACATGACATTCGAGGACAGCCCCATATCATGCAAAACACAAAGCCAAACGCACTGTAGTAGTCACCAACAAGACGGCCCCTAAGATCCTGCCTCTGTGCTGTCCTCTCTTACAGTGCACCGGGATATGTTGGTGCGACTAATTACTCTCAGTGGAAGTGGTGGCAGATAAGTTCTAACTAGGTTAGAGCCAGTACAGGGAAGCAAGGCTGCCAAGGCCTGTCAGGAACCATGTGCGTGAACCTGGAGGTGGATTCCGTCCATCCAGCCCTTTAGATGGGTGCAGGCTTTGCCATCTCCATACAACTTGTTAGAGACCCAGAGTCAGCATCGCCCAGCAATTGGAAGCCACTACTGAATCCCCAGCCCTTATATAAACTGCATGAAATAAAAACTGTTGTCTCAAGCTGCTAAATTTGAGAAAAACTTGTTAGGCAGCAAAGGATAACAATATACGAAGAGAAAGGAACCAAAAGTATGCAGGGGTCAGAAAAAATTTATTAGAAGCTCCGATACATCAGGGGAAATAGGACATAGAATACGAATGTGCTCTGTGCTCTTATACCCTGACTCTGGACTTGATTTGATGAATGGCTCTGGTCAATCAATGTGAGTGGAGCAAATATGGCTGAGAGTTTTACAAACTGCTCAATTGCTATCCTGGGAGCTTGACACGAGGTAAGCAGGGTCATGCTATCCAGCTATCAAGATAAAACAGCAGGCAGAAGAGACCAAGGCATTTAGAATAACAGTCAACCTTTATCTAACCTGATGTGAACTGTGGCACATTAGTCAGTCTAACCAAAGTCACCTAGAAAAATTCTGATCTCACTCAGTTCAAATTGCCAATCCAAAGAATACTGAGCTTAAGAAATGGCTTTTGGGGAGGCTACCTCCCATGGCCAGGCAGGAGCCCAGGTGGCAATAGAGACACCAACCCACTTACAAAACTTTTGATCCAAAACTTATCCTGTCTACAAGAAATGCAGGGATTGGAGATGGAACAGAGTGTGAGGGAATGACCAAACCAATAACCGGCCCAACTAGAGACCCGTCCCATGGGCGAGCACCAATCTAACACTATTAATGATACTCTGCTTTTCTTGCAGACAGAGTTTAACATGACTGGCTTCTGAGAGGCTCCATCCACCAACTGATTCACACAGATGCAGATACCCACAGCCAAACAGTGGATGGAGGTTGGGGAGGACTCTTATGGAAGAATAGGAGGAAGCATTGCAGCCCCCAAGGGGATAGGAACTGCATAGGAAGACCAACAGAATCAACTAACTTGGATCTCAGAGTCTGAACCACCAATCAAAGAACATACCTAGGCTGGACCTAGGCCTCCCTGAACATATACATCAGATGTGCAGCTTGGTCTTCATATGGGACCTGGAGTGGGGGGTTATCCTAAAAGCTGTTGCCTGTATGTCAAGTATGTTCTTCTTGTTGGGCTGCCTTGTCTGGTCCCAGTGGAAGAGGAGGCACCTAGCCTCACAGAGACTTCAAGAGCCAGGGGGTAGGGGGGCAATGCCCAGTGGGGTCCCATCCACTTAGAGGAGAAGGGGAAAGGGGATAGGGGAAGGATTGTGAGAGGGAGTGACCAGGAGAGAGGCAGTGAACTGGATGTAAAGTGAATAAGTAAAAAGCAAATAAAAATATAATAATAATAACAATAACAATAATAACTAATAATAATAGAAGAAATGGTTATTGTTGCTGGGTGGTAGTGGTGCATACCTTTACCTCAGCACTTGGGAGACAGAGGCAGGTGGATCTCTGATTCAAGGCCAGCCTGGTTTACAGATTGAGCTCTGTGAGCCAGGGCTATACAGAGAAACCTTGAGTGTGTGCGGTGGGGGAGGGGGGAAATGGCTATTGTCAAAGTGTGGTATGTTTATGTAATATAAGGTGATCAGTGGAAGAACAAATGGAGAATAAGACAGAACTTATGGAAACTAAAATTGTGACAGTCAGATTAATAACAGATTGTTCAGATTACTCAGTAGTTTAAAGCATTTGCTGTTAAAGCAGAGGACCTGGATTTGGTTCCCAGAACCCACACGGCAGTTCACAACCATCCATAACAAACTCCAAAGAGTCTGATGTCCTCTTTTGATCTCTGTGGGTACCAGGCAAATACATGGTGTATATACACACATTCAGGCAAAACACTCATACAAAATGAAATAAATAAATCTAAAAAAATTCAATGATCCATCTTCTGAATATGCCCAAAATAAATAATTACTATTTCATTAAGACATCTGACTTGTATATTCACTGCAGCATGTATTTCTAATTTATAATGGTTGACTTAGGAGTCAGCCTAAGTGTATACTGTTGGATCAATGAAGAGAGAAAATGTGGTCACTAAGAGTGGTGGCTCATCACAGTGATCCCGGCACTTAGGAGGCAGAGGCAGAAGTGTTGGGAGCTATTTCCTTAAAACCCTTCATTATTGATGTTAATAGTATAGTTAGAGTTAAATATGACTGGGTTCAAGGAAAATCCCCAGCCAGTTGCAGAAGACTAATAAAAATCTGGTGGTCAGGATGGCTAATGAGATGACAAAGTTGTGACCTTGCTGAGAAATACATCTGATGTCAGGATGCCCAATGATATGACCTGTAACCTTTCTGAGAAACCAACTTCCTGCTGACTAATGATATGACGAACCTGTAACCTTTCTGAAAAACCAACATCCTGTTGACATCAGCTGACCACAAGAGCTGTGTCCTTGGCCTGTGTAAATGTTTCTCACTCCCCTGCCTCTCTGTTACCCCTGTTATGGTATAAATTCAGCTTTGGGGATAAAAAATGAAATTGTTGCCTTGATCAGACTCTTGTCTTGGCATCCTTCTTCATGTCTCTTGTCCCCCATTCTCTTCCAGGTACCCTCTGCACCCTCGTTGACTGTCCTGCAGGATGGGCCAACAACAACTGGACAGGGCAACTGGAGCCCAAAGTGTGGCTGTTTGGGGGGTCTTCTGGGGAGAACGTCATACCCCATGAACAGACAGGCCTGTCTCCCTTCTTCCTCCGAGTCTTTGCTTCCCCTTTGGAGCCCTTTGCTCCCCCTCACCCCCTGGCTACCATGGACCATCCAACCTTGGTTCAGCCACTTGGTGTGTTTTTCCTTGGACGACGCAGATCTCAGTGGTGAGTGATGGGACAAGCATTCTACAGTCACCTTTTGTGACAGAACTCAAAGTAGTCATTCAAGACATGAGGAATAGGGTTAAGAAAAAAGATTTAAGAGATTCTTAAACTTTGTAGGAAATATTTGTCCATAGTTCCCCCAGGAGGGAACAATTGATACAAAAAGATAGTGCAGAGTTAGTGGTTGTTTTAAAGACGATTATAAGACTTTTGGCCCTGAAAAAATTCTAGTCACTGCCTTCAGTTACTGGTCTCTTATTAATGATATCCTTAAGACTATCCCCACAGCAGCCAGTTCCTGCCCCTGTGGTCAAAATGCACTGGGTTAGGGGGAAAGGGAGCCCCTAAAGTAGTTCCAGAAAGAGTCTACAGCAGACTGAGAGGAACTTTGTTTTGCCAGTCAGAATTCGGAACAGGCTTTGGCTGTGTTTACCCTGGGATGATATCAGGAGAAAGTCCACTCCAACTGGAGGCTGTGGCCAAGGTCAGGATCAATGTTTTCTTTTCCAGGGACCTCTAACCCAGTGAGACAGCTTGGTGAAGGGACTGCTACTGAAGTCCTGGAATTGAGAGGCACAGAGAGGGCTGTAGTTCTATTGAAGGTCAGTAGTACTCCTGTTAGCAACCTCTTTATTGGATATAAGATGCAGGAAGCCCAGCTCAACTGTGACGCCTGCTTCAGGAATGACAGTGGAAAGAGTCCTTATAGCTCCTGGCGAGCCAGTTATCTCTGACTGTAGCTTACTCTCTGGTACCCAAGGTTTCATCGGATCACACCCCCCTGGGCGAGCCTCCCTTCAACACTAGAGGCTCAAATGCTATTTTCTTCTGATCTCTTGGCTCAAGGTCACCAGGCATGTCTGACTGCCTGGAAAAAAAATCCCCCCCCCCCCTAAATCTGGCTTTTCTTCCACGCTCACCAAGGTGCTCCAGGGAGCGGACGAGCCGTACAATTCTTTTGTCAGCCGTTTGGCATCTAGCACCCAGGTCCTAACCATCTCTCCACCCTTTTGTTATTAGATCTTACTGGAAGCCTAGCGTCCTTCAGAGGTTGGGTCTCTTGAGAGGCAGAGCCACTGAGCTGACACTGAAGGGAGGTACTCCTTAAGGGAGAATCTAAGTCCAGAGAGACAGCCGGTAACAGACTCCAGCTGCCCCTCTGCTCGCCTTTCTGTTTCACAGGCACAAAGCTTGCACTCATTTTTTTGTACTGCCCTTTTCATCCCAAGAAAGCTTCCTTATTTAGCTGTGTGACTGAATGCTACTCATCACCTGATCTGGTTGTTCCACCATCTCTCACCCATCCACCCCCTAGCTTTCTTGCCTGGCCCCTTTCCCCTGTTCTTAAGAATTTTTCACCTAATACACTGCGTTGTTTGACTTATAATACCTCCCGTCCTACTAATATGCATGCCCCAGATTCCCATTATGAAGGTTCTAATTCTAAAACAAGGGGATGGTGCGTCCCCCTAAATATTAAATTTACCTCCACGGGTCGAAACCAGGATTGGCTACGTGGCTACACTTGGGGTCTTAGAATGTTTCAATCAGGTGCCGATACAGGGATTATATTTACCAGAAAGTTATTAAAAGAGCCTTTGCATTCCTATTCCCTAGCTTCTGGGCACTCATCCCAAGAAGGAGCCCACGGAAGCGCTGAACACAGAGCAGGGTGCACGTGACTTCATCTACAGCCTGCACTCCACCGAGAGGAGCTGCTCACTCAAAGAACTGCACTGCTTCGAGCCCATTGCCATTGCACAAGAACAATTGGAAGCTCTACCACCCACTCCAGGACAGCTGAGATATGGATTCTTCCACAGTGCGATACCTTTCGTAGGGTTTGGCTTTTTGGATAATGCAATTATGATTGTTGCAGGAACCTAAATTGAATTGTCTATTGGAATTATTTTGGGAATTTCAACAATGGCAGTCAACATGTTACCTTTTCCTTCTATGTATCAACATATTATTTAATTTTCACCCATTGTTACTGTACCGTACTGACTTGGGGTTTGCTTATTTCTTACATGACATGCACGGGATACCTATGTATACCTTTATTTTTTCTCCTGATGGTTATAATTCAATGCTGAGGTTTCTTCAAATTATTTAAGATGTTTAATATCAGTTAAAATTGTAATTCCTTGCCTGGTGGCATCCCTTCTGTGATATTTCACAGTAAACATTTACAATCATATAAATTCATTCAATCTTTAAACTTCCACATCTATCCACAATGGAGCAGTGTTTTAAGTATATCTGACTATTTTAATTTTGACCCACACTGTCTTTAAGAGTCAGAAGTTAATCAAAAAGAACAATTGTCTGGCCCTTCTTTTACGTTAAGCATACATGCTAGCAAGTGTACTTATTTCTGATTGGCTTTTTACCTTTAATTTCCCAACGTTGGGCAATCACAGTGAATTCTGGTTTGTGAGAGAAAGGCAGTGCTTGGATACTTCTTATGTCTTAGAATATGGTTAAAGAAAGCATGAAATAGGTCAGAGACGGCTTAGAAAAGAGAAAACGAGAAAGAGAAAAAGCTGAGAGCTGATATCAAAATTGGTTCTCCACCTCCCCTTGGTTGTCCACCCTGCTTCCCTCCCTGTTGGGCCCCATAGTAGGCCTTCTTTTGCTTATATCTTTTGGCTCTTAGGCATTTAATCGTTTAACCAGCTTTATTAAACAACAGGTAGATAATATAGCAGCAAAACCTATTCAGGTATATTATCATAGGCTGGCTATGGAGGGTGCCTTTGGTGAGGGCCAAGCTCACCTACACATCTCCTCCTAGCCCAGGCAAGGACATTTTTGTCCTTGAGCCAAATGAGGCCAACATTCTTTTCTGCCTGCTGTCCTGATGCCTTTGCTGAAACATCAACGAATCGTCACCCCTGCGTGCTGAGTTGGACAGTCAATGACGGGTAAGAGAGGGATATATTCACAATAAAGGGCCTAAGACAGGAGGGCCGCCATTAGCTGCTGCCTTATCCCATGACGGACCCTGGTCATGAGATTCTCTTGGCCATGTGACAAATATCACTCCAACCTAAGACAGACACAGTTCCTGAGGGGCTCATTCCAGGACAGCGAGGCCATTGGTCACCTTTTCATTTGACTATAAGGAAGGTGGAGATGTTGGGAGCAAAGCCCTTAAAACCCTCCATTATTGATGTTAATATAGTTAGAGTTAAGTGTGACTGGGTTCATGGAAAATCCCCAGCCAGCTGCAGAAGAGTAATACAAACCTGGTGGTCAGGATGAATAATGATCTGACGAACCTGCAACCTTTCTGAAAAACCAACATCCTGCTGACATCAGCTGATCAAGAGCTGTGTCCTTGGCCTGTGCAAATGTTTGCCACTTCCCTCCTCTCTCTGTTACCCCTGTTATGGTATAAGTTCAGCCTTGAGAAAAAATAAAATTGTCTCCTTGATCAGACTTTTGTCTTGGCGTCCTTCTTCGCATCTCTTGTCCCCCATTCTCTTCCAGGTACCCTCTGCACCCTCATTGACTGTCCTGCAGGATGGGACAACTGACTCCGGGACACAGAAGGATCACTGTAAGTTTGAAGACAGTCTGGGCTATATAGTGAGTTCCAGGACCGCCTGGGCTATAGTGGCTGACTGTCCACATCAAACCTTACATCCAAACTCCCAAACAATCAAAATATATTGACAAGGAAAAGAGAGAGAAAAAAGGGAGAGAGAGAGAGAGAGAGAGAGAGAGAGAGAGAGAGAGAGAGAGAGAGAGAGAGAGAGAGAGAGAAAGAAAGGAAAGTGTGGTTTATTGTGCATCTTCATGTACTTGAAGGGACCCTGAGTCAGCACATGGCACATGGGAACGTACATGGCAGAGATATAGTCTAGGAAGCTGAGGAACAACCCCCCACCCCCCACCAATGCAAGTTTTCCAGCTCACCCATTCCTGGAGAGTTTGTGCAGACCCCTCACAGCTAGCAGTTCTTTCTGTCCCCGCCCCTCGGGGAATCCTAGGAGGAGGGACATCATCCCTCCCAACCCAGGAGTTTCATTTTCTCTTAGTGCTCAAGTCTGTACCTTACTTGGGCCCGTCAGGAAAAAACTCTCTTTGTGAACCTAGAACTTAACACACACACACACACACACACACACACACACACACACACACACACACACACACACACACACACACAGAGCTGTTACTCCCAGTGGGTTGATAGAATTTATCGGTCTGGGTAGGGAGTGGATTTGGAGACATGGAACAAGTGATCGATTTCCATGCACTCAGCAAACCTTCAATCAGTATCCACAAAGCAATGGAGTGCGGCCACTCCCTCCTTTACAGGAAGCTTTAAAAAGACTTTTTTTTTTTTTTTTTTTTTTTTTCTGGTCTGAATGAATCAAGGGGGCCAACTACTGCGTTCGCTTTTGCATATTTTCTACAACTTAAAGGATGAATTAGAACAACAAACTGAGTTTTAAACAATGCACGTAAGAGACATAACAAGGTGACTGGAGACTGTGTAGGCCTAGAGTTTTACGATGATGATATTCAGGCTTCCCAGATCCCCCCCAGCAACCCTTCCCTAGGGGATGCGAGAGTCCTAGTACTGCAGAGGAGCTGAGAGCCACCCCACCCTCCCCCAATCCCGGGCTGGGAGTCCTACGGAAGCAGCGGCTGTGCTACGGGCTTCGTTTGCAGCATCCTGCGGCGCCCCTCCCTCCATCTACCTTCTGGTGTCCCAGGAGCCAGTGGGCGGTAGGACCCGGGAAGGGGCGCAGGTCGCGCAGCAGCCTCTGTCTTCTCAGGTAGAGCTTCACGGCCTGCATCAGCACCAGCGCCAGGCAGAACACCAAAGCCAGGTGTAAGGGCCGCGCCCAGCGATTCTCCAGCCAGGAGGCCTCCATCACTCTGAGCTCGTTATCCTGCGGGCAGTGGGTGGGTGGGTGAAGGATATGGTGGTTGGTGGTGGGAAGCCGATAGCTTTCTCTAGCCTGGAGCTGGTGTGAATCGCCCAACCCCCTCCCCAGTGAGCCCTGGTGTAGCTGAGGGGGAGGAGGGGCAGCTCCTGCCTGGGAAGAAGATGATGATCCTTCGGGATTTCCAATGCGCGCGATCCATTCACGCTTGAATTCAGGCAGACTTCTTGTACCTTCCCGGGGTGTCTTATTTTAAGTCTGACAGTTTCCAATCTCGGAAGATCTGAATTTAGACTTTGAAATAATGCTCAGGCTGAGGTAATTATTATTTTTTTGCTTGTCATGGGAAAAAAAAAGAAAGAAAGAAAAAAACCGCTGTGCGAAATGACCTGCTTTCCCATTCTGGAAATCTATGAGCAGCCACAGGAACTAGGTGTGGGAGCCGAGGAGGGTATGGCAATTATCAATGTGCAGTATGGCCTGCCAAACTGTGCTTGCGAATGTTTTGCCCTTGTTCCTCATCCCGATTTCTAGTGTGCACCAAGGTCCACCATTGCCCCTTTCAACCTATGTGAGAGCACCAAACCCAGAGATGGGAAGAGGCACACAGTGGCGCACCGATACAGAGTATTTCTATTATTCAGATACAATCAGCCCATTTATTTATGCTAAGACAGATGTATGCTAGCATTGGAGTTACAGCCCTGAGCAATAGATTGCATTGCAGTTACAAACTCCCTATTTTCCTCCTTGTCAACGTCCCCACTCCTGACTTCCGCACCCCCATCCCAGCTTCTGAAGACAGACTTTATTTGGCAAGGAAGCTGCCACCACAGACTCCGGGGGGAAGTGGCTTCGATTAGACCTCATATTGTTATTTTATACTTTCTGTTGTGTTATATTAGGAAGAGTTTCAGAAGCATCCTCCTGCCTCTGCCTGTCTCCATCCCTGGCTTTCTCGAACCTTCTGTTGAACAGTTTCTGCTGGTAACTTTTAGCACCTTCTCTTTTCAGGTTCCCCTTATGTGGGGCTCCCTGACGCAGTCATGAGAGATGTGTGTTGTCTCTCATAGGGAAGGCATGATAAAGGTGCTGGAGACTATGAAGCTCCCTGCTCTATCCTCTGGGTCCTGACTGCACTCAGCCTCAGCTCTTGCCTGCTCTGGACTCTGGTTCCCTTGGGCTGACTGATAAATAACAGGGTGAGGGTTTGAGATGCTCCTGTGACTACTGAGC
The DNA here is from genome assembly GCF_011064425.1 of Rattus rattus. NCBI lineage: Eukaryota > Metazoa > Chordata > Mammalia > Rodentia > Muridae > Rattus > Rattus rattus. The sequence continues at coordinate 41,438,154 of NC_046154.1, read as the reverse complement.
AATGGTGTAAGCCAGGACAGGAATGCTGAGGGGAGAATCGTCTCTCTCTCTCTCTCTCTCTCTCTCTCTCTCTCTCTCTCTCTCTCTCTCTCTCTCTCTCTCACTGTCTCTGTCTCTCTGTCTCTCTCTCTCTGTCTCTCTGTCTGTCTGTCTCTCTCTCTGTCTCTCTCTTTCTGTCTCTCTTTGTCTCTCTCTCTCTCTGTCTCTCTCTCTGTCTCTGTCTCTGTCTCTCTCTCTCTCTCTCTCTCTCTCTCTCTCTCTCGGCAATGATTGCCTCAGTCTTTATTGATCTTGTATGTTTTCCTGTTTCAAACAATCCAGCTTTACACATTTTGGTTACAATGATCCTGAAGCTGATCAGGAAATGAATTTCTTCAACTTACAAAGTAAATACAGAAATGTTCTTAAAATTGTCACTCTTTTACAACACTATTGGGAAAAAGCATTTTTGCTAACCTGGTCTAAATCTGAGACTTCTCATGTTTTTGTAGAGTGAGAATAAGCAGATGTTCTGTGCAAATAATCTGAAGTTTAATAATTATTGTTGTTCATGTGTGTTTGCATGCACGGAGGATGACTTCCTAGGAACTGGTTCTCTCCTTCAAGTCTCTTTGTTGTCTCTGGTGCTCTGTTTCAGATGAGTCTCTTGTGCTCACTCCACTACCATTTTGCCACAAACGTGCTAAGATTAGATGTCTGTGGCCAAGGGTTGGGTAACAAGCCTTTCTATCTGCTGAGCCATCTTGCTGGCACTAAATTATTCTTTTTTATTAAAAAATTATGCTTAGCAATTATTTGTGGATTTCATATCATCTACCCCAATCACACTCACTTTCAAGTCCTCCCCAGTTCCCTCTCCCACTTTGTTAATCTTCTCTGTATCGTTCCAATTTTAGTATATGTGCTGCGGAAGCAAGCACCCCCTCTCCCACTTTGTGACCTCCTCCATGCCCCCCTCCCCAAAAAGAGGAAAGGACAAAAATGATAGTACAACTTGTATTGCCTATATACTCACGGGAGCTTTGTCAAATGTCCAGTGTCCAGCCGCATAAGGATACTGAATCTTTCCCCACCCATGCCCTGCCAGAAGCCATCAATGTGGAGTTATGTTTTAGCATCCGTATCATTCTCCTTAAGAACTCTATTTGATAGTTTCCTGTCTTGGTTGTTACTTCTTATGGCAAGGGGTGGGGTATGGTGAGGATAAGGGTTGTCACTGAAGGCTCTTAGGTCCCTTTTACTCACCTGTGAGTCTGCAGTCATTGATTCTACTCCAAAAGCAGCTTCCTCATCCTTTACAGACAGCAGTAGCATGGATCATGGATTTGCACATGGTTTCAGGTGCTAGCACGGGCCATGGACATGCACATGGTCTCCAGCCTCAAGTGAGCACATGCCATGGGTCTTAGCATGGTCTCAGGTGGCAGTAAAGACAATGGACATCAACATGGCCCTCTGTTGTAGCATGGGCCACAGACACCACGAGAGCCCCCAGCAGCAGCAGAGGCCAAGGATGTCAACATGACCTCCGGGTGAAGGACACTAATATGGTTACCAGCTGGAGCCTGGCCCATGACTTCACCATGGCTTCAGGCAGCAGCATAGACCATGGATATCTGCTTGGCTTTTGGTGGTAACACACAGCCTTCATTGCAATGAGTTGTTGGTCTGGGTCAAGGCTTAAGGTTTCTGTTGCAGCATAAATATGAGACCACTGCCAGGACTCTTTATAGAGGCAATGTCCTGTGTATTGTATGGATGCATCACCTGTCAACTAAAACACATTTGCCCTACAGGAAAGGGTAGACTAGAAAGTGGGACATCTGGTAGGCAGAAAGAATTCTGGGATAGAGCAAGGCATGGGAAGAGAATGTGAGGAGGGCAGACATATGGTACCTGAGTGAGGTAACCAGGCACATGGTAGAATATAGATTAGTATAAATGGGTTATCTTAAATTCCTAGCTAGTCAGGGAATGAACCTAGCTATAAGTCCTAGCCATTTATAAATATATTTTGAGACTGAATCATTATTCTGGGAGCTTGGGGCTGAGAGGAAAATACCTCTTCACAACTCTTCTTGATATCCTGCTGTTGCCCAGTGTCAGGGTGATCTCCCAGCTAGGCAGGCATCTGAGGGCAGGTTCTGAGCAAGTTACAGGCTGCTGCACATTTCCCCACCTTCAAAGTTGGCCTCCCCAGGGCTCCCTTGGCAGTACCTTTGTGTTGTATCATGAAGAAGCACCACTGTGCACCCTCCCTCCGTCTCCCAGCAGGGCAGCAGCACAGGCTGCAGCTACAGCAGCTCCAACCTGGGCCCCAGTCAAGGGACTAGGACTGGCCCTATTCAGTGATGGCACTTGTTTCTGCAGGACCTCTCCTCCACATGCTTCAGCAGCTTGTAGAGATGGACCAGGACGGCAGCAGAGGTGGTCAACCTGCAGGGCTTCTCCTGGCTTTTTTCTTTCTTTCTTTCTTTTTGAACAAAATAATATGTAAGATAAAATGAAAACCATCATGTCAAAGTAGGACAAGCCATGCTAATAGAAAAATAAAGAGATCCCCCCAAAAAGACTCACGCTGAACATTCAGGAGCCCCATAAAAGTACTAAACTGGAAGCTATATTATATATACAAAGGACTCAGTTTAGACCCATGTAGGCCCTGTGGCTGCTGCTCCAGTCTCTGTGAGTTCATAGGGGCTGACTCATTTGTTTTAGAGCACTTTGTTCTCCTGGTGTCCTCCATCCCCTCTCTCTCCTCAGCTCCTCTGCCTCCTGTTCTTCTGGGTTTCCTGAGCTCTGGGAGGAGGGATTGGTGGAGACATCTTATTTAGAGCTATGCATATGTGTGCATGTCCACATTTGTTTTCCCCTTTAGACTATTCAACTCACTTTGATTATATTACAACAGTTTGAGGGTTGAATGTCCTCAAACTACAGTGCAGTCACACTCTTACCTGTCATCCTGGTATCATCTTCATAGATCAAGACAAGTGCATGATTCCCCCAGAACAACCTTACAAAGGTGGTTGGGAATTTCTCTACCCATAAAAGTGTTTGCTGGAGGTCCTAGTCCTTTGGGAACAGACACAAAAGGAGACGTACTGAATAAGACCACCATGCAGCTATAGCTTCGTATGGAATGAGCAAGGGAGGGCAACGTTGACTTTTTCAGCAGAAGACAGGGTTCAGGCCAGCTTGACGACCCATTTGCCTTATCACCCAGACCCTTGCTGTGTCTGGGGATTGTCTTCATTTGATGCTATAGCCTTGGGCAGACTCTCCAGAGGAGATAATTGGAGTAAGAATGTCATCCTTTGATAAGATCTTCACATATTCTATTTTTTTTTTAACCTTGACTACAATGGAAGTTTGTCTATGCTTTTGACATGTGTCTGTGCCATTATTAACTTACAGGCCTACTGTGTAGTGTATACTCTGACTTTTTCTTTTTTTTATTGGATTTAACTTTTTTTTTTTTTTACAGTTTTCTTATTGGATTTTTTAAATTTACATTTCAAATGTTATCCCTTTTTCCACACCCAAGCACCCACCCCTTCCTGTCTCCCCATCCTGACATTCCCCTACAATGGGGCGGGAGGAGGTCCAGCCTTGGCAAAACTAAAGGCTTCTACTCTGATTGGTGCCCAACAAGGCCATCCTCTGTTACATATGCAGGTCGAGTCATGGGTATTTCCACGTGTACTCTTTGGATGGTAGTTTAGTCCCTGGGAGATCTGGTTGGATGGTATTGTTCTTATGGGGTTGCAAACCCCCTCAGCTCCTTCAATTCTTTCTCTAACTCCTCCAATAGAGGCCTCATTCTCAGGTCAATGGTTGGCTGCAAATGTTCGCCTCTGTATTTGTCATGCTATGGCAGAGCCTCTCAGGAGACAGCTATATCAGGCTACTGTCAGCATGCACTTCTTGGCATCAGCAATATTGTCTAGGTTTGGTGCTGCATGTATATGGGCTGGATGCCCAGGTGGGTCAGGCTCTGAATGCCATTCCTTTAGTCTCTGCTCCATATCCCCTCCCATGAGTATTTTTGTTCCCCCTTTTAAGAAGGACTAAAGCATCTGCACTTTGGTCATCCTTCTTCTTGAGCTTCATGTGGTCTGTGGATTGTATCTTGGGTAATTCAAGCTTTGGGGCTAATATCCACTTATCAGTGAGTGCATACCATGTGTGGATATTTTTTTTTGTGATTGGGTTACATCACTCAGGATGATATTTTCTAGTTCCATCCATTTGCCTATAATTTTCATGAAGTCATTGTTTTTAATAGCTGAGTAGTACTCCATTGTGTAGATGTATCACATTTTCTGTATCCATCCCTCTGTTGAAGGACATTTGGGTTCTTTCTAGCTGCTAGCTGTCATAAATAAGGCTGCTATGAACACAGTGGAGCATGTGTCCTTGTGAAGGGTTGCAGCATCTTTTGGGCATATACCCAGGAGTGGTATAGCTGGGTCCTCAGGTAATGTAATGTCCAATTTTCTGAGGAAAATCCAGACTAACTTCAGAGAGGTTGTACCAGTTTGCAATCCCACCAACAATAGAGGAATGTTCCTCTTTCAACACACCCTCACCTGCATCTGCTGTCACCTGAGTTTTTGATCTTAGCCATATCTGACTGGTGTGAGGTAGAATTTCAGGGTTGTTTTGATTTGCATTGTCCTGATGACATTTCTTTACATGCTTCTCAGCCATTCGATATTTCTAAGCTGAGAATTCTTTGTTTAGCTCTGTACCTCAATTTTTAATAGGGTTATTTGGCTCTCTGCAGTGTAACTTCTAGAGTATATATTGAATATTAGCCTTCTATCAGATGTAGGATCGGTAAAGATCTTTTCTCAATCTGTTTGCTGCCATTTTGTCCTAATGACAGTGTCCTTTGCCTTAAAGAAGCTTTGAAATTTTATGAGGTCCCATTTGTCAGTTTTTGATCTTGGAGCATAAGCCATTGGTGTTCTGTTCAGGAAATTTTCCCTGGTGCCCATGTGTTTGAGGCTCTTCCCTACTTTTTCTTCTATTAGCTTGAGTCTATCTGGTTTGATGTGGAGGTCCTTGATCCACTTGGACTTGAGCTTTGTACAGGATAAGAATGGATCAATTTGCATTCTTTTACATGCTGACCTCCAGTTGAACCAGCACCATTTGTTGAAAATGCTATCTTATTTCACTGGGTGGTTTTAGCTCCTTTGTCAAAGATCAAGTGACCATAGTTGTGTGGGTTCGTTTCTGGGTCTTCAGTTCTATTCCATTCATCTACCTGCCTGTCTCTGTACCAATACCATGCAGTTTTTATCACTATTGCTCTGTAATACTGCTTGAGGTCAAGGATGGTGATGCCCCCAGAATTTCTTTTATTGTTGAGTATAGTTTTCACAATGCTGGGTTTTATATTATTCCAAATGATTTTGAAAATTGCTCTTTCTAAGTCTATGAAGAATTGAGTTGGAATTTTGTTGGGAATTGCATTGAATCTGGAGATTGCTTTTGGCAAGATGACCATTTATACAATATTAATCCTGCCACTCCATGAGCATGGGAGATCTTTCCATCTTCTGAGATCTTCTTTAATTTCGTTCTTCAGAGACTTGAAGTTCTTGTCATATAGCTCTTTCACGTGCTTGGTTAGAGGTCACTCCGAGGTATTTCATATTATTTGGGATTATTGTAAAGGGTGACATTTCCCTAATTTCTTTTTCAGCCTGTTTATTCTTTGAGTAGATGAAGGCTACTGATTCGTTTGAGTTAATTTTTTTTTTTTTACAGAAGAGAACATAGAGTTTAATAGAAAATTATCAATCCAGTCAGAGTTACTATGATGTGAAATGTGTGTGTGTGTACATGTATGTATGCATATGTACACAGAAATGCAAGTTTCTTTAAAGAAAGATTACCTTTGAAAAGTATTTTAAGGGTGTTATGTACTATATATAAGTTTCTAAGGTGATTTTCTACTGGTTCTTTTTCTTTTTCTTTTTTTTTTTCATCTTTATTAACTTGGGTATTTCTTATTTACATTTCGATTGTAATTCCCTTTCCCGGTTTCTGGGCCAACATCCCCCTAACCCCTCCCACTCCCCTTTTCTATGGGTGTTCCCCTTCCCATCCCCCCATTACCACCCTCCCCCTAACAATCACGTTCACTGGGGTTCAGTCTTGGCAGGACCAAGGGCTTCCCCTTCCACTGGTGCTCTTACTAGGCTATTCATTGCTACCTATGAGGTTGGAGCCCAGGGTCAGTCCATGTATAGTCTTTGGGTAGTGGCTTAGTCCCTGGAAGCTCTGGTTGGTTGGCATTGTTGTTCATATGGGGTCTTGAGCCCCTTAAAGCTCTTTCAATCCTTTCTAAGATTCTTTCAACGGGGGTCCCGTTCTCAGTTCAGTGGATTGCTGCTGGCATTTGCCTATGTATTCGCAGTATTCTGGGTATGTCTCTCAGGAGAGATCTAAATCCGGTTCCTGTCAGCCTGCATTTCTTTGCTTCATCCATCTTATCTGCTTTGGTGGCTGTATATGTATGGGCCACATGTGGGGCATGCTCTGAATGGGTGTTCCTTCTGCCTCTGTTCTAAACTTTGCTCCCTATTCCCTCCCGAGGGTTCCCCTTTTAAAGAAGGAGTGAAGCATTCACATTTTGGTCATCCTTCTTGAGTTTCATGTGTTCTGTGCATCTAGGGCAATTCGAGCATTTAGTGCATACCATGTGTGTTTTTCTGTGATTGGCTTACTTCACTCAGGATGATATTTTCCAGTTCCATCCATTTGCCTATGAATTTCATAAAGTCATTGTTTTTGATAGCTGAGCAATATTCCATTGTGTAGATGGACAACATTTTCTGTATCCATTCCTCTGTTGAAGGGCATCTGGATTCTTTCCAGCTTCTGGCTATTATAAATAAGGCTGCTATGAACATAATGGAGCATGTGTCTTAGTTATATGTTGGGGCATCCTTTGGGTATATGCCCAAGAGAGGTATAGCTGGGTCCTCAGGTGTCCAATTTTCTGAGGAACCTCCAGACTGATTTCCAGAATGGTTGTACCAGTCTGCAATCCCACCAACAATGGAGGAGTGTTCCTCTTTCTCCACATCCTCGCCAGCATTTGCTGTCACCTGAGTTTTTGATCTTAGCCATTCTCACTGGTATGAGGTGAAATCTCAGGGTTGTTTTGATTTGCATTTCCCTTATGACTAAAGATGTTGAACATTTCTTTAGGTGTTTCTCAGCCATTCGGCATTTCTCAGCTGAGAATTCTTTGTTTAGCTCTGAACCCCATTTTTAATAGGGTTATTTGTCTCCCTGTGGTCTAACTTCTTGAGTTCTTTGTATATTTTGGATATGAGCCCTCTATCTGTTGTAGGATTGGTAAAGATCTTTTCCCCATCTGTAGGTTGCCGTTTTGTCCTAACCACAGTGTCCTTTGCCTTAAGAAGCTTTGCAGTTTTATGAGATCTCATTTGTAGATTCTTGATGTTAGAGCATGAGTCATGGGTGTTTTGTTTAGGAAATTTTCTCCAGTGCCCATGTGTTTGAGATGTATCTGGTTTGATGTGGAGGTCCTTGATCCACATGGACTTGAGCTTTGTACAGGGTGAAAAGAACATACTGATCTGCATTCTTCTACATGCTGACCTCCAGTTGAACCAGCACCATTTGCTGAAAATGCTATCTTTTTTCCATTGGATGGTTTTGGCTCCTTTGTCAAAAATAAAGTGACCATAGGTGTGTGGGTTCATTTCTGGGTCTTCAATTCTATTCCACTGGTCTATCTGTCTCTGTACCAATACCATGAAGTTATTTTTTTTAATCACTATTGCTCTGTAATACTGCTTGAGTTCAGGGATAGTGATTCCCCCGGAAGTTTTTTTATTGTTGAGGGTAGTTTTAGCTATCTTGGGTTTTTTGTTATTCCAGATGAATTTGCAAATTGTTCTGTCTAACTCTCTGAAGAATTAAATTGGTATTTTGATGGGGATTGCATTGAATATATAGATCGCTTTCGGTAAAATGGCCATTTTTACTATATTAATCCTGCCCAATCCATGAGCATGGGAGATCTTTCCATCTTCTGAGGTCTTCTTCAATTTCTTTCTTCAGAGGCTTGCAGTTCTTATCATGCAAATCTTTCACTTGCTTGGTTAAAGTCACACCGAGGTATTTTATACTACATTTGGGACTATTGTTAAGGGTGCCGTTTCCCTAATTTCTTTCTCAGCTTGTTTCTCTTTTGTGTAGAGGAAGGTTACTGATTTATTTGAGTTAATTTTATACCCAGCCACTTTGCTGAAGGTGTTTATCAGCTTTAGTAGTTCTCTGGTGGAACTTTTGGGATCACTTAAATATACTATCATATCATCTGCAAATAGTGATATTTTGACTTCTTCTTTTCTGATCTGTATCCCCTTGACCTCCTTTTGTTGTCTGATTGCTCTGGCTAGAACTTCAAGAACTATATTGAATAAGTATGGAGAGAGTGGGCAGCCTTGTCTAGTCCTTGATTTTAGTGGGATTGCTTCAAGTTTCTCTCCATTTAGTTTAATATTAGCTACTGTTGTGCTGTATATGGCTTTTTACTATGTTTAGGTATGGGCCTTGAATTCCTATTCTTTCCAGGACTTGTGGAATATCTTGGTTTCTCCATCTATGTTAATTGAGAGTTTTGCTGGATACCTGGGCTGGCATTTGTGTTCTCTTAGGGTCTGTATGACATCTGTTCAGGATCTTCTGGCTTTCATAGTCTCTGGTGAGAAGTCTGGTGTAATTCTGTAGGTCTGCCTTTATATGTTACTTGACCTTTCTCCTTTACTGCTTTTAATATTCTTTCTTTGTTTTGTGCATTTGGTGTTTTGACTATTATGTGATGGGAGGAGTTTCTTTTCTGGGCCAAACTATTTGTGGATGTAGGCTTATGGGCATCTCTTTCTTTAGGTTAGGGAAGTTTTCTTCTATGATTTTGCTGAAGATATTTACTGGTCCTTTGAACTGGGAGTCTTCACTCTCTTCTAAACCTATTATCCTTAGGTTTGATCTTCTTATTGAGTCCTGGATTTCCTGTATGTTTTGGGCCATTAGCTTTTTCTGTTTTACATTATCTTTGACCATTGTGTAGATGATTTCTGTGGAATCTTCTGCTCCTGAGATTCTCTCTTCTATCTCTTGTATTCTATTGGTGATGCTTGTATCTATGGCTCCTTGTCTCTTCCTTTGGTTTTCTATATCCAGGGTTGACTCCTTTTGTGCTTTCTTTATTGCTTCTATTTCCATTTTTAATTCCTTCAACTGTTTGACTGTGTTTTCCTGGAATTCTTTCAGGGATTTTTGTGATTCCTCTCTATAGGCTTCTACTTGTTTATTTATGTTTTCCTGCGTTTCTCTAAGGGAGTTCTTCATGTCTTTCTTGAAGTCCTCCAGCATCATGATCAAATATGATTTTAAATCTAGATCTTGCTTTTCTGGTGTGTTTGGATATTCAGTGTCTGCTTTGGTGGGAGAATTGGGCTCTGATGATGCCATGTAGTCTTGGTTTCTGCTGCTTGGGTTCCTGTGCTTGCCTCTCGCCATCAGATTATCTCTGGTGTTACTTTGTTCTGCTATTTCTGACAGTGACTAGACTGTCCTATAGGCCTGTGTGTCAGGGGTGCTGTAGACCTGTTTTCCTGTTTTCTTTCAGCCAGTTATGGGAACAGAGTGTTTTGCTTTCGGGCGTGTAGTCTTTCCTGTCTACAGGTTGGCAACCAGGAGGGCCTGTGCCACCTTTTCCTGGGGCCCCTGTACACAGGGTCCAAATGGCGTTAGATGATTTCCTCTGGAATCAGAAATGTGGGCAGTGTAGTCTCTTCTGGCTTCCCAGGCATGTCTGCCCCTCTGAAGATTTAGCACTGCCTCCCACGGGATTTGGGTGCCGGGAGCTGTTGACTGGGTCCCTTCAGGTCCAGGCGGTGTCTCAAGATGTGGTTTTAAATCCAAAATCTTGCTTTTCTGTTGTGTTGGGATATCCAGTATTTGCTTTGGTAGGAGAACTGGGCTCTATTGATGGCAATTAGTCTTGGTTTCTGTTGCTTAGTTCTTGTACTTGTCTCTGTTGTCAGCTGGTCTTGTTGTCTCTGACAGTTGCTTGACCATGCTGTAGTCATGTGTGTCAGCACTCCTAGAAACTGACTTTCTCCAAGCAGGATCAGGATACAGAGAGCTGTGCCACAGGGTCAGTTTGGGGTGCAGTTGGAAACTGGATGGATGCTGTACTATTCTGCTCCTTAGTTAGTATGTACAGATGGCTCCAGGTGAGTTCTACTTGGACCAGGAATGTGATGAGAAGTGGTGGTCTCCCCTGTGCTCTCAGGATTGTCCAAAGTTTGAGAGTCCAGGTCTCTTACCTCGGGATCTGGGCAAAGAGAGCTGTGGGGTCTGGTCAGCTCTGGCCACAGACAGAAACCAGAAGGATCCTGTACCAGACTTTTCCTGGGTTTCTGTGTCCTGAGGGCTCCAGGTAGGTCCCCCAGAGCAGAATTTGTGATCTTACCTCTACTCTCAAGAGTGTCAGACCTCCTGGATACTGTCTTTCTGCTCTGGGCACAGGGAGAGATCAGAAGGATCCTGTCCCTTACTCTATTCTTTCTTTTCTTAAGTCTTCCTGAGTGCGTCTCCATCCAGACATTTAGCAAAGAGCATTGTACATCAGAGATGGTGATGCAAGTGGATGGATGGATGATGATGCCCGTCTCTGTCTCTCAGGAAGCTCCTTGTGATCATTGTTCACAATTCTGTATGTAGAGGCCAGGTTCTGTGCTAGACCCTGTTGTAAAAGGAATACTGTTCTTGGTTGCTAGGAGCTCCTGGGTGTACACAGTAAAGAACAGAGTTAAATCGATCCTGGTTAAGAGGGTAGTACTCACATTACTACATGTTTATAGGATTGTCCCTCCAAGTCATCAGTTCTAGAAATTACCTTAGACTCCAGAAAATAGATCTACTTTCATCCTGTACCTGATATCATCCCTCCACAAGAAAGGCAGGCCCTATATTTTTATGCCTTGCCTTATTCAAGACATGCATATTGACAAATGACAAGTCCCCCGCCAAGAAATTGTGCACTTATCTCGGAGGAGGTAAACTGAATAGTCCGCAGATCACATGGTCATCATATAACAGCTTGTGTCTTCTTACCTTTAGGGCATTCGCAAAAAACCAGTGGGAGGGTGGGGATGGGAAATGCTGGAGAGACTTGATGATCCAGTGTCTGTGCAGGTAGTATTGGGCTGCTTTGAACAGCAGCAGCAACAGTAGGCCAAGCCAAGACACCATTTGGAGGAGTCCAGAGATGCCAAACCCACTTGTGATATGACTGAGCTCAAAGATACTCATAATAAAAAGTCCTGTAGATCACTGACTGTTGCTGATTTCCTTGAACACACACATTTAAGTATGGCATAATCTGTCCTACCTGCTGTGGGAGGGGAAACAAAGAGGCCAAACATTGGCTTCATGGTCCAGAGATGATTGATAACTAGAAAGATCTACTTCGTCAGATACTGAATTCAAACTTGTTAGATTTGATCTCCAGGATCGTCAGACCACATTTTCCTACAGTGTCGTGGTTATGAGCAGGTACCTTGCAGCACATGTCTGTGCATCTGTGAGCTCTGTCTGTGGGTTTCTGGGCTCCAGAAAAGAAATGCTCAACTTCTAGTGATGAGACATCTCTCTTCATCCATGTTACCTTGGTCTTCATAGCTGGGATTTCTGCTAAGGTGTATATGCTGCCCAATAAGTACTCTTCAAAGTGACTGTGTCTCCATGTCCCTGTATCCTCTAAGCCACACAGTAGCCAGGTTCATTCCTTACTACCCCACAGTTCAAGACTCGATTTTCTTCCTCACAACAGGCTTCATTGTTTATTTATTTATTGGTTATATGTATAAGCAGAAGTGTTTGTATGGGTGGGCAGGCTCATGTGAGTGTTGGCACCCATGGAGGTCAATGATGTTAGATCCTGTGGAGCTAGAATTATGGGTCCTGTGTAATAGCAGTAAGACTCAATTACCAAGCCATTTTATTATCTCCTCAAATGGACATTTTTAAAAAACATTTCTGGGTGTTTTCACGTCCTCACATTTCCCATTGGACTCACCACATTCTCTGAGTGAAAATAAATCCTGTGTCTGTCTTACTTCTCCCTGTCTTGTCTGAGACCTTGTATATAATACAGGGTTACTAGGGTGTCTCTGAAGATGATGGGACCTTCCTTAGGAGATATGGTTCAAGAAACATGAAGACCACCAAACCACCTGAAGCCAGTGATGTTTGCATTCTTGTCTCTTGAATTTGAGGAATAAAATTTATAGGCCACAGAGGATGAACTTTAGAGCTTTTGTAAAATATTTTTATTATTATTTTTAATTTTTCTAATGAGTTTAAAGGAGAGGAAGGGGGAGAGAGGGACAGAGAGAAAGAGAGAGAGAGAGAGAGAGAGAGAGAGAGAGAGAAAGACAGAGAGAGACTAAGAGACAGAGATAGAGGAGAGAGAAAGAGAAAAATAGCTTCCATATAGAGTAAGGAGGGTTAACATTAAGCTGTAATCTCAGGGATTTTGTTTTTACATAGAATTTATGGAAAAAAACAATGAGGTGGGGAAGAAGCTGAGGCCAATCAAGTGTCTCAGTTCCTGTTTCATAATCACTAACAACCTCAGGCAGATAATAAAAGGAGATGATAAACGAAAAAGAGCAAAAGCTCTCTGAAATTCCTAGCCTCTAGCAAGGGATTCACATTCTAATTTTACCAATGCCTAATAGGTGTAGTTGTTTGTTACCATGACTTGAAGGGTGAAAATGAATAAGTTGGTGTGTCCAGCGGAATTTAGTCATTGAGAGACTGAGTTTTCATTGGACACACACAGACAAACACACACACACACACACACACACACACACACACACACACACACACACACTCGCGCACACTCGCGCACACATGCACACACATGCGCACACGCAGAAGCACACACACGCACACACACATATATGTATATGTATGTAACATTTTCCCTGGTACTGGTGTCGACCACTTTCTGTCATGATCCACGGCTTCTGGAGAAGGAGTTAGTCCACTCAGAAGGCTCAAGGTCCAGATCAGCCTCACTATACAAGGAGTTAGTAATTTACCCTCTCCTTGCCTCAGTGACTTTTTAACTGGGTGAGATATTTAAATGCACATTTAAAAAATCCATCATGAACGTAGTCACTAATTAATTCCAGAATTATTTCTTGAGTTCAAAGTTGGTAAATTCTGAGAAAGATGCATGTTAGGGCCATCCGGGAAGAATGAACTGTCCAGCCAGGATGAGTAAGGCAAAAACAGAATAAACAAGGTTTCAAAGGTTACTGGTTCTCCTACCAGCCAGTGCTCAAGATGGGTCCCAACAGTTTATGAAGATTATATCTAAGAAGATAAGAGGTGGCAATAGTTTTGTCCCTGGAGTCCTTACCTTCACTTTAAAAGAAGAGAGATTATTTTACTCCAGAGAATTTCCAACTTTCAGACTTCAGACAGGAAGACATAAAAGACATTTGAGAGAGAATTCTTCAGAAGGCAGCTCTTCCACTGCTAACCTGAGCCTCCCGCCATCTCAGTGTTACCTCCAACATTCCCCTTCTTCACCGTCTACTGCAGCTGTGATAATGTTAATCATCACAGAGCCCCCGTTTTCTTTCTTCTCTGAGTCCTGAGTTCTGGCAAAATCAAGAACAGAAGGGACATGCAGCTATCTCTTCTCTGCCGCTAACCTCTCCCCTTGCTCTGTGGCAGTTTCGTACTGATGAATGAGTAATCAGGCATGGTACACACATAATGAAATCTTATCCAATTGTGAAGAAAAATGAAATGTGCAGAGAAATGTGTAGAACTTAAAAATAGATGTCCTGAGGAGTGAACAAGGCCTAGAAGAACAAATGTCACTGGACTTTTATATGTAGATTGTAGCGGCACCTCTTTTTTTTTTTTTTAAGATTTATTCATTTATTATATATAAGTACACTGTAGCTGTCTTCAGACACACCAGAAGAGGGCATCAGATCTCATTACAGATGGTTGTGAGCCACCATGTGGTTGCTGGGAATTGAACTCAGGACCTCTGGAAGAGCAGTTGGTGCTCTTAACCACTGAGCCATCTCTCCAGCCCCATAGCAGCACCTCTTTAGGTCTCACTTGCTCAGTGAAGAGTATTTTTTGGAAGTCAGGAAAGTAGGAAGGAAGAGTTGGGGGACTCATTCAGGAAGTAGGGATAACCAAACAGAGGTAAAATAAAAGTAACCAGGGAGAATACTGTGGGTTGTAAGGCTTAAGCAGGCAGAAGAGGTAGGAGGTATGGGAGAATGAGAGTGAGGGAAGGGTAAGAGGATGACAGGGATGAGGGAGAATGAACAAGTGGCCAGGTCAGGCTCAGCTTCAGGAGGGCCCTGAGAAAGGCTGGAGTGGGAATGGCGCTGATTCAATAATGACTCGGAGTCAATAGTCAATGCAAACTGTCAGTTCAGGTACTCTCTCTGTTCCCCGAAGCTTCTCATCATTCTTCCTTGTTATCCTTCCTTCTTTCTTCCTTATACTTCTTTTGCCTTCTCCTCTTTAATCATCCTTTTTACTTCTCTCCTCTTATGCTTTACCCCTCTCCCAATCAGAGAGCCTGAACCCAGTCTTTTGTTGACTAAAGTTACCCCCATCAGAGCTTTAAGCATCATTAATAATATTTTCAGAAATTTTAAAATTTACATAAATTCTATGAATCCCGGATCAATAGTTCCAAACCCTGCTTCCTTAAAACAGAAGCTAAACACAGCGAAAGCACATTTCTCAGAAGAGACCTTGAACTTTAAACTTTTAATATTGTTGAGACTGCTATAGACTATGGAAACTTTGGAAGTTGGACTAAATGTGTTTTTTTATTACTCCATAGGTAGGTATGGCCCCCACAGACTCAGGTGTTTGAACAAACCTATGGGGGTCAGGGAGTGGAATGTGATTTGTATATGCTTAGCCCAGGAAGTGGCACTATTAGGAGGTGTGGCCTTGTTGGAGTAGGTGTGTCACTGTGGATGTGGGCTTTAAGACCCTCATCCTAGCTGCCTGGAAGTCAGCCTTCCACTATCAGCCTTCAGGTGAAGATGTAGAACTCTCAGCTCTGTCTGCATCATGCCTGGCTGGATGCTCCTCTGTTCCCACCTTGATGATAATGGACTGAACCTCTGAACCTGTAAGCCAGCCCCAAATAAATGTTGTTCTTTATAAGAAAAAAAAATAAATTCTATCTTACGTCCTTTGCAAGTAATACTGCAACAAATATTAATTCTCAAGTCTTCACTTTAGTACCAGCTTTTAGCTCCTTTGGGCAATTACATGAGAGTCAACTTACTGCCAAATGTTCTACAGATTTTAGAGGAACTACTGTCTTGGATTCCAAGTGGCATATCAATTTAGCCTTACCTATAACACAAAAGAGCTCCAACGTAGCCACATTTTGCCTAACATTTTTTATTTCCCCTAAATACATTATGACAGTCACTCAAAGGGTTATTATCAACTGCACTTGGAATTCTCATTTTCTGATGCCTAAATCCAGTGAAGAATAAGTTCTTGCATATCCACTGTTCATATCCACACTTTTTATGATGAAGTTTCTGTTAAAGTCTTATGCCTGATGTTGCATAGGTTATACAGTTTTGTTATTGAGCATAGGACTATACTATATGTTCTCGTATTCCATCATGAGCATATCCTCTGCTCTGATGTGGGCTACTTAATTCTCCAGTCTAGTTTTAGTTTCTCTGTGTATATACATAGGGCCCAGGTCACCCTACGTTATAGGTAACACTGTTTTCTCTCTATCATCTTCTCCATTTCTTGGGTCAATGTCGGGTTACTACCTGTCCCATCCATCTTGGGCTTGAATACTGACACTTGCTTTTGTGTGCTTCAGCTCCTTTTTGCACTCCCACGTCTAGGTGATAATGAAGGTGAGATGCCTTGGCTGTTCTGAGTGTGGTTGCTCTGAGCGCCATCATATGACGCCAAAGTAACTGCCAATATCCTGTGCATTCTCAACCCATGTTTCTGCCTTATTCTGCGGGCCAAATACAGATTGAGCAATCTGACCATCTCTATCCCTTCTCAGAACATAGGTGAACTAATCTATCTACCTGAAAAGCCAAGGAACTGGGAGAAACACCCTGCCTAAAAGTAGTAAAAGTGGGGTGAAGTCTCGGAGACACAGAAAATGACATCAATCCCAAGCATAAGGCCTCAGAGAGTTCTGTCTATGGCAGCCACATTTCTGACCTATATGAAATTTTGAAAAACAAGAAATTTGTGTCTACAAGTAACAAGGGAAGGAAGGTCAAAGTCAACTGAGGTGTTAGAAGCAGAGGCAACATCCCAGGGAACTTATCACAAATGCATGGGTTATGTGTAGGCAACACTCCCCAGGGTCATGAGCCCTAACATTCAGGCAGTAATGATCTATGGGCAGGATTGATGAGTTTCTTTCTCTTTCAGAGTTGTCAGAGAGGGAGGGAGGAGGCAGGGGGTTAACAAGAAGACCTGTGTGGGAGGATCTGCTTTGGATCTCCCAGGAGCAAGGCCTATTTGCCCTTCTGAGCATCTGCATTCACCAAGCCTTCAAATACTAGTGTGAGGCAAGCTGCCCCATGGCATGGCTAAGCTACACTATCTTCTATTATGAAGAACAAGATTATTGATGCTCATGTGACTGACCAAACTTGACACCATTCTTGCTCATCCCCAAAGAGGCTCTGACTTGTTGCACTTCTGAAGAATTACAGGTGAGTGATATTAATCCCTTAATAGCCTGGGGTTCGGATTATTTTTCCATAAGAAGTGTGTTTCTTTGAGCTCTCAGACAAAAGCCCATTGTCTAAGCTTAGTTACAGAAGAACATAAAATTGTGTGAGTATAGTTATCAAATGTCACATGGGTGAGCCCTCCTGGGACATGTAGAATCCATATGTCACCTTCGTTCCTAGCCTCCTAATGACTATTTTCCCACTAGTCTCTCTCTCTCTCTCTCTCTCTCTCTCTCTCTCTCTCTGTCTCTCTCTCTTTTTCTTCCCTCCCTCTCCTTCAAATAGTATAGGAACAACACACCATGTTATGAACTTTATTGCAGGGAAAAGACAAGATGGCAAGACTCTTAAAACATAAGCTGGTAGGCAGAGCATTTGAAGGTGAGATTTATATGGATAGATGAGGTGACAATCAGAGAAGGACTGTGTTAGTTTGCTGGAACAATGGCTCTTTGCAGAACCAAGAACATGACCAGTATTACCACTTAAGGCACAAAGTAAGCATACATATTGACAAGATGGAGAGATGACCTAGAGACAGAATAAGAGGTGCTTAAAGACAATGTTGGATTTTAACACTCAGATGGGCTCTTGCAACCTAGGAATGCAGCTATAGGTGATGGCAAAGGTAAAAAGTGTCACAGAAATAACCAAGGGCAATGGTACTGCAATGACCTGAGCTTTATTCTAATGAAATCATGAAAAACACCTGATATATAGAATCATAGGGCACATACTTCTATTGTAATTAACTATGACATTGGTATAAAGCTCAATTTAAGCATAGAAAAACAGTAGAATAGAAGGAAATATGCAGAAAAGAAGGCAGGGTGTAATTTAGGGAGATCATTAAGGTCAAGGTCAAACATGAAGTCAGGAAGGGGCCAGGTAGAAAGAAAAGCAGGTAGAAATTCTAGAAGTTGAGATAGAAAGACTGACAGACAAGGAGACCGGAAGCACAGCAGAAGGTGGGTGGAGGTGAACAAGGTGAGAAGAAAGAATGAGATGTGAGCAGATGGGGTGGGACAAGAGTGAGTGACAGAAAGACAAATGGCAGACAGCATGCTCTTGGAGCTGTCTTGTGCTGTGAAGATTATTGGAGCTTTTTGAGACGCAGGTAGATCCCATTCTTGGACTTCAACACAAGTCTTGGTATGGGGATTGGGATCCTGGTGGGATCTGGCAGCAGCTCAAAGCGGAGCAGGGTCAGGGCCACGGCCACCTTCAGTTCATTCATGGCAAACTGTTTCCCAATGCAGTTCCTAGGTCAGAAAGGTGCAATAAAATAACTGTCCTCAGGTTCTATTGTGAGCTGTGTAGGCATTGTCCTCTGTGCCTAACAGAATTGGGCATCTAGAGCCATCTTTTACAGGTCTCAGCCTGACCCTTTTCCTTACAAGTCAGTCGCACATGTATACATACCTCTCCCTTGGACCTTAATTCTTGCTGTCCTTTTCTTTTATTGTATTTTTTACTTTGGGTTATAATTACAACCCTTCTCCCTTTCCTATCTTCTTTCCAAACTCTTCCATATAACCACCTAATCACTGCCACTCTTCCTGTTTCTCCTCACATAGTCCCTCTTCTTATCCCCCACTTCTTAGAGAGGTTTGAGCCCCTGCCCCCCAGTATCTCCTGACTCTGGCGCATCAAGTCTCTGTAGAATTAGGCATACCCTCTCCCATTGAGGCCAGACAAGGCAGTCTAGTTAGGGGAACATATGTCACAGACAGGCTACAGCTTTAGGGATAGCCCCTGCTCCAGTTGTTGTGGGACCCACATGAAGACTGAGCTGCATATCTGCCTCATATGTGTGTAAGGGTGGCTCATTCCAGCCTGTGTAGGCTCCTCAGTAGGTGGTTCAGTTTTTGAGAACCCCCAAGGGTCCAGGTTAGTTGACTCTGTTGATCTTCCTGTGGAGTTCCTATGCCATTTGGAGCCCTCAATCAAGCTCCATCCAATGTTTGATTGTGAGTCTCTGCATCTGTTTCAGTGAGCTGCTGGGTGGAGCCTCTCAGAGGACAGATATGCTAGGCTCCTGTCATTAACGTCCTTTCTTGCTGTCTTTATCTTTCACAAATCCCCCTCTATTCTGAGACTGGCTCTAATCCTGCTTTGAGAGGTAAGGCATCAGCCAGTTAAGACCAGTCAGCCCTCTTAGTAGCATTCTGCCCTCTCCCCCAACAGTCTAGTTCACTAGGGGTTCAGTCTTAGCAGGACCCAGGCTTCCTCTTCCACTGGTGCTCTTACTTAGGATATTCATTGCAACCTACTTAGGTCAGAGTCCAGGGTCAGTCCATGTATGTCTTGGGGTAGTGGCTTTTAGTCCCTGGAAACCTTGGTTGGTTGGCCTCAACTCCTCCCACTCAGTGGTCAGACTCAGTTTCTCCTCAGTCCACAGGACCTATAGGCCCTTTTAATTCTATTTCAGTTTTTAGCCCCTGTATGTCACCACCCTCAGTTTTCTGCCTGGACTTCACTGGTTCCCCTCAATTCTCTCTCTCTTAATATTGACCCTTCTATTCTACCAAACTAATAAGATGGTGTCTACATGGCTCAGCTGCAGTCACACTTCCTGTAAGTTATCACCTCCCCACCTCCTACCTTTCTGGCCCCTACTTATCTCAGCAAATGTTGAGGCTGAGGAGAAACACTCTCTCTCTGTCTTTCTCTGTGTGTCTCTTTGTCTCTCTCTCTCTCTGTCCCTCTCTCTATCTCTCTCCCACCCTGTCCCTCTCTCTGTATCTCTGTCTGTCTCTGTCCCCTTACCAACCCCCCCATACGTACTCAAGCTCAGAAAAATGAGCAGCTATTCCTCATCCTCTGTCAAGTTGTGCCATTGGTGCACTTCATTGGAGGCCACAGCTCAGTCCAGGGCTTAGGACAATGTCAGGAATATTGATCATTCTACTAACTTCTCAGTAAAGGACAGTATCAAAGAAGAAAGAAATGATGTCTGTTTCCCACGGGTGTGGCTGACTCTGTAGACCAGCTTTCTGTTCTTGCTGCTGAACTAGAGGCAGGACCCTACGTCTCTTCACTTTTGTCACAGCATAGGAATTAGCCCAAGAAAATTAACCTTAATAAATACTTTTGTGTTTGGATTTTGCTAATTTTAAAAAATAAAAATTCATTAGAGTACACAAAGGGTAAACTCTTATGGTAATTGAACTACCTGATTCTCTTCTATTTGTCAATGACCTCATCACGATTTCTAACTGAGCCCTAAGAGGAAGTGTTCACCCCTAGGTAAACTTATCCTAGATAAACAATATGCTTACAGCCTGCTCTATGATAATTGATTTGGCATGGTAGAAGTCACAGAACTGTGGACAGAGAATGCATTCCTTCTCTTCATTACTTCCTTGGCACTTTGCATTCTACAAGATGATTGGACCTTCAGCCTTTACTCATTTCAGCAGCTCTCTGCACTTGTAACTCTAGCTCAACAGCTCTTTTCGGGCATGTATGTTGAGTGTACACATTAGTACATGTTACACGAGGTCATGTCTCATGTACTCTTCCCAATTTCCAAAGCTGGTAAGTGGACCACAGCCCTACAGTGTAAACTTCTCTCCAAATTTTGCTCTTCGACAAACCAGACATATTAATATGCAGTAGAAATTTTGTTGGGCTAGAAAATAAACTATATAGAAGCAGACTCATTGGGGTCCACCCTACCACAGTGGGCTCTCAACTTTTCCATACATGGCTTCAACACAATCCTAAAAACACAAAAAAGTGTTTTTAGAGTCATTGTTGCTACTGATCGATAAATTAAAGACAAGTGGCAGGATATGTTGAGAGTGATGGAGACATACATTGATCCTTTAACATATGTAAAAGATGAGGGAAACAAATGCCTGAGAGCCAGTTTGCATGAGAAAGCCTAAGTATGAAGATGCATATTCAGAAATGGTGAAAATTTCAACATACACTGAAGTTGGAAACACACACTGATGCAAAGTGTAGTATCCCCCAGGTGCACCCTTAAATACCAACTCTTTTGGGGGACACAGAAAATGACCCCCACCTGCAAGCACCTGAAGATGTCACATAGGAACCCAGGGAATCACAGATACTGTATATGTACCCAGGAGATCACTACCCTTGTCTCCATTCCTTACACAGATGTAAACACCTCACCCCCTGCTCCTCCTCCTGAGAAGGCAGGAATGAGTGGCTGTGTCGGGAAGACTCTGGTGCAAATCGATAAGGGTCAAACACCTGTAATGTAAATACCAGATTCAGGGTAGGCGGGAATCAAACTCCTGCTTCTGACTCATGAAGGAACCAAATGATCAGGAGTGAGAGTTGGGGGATGGGGAGTGTTGGTCCTGAGATATCTTCCCGTGACCTTCTCCCATCTCCCATTTTACCTCTGGATTTGGCCACACAGTTGGGTTGTGATGAAGGCCATAAAAGGAGAGCATGACTGTGATACCTGTGAGTGAGTGGTACAAAGAAAGACTTGTTATGCGGATGGGTAGGGCACTAGCTCCCTTATTCAGCAGAGAATATGCACACACACACACATGGTCTGCATGCTGGAATCATCATTTTGATCACAGAGAAGTAGGATGGGCTGAAGTAGGTAAAGCACCGAGTGTGAGTAACTTGTCTAAAACCATGAGCCTGGGTGTGAGGAAAAGAAAGCATTTGAGAATCACTATTATATTAAGTTAATAATAACTCTCTTTTATCAAATGACTTTCCAGAGTCTTTGCCACACTCAAAATTCACAGGCAGCTTCCAAAAGCAACTATTGTATACCCATTTTTAAGATAAGAGTCTGGAGCCTCAGCAAACTGATTACCTATTCTTGTTCACACAGCTTCACTGTGGCACAAGGGGAAATCATGCCCAATGATAATAGATTATGTGGTTATTTTTCTACCATGATACGGAACTAAGATGATCAGGTGAGCTCTCCCATCAGCTTGAGGGATCCTCAGACAGTGGAATATGATTCATCCATGACATGGGAGTCCCTGAAATTTCTCATTTGCCTTCACTCCCAGAAAGAAACACATCTTCCAAACACTTGCCTAGTTCTTTTTCGCATTGAGTAATAATTTAGCAACTAATGCCTAAAGGCTCAAGTTCAATATAGAGGTTGGCATTTATTTCCTGAGATTTTTCTGAAGTCTAACTGTATGTAAAGCACTTTACACACTGCCTTCTAACTTAAAGTAAAATTCCTTCCAACACTACTGATAAGACATGGGAAATCCATTAGAGATTTCACTAGTTCAAAACTGCTGAAGAACCTTCTTCTTTTTCCCTGCTGAGATGGTCTGGGGACTCCATACCTTTGGGTAAAGAGCGTCCATCCGGGAAGGTGACAGGTGTACTGAGCATTCTGCTCACAGCTGTTACAGGTGGGTAGATCCTCAGAGCCTCCTTGATGCACATGGTGGTATAGGGCATCTTGTCCAGGTCGTCCCTGAAACGAGGCCCATCTGAAAGTCACACAGAGCTAGGACAACCAGGAGCTTCCCATTAACAGAAGACAGAAATCTCATCCATATTGAGCTCCCACTCACCAGGTGATAGAAGCTCCATCTCCTAGGAGACTCTGGATCTCCTTCTGCATCTCTGCTGGTGTTCAGGATTTGTGGCCAAAGTAGAAGATCCAAGAGATACCGCTTAGCTGTGGTGTCATGGCCCTCGAACATGAAGGTATCCACTTCAGCACGCAGGTCCTTATCAGATAAGCTGCTTCCATTTTCTATCTGGATAAGGCCACAGATGAGAGAGTAATGTTTTCTTTTTATTCTGTGATTCTAGACCAAGTCTCAAGTCTCTCATGTGGTTTCCTACACTCACTCTGGCAAACAGAAGGATGTCCAGGAAATCCAATCGTCTTTTCTGCTTAACCTTTTCCAACTCTTCCTTGTCCTGAAGTTGAGCCTTCCTTGATTTGATCACTTGGTCTGTCCAAGCATAGTAGATACCAGGCAGAGATGAAAGCACCATTCCTAAGAGGCCCATGTGCCCTCTTTCCCGACCTCTACTCCCCTAGAGGCCAGGATGCATATGACTCAGGGTTGGTTAAGGTGTGAGAAGCCAGCGCACCTGACAGAGACCTCGGGATAACAACTGGAGAAGATCTTTTTGGATCCTGCTGGGATGATTTTACTTAATAGCACCAATGTGATGCCTCAAGTAATCACTACATATCACCCAATATCCTACACCTTAGCTTCCTTGTGTTAAGAAAGTACCCAGATGAATTCATCTTTCATCCTCTAGAGGGCCAAAGGACCTGTCTCAGCCTCAGAGATTTTGGTGGGCCTATTTAGGCTGACCCTGGTAAAAGAGGGCAGAGAAAAGAACCAAACAGAACCTGTGTGCTCATGGGCAAGTTTCCAGGCATTGTGGGCCTTGCGGCCATTAGAGGACAGACTATAGATGATGTCATTCTGGTGAAACATGTTCTGTACACGGAAAAAAAAGAGATTGTTCAGGTCCTCAACTGCCTTGGTGTAGGACTTGTATTTTCTGTGAACACAAAAGAACAGAACAGTGGTAAGGAGAGAAGACACAAAGACAGAGTAATAATTCCCTTAATTTGGACAGAGATAATACTAGGATGAATGTTGTTTCTGTCTTCTAACCCCTGTAACCACCAGGTCTTTAGAAGATGGCATGGCCATTCAGGTTTCCACCTGTCTGGAAATCTATGGTGTTTCTGAGGCAGGGTAGAGAATCTTGTGCTTTGTAGATGTTAGTATCTAAGCTGTTCCATCTGCTTCTCAGATGAGGCCACACTAGTTGGCAAGACCAAAGACTATAGTTCAGCAATATACTCACCTGTCCAACTGGACACTGCCCTCTTGGCTGAAGGCACACTTCATGATGGTGTCCAAGGTCATCAGGGTGATGTGTTGGAAGATATCCAGAGTGGAATCCTGTCCAACAATCTGTTCCCATTTATCCTGTAATGGAAGTAGAGAACTGACTTCACATCTCCCAGAAGACTGGTGATAACTAGAACAGACTCATTTCCTTCATCTGTAGATATGGTTTTGTGACTCCCTGTATCAGAGTTTGTGATGGCTGATTTCCATTGTCAACTTAGTTAAATTAAGAAACAGCAAAGGGACTCTCTGTGAACACAGGATGTTCTGACCAGGGAAGTAGGTAGGCTAATTGCATTTTTTTTCCTCCTCTGTAGACCTTCACTTCTTCCTCCTTTCCTCTAAGTCGAATGTCCTGGTTTCATACCCAGCTCCTTACAGAATTTTCTTCTCACTTTCTGCCCCCATCCTGGAGGAACACCCTGCTTTCCTCCATCTTATAAAGTCCTTCAAGCCCATCTCTAATCCTAAGTCTCAGGTCCCAGTATTCAGAAATAGATTTTACCTGAATCCCCAGTGCACATACCTATCAATATTTCTAAGTGGCAAGAAACAGCCACAACATTCCCCTAAAAAAAACAGAGAGGAAACAGAAACTGGAAACAGAAACTGAGGAACAAATCACCTATTCAACAAAGACAAGACTCGTTATCATCACCTAAGATTATAATCTTCTCAATCCTAGCTGCCTCGCTGCCAGCATAAAGCCACAAACAATAACAGCCAGGACAATCTGTCCTGCAACTCTCCACAGCTGGTCCTGAATATTCCAATGTAGTTAAAATAAAGTACAATGCCTTGAAGCACTCTTTATAATGCAATAGAGGCCCTTAAAGAGGAAAGCAACTCCTTAAAGAAATCTGTATGAAACACAGCAATACGTGAAGAAAATGAACAAAACCACTCAAATCTTGAAAGTGAAAATAGAATCAATAAAGAAAACTGAGGGGACTGGAGAGATGGCTCAAATGTCATGACCACTGATTGCTCTTCCAGAGATCCTGAGTTCAATTCCTAGCAACCACATGGTGGCTCACAACCATGTGTAACGGGATTTGATGCCCTTTTCTGGTGTGTTGAAGACAATTACAGTATACTCATATACATAAGTAAACAATTCTTTAAAAAAGAGTCCATCTTAAACAAAAATGAAAGAAAAAAAGGAAGGAAATCTGTAAATAAAATTTAGGAACTTCAATAGGAACCAGGGAGGCAAGACTCACCAACAGAATACAAGAAATGGAAAAGAAAAAATCCCAGGCACTGAGAACACAATGAAGAAATGGATACATCTGTCACAGAAAATCTTAAGTCTAAAATGTTCCTGGCACAAAACATCCAAGGAACCAAGGATACCATAGAAGACCAAATCTAAGAATAATAAGAACACAGTAAAGGAAAAAAACTCAGGTCAAAGTGAGATAATTTTTCAACAAAATCATAAAAGATAATTTCCAGAATCTAAAGATGGAATGACTATCAGTGTATAAAAAAGCACACAGAACCCCAAATACATGTAACAAGAAAAGGAAGTCCCCTCAGCACAGTAATCAAAATACTAAATTACAGAACAAAGAAAAACTATTAACAGCCACAAAAAGGAAAGTCCAAGTCACATATAAAGAATTAGAATTGCACCTTACTTATCGTGTGAAAACTCTAACAGGCAGCAGGTCCTGGATAAATGTCCTTAAGACTATAAAAGATTAAAAAATGCCAGCCTCAGCCAAATGTTCAACCTTGGATGGAAAAAAGACATTTCATGGTAAAAACAAATTTAACTAATATCTTTCTCCCAAATCTGGTCTTACAAAAAGGTGCTAGAAAATAAACTCCAAGCTAAAGAGGTGAACTACATCCAAGAAAACACGGGGAACAAATGATCTCAAACCAGCAAAGTCAAAAAAGGGAAACATGCCCCCTCACATCGTTAATACTACTAGCAACAACAACAGGAAATGATAGAATCAAAATCATTGGTCGCTTATATTTTCAACATCAACTCTGAATTCCCCAATTAAAAGTCTAAGAGAGTGGATGTGGAAAAAAGATCCATACTTTTGCTGTATCCAAGAAACAAACATTAACATCACCTCAGGGTAAATGGTTGGAAAAAATTTATTCTGAGCAGTGCACCTAAAAACAAACTGGTGTGCATTTTTATATCTGACTAAATAATCTTCAAACAAAAAATAATTAGAAGAGGTAGGAAAGGACACTATGTCTGTTAAAGTCAATAACCCTCAAGATGACATTATCATTCTTAACATCTCTAATACCCCAAACACAAGAGCACTCAAGTGAATAAAAAAATTACTACAGCTTAAATCACATATTAATACAACCACATGATAGTGGAAAACTTTAATACCCTACCACCTGTAATCCACACCAAAATAAACAGAAATTATGGTACCCTACTGCTATTATAAACCAAATGGACCTAATGTATTTTAGAACATTTCATCTAAAGCCAAAAGAATAGACCTTCTTAGCACCTATAAAACTTTCTTTAAATTGCAATTTTTGTATTCAGAAGAAAACAAGTCCCAAAATACACAAGAAAAACTTAAATAACACCTTTAAATCAAGACCAGATAAGCAATTTACATAGAACTACAACCCTTACTAAAATAGAAGTCATTAAAAGTCTCCCAAAACAAACAAATAAACAAATGCCCAGGGGCAGGTTTAGCACGGAATTCTACCAGACTTTCAAAGAATAGTTATTGCCAACACTCCTCAAAGATGACACAAAACAGAATTTTGCTGAATTCTTCTTATGAGACCACAATTATTTACCCTAATAGCTAAATCACAAAGAACGAAAAAGGAAAGGGAATTACAGACCAATTTCCCTTATAGATGAAAAAATACTCAATAAAGTACTTGTGACTGAATCCAAGAACATACAAAAAAAGATTCTATCATAATCGAGTAGGTTTCATCCCAGAGATATAGGGGTGGTTTAGCATATGAAAATCTGTCAATGAAATCCATAATGCAAACAGACTGAAAGGCAAAACTCACACAATCATCTCATTAGATTCAGAATGGGTCAATGACAAAATTCAACATCCCTTTATAATAAAAGTCCTGGAGAGATCAGAGATATACGAGGGACTTACCTCAACATAATAAAGGCAGTTTACAGCAAGCCCATAGCCAACATCAACTTAAGTGGAGAGAAACTCAAAGCAATTCTACTAAAATTATGTTGTCCACTCTCTGCATACCTATTCAATATAGTACTCTCTTCATACCTATTCGACATAGTACTTGAAGTCTTAGCTAAAGAAATAGGAGAACTGGGGATTGGGGATTTAGCTCAGCGGTAGAGCACTTGCCTAGCGAGTGCAAAGCCCTGGGTTCGGTCCCCAGCTCTGGGAAAAAAAAAGAAATAGGAGAACTAAACTATATCCAGAGGATATAAATAGAAAGGGAAGAAGTCAAAGAATCTTTATTTGAAGATGACATGTTAGTATTCATAAGTGACTCAAAATTTTCCTCCAAGAAACTCCTACAGCTAATAAACTCTTTCAGTAAAGTAGCAGGATACAAAGCAAACTCACAAAAAATCAGTAGCCCTGCTAAAGACAAGTAACAGACAGTCTGAGGAATAAATCCTGGAAACAACACCTTTTGCTATAGCCTCAAATAATAAAAATATCTAGAAGTTTCTCTAACCAAGAAGGACTTGTATGATACAAACTTTAAATCGTTGAAGAAAGAAATTGAAGAAGATGCCCAAAGGTGGAAGATGTCTCATGTTTATAGATCAAAAGGATTAATACAGCAAAGTGGACATCCTACCTAAACCAATCTATAGAGTCAATGCAATCCCCATCAAAATTTCAACATAATTCTTCACTGATTTTGAAAAACAATTCCCAGCTTCATATAGAAGCACACACATACGCACTCACTCACCTACTCACACACAAAAAACAGAGCTATGTAAACCAATTATGAATAATAAAGAAGGGCTGGGGCTATCACCATCCTTGATTTCAAGTTTTACTGTAAAACTATAGTTTTTAAAAACAGCATGATATTGGCACAAAAAACAGGCACATTGATCAAAGGAATCAAATTGAAGACATGAGCATAAATCCACATACCTATGGACACATGAATTTTTATATAGAAGCCAGGGATACCCACTGCAACAAAGATAGCACCTTCAACAAATGGTGCTGATCTAACTGTATGGCTATATTTGAAAGAATCCAAATTGTTCCATACTTATCACCCAATACAAAACTGAACTCCAAATATATCAAAAACCTCAACATAAGAACAATTACATTGAAACTAATAGAAGAGAAAATGAGATATAGCATTGAATTTATTTGTAGAGGAAAAGATTCTCTGACCAGAACTCTGTTAGTACAGGCACTAAGATCAAAAATTAATAATAACAATTAATAAGATTAATAAATAAGATCTTATGAAATGGAGAAGCTTCTGCATGGCAAAAGACATCATCATTTGGATAAGATGGTAGTGTAAAAATTGGGAAAAGATTTTTACCAACTATACATCTAATAGAGGGCTAATATTCAAAATATACAAAGAATTTAAGAAGCAGATATGAAAGAAATGAATAACCTAATTAAAATAAGGTACATATCTCAAAAAATCTCAATAGAGAAAACTCAAGTGACTGAGAAACATTTTAAAGAAATGGTCAGGGCTTTGGCTGGAAATTTTCTGATCCTGGCCCACCACTCCCTGCTCCAAAAACCTGTGGGAGAGAGAGCTGAACACCCAGAAGTGTGGGCAATCCTGAGACTTCAGG
Organism: Rattus rattus; assembly: GCF_011064425.1. Lineage (NCBI taxonomy): Eukaryota > Metazoa > Chordata > Mammalia > Rodentia > Muridae > Rattus > Rattus rattus. The sequence goes on along the minus strand of NC_046154.1, from coordinate 41,409,625 downwards.
GCAGGAGACTGCCACTTCTGCCCACCTTTGCCCACATCCCTGGCCCAAGCGGAAACTGCATTGTGCCTCTGGACACAGCAATATAGGAACAGTCAGGTGCAGGAGGTCCGTGGTCCAGATCTGTGCCCAGAACTGAACTGAATGGGTCAAACAGCTCCCTGTACCCAAATCCCATGGGGGTGGGGGAGAGCTAGACCCTCAGAAGTGTGGACACTCCTGAGAAACCAGAGGAGACTACTCTCTGCCCACATTCCACTGACTTAAGAGGAAAATACCTAGTGCCATCTGTGCCCCCTACATACAGGGACCTAGGAGCAGTAGGGGCAGGATGCTTCCAGTTGCTGCCCTCACACAGGGCTGAAAGCCAGCCTCCAGGAGTGACTACACGCCTCAGAGCAGAACACTCTGATTCCATAATTGGCTAAAAGAAAACAGGAAAACATGTCTACATGAGTGCTGACACACAGGCCTACAGGAGGGTGAAGCCACCATCAGAAACAGCAAGACAAGCTAACACCAGAGACAACCTGATGATGAGAGGCAGGTGCAGGAACCCAAGTAACAGAAACCAAGACTACTTAGCATCATCAGAGCCCAGTTCTCCCACAATAGCAAACACTGGATATCGAAACACAGTGGAAAAGCAAGATTTAGATTTAAAACCACTATTTATCATGATGATGGAGGACTTTAGGAAGGTCATAAATAACTCCCTGAAGGAGGTACAGGTCAACACAAGTAAACAAGTAGAAGTCCTTAAAGAGGAAACACAAAAATCCCTTAAAGAATTACAGAAAAACACAACGAAAAAGGAGAAGGAAATGAACAAAACCATCCAGGAGTTAAAAACAGAAATAGAAACAATAAAAAAGCACAAAGGGAGACAACCCTGGAGATAGAAAACCTAGGGAAGAGACCAGGAGTCATAGATGCGAGCATCATAAACAGAATGTATATATTTATGAGAATCTCAGGAGCAGAAGATAGCATAGAAAACATTGACACAACTGTCAACAATAATATAAAACAGAAAAAGCTCCTAGCCCAAAACATGCAGGAATTCCAGGACACAATGAGAACATCAAACATAAGCATCATAGGTATAGAAGAGAGAGAAGACTCCCAACTTAAAGGGCCAGTAAATATATTCAACAAAATTGTAGAAGAAAACTTCCTTAACCTAAAGAAAGAGATGCCCATAAACACACAAGAAGCATACAGAACTCCAAATAGATTGGACCAGAAAAGAAATTCCTCCTGTCACATAATAGTTAAAAGCCCAAATGCACAAAACAAAGAAAGAATATTAAAAGCAGTAAGGGAAAAATGTCAAGTAACATATAATGGCAGACCAATCAGAATTACACCAGACTTCTCACCAGAGACTATGAAAGGCAGAAGATCCTGGACAGATGTCATACCGACCCTAAGAGAACACAAATGCTAGCCCAGGCTACTATAGCCAGCAAAACTCTCAATTAGCGTAGATGGAGAAACCAAGATATTCCATGACAAAACCAAATTTACACAATATATTTCTACAAATCCAACTCTACAAAGGGTAATAAATGCAAAAACCCAACACAAGGAGGGAAACTATACCCTAGAAAAAGCAAGAACGTAATCTCCTTGCAACAAAACCAGAAGAGAAACACACAAACATAATTCCACCTCTAAATACGAAAATAACAGGAAGCAATAATCACTGTCTCTTAGTATCTCTCAACATCGATGGAGTCAGTTCACCAATAAAGACACAGAGTAACAGACTGTATAGGTAAAGAGGACCCAGCATTTTGCTGCCTACAGGAAACACACCTCAGAGACAAGGACAGACACTACCTCAGAGTAAAAGGCTGGAAAACCACTTTTGCAGTCCAAAGCAGCAAGCTGGAGTAGCCATTCTAATATAGAATAAATTCAGCCAAAAGTCATCAAAAAAGATGAGAAAGGACACTTCATATTCATCAAAGAAAAAATTCCACCAAAATGAACACTCAATTCTAAATATCTATGCTCCAAATACAAGGGCACCTACTTTCATAAAAGAATCCTTACTAAAGCTCAAACACACATTGAACCTCACACAATAATAGTAGGAGAATTCAATATCCCACTCTCATCAATGGATAGATCATGAAAACAGAAATTAAACAGAGTCACAGAAAGACTAACAGAAATTATGAACCAAATGGACTTAATGGATAGTTACATAACATCCCAATCTAAAACAAAAGGATGTACCTTCTTCTCACCACCTCATGATACCTTCTCCAAAATTGACCATATAATCTGTAACAGAAGAGTCCTCGACAGAAACAGAATAATAGAAATAATTCCACTCATCCTATTATAGCACTACGGATTAAGACTGGTCTTTAATAACAACAATAATGACAGAAAGCCCACATACACTTGGAAGTTGAACCATGCTCTACTCAATGATATCTTGGCCAAGGAAGAAATCAAAAAAAAAAAAAGAAAAGAAATTAAAGACTTATTAGAATAAAATGAAAATGAAGGTACAGCCTACCCAAACTTACGGGACACAATGAAGGCTATGCTAAGAGGAAAACTCATAGCTCTGAGTGCCTGCAGAAAGAACTAGGCGAGAGCATACATCAGCAGCTTGACAGCACACCTAAAATCTCTAGAACAAAAAGAAGCATATACACACAGGAGGAGTAGAAGGCAGGAAATAATCAAACTCAGGGCTGAAATCAATCAAGTAGAAACAAAAAGGACTATACAAAGAATCAACAGAACCAAAAGCTGGTTCTTTGAGAAAATCAACAAGACAGATAAACCCTTAGCTAGACTAACCACAGGGCACAGAGAGTGTGTCCAAATTAACAAAATCAGAAATAAAAAAGGAGACATAACAACAGAATCAGAGGAAATTAAAAAAACCATCAGATCCTACTACAAAAGCCTATATTCCTCAAAACTTGAAAATCTAGAGGAAATGGACAATTCTCTAGACAAATACCAGGTACCAAAGTTAAATCAGGAACAGATAAAGCATCTAAAAAAATCCCATAACTCCTAAAGAAATAGAACCTGTCATCAAAAGTCTCCCAACCAAAAAGAGTCTAGGACCAGATGGGTTTAGTGCAGAATTCTATCAAACCTTCATAGAAGACCTCATACCACTACTGTCCAACTATTCCACAAAATTGAAACAGATGGTGCACTACAAAATTCCTCCTATGAAGCCACAATTACTCTTATACCTAAACCACACAAAGACCCAACAAAGAATGAGAACTTCAGACCAATTTCCCTTATGAAGATCGACGCAAAAATACTCAAAAAAAATTCTTACAAATTGAATCCAAGAACACATCAAAATGATCATCCATCATGATCAAGTAGGCTTCATCCCAGGAATGCAGGGATGGTTTAATATACGGAAAACCATCAACGTAATCCACTGTATAAACAAACCCAAAGATAAAAACCAAATGATCATTTCATTAGATGCTGAGAAAGCATTTGACAAAATTCAACACCCCTTCATGATAAAAGTCCTGGAAAGAACTGGAATTTCAAGGCCCATACCTAAACATAGTAAAAGCCATATACAGCAAACCAGTAGCTAACATTAAACTAAATGGAGAGAAACTTGAAACAATCCCACTAAAATCAGGGAGTAGACAAGGCTGCCCACTCTCTCCCTACTTATTCAATGCAATTCTCAAAGTCCTAGCCAGAACAATCAGACAAGGAAAGGAGGGCAAAGAGATACAAATTGGAAAGGAAAAATTCAAAATATCACTATTTGCAGATAATATGAGAGTATACTTAAGTGACTCCAAAAGTTCCACCAAAGAACTACTTAACCTGATAAACACCTTCAGCAAAGTGACTGGGTATAAAATTAACTCAAACAAATCTCTATCCTTCCTCCACTTAAAGGATAAACAGGCTGAGAAAGAAATTAGGGAAATGACACCCTTCATAATAGTCCCAAATAATATAAAATACCTCATTGTGTCTTTAACCAAGCAAGTAAAAGATCTGTATGATAAGAACTCCAAGTCTCTGAAGAAAGAAATTGAAGATCTCAGAAGACGAAAAGATCTCCCATGCTCATGGATTGGCAGGAATATAGTAAAAATTGCCATTTTACCATAAGCAATCTATAGATTCAATGTAATCCCCATAAAAATTCAAATTCAATTCTTCATAGAGTTAGAAAGAGCAATTTGCAAGTCCATTTGGGTTAACAAAAAACCCAGGATAGCTAAAACTCTGCTCAACAATAAAAGAACTTCTGGAGAAATCACCATCCCTGACTTCAAGTAGTATTACAGAGTAATAGTGATAAAAACTATATGGTATTGATACAGAGATAGGCAGAGCGAACAGTGTAATAGAATTGAAGACCCAGAAATGAGCCCCCACACCCATGGTCACGTCATCTTTGGCAAAGGTGCCAAAACCATACAATGGAAAAAGATAGCATTCTCAATAAATGGTGCTGGTTCCACTGGAGGTCAGCATGTAGGAGAATGCAAATCAATCCATTCTTATCACCCTGTGTAAAACTTAAGTCCAAATGGATCACGGACCTCCACATCAAACCAGATACTCTCAAACTAATAGAAGAAAAAGTGGGGAAGAATATCGAACATGAGCGCACTGGGGAAAATTTCCTGAACAGAACACCAATGGCTTATGCTGTAAGAGCAAGACTCGACAAATGGGACCTCATGAAACTGCAAAGGTTCTGTAAGGCAAAGGACACTGTCATTAGGACAAAATGGCAAACATCAGATTGGGAAAAGATCTTTATGAATCCTACATCCTAATGCTGTTGATAGGATTCACCGTTCATCAAGCATGCTGTTAGACTTGGCCATGTACCCACTATGATATCTCTTTTCTTCTCTCTTCTGCTCTTCTTCCCTATGCCTTTCCCCCTGTCCCTCCCTCTTCATACTTGCTCTTCTTTGACTTTTGAGGAACTTATTTCACACTATGAATTGAGTGTTATTCCATGTGACTTTTATTGTAAAGCGTAGAATCTGACTTTGTGTTGTGTTGTGAGTGTGTTGTAGGCATGAGAGTGAAATATAGAGACAGAGAGGGAGAGAGGGAGACAGGCACACACACACACACACACACACACACACACACACACAGAGAGAGAGAGAGAGAGAGAGAGAGAGAGAGAGAGAGAGAGAGAGAGAGAAGACTCACCAGCATTATGCGAACAGAGTCTGCCATGATGCCCACATAAGGTTTCAGAGTGTCATAGTGGAAAGCTGGAGTCAACATTCGTCGGTGCTGGAACCATGTCTGTCCATTCAGCAGAAGCAAACCATACCCTGAACAGAGATGGTTGTGTGAATGCATGTATAAGCAATGGTATTAGAAGACTGGGGGCACTTTCGAGAGACAAACATTGGAGGTCTTGGAGGAATAGGAAGACAAATAAGAGTGGAAAACAACTAGTACTTTTCAATACATTTTCCTCAGTTGTTCTGGTACATATGATGTGATCCTTTATCTACAGGATAAAGATTCAAAATAGTGAAGGAAGGATGTATACATGTCAGGCTGAGAATGTTTATAAAAAGGTGGTCAGAAACACAAGGAGGAGGTTAATGTCTGGTTAGAAAAGAAACTAGGTTAAGTGCAACATTACATCTTGAAGATAATGGCCCATCTCTCATTATTCTCAGTGAGTCAAGATAACGTTCTGGACAAACTCAAGTAGAGAGTGACTGCAATTGACATTTATATGGCTGTACATACCAATCCAGGGAGCTAGAAATCTGTAGGAACCATGAGCTTTTGGGTCTGTAAAAACAGTAAGGCATTAATTAGAAACAAAGATGGCTCCAGATAAGACCAGAGAGAGACCTGAAATCTTGTCAAGGCTCCCTGGCTGTTTACCACATGCTACCTCCCTTTGTCTTCCACCCCCTTCTACCCACCTTGACAGTTTGGCTTAGGAATGCAACCAGAAGTTCTTCATCCCCAGGATTAGAATGGTAAATTAGCAAGCAATGTAGATTATTATATCCTAGACTCCAAGAATTCAAAGCCTCCTGGTTAGTTTCACAGCAGTGGCTTGGTTAGCTCCATGATAACCATGAACAGAACCAATTAGAAGATTCAAAGCCAAGGCACCATACATATGACATTTACTTTTATATATAACTGACCACACAAATTTAGTTCAAAGAGGTAAATGAATTGAATCCATGCTACTCTTTTAATGTTGCAGTACTAAATACAAGCTAGTATTAAGTAAATATTGCTGAGTATAGGCTAGGAAAAAATGAAAGGCACTGTTTTTGCATTAGTAACTGAACCACCACTTCTTTTTGTAACTTCATGGACCCAGGCATAAACCCAGACTAGAAGATCCACAATGGTGATGGAGTTCCACTCTCACCTGATCTCCCCAGAATCAGCTTCATGTAGTCAGGGTCATACACTTGGATTCGCACATTGCTCCCCCAGAGCCACTGTGGACAGGCACTTGGGAAATTCTTTACCCGTGTTAGAACATCTTGAAACTCCTGGTCCTTTGGGATCTGATATCAGTAGAAAAATGAACCATTGGAAATACTTCATGCCACATGGTGGGTTATATTTGTAATCCTAACATAACACTTGGGAGGCTGAAGCCCAAGGATCTCTGCTGGTATGAGGCCAATATAGGCTACATAATCAGTTCGAGGCCAGCCTGGGCTACTTTGTAAGACATTGTCACATAACAAAACAAAACAAAAAGCAAACAAAACCCCCAGAGTAAAATTTGAGAAATCTTTTGTTTTGGTTATTGGTTCTAAATAGAAGGCAGAACACAATGGGGATCTAGGGAGGATGATTTAACAGAACCTAGGACTGGAGCAGAGTTTTATGGCCTATCTATGGTAACATTCAAACCTTTGCTCTCTTCTAGGAACTGATGTGAGTCAGATGCTGTGGTCCTGTTAGATGAAGCTGTGTTCCCCAGTATCTGGCCTGAGAACCTGAGCTCTGGCTCAAATTCCACATAATCTCATCTCCTCTTAAATGTAGTCAATATACAGCCCTTGTCATATGCTTCTCCCTGAATCCTTTGACTTACTTCTGTGTCTATCCTCTCTGAGGTGACAGTTTAAGCCCTTCCTTGCCCCTAGGCTTCTTTTTCTCCTCTCATTCCTGGAGATTGCCCAATTTTGCCAGGCTCTTGGTTGGGCACTGAGGTGTACAGTGCTCTTACCAACATGGAGCATACACTACAGGGTATGCAGGAGGAGGGCACATAAACAAATGGACTTCGAATAACAGTGCATCGTTAGCAATGGACCCTCACATCTGAAGAACCACTTTTATGACCCTCAGGTTTTCAACCTATAAATCATTTACCAAGGCAGCTCTTTCACTCTTATGTAAACATATAGGGTCAGCTGCTTTACCCAGTGACAAAGTGAGTCCCTTTAGGACACCAGGCCCCTCTTGCGATTCCTGCCTGTTGTTACCCTACACAGGACAGATTCTACCACACTTGTAGCCATGTTCTCAAACAATCTCTGTGCCAGGGTGGTGGTGGTGGTGGTGGGGAGGATAACAGGGAAATGGGGGCAGGGAACCACTGAGAAGTCCAGCTTGTTTAGAACAGGTGAGGTTGCAGGTGTTGCTCAACCTGGAAAGAAAAAGGCTGAGGTAGGACCAACCACAAGCTTCCAAGTCTGGGGCTCTCAGAACAGATGATAGATCTGCCTAAGTGAGCATCAGAGCTGACAGTAGCAAGACCAGGGTCTTTGAGCAGTGAGCCCCTGTTCTGGAGTAAGTTCAGCTTGAGCTGTGTCCCATCCCTGCCTGTCCCATAAAGAAACATTGCTTTATAACAAACTCTGTTTTGTAAGTTTGATGCTTATTCTCTGAGAGCCCCATCCTCCCTGCTCTCCCACCCACCCTTCTCTTTCCTTCCTACCTTATGCCCAAAGAACCAGTGAGAAGGTGGGGATGGAAACTGCTGGGTAGCTCTGAGTAACCATCGCCTGTGCAGGTAGAACTGGGCTGTCTTGAAGAGCAGCAGGAGCAGGCTGAGCACAGTGGCTATTTGGAGGAACCCAAGGATGCTTCCTGGGAATATGGTGAAGCTCAGAGCCGAGCCACTCATGATACAACAGCTTCTGGATCACTGACTGTCCTTCTCTTTCACTGAACACCCTCATGTTTGCAAATCCAGGAACATTGCCCCTCCTACTTGTGGGAGGGAGATGGGTGTGAGTAGAGCTTGATTTCAAGTCCAGGGTTGATGAACCTGAACAACCTCCTTTGGGAAGCAGTGAAATGTAAGACATATCACGTGACAGTGATAAGTGTCACTTTATCCACATAGCTCACAGATATTTGTGAAAGAGCTGCAAAAATCAGATGGAAGATTAATTGAAGGAGTTCATGATTTAGTTCATTCGAAGTGGATTTTGTATAATATTTAAGATTTTAGGGATGGAAAATTATGACGAATACATAAATTGAAGGTCTAAGTGGGAATCTTTGAAAGCATATAGTGGGATTTCCTATAGGATGTCCTAGCTGACTCTTCCAGGACCCTCTGAGGTACTCCCCTGGTCTTGGAACATTCACCATCCAATCATGACTTACAGTGATTGTGCTGGTGAAAGGTGCATTGAACTTGGATTCAGGAAGTTTAAAACTGAGGTCAGCCTCATGACATATGCAGCCAGCAACTTCACTTCCCTGGGTTCAGTGTCTTTTCTTGTAACATGCGATCTTTGTGCCTTTCTAGATATCTAATACAATACACTCTGTTTTTTCCCACTACTAAACAAATTCCACAAATATTTGTTGAACTGACAGTCTTGTGATCAATGGTAGAAAACAGTATTGGTGCAATAAATTTTACAAAGGTTGAATTGGAGGAATGATATGTTGTGTTAGTTATTTCCTGCAGCTATAATAAAATACAGTAACCAACACAACTTATAGAAAGAGAACTAATTTGTACTTTTGGATCCAGACTGATCTATGTTTATCCTGGCAGGGAAGCCTAGTGGATAGATAAGGAATCTAAGAATTCATAGAATAATGTTGAGAGAGAGAGAGAGAGAGAGAGAGAGAGAGAGAGAGAGAGAGAGTACTAGCTGGAAGTGGGGTGAGGCACTGAATTCTCAAATCTCACTATGAGTGGTGCATTTCCCTCAGAAAGGCTACACCACCTCCCCAAACCACACAACCAAGCACAAACCACTCTTTCAAAAATCTGAGTGTATTGGGGACATTTATCATTTAAACCACCACACATGACTATCATAGAAGGAAACAACTAAAACATGCGAGTGACTCTTAACATGATTTTCTAAGATCAACCAGGAAAGTTCCAAACAAAAGACACTCCAGGAAGAGTCCCATGAAAGGTGACTCTCCTGAGGCTGCCACATTCCTGCTTTGTCACCCTCCCTAATACTCCCTTAGAGAAATACAGACAACACAACTAAACAAGTAGAAGCCCTTAGAGAGGAAACACAAAAATCCCTGAAAGAATTACAGGAAAACACAATCAAACAGGTGAAGGAATTAAAAATGGAAATAGAAGAAATTAAGAAAGAACACAGGGAAACAACCCTGGGTATAGAAAACCAAAGGAAGTGACAAGTAGCTGTAGATACAAGCACTACCAACAGAATGCAAGAGAAAGAAGAGAGAATCTCAGGAGCAGAAGATTCCCTAGAAATCATCGACACAACTTTCAAAGATAATATAAAATGGAAAAAGTTACTGGCCCAAAACATACAGGAAATCCAGGACATAATGAGAAGATCAAACCTAAGAATAATAGTTATAGAAGAGAGTGAAGACTCCAAACTCAATGGACCAGTAAATATCTTTAAAAAAATCATACAAGAAAACTTCCCTAACCTATAGAAAGAGATGCCCATAAACATACAAGAAGCGTACAGAACTCCAAATACATTGGATCAGAAAAGAAACTCCTCCTGTCATATGATAGTCAAAACACCAAAAGAAAAAAACAAAGAAAGAATATTAAAAGCAGTAAGGGAAAAAGGTCAAGTAACATATAAAGGCAGACCTATCAGAATCACACCAGACTTCCCACCAGAGACTATGAAAGTCAGAAGATCCTGGACTGATGTCATACAGACCCTAAGAGAACACAAATGCCAGCCCAGGTTACTGTATCCAGCAAAACTCTCAATTAACATAGATGGAGAAACCAAGATATTCCATGACAAAACCAAATTTACACAATATCTTTCTACAAATCCAGCACTACAAAGGATAATAAATGGTAAAGCCCAACATAAGGAGGCAAGCTATACCCTAGAAGAAGCAAGAAACTAATCGTCTTGGCAACCAAACAAAGAAAAGAAAAGTATACAAACATAATCTGACATCCAAATATGAATATAACATGAAGCAACAATCACTATTTCTTAAAGTCTCTCAACGTCAATGGACTCTACTCCCCAATAAAAAGACTTAGATTAACAAACTGGATACTCAACGAGGACCCTGCATTCTGCTGCCTACAGGAAACACACCTCAGAGACAAAGACAGACACTACCTCAGAGTGAAAGGCTGGAAAACAACTTTCCAAGCAAATGGTCTGAGGAAGCAAGCTGGAGTAGCCATGCTAATATAGAATAAAATCGATTTTCAACCAAAAGTCATGAAAAAAGATAAGGAAGGACACTTCATATTCATCAAAGGAAGAATCCACTAAAATGAACTCTCCATCCTAAATGTCTATGCTCCAAATCCGAGGGCAACTACATACATAAAAGAAACCTTACTAAAGCTCAAAGAACACATTGCACCTCATGCAATAATAGTAAGAGATTTCAATACCCCTCTCTCATCAATGGACAGACCACGGAAACAGAAATTAAACATAGACATTGACAGACTAACAGAAGTCCTGCAACAGATGGACTTAACAGATATTTATTGCTCTTTCTATCCTAAAAAAAAAGGATACACCTTCTTCTCACCACCTCATGGTACTTTCTCCAAAATTGACCATATAATTGGTCATAAAACAGGCCTCAACAGATACAGAAAGGTAGAAATAATCCCATGTGTCCCATCAGACCACCACGGGCTAAAGCTGGTCTTCAACAACAATAAGGAAAGAATGCCCACATACACATGGAAGTTGAACAATGCTCTATTCAATGATAACCTGGTCAAGGAAGAAATAAAGAGAGAAATAAAAGACTTCTTAGAATTTAATGAAAATGAAGGTACAACATACCCAAACTTATGGGACACAACGAAAGCTGTGCTAAGAGGAAAGCTCATAGTGCTGAGTGCCTGAAGAAATAAACAGGAGAGAGCATATGTCAGCAGCTTGACAGCATACCTGAAAGCTCTGGAACAAAAAGAAGCAAATACACCCAGGAGAAGTAGAAGGCAGGAAATAATCAAACTCAGAGCTGAAATCAACCAAGTAGAAACAAAAAGGACCATAGAAAGAATCAACAGAACCAAAAGTTGGTTCTTTGAGAAAATCAACAAGATAGATAAACCCCTAGCCAGACTAACGAGAGGACACAGAGAGTGTGTCCAAATTAACAAAATCAGAAATGAAAAGGGAGACATAACTACAGATTCGGAGGAAATTCAAAAAATCATCAGATCTTACTATAAAAGCCTATATTCAACAAAACTTGAAAATCTACAGGAAATGGACAATTTCCTAGACAGATACCAGGTACCAAGTTAAATCAGGAACAGATAAACCAGTTAAACAACCCCATAACTCCTAAGGAAATAGAAGCAGTCATTAAAGGTCTCCCAACCAAAAAAGAGCCCAGGTCCAGACGGGTTTAGTGCAGAATTCTATCAGACCTTTATAGAAGACCTCATACCAATATTATCCAAACTATTCCACAAAATTGAAACAGATGGAGCACTACCAACTCCTTCTATGAAGCCACAATTACTCTTATACCTAAACCACACAAAGACCCAACAAAGAAAGAGAACTTCAGACCAATTTCCCTATGAACATCGATTTAAAAATACTCAATAAAATTCTGGCAAACCGAATCCAAGAGCACATCAAAACAATCATCCACCATGATCAAGTAGGCTTCATCCAAGGCATGCAGGGATGGTTTAATATACAGAAAACCATCAACGTGATCCATTATATAAACAAACTGAAAGAACAAAACCACATGATCATTTCATTAGATGCTGAGAAAGCATTTGACAAAATTCAACACCCCTTCATGATAAAAGTCCTGGAAAGAATAGGAATCCAAGGCCCATACCTAAACATAGTAAAAGCCATATACAGCAAACCAGTGGCTAACATTAAACTAAATGGAGAGAAACTTGAAGCCATCCCATTAAAATCAGGGACTAGACAAGGCTGCCCACTCTCTCTCTACTTATTCAATATAGTTCTCGAAGTCCTAGCCAGAGGCATCTGACAGTGAAAGGAGATCAAACGGATACAGATTGGAAAGGAAGAAGTCAAAATTACACTATTTGCAGATGATATGACATTATATTTAAGTGATCCCAAAAGTTCCACCAGAGAACTACTAAACCTGATGAACACCTTCAGCAAAGTGGCTGGATATGACATTCACTCAAATAAATCATTAGCTTTTCTCTACACAAAAGAGAAACAGGCTGAGAAAGAAATTAGGGAAACGACACCCTTCATAATAGTCCCAAATAATATAAAATATCTCGGTGTGACTTTAACCAAGCAAGTGTGAGATCTGTATGATAAGAACTTCAAGCCTCTGAAGAAAGAAATTGAAGAAGACCTCAGAAGATGGAAAGATCTCCCATGTTCATGGATTGGCAGGATTAATATAGTAAAAATGGCCATTTTACCAAATGCGATCTACAGATTCAATGCAATCCCCATCAAAATTCCAACCCAATTCTACGTCGAGTTAGACAAAACAATTTGCAAATTCATCTGGAATAACAAAAAATCCAGGATAGCTAAAACTATCCTCAACAATAAAAAGACTTCCGGGGGAATTACAATACCTAAACTCAAGCAGTATTACAGAGCAATAGTGATGAAAACTGTATGGTATTGGTACAGAGACAGGCAAATAGACCAGTGGAATAAAATTGAAGACCCAGAAATGAACCCACATACCTATGGTCACTTGATTTTTGACAAAGGAGCCAAAACCATCCAATGGAAAAAAGATAGGATTTTCAGCAAGTAGTTCTGGTTCAACTGGAGGTCAGCATGTACTAGAATGTGGATCGATGCATTCTTATCACCCTGTACAAACCTTAGGTCCAAGTGGATCAAGGACGTCCACATCAAACCAGATACACTCAAACTAATAGAAGAAAAAGTGGGGAAGAATCTCGAACATGTGGGCACTGGAGAACATTTTTGAACAAAACATCAGTGGCTTATGCTCTAAGATCAAGAATCGACAAATGGGATCTCATAAAACTACAAAGTTTCTGTAAGCAAAGGACACTGTTGTTAAGACAAAACGGCAACCAACAGATTGGGGAAAGATCTTTACCAATCCTACAACTGATAGAGGGCTTGTATTCAAAATATACAAAGAGCTCATGAAGTTAGACTGCAGGGAGACAAATAACGCTATTAAAAATGGGGTTCAGAGCTAAACAAAGAATTCACAGGTGAGGAATGCCGAATCTCTGAGAAACACCTAAAGAAATGTTCAACATCTTTAGTCATAAGGGAAAAGCAATTCAAAACAACCCTGAGAGTTCAACTCAAAACAGTGAGAATGGCTAAGATAAAAAACTGAGGTGACAGCAGATGCTGGAGAGGATGTGGAGAAAGAAGAACATTCCTCCATTGGTGGTGGGATTGCAGACTGGTACAACCATTCTGGAAATCAGTCTGGAAGTTCCTTAGAAAATTGGACATTCAACTACCTGAGGACCCAGCTATACCTCTCTTGGGCATATACCCAAAAGATGCCCCAACATATAACAAAGACACATGCTCCACTATGTTCATAGCAGCCTTATTTATAATAACCAGAAGCTGGAAAGAACCCAGATGCCCTTCAACAGAGGAATGTATACAGAAAATGTGGTACATCTCCACAATGGAATATTACTTAGTTATCAAAAACAATGACTTTATGAAATTCATAGGCAAATGGTTGGAACTGGAAAATATCATCCTGAGTGAGCTAACCCAATCACAGAAAAACACACATGGTATGTACTCATTGATAAGCGGATATTAGCCCAAATGCTTGAATTACCCTAGATGCACAGAACATATGACACTCAAGAAGGGTGACCAAAATGCAAATGCTTCACTCCTTCTTTAAAAGGGGAACAAGAATACCCTTGGGAGGGAATAGGGAGGCAAAGTTTTGAACAGAGGCAGAAGGAACACCCCTTCAGAGCATGCCCCACATGTGGCCCATACATATACAGCCACCAATTAGATAAGATGGATGAAGCAAAGAAGTGCAGGCCAACAGGACCTGGATGTAAATCTCTCCTGAGAGACACAGCCAGAATACAGCAAATACATAGGCGTATGCCATCATTAAACCACGGAACTGAGAACGGGACCCCCGTTGAAGGAATATTAGATAGGACTGAAAGAGCTTGAAGGAGCTTGAGACCCCATATGAACAACTATGCCAACCAACCAGAGCTTCCAGGGACTAAGTCACTACCCAAACACTATACATGGACTGACCCTGGACCCCAACTGCATATGTAGCAATGAATAGCCTAGTAAGAGCACCGGTCGAAGGGGAAGCCCTTGGTCCTGCCAAGACCGAACACCTAGTGAACGTGATTGTTGGGGGGAGGGCAGTAATGGAGGGAGGATGGGGAGGGGAAGCCCATATAGAAGGGGACTGGGACGAGTAAGGGGGATGTTGGCCCTGAAACCAGGAAGGGATTACAATCGAGATGTAAATAAAAATGAATTGGTTGGCAGACTGAAGACAGTGGTGAGCAGCTTATCAGGAGAAGCATGTAGAAGCAGGCGAAGAGAAGATGTTAGGAGTAGATAAAAGAACACACAAAGAACACAATGTAGCTAAGTAGTTTATAGAGACAAGGGTTATAAAACAAAATGCAACTTTCCTTTTTAAAAAAAGAACAGGTTCCCAGAAAGAGGCCTCAAACAAAAGCTAAACTTCAAGTTGAAACATCATATCAGCCCCTAAGCCTACCTGGCTCCTGCACTGCAGACCTTGTGGTAGCAACAGAGAGGCTTGATGACTCGTGGTCCCCTTGCAGAAACTATTCAACATTACAGTTTTGCTTGATATGAAAGGCCCAGGTCAGCCAGAGGAGGCCTAATAGATGCGCTGCAGAGATTTACCACTGAGTAGCACACTGCTGCAACTATTGAGAGAATCTGTCCTGAAACACGTATTATGCTCTAGTCAGGACAATGTTAGCAGAGGGATGCTGGAGATTCCCCGCTAAATCCTTTAGGAATTCGGGCCAATAAGACCATACCAATTTCCATGTGGGCATGTGCAGGGAAAGTAAAGAGTTTACTTTTATTTTTTTTTAAAAAAGCTATATTGAAGTTTTAATATAAGTAAAAAATATTGTTAAAACAATAAAACTGTATAAAAAAAAGTAAAGTGCCATATTTCTTCCTCTCTTTGAGCAAGTAAACCTTGTAGGGAAATGAGAAAGACAATCCACATGAGAGGGACAGGGGGATCAAAAGGTAACTGTCAATAACACCAATATACACATCTGCACAGACAGACACACATCATAGAGAAGAGCATTGAGGGACATCATGCTTTGGCTGAACAGTTCAATACTATAGATTATGCATAGGAGATATTTCAAAGTGAGGACCCATGACTCTGGTGTCCAAAGTTCTGGCTGACAGACTCTTATGTCCTAAGTTGAATTTTCTGCAGGTCCCACACCAACCTTCTGATGTTACTGTTTAGCATCTCCAATTCAAAGTTCGCCTGGTGGGGCACCCCCTGGGTGCAAAGAACCCCATGAATACAGGATCCAAGGATCAGATTAATTCAGTTTGTGTCCTGGACTACTCCTTCCAGGAGATGCAAAATCCTTTTGCCCTATGTGCTGGTTCTCCTGGTACTTAAAAAAGTTATTATCCATGCCCAGACCAAAAGTAGGCAGGGTACAAAAAAAGGAGGGATCTGGGCTGGATAAGCTTAGTGGGACTGTAGGAAGACTCCAGCTCTCTAAGAAGTTCCCAGAAATCTGTACCAATAGTCCTAGGCCCACAGAAACCCTTGAAGACATTTCTTCTGTTTTCAGAACAGGGATTCATACTGGGTTCCTATTACTACAGGAATGCCCCGAGGACATAACCAATATTTCCAGGAAGAGGCTTTGTAAATTTACCAGGTGATTTCAGTTTGTCACCAAAGGCGCGCACTGGGGCAAGGGCTCTGCTGCTCAAAGTGGAATTCATGGTTTCATCATTAGGATCACCTGGAACCTTCGAGACTGGCAAATCCTTAGGACCTATCTTGAACTCTGAGGTAAGACACACACACACACACACACACACACACACACACACACACACACACACACACACACACACGTAGCATTCCCAATAAATACAGGGACCTGGCATGGTGCATTTTTCAGAGAATAATTAACAAAACCAGGGAAGAGCAGGGAGGACCTCCAGGTTTTCCAATCCAACACTGAGGGCATGAAGTGGAGCAGGGCCCTGCCAGCTATTGGGAGGACCAGTCAGCCCCCACTGACCTAAAAAAAAAAACCCACAAAAAAAGATTCACCATATACTCACAGTGCCTAGCATCTTGCATGAGCCAATTCATGTCAAAGCCTCATAAAATACATGAAAACTCACACAGTACAGCCCGTATGCCCAGACCGTGATCCAGGTAACAGGTTATGCTTCTCACAGGGAGGAAGCAAAACTAGCTTGTTTCCCCATCTCTCTACTATCTGTGATTTATGCTTCTAAGAGGCACACAGGAAATTGATTTGTGTGAGGGCTACCTAACTGTGCAGCCTTCTGTGATATGACAAACACTGAGTTAACAGAAAGGAACAAGACAGTCAACAGGGAACTGGGGATAGTGGCTCCTGCGGTTTAAGTCCTTGCTTGTGCAATTGGCCAGGAATCCACAAAGTTCGTTCCTTTCATTTTTCATTTTCTGGGACTCAATTGGCAATTTCTCTAATTTCTTCATCCAATGTTCCTGCTCAGTGATGGTGGAGGGTTGGTATGATGCCTTCCCAGCAGACCCTGTAGGTAGATAAAAACAAGTGAACATGCATAGCTGATGGCACAGGCCCAGGAGAGACCAAGCTCAAAGAAGCCTGAGGAAGAGGGAACGCTAGAGACACAGTGAATCCCTGACAGAGCAGGAAAGCTGTCTTCATGCTGGGCTCCTCACCTATGTCCCTGTTCTCAACAACCATAGCTAGACATATGCCTCACACACTACTGCCATTCTCCCGGACCCAAAATACATAAGCTGGCCTAGGCAAGAGGATTGGAGGACATCGTCAGATCTTATCTGATGTGAAACAAGTAAGTCCTGAACTCCATAGTGCTTAGGACCACCAAGCCCTAATCCTGTGTTCAACTTCAAAGTGTCTGAATGAGTGAGACCTTGGTACACGACCAGGGGAGTATCCTCTCTGTTCTTGGCATATAGCCATGTAACTTAAAGAGTTCACTGAGGATGAAGTGCTTCAACACCCAATCCCGAGAGGGAGACTTTGTTATTCTCACAGAGCTTCCTCCCAGCATCCTTTGCCACTCAGAATGAAATTAAGGAGCTCCCAGAAAAATGGCTGCATGTTTGTCAGTTCTTGGATCTCTGTCAAACTAACCATCAGAAATCCTTGACTCTGGGTCTGCTCTTTAGGAAGCTAGGGGTTCCAGATTACAAACCCTACTTCTGCAAGACCCAGTTCAAGCCTACCTCCTCCGTGAAGCTCCCTATTCCCAGCCTGTGATTTATTCTGCCCTCACAAGGATCATTTATTTCTTCCCCTTTACACCAAGTCAAGGTCAGCTTCCTATTGCCCTCTCTGCTCTCTCTATGCTCTCCATTTGTCTCTCTGAAATGGACTTTGCAGTTGAGCTAATATATCCATCAAACAAAACCCTCAAGACACTGAATCATCATCAGGTTACTGTTGCAAAATACAGTTACTGTTGCCACAATGTGAGTGGCCTCTCACAGAATACTAAGAATCAGGATACAATGGAGCTCAGAGGGACTGCAGGTTCCTCCAATATAAATCACTACAAAGCTAAGCACAATACTCATGGCCTCTGATTTTGAGGGGGCACCAATCCGTCCCTTCAAGCAGTCTCTGCTCCATTAGAATCTTTCAGTCTCCTGTGAATATGAGGCCAGGATGATTCTGTACATTCCCAAACACAGACTGAAATATTTGCTTCCTGGTCAACATGACTGCAGCTGAACTATATAGGTCTGAATGAATAAGCCACAGGAAGTTGGTGTCACACAAACATGGTGACATCACTGAAGATTCTAGGGCTCTCTTGGATACAATACATTACAAAGAGAAGGGACTACTTACTAATGACATTATTGGGAATAAAGGTTGCTAAGCATTTAGGTCAAGATGGTGAGAAGAAAGATTGCTCCCCTGCAGTGCTCAAGCACATCAGGGTAGATCTACAGGGCTCTTTGAATATGTTGGGGTCATGGTGATTGTGGTGTCTTGTCAGGACAATGGGACCCTGAGAATAAGATAGGTCTCACTATAGAAGTTCCCAGCTTCTAAGCTCCTTTCCTGAAGACACAGCTCAAGCCACATCCTCCAGGAAATTCCTGTTTCCATGCCTAGGACTCATTCACTGCATATTCCCCAGAACAATTTGTATCTTCTTGTACACCAAGATCAAATGCCACTTTCCTTCTGCCTCTCTCTGCTCATTTTGTCTCTCCCAATATGACTGCTCCTCTGGTCAACATGTCTGCAGCTGAACTATATAGGCTCTGAAAAATAAGCCACAGGTAGTCACCTAAGCATGGTGACATTATTGAAGATTCTAGGGCTCTCTTGATACAATACATTACCCAGAGAAGGGACTACTTACTAATGACATTATTGGCCATAGCCTACCTACTAACTAGCTCTCCCAATTGAATAGAAGCTGTGATGCCCTTTTCAGGAGCCTCCTGTGACATAGGAATCTTTCACCACTCCTCCTTCCCAAGCTGGAGATCTCTCTATGCCTCATTAGGACCTCACTTTTCAAACACTGCTCAGGGGTTAGTCACTCTACTCAACTGCAAAAAGGCTTTCCCTGCAGTGGACTCCCTTTGTAAACTTTATGTACTTTGTACCAATTTTGTAAACCCTCAAGGTAGGAAAATAGCCAGGCCCCTACCTGAGAAGCTTCAGCATCTGTGCCTCTCCCCTGAACCTCCCTAACTGTCATAACTGTCACAAGCTGTCCTGTTAAGCCCCTCAACAGGAACCTTCTCATATTATGCTAATATTAGATGAAAGAAACATTTGAACAAAAGCCACCAATCCCTGAATAGGAAAACCCACCAATCCCTGAACTTCAAACAGAAACTAATCCCTGACCACTAAAACTCACAAATCCATGGGACAGGAAATTTGGCTAATTCATGAGCTCCCCAAACTCAGGACTTGAAATTCCACCAACCTCACCTGAAAAAAAATCTCCACCCTATGAAGTTCTTCCCTCCCAGGATCCTGTATAGGTTCTGTGCTTGCCCACCCTGTGTCTGCTCCACCTGGGAGCCAAGGCAGGCACCGCTGGATTCATCCATTCCCATGCTGGATCCTCCAACCATTCCCTTTTTGAGCTTATGCTGCCTGGTGTGACTGACCTGTCAGATGACAAGAAGCAATGAAGAGGAGCAGGAAAGAAGGAAGGAAGAGCAGGGCTGGAGGCCCTGAGCCCTAGGCCCTTCTTAGGGTTTCCATTACTTTGAGGAGACACTATGACCAATGCAACCCTATAAAGGAGACATTTAATCGGAGCTGACTTTCAGGTTCACAGGTTCAGTCCATTATCATGGCAAGAAGCATGGAGCATCCAGGAAAGCATTGGTGCTGGAGGAACTGAGAGTTTATGTCTTGTTTGGAAGGCAAACAAGAGAAGACTCAGCATTTTTGGCAACTAGGAGGAGGGTCTCAAACCCACCCCCCACAGCAACACACCCCCAACAAGGCCACACCTCCTAATAGTGCCACCCTTGGGCCAAGCATATTTAAATCACATTTCACTCCCCTGGATCCCAAATGGCTTTTCAAACATTTAAATCTACAGAGCTATACCTAGCCACAGCATAATGCAAAAATGCACTTAGTCCAATTTAAATCTCCAGTCTCATAACAGTATCAACGCGATGTAAAATGTCCAAATTCAAAGTCTCTCTGAGATTCATCCAATCACTTAAATATAATCCCCCAAAAATAAAAATGTAAAAAAGCAGATCACATAGCCCCAGTATCATAGGATACACATTACCATTCCATAACATCATAGCAAGGAAATGCCAAACCGAGGCAAGATCAAACCAGCTGTGCAAACCCAAACCTGTCTCCACATCTGATGCAAAAGTGCTTTTCAGCTTTTGACTGAAGCACAATTCTTTTCTGGTTAATCTCCATTTCTCTACAGTCATTTCTCAGCAGGTATCCCCTTCCTCTGTCATCTCTAACATCATGGGGGCGTTCAAGCTGCAACTTCAAACTCATAAACTTCTTGTTCCAATGTCTGAGATTTACAAATGATCTCCCTTCTCTCTTCCAAAAGACTTGTTATACATTTCCAGCTCTGCCTTCTGGAGCACTCTACACCTGATTGACCCTACTCCACTGATGCTGCTTTGCTTTCGTGGTCATCCTATAGTACTGGCATCTCCAGCATGCTGAGATCCTTCTGCAACTAGGCTTCACCTTCATGAAGTCATGCATCAACTGTTTGCATGTACCCTTAGTCCTGGGCAGAACTACAACTGAGGCTGTGATCACCAATGGCCTTTCCTGACCAATTACAGTACCAAGCATCAGTTAATCGTGACCCCTTCATGCCTTCAAAACCAGTACCACCTGGGAAATTGTTATACATTACCAAGTGCAGCTACAGCACAAGATACAACCTTGGCAATTCTTTGTATTCTCAGAAAATGCTTCCCGGAACATTGAATCTTCTTTGTATTCTCAGAAAATGTTTCCTATAAGATTTCACGTCAGTGATGCTGATCTCTTCTTAATCACTGTTAATTTTATAGCTCCAGCCAACCAGCATCAATTTCTACTCTTAACTCTTAAATCTAGAGCCATGTGGCCAAAGCTGCCAAGTTCTGCTTGCCAGAGGTGAAATATGGCCCCCTTGCTCTTTTACATTATCGCCAGCTTCTGTTTTCCAATTTTTTAATAGGGTTATTTGTCTCCCTGCGGTCTAACTTCTT